>NC_059163.1:49419194-50023422 GCF_019923935.1 Bubalus bubalis | reverse complement strand
ACTGTATCTGTTACCTTACACTACAGATATATAACTAAATAGATCTTAGTACTAATTCTTGCCTTGTCTTATCAATTTTAGAGAGCTAAGCTAATCTTTAAAATGATAACATCCTCACTACACTGCTGGTTTAACAGAATGTTCCTGATTCAGTTTTTAAAAGAAGTAATGCCTAAAACTGTTGGCACAAAGACAAAATCCTGAATTTAGGCCATATGAATGTCACTTCATTGTTGTTACTGAAAGAAATAAGCTCAACTATAATCAAACTTCAGCAGCACCGCATCAACATTCTGCCAGCTAAGCAGGCCTTGAAACCAGAGGGCCTCTAGCAAATTATATAAAATGTGGCATTGATCATTAATACAAATCATGGCAAATGCACCTACATGAAACATTATTATATTTAATGATAAAGAATTATTATATTGCTAATAAGTTATTTTCAATAACAAAAATCAGATCTTTCTCTTTCTTCTTTGGAGGACAGGGGCAATATTTGAAATATATATAACTTATTTAATGGAAAAATTACTTTCCATCTCTTTCTTCTCCCTAAAAGCTATTAATAAAGCTAGTTTTTCTCAGCTCTTCCCAAGGAATTTACTGAACAGAATTTAGTCAAACATTATTATCTTTTTTAATCACTGAGGGATCCTTCTATGCATTCCTACTTCAGAAACTGTTCCCCTGAGAGACATCACTAGTATAATAATAATCACATAGTCTAAGAGGGCTCGTATATTTGTCCTCCTACCTTTTTTCCTATTATTAATCCATTCCAACAAAAATGTGCGCAGCTCTAAGCTTTATCTTAATTGCCTACACATTTATCAGAAGTTAAGTAAGCATTAAGTCTACAAAGAAAAACAAAACTACAACCAAACTATGCCCTTCGGGAGCTTATCCTCAAGTAGCAGAGGAAGACATGAACGGTGCAGTTAGTGTAGTGATAACAGTGATATTAAAGTGAAGAACAGAACAGACGAAGCACTTAGTATCTGGCTGACTCAAGAAAGGGTAGGTCTTCAAACACGAGTAAGAATTCACTGTGAAGCAGACAAAGAGGTGAGGGGGTAGGAGGTGCATTCGAGGCAAACGCAGCCTCAAACAGTAAGGCACGGCATGCTCCAGGAACCGGGTGAGTGTGGCAAGAGAGGAGACCAGCAAGATGAGCGGGGCTAGATGACGACAGGCTCCACCACACAGGGGACAGGAAGACTACGCAGTTAAGGAGGGGAGAGGCTCTAGATGCAGACATTTAGAAGGGGCCCCAGGCAGCAATGGGGAAGATGCAGAAAGGATGAAAAAGAAGCTATGGCCATACTCCAGGTGATAAGGCAGAGGCCTGAACTAAGGCAAGTTAAGTGGTGGTGGCAACAGAAGGCAGGAGAGACTAAGGACACTTCAGAAGGTAGAATTCAGAAGGCAAGTCTTGGTGAGTGACTCAAAGGGCTGAGTCAGAAACCTGGTTTCTGGTTTGGGGAGACTGTGGGTGGCTGTACTGCCTACCACCATGGGTAGCATCTTATTATTCCAAACTGAATTCCAATAAATGCCTTTTCTGCTAAGTCTTCTCTGCCTTCTGTGGTTCAATATGATTCCTTCTACCCTAGGATTCCCTGTGTCTATAGTGTGTACCAGATATTTGGTTAAGTCATAATGCATATGTAACATTTTTAATTTGACTTCCTTACTGTGAACTTTTCATGTATATTTTCTGTCTCTGAGTAAACTATCAATAGAAGTTCCTTAAAATCAAATATCACAAGGTTACAGAGCAGTATATACTCAATAAACACTGGCTGATTCAAGTGTTGTGCTTGTGTGTGCTTGTGCTTCGTCGCTCAGTCGTGTCAGACTCTTTGAGACTTCATGGACTGTAGCCCGCCAGGCTCCTCTGTCCAAGGGATTCTACAGGTAAGAATACTGGAATGGGTAGCCGTTCCCTTCTCCAGGAGATCTTCCCAACCCAGGGATCGAACCTGGGTCTCCCACACTGCAGGTGGATTCTTTACCATCTGAGCCACCAGGGAAGTCATATTATGAATAGATACTAGGAAGAGATAGATAACCACTGTCCTTTTCTAGGGTCTTAAGACTATCCTCTCTCTCTCTCTCTTTAAATACAGTAGGGCTAAATGAGGATTAAAATTTTTTAAAAAAAGATATCCACAGATGCTGGTGAAATAAAAATATTCTCCCACTTTCCAGGACTAGGGCAGACATGGTTAGGGCCTTATTGAACAGTGAGAGTTGTCACTTCTTTTCAGTAGTTATCCACTGCTTTAAAACTATTAAAAAATATCTTTAAGAGATTTGTACCATGAATGCCCAAGGGCAATGAGATGCCCACAAACCAAATCATTTTTTTACTAACAGTGAACAGCAAAGGTTTTACAAACATCTGTTTTGGGTTCATTCTTGGATTCAAGGAATATGACTGCATGAGATTTGGCTGTGGATGGTTATATGGTTCATGTAATGACATGTAGAAATGTTTAAATGGTCACAAAACAAAATAACCACATAGTTCACAAGCATCTAAACAAACTAAGTTTTTACAGGACAAGCTGCTGTGTATAATCTAATATACACTGTTTCTCTATAAGAACCCATTTATAGCTTCATTCTCACTACAAAACTGTCTTACTATTTTTAAAAAAGTACATGGTAGGGACGGGGGCAGAAGGGAGAAGGAGAGGGAAAAGAAAAAAAAATTAACAACCAGAGTCTAGTTTATTTTAGTAAATACGTATTCCATAGTATCCTTTTAAGTAGTAAATTATTTAATTTAAATTAGTCAGTAATTATAATTCTCCAATATTTTAACTATGTATATTCACTTAGAAGCTTTCCTCATACAAAGATAATTTTCTGCCATCTGCCACAATAATATCTCCATATGGAAGCATTACTTACATATCAAAAATAAAAAAGAAATAAGAGATTGTAAATGTAGTATATTTGACATAATACAAATCTCAAATTATAGTCTATAAAGTTCTATTTTAAGAGGTCCTCCATATCAACATTTGCTCTTTTATATTATTTGATTATAAAACAAAACTATATCAAATATTTTGGTTAGAGAGTTAGCCAGAAAAAATTAAATTTAGTCTCTCATATTTTATTCATTAGTTTGCTTAGACATGGACAGCACAGTTGGGAGTAAGAACAACTGGGTTCTAATTCCAGTTCTTTGCCACCATATGACCTTGGAAAAGTCACAGTTTTTCTATCTTTCAGTTTCCTTTGGGCAAAACAGATATTACAGCAGAATTTCTGCTTGCTTATTACTTCATTAGTCTGGTATCATTTTATTAAGATACTTTTCACAGAAAAAAGAAAGAAAAGAAAAACAGACTATAATAATAAATAATTTTCATAAGTGCTTTGAGATCTTCAGAGAAAAGTGCCACTGGAATTTACTGGAAAGACTAAACAAAATCAGTATTTGCCAAGTCCATATATTAGGAAGGAATTAATAAAATAAGAGCTCAGTGATATTGGTTTTAATGACTTATCTGAACTTTGAAATACAAAAGTATATCATCCTGAATGTTCTTTATCCTAAAATTGACTACATGTGAAAATTACTCAATGTAACTTCAGGACTATGAGAAAGTTGCAGTCATTACATTACACTGTCTGATGCTTTAAGATAGCTGATGCTGCTTCCAATCAACACCTCGTGCAAACATAGCTGTGGAATAGTACTGGTATCCGATAACGTTGCAGACAGAGATTAGAGCCTATTTGTTATCTTTATTCCCCATTTTTGACCAATAGAGAGAAACTTTGCCAGAAGGACACAAATTAATAAGAAAAGCCCAGACTGGTCAGAGAATATTTACTCATTTTACAGCTGCCAGCATGTGCGCACCCAGGTTGCTCTAGCTATTTTACTGATTCTTCATGTTATTTTCAACAGCTTTCATTCAATTTGGATGGGGCTAAAGAATTAGCATGCAAGAAATGGCAATGATCATACCTCAAGCATTTCTCCTGTTTAGGCAAATATACTTACAGCTGCTGCTCCAGGACTTTAACAAGGACTTTATGCTAATTTCAAAAAACACAGAATCCTGTAGACTCAACATTGTGTCCCAACTGGCTGCAGCAGCAGCGGTAGCAGCAGCAATGGATTTGTTGATCTCTCTCTGAGCCGCTGTCCCTTCTGCTTTCACAGGCAGCAGAGTTTTGGCCCACAGAGCCTCAGCTTCATTACCATGCAGTCTCGCAGTGACGCACAACTATAGTGGAAATGCTGCTGAATGCAGATGAACTGTTCAGCTGAATAAAGCCTTACAAGTTTATCGCAAGAGCCCTGAAGGACACCCTCACCTTTCCTGCTGGAGATACACACGTGGCCAAAATCACCAGCTCTGTTTCTTGTCCCCGTTATCAGTTTTGATGAGCTGTGTCTCTGGCTGCTTTCAGTGTAGTAAACAGACAAGGGTAGCGCTCTGCCCTTGGGTGCCAACTTTTCTAGCTCAGAGCCTCAGAAGTCAGAAACGAATTTGGATCCAACATTAAGATCTTTAAGTCTCTTCCTATAACAGCTGACCCTCTCTGCTGCCAAAAAAGCATCGGAGGTGTTTATTCCACTTCAGTCAGTTTCTCTAGGTGATTTTCATAGTCAGTTCTCTCCACCCCTCTACACACCCAGGCAGTAAGCAGTGACTTTCTCAGCGGGCTTATGATGATGCAGAGTCCACTGCCTCACTTAACCCACCAGAGAGAACGCTGGCTAATGGAATCAAAGGATGATGTAATGAACACCGTGGCTGAGCTTCCATCAGCCTCTAAAACTGCTCAGCTCAGGACAAAGTTTCCTCTGCTACAGGCAACTTATTCAAAAGAGAGAACTCTATTAGAATAATGGGATTATTTTAAAACATAGGGTCTTCTATTCTTAAAACAGGACATAATTCCCCTCAAACTCTTATAGTCAGAATACCAGTAAATAGTGAGAAATCCTCTGGCCAAACAAAACGCATGTTTTAAAAACTTTATTCTATAGAAGCTATTTTTAAATGGAAAGCTGACACTACTGAAAGTCTGACTGCTCTTCAAAATAGTAGAAATATTCTAAAAGCAAACCTGACAAATAATATTTGATGTTAATATCAAGAAAAATGTCTTGACCTCACAATTTACCATTACTCTGAAGATCAGTATTGGGGGGAAGGGGGGAAGGTGGTATTTTTCCATCTGTGGCAATACATTTGTACTCATCCATCTATATACTTCTGTATCCTTTAAATACCACAAGGAATAAGTAAATTTCATGATCAAAGTCATAACTGAATGGATTAATTCAAAGCCAAAAGGCTAGGCACTATATTAAAAGCTAAAAGAATATTCTTCTATGCATAATACATTAAGGGGAAAAGATAGTCATAGTCATTAAGACACATTCAGTGGTAATAGTATTACTGAGAGCATCATTTAAAGCTTATTCCTTCAGAGTAGTCCAGGAACTCTAGAATAAGTCTGCAGCCATTCCTACCCCTGAACAGATCTAAAATTGAAATCCAAACCAAGGCTACAAAGGATAACCACACAGAACTCCAATACCACAATACTGTTGTTTCAGCACATCTTCTTGATCAGACACATCTCAGGATCAGGGAAGAACAAGGTTTCTCCTGGCCTAATGGAACACAAGTGCCTCAAGGAGTTGCATGAACAAAGGGTACTCCATAGTCCAAAAACACTGCCTACAACATCCATTCTTGAACATTAACAATGTATGTCAACCAACAAAAGGCTCTCGGTTATACACAAACTGGTTTAATTTTTCCCTTTAATTAAATATTCCCCAAAGTGATTTGACAATACAATCCTTTTTTCATCAAATGGCTGTTAATCGAGTCAGGGAATAAGCTGATCTAGACCCAAACAACGGAGAAGGTGATGGCACCCTACTCCAGTACTCTTGCCTGGAAAATCCCATGGACGGAGGAGCCTGATGGGCTGCAGTCCATGGGGTCACGAAGAGTCTGACACGACTGAGCAACTTCGCTTTCACTTTTCACTTTCGTCCACTGGAGAAGGAAATGGCAACCCACGCCAGTGTTCTTGCCTGGAGAATCCCAGGGACGGGGGAGCCTGGTGAGCTGCCATCTATGGGGTCGCACAGAGTCGGACACGACTGAAGTGACTCAGCAGCAGCAGCAGCAGACCCAAACAAACTACACCAGCCAATGTCAAGACACAGAACTGAGGTATGTCAGAAAGCAGATAAGTCAGAAGGCGTACACACAGATATTTTATCATAGTTTTTCTACCACTACTGAGCTAAGCCTGTTAGTCTTGCACAAAACTTAAAAGCTACTTAATATTATTTGTTCCACCAAAGTAATCAGAGCTTATTCTTAGTAAACCTTTGTAAACTATAAACTTTTATAAACTATAACTGTCACATAGAATGTCTGAATAAGATAATTTTTTTAGGGGCTAGAGCGCCGAAGAATTGATGCTTTTGAACTGTGGTGTTGGAGAAGACTCTTGAGAGTCCCTTGGACTGCAAGGAGATCCAACCACGCCATTCCGAAGGAGATCAGTTCTGGGTGTTCTTTGGAAGGAATGATGCTAAAGCTGAAACTCCAGTACTTTGGCCACCTCATGCAAAGAGTTGACTCATTGGAAAAGACTCTGATGCTGGGAGGGATTGGGGGCAGGAGGAGAAGGGGACGACAGAGGATGAGATGGCTGGATGGCATCACTGACTCGATGGACCTGAGTTTGAGTGAACTCCGGGAGTTGGAGATGGACAGGGAGGCCTGGCGTGCTGCAGTTCGTGGGGTCACAAAGAGTTGGACACGACTGAGCAACTGAACTGAACTGAGGGGTTAAATAATAGGTGATTTTTTTCACAATCTTAAAAAAAGAGGATTTTCTTCTGCTTAAGTTTCACATACATGGATCTAAAAGAATAAATCAGAACCTAAAGTGTCTCTTATATCTAATCAATTACTATGTGCATACAGCCAAAGGAAATCAACAGCTTCTTTGAGACAGAGCTACATAAAAATTAATTTTAGGGCTTATTTTAGAAGTTCCATTTACACCAGGTCTTCCTTGTAACAGAAGGTGAATGAAAATGACACTTTCCATTTATATGGAGAGTAATTCAACAAACCCATGTGAGCAGAGCCTGGGTTCTTAGCATTATACTGAAATGCAAAGAACAAAATAAGTAGCATTATTATTCAAACTATTATTCACAACTTTAACAAACATTAATGGACAAAGTATTTCCTTTCCAACCCTTGCCAAATGTTCATCACCCATACCACTGAGAACTACATATGCACTCCACAATTCTTCCAGAAGACCAGGCCAGAGTAGTACTACATTCCAAATGCTTCTCAATCTCTCAATTACTAACCAAACTTTTATATTACACAAATAATAACAGTCCTATCATCTTCAAGTAATTTCTCTATCTTCAACCTATCAATCAATCACATAGCTTAGAGCTTATTGCAAGCTCAACAAAGTGAAGTAAAAATTGCTCAGTCGTGTTGACTCTCTGCGATCCCATGGACTGTACTGTCCATGGAATTCTCCAGGCCAGAATACTGGAGTGGGTAGCCCTTCCCTTCTCCAGGGGATCTTTCCAACCCAGGGTTCGAAGCCAGGTCTCCTGCATTGCAGGCAGATTCTTTACCAGCTGAGCCACAAGGGAAGCCTAAGAATACTGCAGTGGGTAGCCTATCCCTTTCTCCAGCGGATCTTCCAACCAGGAATCAAACTGGGGTCGCCTGCATTGCAGGTGGATTCCTTACCAGCTGAACTTAACCTATCAATTAATCACATAGCCTAGAGTTTATTGCAAGCTTGACAAAAGACTAGTCAAAATGTCAGTCAGTTTTCCATTTTATTCATTCCATAAATTCAGAATTCTCCAAGTTGTATCATTCATACATATTTTCTAGTCTAATCACCATAAAAAGATAGCTGCACAAATCATTTATTGATGGCATATTCTTGGCAAAGCAGAAAAATTTATTTTGGATCATTTCCTTCAACAAACCTCTCCACCCTTTAGACTGTAATATTAAAGAATGTTTTTAAAATTTATAACATTTTTTAAAAATTCACAATTTCAATATTATCAGCCTTTGCTGAGGTCCTCTTGGCATGGGCCAGATACTGTAAAGCACAGGGAACAGAAAAAGGCTATGCCAGTCTTCTTGCCCCCAAGGAATTAGAAAGTAGAGGTTCTTTCTTTTAATAAATTTCCATTTGATTCTATCAAATTGATTTTCACTGACATTTTAAGGATTCATGGAATTGGTTACTTGCTTTCCATTTCTAAGTAGAAGGCAGATAACAGTATATCCTAATAAACCGAGTGTGTATACCAGGAAAAATTCTCAGTAAATCCTACAAAAATATTCCCATTTCGATATAGTATCCAAACAAAATGTTCTTTAATAAACAATGACGTTTGGACTTAACTGACTATATCATACAATACAATCCAAGAAAATTTAATGTTCTACCAACCCAAAAGGAAATAAAAGTCTTCAATTATTAACAATTCTTAGGAACAGTACAAATATAATGGATTATGCCTTATATTAACACCTTTTAAAATATCTCAGAAATTATTAAACCGGTATCCAAATAATCATAGTATGGAAAAAACAGAAACTTGACAAGTTTTTCTACAAAAAACGTTAAATATCCTATCACTCCCAGAGCCTTTCACAGTCCCTACAGATTTTAGCCTCTTTGGAAAGTCCTCATCATTTCCGGAGTTTAGAAAAGAGATTGAAAAGTTTTTGGTATGGAAGGAAAGATGCTCTTGGGTCTATCAGGTAATTAATTAACATCACACATGAAATATAAAAAAGAAAAACCAAATAGGAAATCACTTCCTATTTTGCTTTATAATACAACAAAAAATTAACAATAATTATCTATAACAGTAGTTAACATTTACTTTTTAGTACACTTAATTCTACTTTCTCTATTTCCCAAATTGTCTACCATGAATTGGATTTAACATTTTAAAAATTCATTTCCTTGGAGAAATGACTGATTCGAGGGCTAGAGCATAGAATACACAAGATAAGCCTGGAACATCTTGTAAGGGCAGGAAGTGGGAAAGGGCTCAAAAGACAAAATAATGTGGGTATGTCAAAGAGAAATGGGAGCCAAGTGATAGAGCTGCCAACGGTCAAAGCTAACACCTGGAGCAACAAAATAAACAATGTAGTAATGGAATACTACAAAACCCAAAGTACAAAATAAATACGCATTGAGGCTGTACTTATATAAATAAATGATTAGGTAAATAAAGGAGAAGAGACAAATCTCATATTGTACATACAGAAGTGTTAACTTACTAGGCTTGACTGATATTCTTTGAAAGGTCTGCTTTGATTTGCCCCTGGCTAGCATCAAGGAACTTAAATTTTAAGAGGGGCCCACCATTCCCAGAACTGAAAAGAGCTGCTCAATTATGCCTAAATTTTTGGTACAAACAATATAGTTTATGCTGAACAACTGCTTTCCTTCAGCAAGTCCAAAACGGGGTATGTGCCATGTCAGCAGCCCCAGTAAAAATCCTGTAATCTGAGTCTATAATGAGCTTCTTTTCTATGAGGAGAAAAAGAAAGATAAAGAAAAAAAAAAAAGACTCAAACAGAACACAGATAAAACAAACAATATCTAAAAAATACATTTAATGGCTGGCACCAGGAGAAGATTAGAGTCTGTGGAAGAAAAGATCAGTAAGTATGGAGAAATGGAAATATTAACTCTACAAAGTGAAGTCTAAATGATAAAACAAAGGGAGGAAATGCACAAAGCCTCAGTGACCTTTGGAGCAATATCAGGTAGTCTAATACATGTTAGAATATGCCAACCACATCATAAGCTAACTGCTGGAAACCAACGACAAAAGAGAAAAATCTCAAGAGCAGTTGAAGAAAATGATAAATTACATACAGTGGAACAAAGATAAAAATGAACACATGTTTCATCTGAAACTATACAAAGCAGAAGTTGGAATGCATGCTATCACTGAAAAGCTTAAAACTGATGACCTATAATTCTATTATCTGGTGAAAATATCTTGCAAAGATCAAGCAAAAACTTTTCTGAGACAGACAAAAACTGAAAGAATTTGTCACCAGTAGATCTACATACAAAAAAATGTTAAAGAAAGTTCTTTAGGCAGAAGAAAAAATTATACTGGATGAAAACCTGTATAACCTAAATAATACCATTGAAAACAAGTGATGGAAAGTGTCAGAAATGGTACACTGGCAGGAAGAATAAGAACTTTTGCTTCTTGTTTTAAATTTTCTTTATGTTAATTGACTGCTTAAAGCAAAAGTGGTTAACAATCTACAACAAAATCAGGTTTATACTGTGTGTAAAAATAAAACATTTGACTACAATAGTACAAAGGATGAAGAGGAGAAACAAGTATAAAGTTTTAAGATGCTACATTCTACATAAATGTGCTATCATTTGAAAGTAGACTACAATAAGGTAAAATTCATTTTTTAAACCCTAGATTTAAAACCCCTAATTTTATTTTAAAAATTTTAAATAATAAGCCAATAGTAGAATAAATTAGAATACTAAAAAGCAAAGGAGGAGGAGAAAACACATGGGACAAACAGGAAACAACCACAAGATAGATTTAAACCCAACCATGTCCCTAATTAAATATAAACGGTCTAACCACTGTGTGAAAGCATCATGCCAGGTACAAAAAGGGTAATTTAGTGAATAAAACAAAGCTTGAGCCCTTGGGAAGGTTGGGATCCAATGGTGGTGATAAAGAGCATGTGGTATGTGGGTGTCCGTCCCTACATGCTGTGTGCTTAGTCGCTCAGTTGTCTCCGACTCTGTGACTCAATGGACTGTAGCCGGCCAGTCTCCTCTATCCATGGGATTCTCCAGGCAAGAATATGGGAGTGGGTTGCCATGCCCTCCTCCAGCAGATCTTCCCAACCCAGGGATCAAACCCAGGTCTCCCACATTGCAGGACTGGATTCTTTACCATCTGGGGCACCAGGGAAGTCCATGTCCCTACATACATACATCCAGATATAAAATAACCAGCTGTGATTAAGTACTGTGATGGTAATAAAGGAGGTATAGTGACAGAGAAAATCAGAGAAGGCCTAGATAAGATAGAGTGATCAGGGATGGCCACTAACAGGGAACAATATCAAATATGAAATCTGTTCAGCAGTGGACCTTCTTCTGAAGAATGAATTTTATGGTTAATTCCCAAAAGGAAATCAGACCGAAATCAAAGTAACTCTGGCTGACCAGGGTTAGAGTATCAGAGCCCTCGCCACTTGCCTGAGGAGATTCTCAAAGAATCCCTGAATGACAAATAGGCCCCCACAAAATACTGAGGTCTATAACTGGATGCCATAGAAGAGCTCTGATCAGGAACAAGGTCAGACAGACCAACCTGATTAGTGAAGGGGAAAATGGACTTGAGGAGAACACAGTGAAAGCTGATGTGCTATCTAAATTGCTTAGGTAAGGGGTAAGGACTAAAAAAATAACTAGTATATATATTTAGTGGCTTCCCAAGTGGTGCTAGTGGTGAAGAATCTGCCTGCCAAAGCAGGAGACACAAGAGATGCAAGTTCGATCCCTGGGTGGGAAAGATCCCCTGGAGAAGGAAATGGCAACTCACTCTAGTATTCTTGCCTGGAAAATTCCATGGACACAGGAGCCTGGCAGGCTAGTCCATGGGGCCGCAAAGAATTAGACCCAAATGAGCACATATATACTTAGAATAACTCAGAAAAGGGCAATAAAAATGGGACTAGGAAGACAGATTCCATTTTTTTCTGAATAGGTACTTCTTGATGGACCTGGTGACTGTTAGCATAGGGAAAAAAAGAGGCAAACCTAAATAGTAAAAAAAAAAAAAGTGACCCCTACACTTAGGTGACTAGGTGGACAGCGGTAGTAAACATGGACTGGCAAGGGGTGGTTTGCAAGGGGTAGCAAAGAGAGTTTGGGCAACATAAATCTCAAGTCTAAAAGAGGCATCAGGGCTAGAAGCAAGAGAAGAACAAAGACAGAAGTACACAGACAGCCACTCTCACAAGTTCTCCAGCTTCTCCATTTGTGAAGGGCGTAAACAGAGTTCACTATCTCCAAGTACATGCTAGTCAATACTAACCACAAATTAACAAATTCAGCTGAAACCAAGAAAAATAAAAACAAGCAGGAGACAATAATTTAAAAATGAAATAAACAAAAGAGTATTGATGACTCTTCCCCTGAAATACAAGGACCAGAATTCCATCTAGATTTCTGGAGAGAAAGGATTCAGGTCGTGACCAAATAAACTACTTATTTTAGAAGTATAAATCAAGTTTCTGAATTAATGGTCAAATAACGGAGTCTCTAACAAAAATAAGCTTCAGACAATGTCACAGATTAGATCAATGCATTAGTGTATCCACAAGTTAGCAGCATAAAAGCAATAAAGAAGACTTTTAACTAAACTCAATAACTTGGAGAGTGGTTACCTATACATCAATATATTATTCAAGAATGCCATAAGGTATAATTACTGTTACCTTCCTGACACAGGGTATTGATTAATAGCCCAATTTATTCCTAGCCTTGAAGTTCTTTTTATATATTTCACATGTTAAAACAAAAAAAATTGCTTCCTTTGCTTAAAATGAAGTAGTCCAGACCCTGTAATCATACTTTCTTCTCTGCCCTCAAAAACCATACCAATTTGCTATCATTTGGCCCAGTGCTAAGACATTATTATTACTTGAATTAAAACAAAAATCTATTTCTGAATATATTTAAAACTGATTCCTGAGTTCCTTAAGAACTCTAGACACTAGAAATTAAATGTAATTGCCTGAAATTGTTTTTGGAAAATACAGGTGAAAAAAATCTAGATACAAATTTTCTAGTCAAAAGGTTATTGGATTTATATTTTTTACAACATGCACAATGTATATTCATCGCCCCCAAAGAAACTAGAATTCTTAATATTAAGATACTTTCATTGTCAGTACAGGATATACAGATGTACTAAGAAGAAAAAAGAGTATATACATTACAATTGGTCAATCCTACTGGGAAAATCACTGCAGATGGTGATTGCAGCCATGAAATTAAAAGACACTTACTCCTTGGAAGGAAAGTTATGACCAACCTAGACAGCTTATTAAAGAGCAGAGACATTACTCTGCCAAAAAAGGTCCATCTAGTTAAGGTTATGGTTTTTCCAGTGGTCATGTATAGATGTGAGAGTTGGACTGTGAAGAAAGCTGAGTGCCGAAGAATTGATGCTTTTGAACTGTGGTGTTGGAGAAGACTCCTGAGTTTCCCTTGGACTGCAAGGAGATCCAACCAGTCCATCCTAAAGGAGATCAGTCCTGGGTGTTCATTGGAAGGACTGATGCTGAAGCTGAAACTCCAGTACTTTGGCCACCTCATGAGAAGAGTTGACTCATTGGAAAAGACTCAGATGCTGGGAGGGATTTGGGGCAGAAGGAGAATGGGACAACAGAGGATGAGATGGCTGGATGGCATCACCGACTCGAGGGACATGAGTTTGAGTGAAGTCCAGGAATTGGTGATAGACAGGGAGGCCTGCTGTGCTTCGATTCATGGGGTCGCAAAGAGTTGGGCACAACTGAGCAATTGAACTGAACTGAACTGACTGGGAAAAATAAGTAAAATTCTATGGACCATAATTGAAGGTGAACTTAAAATGTATTGCCCAAAGAAGAACTTTTTTGAATGTGAAATGGGCACTAGCTAGTAACAACGTGTCAGAACAGAGATATAAACCATTAACTGGCCAAGGTCAATGGAGACCAATGGTCACTTTCTCCATGAAGCACCATCACAAAGCAAAGGCTCATGACTTCCTGCCAACACTTGTCTTTCTGAATTTTTCTCACATTGTCAGTAGCACAATAAGTTTTCAATGAACTAGAAGTTTTTATTGTTTGTGCCACTTTTTAATACCATTCTTACTTTTAAAACAAAAGGGTGAGTCGGCAAGGCTGTAATAAAGAATATGAAAGGAAAGGAAGTACCAAACTGCAGAAGCAACCAAATGTAAAGACAAAAATTACACTTAGGAAGTAGAGTACCAGCAGTTTTAGGAAGATGAAGAGATTGTTCATTGTAATTAAATGGGAAAGCCTAAAACCCAGGAAATGTTTATGAATGATCAATCTTAATAACAATGTATTATATTATATTAAAAACTAATTTGGAAGAACCTACCTTCCTAACATCAATATTCTTTAAAACCTCATTCTAAACCTTGTAAATCAGAACCCACTTCTTTATAAGATTCCCTAGGTCATTCTTACGGAGAAGGCAATGGCACCCCACTCTAGTACTTTTGCCTGGAAAATCCCATGGACGGAGGAGCCCGGTAGGCTGCAGTCCATGGGGTCACTAAGAGTCAGACGTGACTGAGTGACTTCACTTTCACTTTTCACTTTCATGCATTGGAGAAGGAAATAGCAACCCACTCCAGTGTTCTTGCCTGGAGAATCCAAGGGACGGGGGAGCCTGGTGCTCTGCTGTCCATGGGGTCGCACAGAGTCGGACAAGACTGAAGCGACTTAGCAGCAGCAGTAGCAGGTCATTCTTAAGCACAGTAAAGCTTAAGAAGAGCTAATTTTAAGATATATTTATATAAAATATAAGATATACTGATATAAAATTATCTTGCTTGTGTCATTTTTAGCACATCTCTTATTGAAAAATAATAACAAATATTTATTTAGAAATAGAGATAAACAAAATTCAGAGCCCTAAGATATAATAAATTTTCTGCATTCCTTATAAAGAACTTTTTAGAGTTTTTTTTTTAAAGTTTCTAGAAATATATGCCAGTTTATACTTCTTGAGAACAGCATAAGAGATCATCGGATGGCTTACCTAACCTTAAATAATCACTCTTTAGAAACAGAAAATTCTGCCAAAAATGTATGTGTGCGTGCTCAGTCATGTCCAGCCCTTTGCAGCCCCATGGACTGTAGCCTGCCAGGCTGCTCTGCTCATGGAATTTTCCAGGCACAAATACTGGAGTGAGTTGCCATTTCCTACCCCAGGGATGTTCCTGACTTAGGGACTGAACCCATGTTTCTTGCATCTCCTGCACTGGCAGGCAGATTCTTCACCACTAGCACCATGTGGGAAGCGTCAAAAGTTTAAATAAAAGTAGACTTTAAAATTCAGTTCATGTGCCAATAATTTACATCTATAATATCTAAAATTATTCTATATTATTACTTAACAGTTTGAATAAATCAATGATAGAATGTTCACTTTGCTGATACGGCGTTTGGAAAAACAATTCTCAAAGGCGGACTGATCCCCATCTTGATCACCATCTGTCTATAAAGAATCCTTGTGTTTCTAAAAAAAGATATATGCAATGAATTACCTTTAGAGTTAATTTATTCTATTTTAAAAATGACTAGGTTTAAAAAACTTTATGGCTAAAGTAAGGCAAGGTGCATATTCTATCTACATATGTAGCAGGATGGGGTGCTAAAGGCGGCTGGAAAGTACAGGGATAGCCTAGTAGACAATGAGTTCCATTATGGAAAGGTCCATAAAACAAGATGATTGATAAAAAGCAACTATTTTAGAACTCCACATCAGGGTATTAAGGGCATACAGGAAATCTGTTAAGCCAAAAATTGTTATCTTTAAAGAATGAACCATATGGCCTTCCACAAATAGAAAATCACGTATTTTTTTTTTAACTGAAGAATCTTTAGAGATCATGAAACATAGTCCCTCAAATCTTAGATGAGACAACTGAAGCCCAGGGAGGATAAATGATATAATTGGATCCAAATCAAATTAATGAATATTTAATGAATGCCTACTGTGGATAACACACTATTCCAAGAGTTACAGAAAGTAAGTTTAACAGTGGAGCCCTTCTTCAAGCGGTCCATTCTCTACTTCCCAGGTAAATCACCTGTATGTAGCTCTCTGATGTTAGCAATATCCTTTTCCATATTCTAGCTTAGAGCCGGAACACTTAGGTCCCTAGACCAAATCTGGTTCATCGCTTGATTTGTAAAGAAAGCTGTACTGAAACACAGCCACACACATTCTTTCACATTTCATCCAGGCTTCTTTTGCTCTACAGAGTCAAAGCTAAACAGTTATGACAGAGACTTATGGCCCCCAGATCCTAAAATATTTACTACCTGGCCCCTCCCAGAAAAAGCTTGCCAATCTCTATTCTAGATCACTTTTTGCTTTGATTTGAAGGGTGTTTTTTTCCCCACCTTTTTTCCTTTTCAAACTAATGGAAGGCTGGTTTTGCCTCAGGAACCACTGCCCACTGAGCAATGTGCTAGATGGTTTTGAAGGAAAAAGTCAGTGAGCTAAATATGGCAACTGACAGCAGCTCTCCATAACAAGTGAAAACTTGCTCTGGCACATAAAGGAGAAGAATCAAAGGACAGAAGACTCTTCACTTTCAACAAACATTTAATAAGTGCTTACTAAGTGCCTTCCATGGGGCTAAGCTCTGGGGCTACCCACATAGATAAGACCAACTTAGTTCTCAAAGAATTCACTACCTAGAAAAATAAGCAACACTTTTATATGAAATGGAATAACAGAAGCTAGTGGACAAAGACAGAGAATAGTTAACTGAAGTTAGGGGTGACAGAAACTAGTTAACCCCAAGGACAATCACACAGAGACTTCTATTCCCCCTACCGAGTTCCAGCTGCAGGAAGTAAGCATGATTAGAAGCTTATATCTACGGATTGTTGCCTCAACCCAAAGGCCACAACTTATAGGTGGGTGGAGTTAACCCTTGGACTGGATGTTGCTTCCTGAATTCCCTTTATAGCACACTTTATTTTTGTTTAACCTTTCTAGTATAATTCTTTTAGTTACATTTTAAATTTACATTCAGCATTAGTCATCTTAACCTACTCTGCTGTGCATGTTTTAACCTCTATATTCTTTTTTGAGAATCTTCCAATATGGATATTATTTTTTATCAGTTTTTCACCTTTTTATGCATTATTTCTAATATTTGTTTATATATTTTTTTTCCAAAGAAATGTTTTATATGGTCAGCTGTTGTTGCATAGTATGTATAATTAGGCACTCAATAAACACAGGCCTTTAAAATATTTTTTAAAATTTTGTATTGGAGCATAGTTAATTAGTTTTGAATTAGCTTCAGGTGTAGAGCAAAGTGATTCAGCTGTACATATATATATATTTATTTAATAAACATGAATCTGAGCAAACTCTGGGAGACAGTGGACAGGGAAGTCTGGCGTGCTTCAGTCCACAAGGATATAAAGAATCGGACATGACTCAGTGACTAAAAAAGAACAATAACAATTCTTTTTCAAACTCTTTTCCCATTTATGCTATTATGGAATACTGAGTAAAGTTCTATGTGTTTTATAGTAGGTCCTTGTTGGAATAAACACAGGCTTTTAAGGATATTGAAGAGCAAATAAGGAAGGCACCATCAAGAATATTAGGCTCCTGTTTTATAGGAGGCTCAGTCTTGAGATTTCCTTGGGAAATGATCATAGCTCACTATAATCCTGTTATAAAATATGCTTCTGAAATTAATTATATGCTGGTCATCTATTCAGTAAATTCAAGGGTTAAGTGTAATTTTCTGGAGGGGAAATTTATTAACAAACTACATTAGTTCAATTTCCTCATTTTTTGGCCTAAATTTGTTATACTAGGCTACAATGGCAACAAGATAGAAGAATGTCACTAAGAACAATATATATTTTAGAGGGCTTGTATCAAGTTCAAGCAAACAAGCTCCTTGCCTTCTGTAAAATCATTCAGTAATGAGAAAGAATCCAAGAAACCATGTTTCCTTGGAGACTAAATCTGTCCTTTCTGGACTATGTAATGCTGCTGCTGCTGCTCAGTCGCTTCAGTCGTGTCCAACTCTGTGCGACCCCATAGACGGCAGCCCACCAGGCTCCCCCAACCCTGGGATTCTCCAGGTAAGAACACTGGAGTGGGTTGCCATTTCCTTCTCCTGTTTATATTTTTCTTATCCCCTTTTGTTTCAACTATTTTATCTTAGACATGCTATCTCCTGCCTTTTGTTTCTCTAACTGAGAATAAGCAGGAGTGATGATCAAAATAGCCACCAGGAAAGTATGGTAACTGAACAATGTAACCAACCCAGCCTCAGAGTGGAGGCGGGTCCAGGGAACCCTGGTGTGGCGAGGACTCACCAATTAGTTGACGAAACCTGAGGTGGTCAAGGTCTTCCCTTACAGCTCAGTTGGTAAAGAATCCACCTGCAATGCAGGAGATCCCAGTTCGATTCCTAGGTCGGGAAGATCCATGGGAGAAGGGATAGGCTACCCACTCCAGTATTCTTGGGCTTCCCTTGTGGCTCAGCTGGTAAAGAATCTGTCTGCAATGCGGGAGACCTGAATTCAGTCCCTGGGTTGGGAAGATCCCCTGGAGAAGGGAAAGGCTAAGAGGGTCCTGGGGTAGGGCAGGAGGGCTGAAACTGCAGGAACACTTGGGGAAGGGATGTGGCTATAGCTGAATATCAAATGATAGTAGAAATTGTAGTATTTTAACAACCGGTATCACCATACCAGGGTTGATACTAGATCAACATCAGTTCTGTGATTAGGAAAACAGCAGAGTAAGTGGGATAGAGAAGAAATCATTCCAGGCCTCTTAAAAATGGAGACAGAAAAAAAAAAAAAAATGGAGACAGGTACATCTCTATTTCAGTTAAGTTTCTTGCAAGTCCTTTCTAAAAGGACATTACAGGCAGACTTCTAAAAGTCTTTCTAAAAGCCAAAGAAGTAAAGACCCTGCCCCTAATTCTAGCCACATTTAACTGCCCCAATTTTCAAAAATATACATCCATGTAATTTGAGGAGACAGTTCAAAATGACCCTTCTTAAAAAGTCTTAGGTGAACTTTAAAACCAGCCAAGAGAAACTACTGAAGTAATACTGTTACACCAACTTCTAAAAACCTTCATATCTGAATCACAAGACCATTTGGCCGTAGCTATTTGGAAGAGCGCACATTATAGACAAAGAAGGAAAGCACAGGAGAAGGTGTTGCAACCCAAGCTCCCATGATCTGTCAGGAAGCTATAAATCACATGCTAAAATGGTTCAGAATTATGCACAATGAAAGACCTAGATCCAAATTCCTAGAATGTTTTCTATGATGGAATGCTCCAAAGATAAATTCTAGCTAAACTGATTCATCTACTTCCAAGTCAAAAATTCAAAATTCTCTGTAAACAATAATAGCCACCGTGTATGGAACTGTGTATCAATTTCATTGCCATTTTTGGTAATCTTAAAAACAATGCTACATAGAAAATATCATTCAAATTGACAGGTGAGGTCAACTGGCCTAGAGAGATTAAGTAGCCTGTTAAAGGACACATAGCCAGTCACAGTAGAGCTCAGCTCAGGTTGGATCAAAGCCCCAACTCGACTCTGTTCTCAATACTTCACTGCCTCTCTCCTCTCACGCTTGGAGGTCTTTCCAATATCACTTCTCTATCATGAGAATTCTCATAGACTCAGAGAAGGTGTGAAAGTAACCACCCACAAGGCTTCTCCTACAACCTTCAGTAAGTACTGCCTGAAAAGTAACCAAAGGCCCACTTAAGGAAGCAGTCCTACTTGATTTCAGCACAAGACCCTGACACTGGGGAAGGCTGAGGGCAGGAGGAGAAGAGGGGGACAGAAGATGAATTGTTTGGAAGGAATCATTGATTCAATGGACATGAGTTTGAGCAAGCTCAGGGAAATGGTGGACAGGGAACCCTGGTGTGCTGCAGTCCACGGGGTCACAAAGAGTTGTACATGGCTTAGTTACTGAAAAATAACAACAATGAAAAGCTCAGCACTTCCAAATCCCATTTGCATAAAAAAGAATTATTGAACTCCTTCATACATTTACACATGAAAACAAGCTATCACTTGGGTCAAATCAGAAATTCTAAAGCAGACTGAAAATGACCTGGAGCTCAAGTTCTTCCATGATACTACTGTGCCCACCAATCTTTTAATGACATCTGAATTTCAAAGGATTCTCCATCTCTTTTGGTCTGTTAGCATTTGAAATGGCAAAAGAAAAACTTCATCTCGACTTTTTAACAAGACTTTCTCTAAATTCCCTATTAATAGTCTAGTCTTTGATGAACACTTAGAACACTCTTTACTTATTTCATTCCCATCTTAAAAGAAACTGGTCTGCCATGGTATTCCTCTACCCAATACAGGGTGTATCAAACAAAAGCAAGTTATTCGAGTGACATAAAATCTAACCACTGAGAGCAACGGTTTGACAAAAACAAAACTAAGAAGATAACTTATTAAGAAAATCCAGTTGGTAATAGTTAGCATCCCCCATTCTTCACTAGTCACTTCTTCACTAGTCAGTTCAGTTGCTCAGTCATGTCTGACTCTTTGCAAACCCATGGACTGCAGCATGCCAGGTTATCCATCCCTGTCCATCACCAACTCCCAGAGTTCATTCAAACTCATGTCCATTGAGTCGGTGATGCCATCCAACCATCTCATCCTCTGTCATCCCCTTCTCCTCCTGCCCCCAATCCCTCCCAGCATAAGGGTCTTTTCAAATGAGTCAGTTCTTCATATCAGGTGGTACTGGAGTTTCACCTTTAGCAACAGTCCTTCCAATGAATACTCAGGACTGATTTCCTTTAGGATGGACTAGTTGGATCTCCTTGCAGTCCCAGGGACTCTCAAGAGTCTTCTCCAATACCACAGTTCAAAAGCATCAATTCTTTGGCGCTCAGCTTTCTTTATAGTCCAACTCTCACATCCATACATGACCACTGGAAAAACCATAGCCTTGACTAGACGGACCTTTGCTGGCAAAGTAATGTCTCTGTTCTTTAATAAGCTGTCTAGGTTGGTCATAACTTTTGGAGCCCCCCAAAATAAAGTCTCTCACTGTTTGCATTGTTTCCCCATTTATTTGCCATGAAGTGATGGGACCAGATGCTATTATCTTAAAGTTTTCTGAATGTTGAGTTTTAAGCCAACTTTTTCCAACTCTCCTCTTTCACTTTCATCAAGAGGCTCTTTAGTTCTTCACTTTCTGCCATAAGGGTGTTGTCATCTGCATATCTGAGGTTATTGATATTTCTCCCAGCAATCTTGATTCCGGCTTGTGCTTTATCCAGTCCAGCGTTTCTCATGATGTACTCTGCATATAAGTTAAATAAGCAGGGTGAAAATATACAGCTTTGACATACTCCATTCCTGATTTGGAACAACCGGGTTGTTCCATGCCTGGTTCTAACTGTTGCTTCTTTACCTGCATACAGATTTCTCAGGAGGAAGGTCAGGTGGTCTGGAATCCACATCGCTTTAAGAATTTTCCAGAGTTTGTTATAATCCACACAGTCAAAGACTTTGACATAGTCAATAAAGCAGAAGTAGATGTTTTCCTGGAACTCGCTTGCTTTTTGATGATTCAATGGAATGGCAATTTGATCTCTGGTTCCTCTGCCGTTTCTAAATCCAGCTTGAACATCTGGAAGTTCACAAGTCATGTACTGTTGAAGCCTGGCTTGGAAAATTTTGATCTTTACTTTCTTAGTGTGTGAGATGAGTGCAATTGTGTGGTAGTTTGAGCATTTTTAGCACTGCCTTTCTATGGGATTGAAATGAAAACTGACCTTTTCCAGTCCTGTGGCCACTGCTGAGTTTTCCAAATTTGCTGGCATAGTGAGTGCAGCACTTTCACAGCATCATCTTTCAGGATTTGAAATAGCTCAACTGGAATTCCATCACCTCCACTATCTTTGTTCATAGTGATGCTTCCTAAGGCCCACTTGACTTCATATTCCAGGATGTCTGGCTCTAGGTGAGTGATCATACCATCATAATTATCTGGGTCATGAAGATCTTTTATGTACAGTTCTTCTGGGTATTCTTGCCACCTCTTCTTAATATCTTCTGCTTCTGTTAGGTCCATACCATTTCTGTCCTTTATCAAGCCCATCTTTGCATGAAATTTCCTTGGTATCTCTAATTTTCTTGAAGAGATCTCTAGTCTTTCCCATTCTATTGTTTTCCTCTGTTTCTTTGCATTGATCACTGAGGAAGGCTTTCTTATCTCTCCTTGCTATTCTTTGGAACTCTGCATTCAAATGGGTATATCGTTCCTTTTCTCCTTTGCCTTTCACTTCTCTTCTTTTCACAGCTATTTGTAAGGCCTCCTCAGGCAACCATTTTGCCTTTTTGCATTCCTTTTTCTTGGGGATGGTCTTGATCACTGTCTCTTGTACAATGTCACAAACCTCCGTCCATAGTTCTTCAGGCATTCTGTCTATCAGATCTAATCCCTTGAATCTATTTGTCACTTCCACTGTATAATCATTAGGGATTTGATTTAGGTCATACCTGAACGGTCTAGTGGTTTTCCCTACTTTCTTCAATTTAAGTCTGAATTTGGCAATAAGGAGTTCATGATATGAGCCACAGTCAGCTCCCAGTCTTGTTTTTGTTGACTGTATAGGGCTTCTCCATCTTTAGCTGAAAAGAATATAATCAATTTGATTTCGGTGTTGACCATCTGGTGATGTCCACGAGTAGAGTCTTCTCTTGTGTTGTTGGAAGAGGGTGTTCGCAATGACCAGTGCATTCTCTTAGCAAAACTCTGTTAGCCTTTGACCTGCTTCATTCTGTACTTCAAGGTCAATTTGCCCATTACTCCAGGTATTTCTTGACATTCTACTTTTGCATTCCAGTCCCCTATAATGAAAAGGACATCTTTTTTGGGTGTTGGTTCTAGAAGGTCTTGTAGGTCTTCATAGAACTGTTCAACTTCTAAAAACTCAACCAAAAAGCATTTGGAATTTTATAACAAGTGCTACATTTTGATTTCTTCCTCCTAGGGAACTATGGTGAACACCTCAAGAGAGATATACCAGCATTCTATTTAAATGTTTATATTCCATGAAGTCATTAACACTTTGTAATGAAATGAAAATGGTATCTTAATGTGAGTCTCAATTGTTTTTGTTAAAGTCATGTGAAACAGCTATATACTTAATCAGCTTACCTAACCAGAGTGTTATAAAAATAATTATCAACTGTTCATTAAAGTGCAACAAAGGATCTGAAAAAGATGCAGACACATCGAAATTACAGTATTTTCCTATTGAAATATCACTCTTAACTAAAATGAAAGCAGCAAAAGAAAAAAGTACGTGTTCCTTAGTGGAACAATCAATCTTGATAGACATACTAGTGTTTTAAAAAACATTTCATACATAAAAATTCAAAAACATCAAACACTGCCATGATATAGAATAAAAGGACAGTGGCATTACTGTATCACTTGGTAGCCAAGAAACCTCAAATAATTTGGTTAAGCCTCCCTGAACTAAAATTTTGTGTGACAACATATCTTAAAGGGTTTTCATGAGGACTTAGATAACATCTGCTTGCTGCTGCTAAGTTGCTTCAGTCGTGTCCGACTCTGTGCGACGCCATAGACAGAAGCCCACCAGGCTCCCCCGTCCCTGGGATTCTCCAGGCAAGAACACTGGAGTGGGTTGCCATTTCTTCTCCAATGCATAAAAGTGAAAAGTGAAAGTGAAGTCGCTCAGTCGTATCCAACTCTTCGTGACCCCATGGACTGCAGCCTACCAGGCTCCTCTGTCCATGGGATTTTTCAGGCAAGAGTACTGGAGTGGGTTGCCATTGCCTTCTCCAACATCTGCTTATTTAACCAATATTTATTGAGCAACTATTATATTCCAAACCCTGAAACACATCAGTAGACAGAGCAAAGTCTATGCTCAACTTATATTTTATTTGAGGGGAAAAAGAGAGAGGTATGCACTAAATGGGTAGACAAATGAGACCATTTAAGTAACTGGTAAATTAAAGCAAGAAAACAAGACCCAGAATAATAAGGCGTTCAAATAATGTTGATACATACTCAGTTCTGCTCAATGTCTCATTATCTCTGTTCTTGGTGAATTATAAAAGTCAGCCATAATATATTTACACTCACTTATTCTTGACTATAAACAGAATGAACAACAACAAAATTAAGGTTGATTCCATCTGAATAAAAATAACCCAACCCTGGAGATAACAAGGATTTTGCAGCTGTTACAACAGAAGCCTGTGAAAACACACCGCCTGATTCTTAGGATCTGACTCATAACTATGCCTAACATTCATTCTCCTTCAATGGTCAGTCAACACTAGTATATTCTGACAGTGAAGGGCATTTTTTCCCCACCAACTCTTATGCCTGATGATAAATATTAATATTAGTAGAATTGGCATGAATAATATCTATCAGAAAATCAGCCTTTGATTACATAATTAGGACTCTACATAAAAAGTATACAGATATTTGAGGATTTATGAATAAGATTACATAACATGAACACAGGAAAATTGTAATTCCTTTTCCTATTAAGGAAATAGGTTAGTAAATAAATGATTTACTTCTTTACAAAAAATTTACAACATTATACAGCCATATAAAGTAGAGTCTCTTTACTGTAAATTCTAACTGTTAGCTAATCATTTAATCAAAAAGCTCTATTACAGCAGGAATCAGGAGGGGAAAATCAAGTTAACTTTTAAGTTAAAAGTTTTAACCTAAACATAAAATCCATGTTTATTCCCTAGCTTTCTGATGTAGTGCCAAGTCCTTGTCTCTTAAGGTGAATTTGCTGATTACTCAACTATTGTCTTTCTCGTCTAGATTCCAGTCCATGTACATCACCTATGATAACCCAGTCTCAATTTCTTCAAAGTGGAGTGGGAAGTTAAAGGGCTCTAAGGGCAAAATCCTTCTTGAACACTTCTCTGACCTATGTGTAATTTAAAACAAATTTTCTTGAGGAATTCACTTCTGTGGAGTATAACCAAAGTATTCAACTTTGTTTATACCAAAATAACTTTCTTTTCAGCCTCAGATTTTCCTGAGTTATGTGATACCTAATTAAAATACATGATCACAATTACAAGTATAATTGGCATAAACAAGTTTGGTTGAAAACACAAGTCTTGGTAAGCCCACAACTAAACTTGTTAGGAGCAGAAGTGGTGGCAGGGGATTTAAACGGTGTGCAGTGTACTACAAGCAATTGTTAATATATTCTACAGAGAAATAGAAGATTTTAGGTAAATTCAGTGGGTTGTTTGAGAATTTCTATCAACTTTTAAAACATCAGGTTAGCTAATGTTTAGAGAAAGTTTAAAAAATGAAAAAATTTATCAAAAGCAAAGAAAAATGTTCTTCCAAATATCAACCCCTGCAAATATGCATATGTTTTTTAAAGAAACCGTAAACATCTATAAATACTTCTGGAGTTAAAAGACACAAGGTCAATTTCTATATACTGCAAACTTATTCTCAATTTGTCCTCTCACAAAAGTACAATTATCAATCCATATGATTGATCCAATCCAATCTAAATTCCTTAGAAATAACTTTTATTTTGAATGAACAATGAAAGAAGTTGGAAACAACTGACCCAAGTACAAAGCTATGAGATTACATACCAGTTTTTCTCTAAAAGAGTACTTCCTTCTTTGCACTACTGATATGAAATCTCTTCATACTCTTGGCTTCTCCTTTAAATAAGCAAAACTGTAACACCCTTTAGAAGAACTGTACCCAGTTCTTTGCATCACTTCTGAATAAACTATTGCATTATCTCTATCCCAGAACCACCAGCAAACAGGAGGTAAAATTTATTCACGCTGAGTTGTAAGGAATCTATGTGTAGACTGGTGTTAATCATGTGCATAGACTAGTGTAAAACACAGTATCAACTTTTGAGATTAAGAAAAGGACTTTATTGGTAAAGTGAAATTTAAGAAACCAAATCTTTGTACAGATATTGCCAAAGAAGTCCATTAAATTAATTTTAATAGTCATTTCCTAAAGTTGAGATTTATTTTTGAAGAGAAAAACAAGGTAAGAGCAATTCCACAAAGGACCTGTAGCCTCTGAAACGTCAAACAACAGATTCTTCAGTTGTTTCAGTTCCATAACTTTGCTTTATTTTGACTGATTGGTAAACATGATATACAGTAAAGAAAGTCTTTTAACTGGCAAATCGAATGCTTTTTTGCAAATTAATATAAATTATAAAATCTCATTATTATAATTTATAACATATATACTATGTCCAAAAATATATAAAGTAGTCTTTTAAAATAAAAAAGGAGCCATATTAAACTAATGGGCATAGGATATTACATTTAAACACAGGTCCCTTATATATGAGTTTGAGCAAGCTCTGAGAGCTGGTGATGGACAGGGAAGCCTGGAGTGCTGCAGTCCGTGGGGCTGCAAAGAGTCGGACAAGACTGAGCGACTAAACTGAACTGACAGTGAAGGAAGCAATTAAATGATTCAAGATTGAAAGCTAAAGACTAAATTTCTAATACCATAAATAACTGCATATACTAATATATTCATATTGCTTATTTATGCATATCTACATTATTGAACACAAAACTAACTGCTGAATGATTCACAGATTTTAATTGAAATTAAGAGTCACTTTATTTTGGGGGCTCCAAAATCACTGCAGATGGTGACTGCAGCCATGAAATTAAAAGACAGTTGTTCCTTGGAAGAAAAGCTATGACCAACCTAGACAGCATATTAAAAAGCAGAAACATTACTTTGCCAACAAAGTTCCATCTAGTCAAAGCTATGGTTTTTCCAGTAGTCATGTATGGATGTGAGAGATGGACTATAAAGAAAACTGAGCACCAAAGAATTGATGCTTTTGATTTGTGGTGTTGGAGAAGACTCTTGAGAGTCTCTTGGACTGCACGGAGATTCAACCAGTCAATCCTAAAGGAAATCAGTCCTGAATATTCATTGGAAGAACTGATGCTAAAGCTGAAACTCCAATACTTTAGCCACCTGATGCGAAGAACTGACTCATTTGAAAAGACCCTGATGCTGAGAAAGATTGAAGGCGGGAGGAGAAGGGGACGACAGAGGATGAGATGGTTGGATGGCATCACCGACTCAATGGACATGAGTTTGAATAAGCTCCAGGAGTTGGTAATGAACAGCAAAGACTGGTGTGCTGCAGTCCATGGGGTCGCAAAGAGTCAGACACAACTGAGAGACTGAACTGAACTGAACTAAAGAGTCACTAACCATCAGTGGTCTCACCTCCATTTTATAGACTCAAAAGTGAAGAGTATAAAAAAAATAACTTCTACTACCAGTACATTCAATATTTATTTCTTCTTAAAAGTTCCTTCTCTTTTCTTCTACATAATATTTTAACAGAAAGTATGGTTTCTTCTAAATATGACTCTATTTTTCAAACTGACAAGAAATAGTGTTAAGGAGAATACAAAGAAATAGGGATACTGCCCTGGGGAGCTTAAACTGAAATACTTTTGAAAGGTAACTTGGCCTTACCAAAATTTTCAGTGCACACAGAGATTTATACTAAGAAGCAATCATACAAAGGCCTAAAGTAATACAATAAATGGATAATAAAGTAATAAAAAATAAATGGATATTTATTAAATAATTACTTCTAATAATTTACAACTAAAGTCACTCTAAGTGTTCATCAATAAGAATAAACTATTGTATCACACAATGGAGTGCATAGTTTAAATGAGACAGAAAAATGTTTATGATGCATTAAATGAAAAAGCAAGTATTGAAACAGTTTAGATAGTAAATATCATTTTTAAATTCTATAAATAAAATGCATAAGTGCATATTAAATACACATGGAAAACAGCTATAAATCAAATTTCCAAAGGATTTAGAGAAAATCTTTTCTTTCTACTAAATATTATGTTAATTTATACAAGCAGTTAAGTATTCCCTATAATAAAAATCAATAATCATAAAGAACATTTTAATATCTTAAAGTGTTTTAATCAAAATATTAAAGCAGGCATTTTTCATCATCTTCCTAAAGATTTTCTTTTTTAAAAAATATTTTCTAGCTACTATATGCAAATCTGATTTTTCTCCTAACGCATGAGTACCATGCTCTCAAACTTTAAAATGCATTATATTCAACTTTGCAGAACTATATGAAACAAAGGTACTGTGACACAAAATAATCACAATTATATTCAAAGTTGTGGGATTTTTTTTTTTTATAGTTCACCTTAAATACTCCTTATCTTTTAGAACAAAAGAATGGGACTTCTAAAAAAGTGATTTCTGTAAGGATAGATAAAACTCAGTATCTTCTTTTTCACTTATATATTGTATAAGTTGCAACAATAACATTTTTGTCAATAAGCATAATCAAAATATTTTCCACAATCACTAAACTGTTAACTTCATTAATGGTTTTATCTTGATCTACAGCAATCAATATTTCTCCATCTCAACTCGAAGCAATCAATATTTCTCCATCTCAACTTGAAGCAATCAATATTTGTCCATCTAAATCCTAAGCAAAATTTCTGATACTAAAAACATTTATGCCAACTATATATTTACTCTATTTAAAAAATTTTTTAATATTTAAACTTAATTTTCAAATAAAGATTTATGCTCACTAGAATGCATACTTGTAAAAATAATTTTACTTTTCTAAAATACTTTTTATTAAAGGGTTGAAAACACATCTTTACTTTACCTCCTTGTTGATGTTGGTGTTTGTCATAAGGACTGTGACAGACATGGATTCCTCCTTCCTGACCTATTGTCTTCTCTGATGAAAGCAAACCGAGACGTTTCCATTTCAGTAACCTTGGAGAACTTTCCTGAAAACTCTCTCCAGGGCCCAAAACCATATCTCCCGAAACAACAGGAGGAGCAAGTCTTTTCAAAAATTCCATATTAAGGTTCTTCTACATTACTGGACCCACAAGTACGCAGAAAGGTATTTGTACCAACTTCCTTGATGAGAAGGTAAGGTTCACTCTTTGTGTCAAAGAGCAAAGAAACGTCATGTGAACTTAGGTGGGTCAACTACCAGCTGTTTTGAAGCTGATTTTTAGGACATTTGCTGTTCATACTGATAAGAAGTCAAACAGCTACCAACTGTGAAACTGCACTTAATATGTACATATACACATATACAAGTACACGTACAATGGGTGGTAACAGCAATACTGAGACTATAAAATGCTTAGCATCCATCTAGTTTAACGTTTAGACTTTGAAAACCTACACTGTGATAATGTTAGGACAAATTTACTTTGGTCTGAGGTGTGTCTTATTTTAAACACACTTAAACAGCTGAAATGTGAAACAGTAACTTGAATTCAAAAGATAATTCTGATCATTCTGGAAATTCACTAGCAGACTGCAGGAAGATCAAGTTTTATAGAAGGTGAAAAAGAGTAATTTAAAACTATACTGTATTATGAACATCCCAATGTACTTTTATTTTATTTTCTGCTGCTGTGGTTCTGCTTTACCTTCTGGTGGTTGTTTCATTTAAAAGTTTATCTTTTCTAATACATCTGTGGTGGTGGTGGTTTAGTCACTAAGTCATGTCCGACTCTTGCAACCCCATGGACTGTAGCCTGCCAGGCTCCTCTGTCCATGGGAATTCTCCAGGCAAGAATACTGAAGTGGGTTGCCATTTCCTTCTCCAGGGAATCTTCCTGACCCAGTAATCAAACCCAGGTCTCCTGCATTGCAGATAGATTCTTTACCAATTTGTACCAATGTACTTTTAAACACACACCAAAAAAACTTCATTATAATCAATCATAAGTTATAATCTTAAAATCATAAGTTATCTACAGTAGCAAAGGAAATCTTGGGATGAATTACTAAAAAAAAAATTGATAATTTAAAATATATGAATCTAAGAAAATAAAATTGAAGAGTTTAAAGTATAAATATTTAATTCAATAAACCCAGTAATCAACCTTACATAATTTATTTCCAAATAACTAAGCATCCTATTAAATATTTTAAAATAGCAAAAGTAACTGATCCTACTGCCTTATTGTAATCCAGAAGCATGATAAAATGTGCCAGTGAAAGGTACTAAATAAGACTTTGTGCACTTTAATATCTTCTTTTCTCCCTTTCTTTGCCTGCCCTCTGGTGGGGTTACTAAGTGACCAAGAAAGAAACAAAAACAAACAAAAAGGAACAGATAAGATAAACTTCCCTAAGTAGTCAAATTGATAACTTCGAAGGATACACACTTCAGAGAAAAAAAAAATCTGATTCATTTAGTGAAACACAATCTTTTTCTTCCAGCACTCAGTAGGAAGAGAAATGATCTACATATATTAAAAGATGAAGCATAAAGTTGTCTACATAGATATCAAGGAAATTGCTGTAATATAAAAACAAGTAAATTTCTGGTCTGAATTGTGATGTGCTTAGTCAGTCAGTTATGTCTGACTCTTTGCAACCCCATGGAGTATAACCCACCAGGCTCCTCTGTCCAGGGGGATTCTCCAGGCAAGAATACTGGAGTGTGTTGCCATGCCCTCCTCCAGGGGATCTACCCAACCCAGGGATCGAACCCAAGTCTCCAGCATTGCAGGCAGATTCTTTACTATCTGAGCCACCAGGGTCTGAATAGATGAGTTTTTAATCCTTAACATTAATAAGGAAGTCAATTATTCTCTATTTCATTCACTTAAAAGATATTAAGTAAAAATCCTCTATACATAAAGCATTAACATATTATAAAGGTTCAGAGGAAATTTAGAGGATTTATTCACACAAATCCTCTCTCATGGAATTCTACAGTAAAAAGAAGGGGAAAAAAAACAAGGAAGTCAAATAAAGGACTAAAGTTTCTTGCCCTAAAGCAAGACTATACCAACTAGAAAGAAACACTGACTTAAAAAAAATCCTTCCCAGAAGTAGATTCTCTCTTAACCCTGGAGCACAGAAGGATAAAAATTCATATGTGATCATCCTATTGCCAACACACTGCAAAAACAAACTGGTCAGAACCATAATCCATGTCCTTTAATAACCTAGAAGTTATCCCTGTATCTTCCCAGGTTTTTATTTTTGTTTCTTCCATCCCACCTCATTCATATTTTTTAAACTGAAGGACAACTGGCTTATAATATTATATTAGTTTCAGGTGTACAAGATAGTGATTCAACATTTTCATATGGATAATTATGAAATGATCACCATGGTAAGTCTAGTTACCACCTGTCACACACACAGCATTACTACAATATTACTGACTATATTCCTATGCTATACATTACATCTCCATGACTTATTTTATAACTAGAAATTTGTACCTCTTGATCTCCCTCACCTATCTCACCTATATCCCCATGCCCTCCCCTTTGGCAAGCCCCTGTTTGTTCTCTGTGTCTATGAGCTATTTCGGATTTATGTGTGTTACTTTTTTTGAGATTCCACATATAAGTGAAATCACATGGTATTTGTATTCCTCTGCCCGACTTACTTCACTTAATATATACCCTCTAGATTCATGCTGTCCTTTTGTTTATTTCCTCTCTACTGATATGGTCTCTTGTTCTTTAAAACTTAGTTCAAGTCCCTCATGTCCAGCTCTTTGCAACCCCATGGACTATACATAGTCCATGGAATTCTCCAGGCCAGAATACTGAAGTGGGTAGCCCTTTCCCTTCTCCACTTTCCCTTCTCCAGGGGATCTTCCCAACCCAGGGATTGAACCCAGGTCTCCCACATTGCAGGGAGATTCTGTACCAGCTGAGCCACAAGGGAAGCCCAAGAATAGTGGAGTGGGAGTCTATCCCTTCTCCAGGGGATCTTTCCAACCCAGGAATCGAACCAGGATCTCCTACACTGCAGGCTGATTCTTTACCAACTGAGCTACGAGAGAAGCCAGCACATTGAAACTTATGTGCGTTGTTTTTCTCAGGTCCCTTTGTAGGTCTTCCTTATCTGTGGAGCCCAGGAATACAGTAGTGTGCAACAAACACACGCTGATTATGAGGGCAAGTTACCTTCATGTTTGTTCACGATACACAAGACAACCACGCATGTCACTGTTAACCTCACTGTTCTAAACTACACTTTCAGTTGGAAAAAGAAAGGGCAAGGATTAGGTGATATAGGAGAGACCACAAGATTTTTTTCAGACTTCCTTCTTTCAACAAATGTTTGCTGAGTAGCTTCTTTAATAGCCTGTGCATGATGCGAACGCACTAAGGATTTATCTTCATCCCCAGGAAGCTTAACTCTCACAACTACAAGACTCCCTGTTTGGCTTGGCCAAGGTTTTGTTGAGCCTGCAATATGCTTCAATTTCTTCTGTCCAATAACGTCCTTTCTTTGCAGGTGTGGATTCCTAATAAACATCTAGGAGCCAAACTCCTTTTCAGTGTCAGCTTTTGGAGGACCGTCCCTGAGACATAACAGCGAGGGATAAAGCATGGGCCTGCAATATCCATTACTAGCTGAATCTATGACAGCGAAATGCCATAAAGCTATTTATTTCTAAGATCTTTGGTTGATTATCAAAACTTTGAACTCTTGCTATAACGGTTAAAGAATTAAGAAATTGTAACAGTTATAAATTATAACTAACAGGGCTAGTCACTCAAAGACAGCATTTAAAAATCTTTTGAGACCTGTAAGTCACTATTTCACCTTTAGAATATTTATTATAATCTTACCGTGGAATTCAAGACAATAATTTCTTGGTGGTAAGCTGGATCATCTAATCCTGGCTGTGGGACTCTTGAGCAGTTTTGAGAATTAAGCATTTAGGTGTTAATCATCCAAGATTAAATAAATGGCTTCAGCTCTGAAGAAAAACAAAATATGAGATTGATACATTAGACATGTTTATAATAAGTACATCTGTGTGTGACCCACATCCACCCTTACTTATGAATATATTATATTGCAGGGTCACTACGTGCTGGGAGCCGGCGAGAGGCATTCCACTCGTGACAAAGGTCATGAGGAAGGAGGCTCGGCATACGCAAAGGCGGGATCGAGCCTTGGGAGTCCCCCTGGATATTCTCGAGCATCTACCCCCAAAAAACCAGAGTCTGCCTACTTTATTGCTTTGTGCTCTCACCTCTGACTTTACTGGGGGCTGTCCCCCACCACCATCTCGCTCTCTCTGTCGAAGAGTTAACTTACAGCTCCAATTAATAAAGTTCCTCGGCAATTAGGAGTGTTTAAATCCAAACCCCTCAGATGGCTCTCTAACTCGCCTGACAAGTTTACCCGGACTCCTACAGCTATGCATACGATTGTTTACAGTCTCCCAGCCTCGAGAGGCACGGGAAGCTTAAGATATTCAAATAGCTTAGAGCCTCTCAGAGAGTTAGAAACTGTCAGAATAAAGCTAGTAAAAGATTTCATTGATGAGCCAATGCTTGCTGCCAAGTTTCCACATCCCCTGAATTGTATCCTTGAATGTGTATTAATTAATATAGTTGGTATGTAGAAAAAATAAGTAGTGGCCTTGGTGCTAGCAACTTTAGACCCTTAAGGTAATAAATTCTTTCCTTTGTTGTAAACCCATTACACATCCGCCCTATAGGAATGCAATTTTATCTTTGGAAGATGGCACCAAACCTTAAAATAATTACTCTTAGAGAAAATAAGTCTTTGTTGATAAGTCTTTGTCAAGAGTCATAAAATGTTAATAGGCCTTCTGGCCAGAAGATGATGTAAATCACCTAAACCATTTGTATATGATAAATTTGCAGGAAAGAAACCCTAGTTTTTGATAAGGATCAAACACTGCTGACTTTGCATCCCCTATTATCCTCTATGTGTAACTTAGGGTATAAAAGCCCCTGTTGAAAATAAAGCTACGGGCCTTGCTCACCAAAGCTTGGTCTCCCCATGTCATTCTTCCCCTCAATTTCCAGCTGAGTCTCCATCTGGAGCGTGAATATCCTCTGTGACCATTTATTTGCCTGGGCTTCTAAGACCCACTTGAGAAGGTGTCTAAGGTGGGGCACCTTCTGCTATTCTAGGGGGTGCCTGCGGCCTCCGTGGTCAGAGCTAACCTGGTGTCACAGGTTATATTGATTTTCCGCATAAACCAAGCTACTCAGCTTCTTTTCTCCACTGAATTTTCCTACTGAGCTATCCTCATTCTATCATTCTTTATATCTTTGATGAATAAATAAATAAATAGTCGCCGACACCGTCTCCCCTTCGAATACCCTGGATCAGCTGGGGCTGGACCTCAGCAACTAGGTGCTACAGTTATTCTCTTTCAATTAGTGTTATGTTTTTTCTAAGTTTTTATTATGACAATTTTCAAACTAATACAAAATTATTGAGACTATTATGATGAACCCACCCTTATCAACTCATGGCAAATTCTATTGCATTTACATCTTCACCTACCCCTTAACCTCTATCCCACCACTCTGAGTCATTCTGAAGCAAATTCCAGGCATTATACCACTTTATCTGTAGACCATTCTGTATGTCTCTTTCTAAGACAAAGATTTGCTTTATAAACATAAGGCAATATAATTGTAATATCTACCATTAGCTCACAATAATTTATTTATTACATCAACTACCAATCAGTGCTCATATTTCTCCAACTGTCTCATAAGTGTCTAATTCAAAGCTAAACAAAATCCATACGGGCAATTGTTACCATTTCTCCTAAATCCCTTTTAATCTACAGTTGGTTTTTTTTTCCCCTTCCCTTCTTCTCTTTGCAGCGACAAACAAAGCTTTTACTAGCCAAAAATTGAGCAAATACATCAATACCCTAACTGTTCAATAATAAATTAAATCCATTTTCATTTTATTCACCAAAATAATCAGATTTGCAAAATAGTTCATATATCCACTAGGCCTAATATTATCCCATCTGCAGACACTGTTTACGGTACACATTTTTCAAAGTCCAACTATAATAACTCTGAGCAGGTCCTGGATTATGAACTACTATACTGTATATGTAATATTTTGATGACTACTAAGAATGAAACCAATGACCAGAAGGAGTTATCCTACATATAAGGCCTCACATGCAATCATATACGTTTCATGTTTTTACTACCATGAAAGGTTGGGCATTTTTCAAGTTAAATAGGCCACATTTTTAATTTGTCATTGAACCACAAATCAACCTCATTTTAAATCACATCCTGTTTCTTACTATTTTCCTGTTTAATGAATTTAATTCCCAGCCCAAAAGAAAGAATTACTTCCTAAAATATTAATTGTGTACTTAAAACTTCTTAATCTGAAATTCCTTTAGCCAAGTTAGAAAAATATAAAAATATGTCATTTATTCACAACACATAATCAAATAAATTATGACTAAAACCAAATCTCTGAAGCCCCAAAACTGGTAAATATGAAAATATTACTTTAATATAGATGTACTCATTCATAATCAATTATCATTCAGACTTATGGAATTTTTACCAAATTTTACCAAATATTTCTTCATCTACTAACAACACTGACTCGATGGATGTTGAGTCTGAGTGAACTCTGGGAGTTGGTGATGGACAGGGAGGCCTGGCGTGCTGCGATTCATGGGGTCGCAAAGAGTCGGACACAACTGAGCGACTGAACTGAACTGAACTAACAACATGGTATCTACAATCCCACCATAACTTTTGATACGTTATCTTAGGTTCATGTAATCATTTCTCCCTCAAAGCAAATAAAGCTTATGTGACAAACAGCATATCATTTCTTGCCTAGAGTGAGCAGAGCAGTCATGCACTGGTCTGTATTTAATGAAATTTATACTATTTTTGTTTTGTTCAGGGGCAGTTTGGAGTTTTTTTGTTGGTGGTAATGGGGTTTTTTTGCAGCGGCAAGGGGGTGGGGGCAGATCAATTGTACTTTTACCTTCTCTCCATATAGACTACCTAAAATGGAACTTTTATTTTCATTTCACTTGATTAATTTGGAGAATAGTTTATCTATAAGAAGAGTAGTTTTTTGGGGGGCGTTCACATTCCACAGCACGTGTGTCCTTAGTTTCCTGACCAGGGATTTAAACCACACCCCCTGCACTGGAAGGCAGAGACTTAACCACTGGGGAAGTCCTGAAAAGAATAAATTGTACTACTTCTATACTCTACTTTTGAGATGGTCAAGGTCAGAGAGGTCAGGTAACTGCGGTCGTGGTACGCACATGACCGATCCTGTTGTTTCTTATTTTAAAAGAATAAGCTCGTATTTAACAAGAGTGACTTAGGAGGTCAGATGGCATTTGACAACACTGAAAAGAAGACTGTAAATTAGTCAAATAGCACAAGCTTTAAAGATTCAAGGCTTTAAATCAGCAATAAGACTAATGATCTAGGACCTTCCATGTGTAATAAAGAGAACAGTGGCCCAGCTCTGGCGCTTGGAAGGATTCTCAGAGCAAATGAGGTCCTTCAGGGACAACTCTGCTTCACTTTAGTCTAGAAAGTAAAAGAGAAAGTTGAATAGGTGCTCAGGTAACATATTAACCTCATTTCCTTTCTGAAAAGGATTACAAGAATAATGAAGAAAAGAAAGGCCACAAATCTAAAGTACCCTAACTGCAGTAAAACACCTGACATAAAAATATCTGATATACATTGATACAGAAAATTATAATCTTGAACAAATAGAGCAGAAATTAAGAAAAAATGAGTTTCAGTGATGTTCAATGTAAGTATTCTCAATATTTACAGGCTTGGAATACTTCATAATCTGAAAAGGAGAACAAGAAGCTATGGTTCTAAGCACAAGGTAGATTTGAGCTCAATATAATAAAAAGAATAACTTAATTATTATATAATTCATTTAAAAGCTTCTTCATGAAGAAATGGAGTTCCTGCTGAGTTTTTAGGTAAAGATTGTTCAGTTCAGTTCAGTCGCTCAGTCGTGTCTGACTCTTTGTGACCCCATGAATCGCAGCACTCCAGGCCTCCCTGTCCATCACCAACTCCCTGAGTTCACTCAGACTCACATCCATCGAGTCAGTGATGCCATCCAGCCATCTCATCCTCTGTCGTCCCCTTCTCCTCCTGCCCCCAATCCCTCCCAAGCATCAGAGTCTTTTCCAATGAGTCAACTCTTCGCATGAGGTGGCCAAAGTACTGGAGTTTCAGCTTTAGCATCATTCCTTCCAAAGAAATCCCAGGGCTGATCTCCTTCAGAATGGACTGGTTGGATCTCCTTGCAGTCCAAGGGACTCTCAAGAGTCTTCTCCAACACCACAGTTCACAATGCTATGCTGCTGCTGCTGCTGAGTCACTTCAGTCATGTCCGACTCTGTGCGACCCCATAGACGGCAGCCCACCAGGCTCCCCCGTCCCTGGGATTCTCCAGGCAAGAATACTGGAGTGGGTTGCCATTTCCTTCTCCAATGCATGAAAGTGAAAAGTGAAAGGGAAGTCACTCAGTCGTGTCCGACCCTTAGTGACCCCATGGACTGCAGCCTACGAGGCTCCTCCATCCATGGGATTTTCCAGGCAAGAGTACTGGAGTGGGGTGCCATTGCCTTCTCCGAAAGGGTTATACCACTGAGTCAAAAGACTAAGCTAAATTATTTCATAGATTCCAACTTGAAATCCTAAATTTCACTTTAATATATATTTTGTACTTACACTTGAATACTGGAAAGTGTGATGACCTAAAGATTAAATATTTCAACTAAAGAAAGAAACCACAATGTAAGATATGAAATCTATAACAGAAAACTTCTCTTTCTATTAAAATTATTGTGAATATTGGAAGACCTCTTTAAATGATGCAAAAGACCAAAATGATGCAATAATTTTCAAATAAATTAGAATAATCATAGCTCCTATCTATAATGGCAAAATAAGTATGGAAAATGGAAAATGAAATACTTTTTTTAATCTGCCAAAGATTATGGAAGATGTGAAAAATCTATGCACAAATACTCAAGTGTAGGCAGCAAATAATTATTCAAATTATCCTCTTTGTCTGACTGGCAAAATTTATTAAAATAAAGAATTTATAATCATCCCTTTAATTAAGAAAGAAAATTAATGATTCATAAATCAACACTGACTCCACTGCACTAATTTTTAGAAATTCATTTTTTCTCTTACTCTATAAATGTTTTAATTTTTACAATATCTAAAACAAACCTGCATTTTAATCTTCTGCCATTCTTTTTAACCTTCTACCAAATTTCAACTTTCAAGAAGTATGGAAACTTACGATGCTGACTAATGCAATCATGGATCACACAATATCACCTGCTAAAAGTGCTGTATAATGGCACTGAGCTAGAATAATTGGGCTCACTGCAAAAATCTAAATCTCTTGCTGATAAAGCAATGTTCTCTGCAGGTAAATTTTTCTATATTTTGTTGATTTTACATTTTTAGAAAAAATAGCAGTTATAATCATACTACTTGTCTTAATGAAAACAATTAGGAAATTTTTCCATTCACAAATTCAAAGGGAAGCTTTCTGTAACAGTTTCATTCACTGAATCATACAGACACAGCCCCAAAGTACATTTTCTAGTAAACTGGTGAATGAACATGTATTGTTTAGAATAATCTTCCTTTTACATTTCTACAGCATTACATTTCTATAGCATTTCTAACCCATTCAACAGCATATCTGTTGGCACAGGAAAAAAACAAAGAACTAGATCACAAAACTATCATATAAGTGCCCTACCTACTTATCTAGACTTAAATAAGAAGAAAATTTTTGGACAAATGTAGAAACAGCCCAGTAAGACATCACCTCACTAAATCTGGAATTTTCTCCCATCCCTAATTTCTAAAAATCCATTGCTGTAACTATGTATGCCACATATGAATTTATAAAAATCATACCTTTAACAAATATTGAGCAGAACTATGTGCTAAGAATAAGGGACAGAGGAGTGAACAGAACAGACAAAAATCCCTAGGCTCAAAGGGCTTACCTTCCAGTAGGAGCTTGAAATTTTTGTAATCCTTCCTTTGAGAATCTGAAAAAAGTGTTGGAGGCCTCTCCTTCCAAAATGTAAACACAGCTAATCTTGCAGGGTTATGAACCTCTATAATCCAATTACTAATTATGGATTAAGAATTCCTGATAAAAACCCTCCTTATGCTTACTTTCCGTCTGCCGTTTATAGTTGATAGTGTCATAATTTTACTATTCATAGTATTAAGAAGTAATACAGTCATCCTTCTATATCCAGGAGGTAATGGTTCCAGGACTCCTTGTGGAAACCAAAAGAATCAGATGCTCAAGTCCTTTATATAGAAGTTTACAGTATGTATAAATAACCCATGCAAATCCTCCTTTATGCTTTAAACCCTCTCTAGATTATACAATACCTAATACAAGGTAAATGCTATGTAAATAATTATAAATAAAATGCTAATTTTTTGGTGAGCAGTAAACTCAAGTTTTACCTTTTGGAACTTTCTGGAATTTTTTTCTGAATAATTTTAATCCAAGGTTGGTTGAATCTGTAGATGTGGAAGATACAGAGATAGAGAACTGACTGTGCTTTTTCTTACCCATTAAAATGCTTAAAGCCTTCAAATTTCAATAGAATGTGTTCTATTTATTCTATTTGTACCTCAAACAAATTTCTAGACTACTGACACAGAGTATCCTTTATCGATCTTAGTTTTTCCAGGAGAAAACTGATCCTAACCTCTTCAGTAACTTCATAAATAAGCTTTCTGATTTCATTATTTATTCTCTGGACCTTCTTGAGTTAAAATTCCCACTCCCCCTGCTCAACTCTTCAGCTGAAGTCTCCACAGAAGTCACCCACAGTCCTTGCATGAAGATATTTATGCTCAAGAGAAACCACAATAAAGCTTTAACCTTAACAGAAATCATCAATGACCCCCAAATTTTTATTCTTGCTTTTCACAAAAAGAGAGTGATCCACTAGTAAAAAGCTTTTTATTTAAAAATACAACATCTAAAACTAAGGTTATTACCGTCTCTAAGCAATGTCTTATGCTTTTTATACCTATGAGTGAGTGAGTGAAGTCTCTCAGTCTTGTCTGACTATTTGCGACCCCATGGACTGTAGCCCATCAGGATCCTCCGTCCATGGGATTCTCCAGGTAAGAATACTGGAGTGGGTTGCCATTTCCTTCTCCAGGGGATCTTCCCAACCCAGGGATTGAACCCAGGTCTCCCACATTGCAGGCAGATTCTTTAACCTCTGAGCCACCAGGGAAGACCATTTTATACCTATAATTTTTTTAAATTATACACTGGAAATTACTCTACCTAATTATGATCCTAAGGTCCTAAAATACCAAACATTAAAGAAAATTATGAAAATATGATGTATATATTTTATATGTTATATGAAACAACTGATAGTAAAGAGGTCTCAAGGCTAATCCAAATTTTAAGTTATTCAGAAAAATGAAGAAGTAGCTAGGCAAGATCACAGAGCAAGTAAATGGCCACAATTTCATCTCCAAAGTGTGTCTTTTCTCTTTTTCTCTGTTTATAGTCTGTAAACTTAAGAGAGGTCTTGCTTTTATAAGAGCAACTATGAAAGCACAAACTCCCACTGATGTTTAGCTGACCTATTTCTGCGAAATTTATAGCACCAAAATAATTTCTCTAAATTTAAGAAAGAATGATCATCTGTTACCTGCAGCCTCATAAACTGGATCAAAAGCCTTTAAAATGTCTATGCTCTTTGACCCAATAATTCTACTTCTAAAGCTTTTTCTAGGAAGATGATCAGAAATGCAGACAGATTTATTCACAAAGGTATCATTGTACTATTATTCCTATGAGCATAATACTGCAGGGGAGGGGCAGGACAAAAAGAGACAATGAAGAAAAAAAAAATCATGGTATAGTCACTAGATGAAATGTTAGCCATCAATTAAAAATCATTTACTAATATGCCATAATATTCACTATATATTTTTAAGTAATAAGTAGAAAAACAAAAGTCTTTATAGTACCTTTGCAATTACTGGAGATAAAACTACATTTAGAAATAAAGAATAAACTTAGAATGATAGACTCAAATTATCAAGGCAGTCAATGTCTCTATGCCCACATCCTTATTTATAAAATAAAGACAATAAAAACTTCTCAGGGCTATCATGAGAATTCACTTTTGGATGAAAAGTGCTTAAATGGTGCTTGACATAAGTACTCAAAAGTTATTATTATTTACTAACTCATATCCCATATGCTGATAGATAAAATCTGTAATACTTCTAAAAAAAGAAATGAAGAAATTAAGTTACTCATAATTCTAATACCAAGAGATGACCACTATTAATTCATGTAAATATCCGGGTTAATTTTTTTCAGATCTTTTAACATGCATTCAACATTTTATACAATTGGTGTTAAGTTTTACTGTTTCTACTGGTCACAAAATACTGTAAAATTTTATAGATATAGTATGTGCATTTCATCATTCCACTGGTATTGAACATAAGGTTCAGTTCTTCACTCTATAAATAAAACTGCAATGAATATCCTGATTGGCAGTCTCTGTACACATCTTTGATTTTCCCCTCAAGAAAGAGTCTAAAATCAGAATTTCTATCTCAAATGGTATGAAATACACTTGGCCTTACTTCCTACTGACCTCTATAGAATGTAGACACATACTAAGTGTTCAAAGCTGCCAATTTCTCTCCTTTTTCCATGGGTACTTCAAAGATATTAACTGGCTTTTTCATTGTAACTTTTCTGCTGTGTTTTGGTACAATTGCTTGTCAAGTGTTTCTCTTTTTCCTTATTCTATTTAAAGAAGTTCACTTTTCCTTTATATCACTCTAACATCCCAAACACAATTTGAGTGTCCATAACTTCAGTACATTCCTCAAAAAGATTCTTAAGAACCTACTTTGTATGACTAGAAAAAGAAGTCCTTGTCTTTCAGAAACACAACCTAAAATATTTACAGATGATATGTATGACAGAGGAACTGCATCAAAGTAAGTGGGAATTGGGGAAAGGGAATGGATAGAATTAACAAAGAGCTGATCAATGTTGAAGCTGAAGAATAGGTATATGAACATTCATTCCACTAATCTCTGTTTAAAAATTTATCATTATATTTAAATACTAAATACAATATGTATATAAATATATAAATATCTATAAATGTTTATATAGATTTTCTATTTTATATAAATATTTAAATATTAAATATCTTCAAGGGGAAATTGTTTTTAAAATAAATCTTTAAGAAATAAATTAAAATCTACAAAACAATTATAAACTTCTACCATAATTCAATGATTATAAAAATATAAGACCAAAAATATTTAAGCCAAATTCAAAAGTGAAGTAAACAACTACAGTATTTAGAATCTCTCAATTACACTTGCCAGTAATTCCCACAGATAAAAACATACTACAATGCCTTTTTCCAAACCATGGCTTCAGCATACCATGCTGATTCTCCAAGACAATATTAGTATTTATATTGTGCATTACAAGAATACAACTATGCCTCTGTATGTGCCCACATGAATATTTGATAAGTAGTTTTATTATGTACTAGCATTAAATAATCCAAATTCTCTTGGTGCTTAAATCACATCTTGGTACCAAGCTAGGCACATCATAAACAATACTTGCAGCTTAACAGTTAGATCCACCAAAGTGTTTACTTCTACCCAGAGGCATGCAAGTGTAATGAAAATACTACCTCACTGCACATCTTTAGTACTGTGGGAAAATGTATATATTTTTAACTATGTAGAAAACACTTTATCTTGGAGACAGGTCATGATAACAAAAGAGCATAGCAAAAAGAATTAAGTAATATATCTAGCGATAAAAAGAGAAGGAAATGGCAACCCACTCCAGCATTCTTGCCTGGAGAATCTCAGGGACAGAGGAGCCTCGTGGGCTGCTGTCTATGGGGTCGCACAGAGTCAGACACGACTGAAGCGACTTAGCAGCAGGAGCAGCAGTGATAAAAGGATCAATGGCTGTTCCCTAAGTTTAAAGCAAGGAAGAAACAGACAGACTAGACACATGTTTTCTAAACTCTCTCACTGCAGTTGAAAAAAAAAACAGAATTTTGCATAAATGAACTTTTAATACATTTTATATAACATGCCAATATAAATATACCCACAGGATACATTTGATACATTTGCAATACACTTTAATAGCCTCCTACCTAGTCACTATCCTACCTAGTCACTAAAATGATAATCTTGACTTCATAGTTTTAAATACTGAACTAAGAAATTGGCCTGCAAACAAAACAAACCAAAAAATGGCCTGTAACTACTCCTGCTTACCAAACAGAGCAGAAGAATTCCTTTCAATCCTGTACAGAAAATAGCATCAGTACTTATCTGGGAGAATGGGGAGCAGGGTGCAGGAGACACTGAAGTGGGCAAGAATCAAAGGATTGCTACTTAAACACACACAACTGGCCACCCACGAGAGGAGAATCTCTCAAATCTCATCATGTTCTAAAATTTTGTGCTTCTGAGAGCACCGAGATTACGAATCCCTAAAGAGCAAGAAATTCACTTTATATCTCCCACAGCACCTAGCAAGCCAGCTTTCCTAAAAACAATAAAGTACTAAATAAAGATTAAGTTCAACTAATAATATGCAAAATAAGCATAAACATAAAAGTTTCTGTCCTTTAAATGTATGTTTTCCACATTCTATTAAATGTAAAATCAATGCTATTGTATATTATTTACAAACTCACAAGCATAAAACTGTTAAAATATATATACATATCATGTAGCAGTATATGTGTAATAGATAATATACATGTCACAAAACTACTATTAATATTCATGCTATTTCGTTCATAAAGGTATTAAAAACAATTCATAATAAAATTACTCTAAAACTCAGAATCAAATCAAATTGCTTTTAGTTTCAATAATACGTTTTTTTCCCTGCATCCTTAATGACACTATTAATGAACAAAGAAATAAGCAATGGCCCCAGTATAGAAGAAAAATAACAACAGAGTACTTGAAAATGTAGAACTTTGATAACTCAACCACGATTTTTAGCATTCTAAAGTCTAACAGTTCTAGGCTCAAACAGTCTCCTCTGCTTCTGTCTAAGAAGGAACAGTTTTCTCAAAAAAAAAAAAGTCAATGACATTGTAGAGTTTTCCTATACACATTAACTTTCAATAAACTATGATGGCTTATTTTAAGTGGGTGAAAGATGAAAAAGGAGTCTATGTATGACTTCCAATTTTAAATCCCAATAAATCCTTTTACAAATAAGGACAATAAGATCAATCTTTATCCCTTTTAAAATGTTATAAAATGACATATGATGCAATAAGACACCTTTTTCACGACAACCTGAAAATTTAACACACCTCTTGATTTCTTTCCATAAGCTTTAGTCCAAATTCCCATTTCTCCAAGGTTCTGAATTAAATTTGAAAAAAATTTAGAATTTTACCAAAATTAACATAACTTCTGGTTTTTAAGAGGAAAGTATTTACAAATATGTTTTTGTTACTTAAAAGTATAATTTTTTTTTTTGCAATTGTTTAAGAATCATGGGTTTATTTTTTTAACTCTTTGGCTATTGTCCTTGTGTATCCTGACACCGCCATGTGTGTCAGCCCATGTCAATCAAGATGGGTGATTACAAAATGCCAGACTTCTAAATTAAATGTTTTGGAATTCAGTGGGTAAATAAAAATGCTGCTTTGGGGATATTAAAAAAAAAAAAGTATAATGTATTTTAACAGGCCAATTCTAAGTTTGCAGTTCTAGTTAACACTTCTCACTTATTCTTGGATTTCTGAATTTTAATTACTACTAAAATTAAACATACCTTTAAAAACCTTCATGAAAAAAAAACTTGAATTGCTCCTTGAAAGAAATAAAGGAAATCGAGAATTTGCATTGGCAGCAGAGAAAGAAATAAGAATTGGAGTACAGGATTCAGGGTAGAATAAGCCTCTGTAGAGGTTTTTCACTGAAGAACTAGAGAGCACCTGGAACAAGATAACTGGACCAGTTAATGTTGAGGAGTCTCCACAAGCCACAGTGGGATGGACACTTAACACAGACCATGGATCCACCCTGAGCTTCCAGAATCTGCTCTAAGTGACACTAACACAGATGCAACTGCAACCAACCAGGAGCTTACAGGCCAGTTGCAAGAGAGATACTGGGACAACCCTTTTTAGATGCTTTGAGAGAAGTTACTTAAATATGTTCAAGCAACAATTGGGTACAAGGGAGTCACTCATCAATTTAAATGCAGGATGGGACAGGAAAGACTTTGCCAAGGAAGTGGTGCTCACAGCCTCCACTGCCAGGGAGTAACTGGAGCTACAATCCACAACTACATGAATGGCTTTTTGCCTTGCTCTGAGGAACTGGCTAGCTGTTGACAGAAGAGCCAGTTAAGTGACATATTAAAGCTTAATAAACATGATTAATAAATATGATTTTTTTGCTGTAGGTCTCTGAAATATGACTTCCTACTGTGACAGGCTCCAAAGCTGGGTGATACCACATACCCTCTGAATTGCACAGCAATGCCTGTCTTTTGTGTGTGAAAGTGGAGAGTGAAAAAGTTGGCTTAAAGCTCAACATTCAGAAGATGAAGATCATGGCATCTGGTCCCATCACTTCATGGGAAATAGATGGGCAAACAGAGGAAACAGTGTCAGACTTTATTTTTGGGGGCTCCAAAATCACTGCAGATGGTGACTGCAGCCATGAAATTAAAAGACGCTTACTCCTTGGAAGAAAAGTTATGACCAATCTAGACAGCATATTCAAAAGCAGAGACATTACTTTGCCAACAAAGGTCCATCTAGTCAAGGCTATGGTTTTTCCAGTGGTCATGTATGGATGTGAGAGTTGGATGGTGAAGAGAGCTGAGCGCCGAAGAATTGATGCTTTTGAACTGTGGTGTTGGAGAAGACTCTTGAGAGTCCCTTGGACTGCAAGGAGATCCAACCAGTCCATTCTGAAGGAGATCAGCCCTGGGATTTCTTTGGAAGGAATGATGCTAAAGCTGAAACTCCAGCACTTTGGCCACCTCATGCGAAGAGTTGACTCATTGGAAACGACTCTGATGCTGGGAGGGATTGGGGGCAGGAGGAGAAGGGGACGACAGAGGATGAGATGGCTGGATGGCATCACTGACTCGATGGATGTGAGTCTGAGTGAACTCCGGGAGTTGGTGATGGACGGGGAGGCCTGGTGTGCTGCGATTCATGGGGTTGCAAAGAGTTGGACATGACTGAGTGACTGAACTGAACCGCCTGTCTTTTATTCCCGAAAGGTTACCCTGGGATTGCCTCCTCCCTGTGTTTATGAAAGAAAGTATTGAGTCAGATAAGATTTACACTGATTGACAATTCATCTCATTCTAGATATTTATAAAGGATAATAAGAAATTTGTTCAGATCAACATTCTCTGTTCAGAAAATAACACATTTCAAAGTTAGCAACAAAACAACATTCCAAATCAGTTTGGTCACTATGAATGACCATATAGAACATGCCACAGAGCTTAATCCTTCACATTCCAGTACATCCAGTAACTCTAAAAAGGACTCACACACACAAAAAAACCCCCACCCCACCAATATGCTTTATTCTCCACAATGATGAAGTCAGTCTAAACAAATTACAAACATGGGATGGTAGAATTCAGAATTAATTCACTGCACCCTAAGAAATGGTGCCCTAGAAATTGAAATCAATAACTATCACTAATCACTAAGAGCTGCCTATGTATGAAAAATATGGGTTAGATGCTGAACATACTTCGTTTTAACCCAAACAAACCTATAATTTCTATAAATGTTCAACTATGCAGCTGTGGAAACTGACAACTAGCAGATAAAATGAGAAAAACTGCACATCTGGATTCTTCTATATTTTAAAAGAATAAGTTCTTATATGGAGTTATTCAAGATAAAAGTTCTCAAATTAAAATGCAATTATGATTTCAGTGTTTTTATACTGATTCTGAACATTAGAACAAAAGCAAGAGGTCTCTCAAAAAAGGATAATTAAGCATAATTAACACATAATTTACCTTAAATATTTCATGAAGAAAGAATAAATTTGCCTTATCAGAAGTAAAAAATAGGGAGAAAGGAAGAAATCATATCATGGCTAACAAGTCATAGGGATGCTCATTTAAGATGAAATTCAATCCTCTTCTGCTAATGTCTCCCTATTAAATGAAAGGTCCAAGAACAATTTTCTAAAGGAAAGTGACATTTCTCTGCCTCAACCAGAATTCTCAAAATAATCTTTAACCTAAAATATGTTTTCCCAAAGATGTTTAACTTTGATAAAGTTAACTTTTAATTATAAATTTTAATTATCACAGTTTAAACAGTGATATGGAGAAGGAAATGGCAACTCACTCCAGTATTTTTGCCTGGAGAATCCCAGGGACAGAGGAGTCTGGTGGGCTGCCGTCTATGGGATCGCACAGAGTTGGACACGACTGAAGTGACTTAGCAGCAGCAGCAAACAGTGATAACTCAATCAGCTGCAAAATGCTCTGCCCACAATTTTTACATTATAGGGGAAACCTGACGAAGCATGCAGGTATCAATTGCTCTGTCTGTGGTTTAACTTCCCTCCACTCCACTTAAATCATCCTTTTCCTGCTGAGTCCCTGCATGCCTCTTTTCCTTTATTCTTGCTCTACCTTGCAAGAATTTTTAGTTTCTAGCTCACTTTAGTGGATTTGAGGTCACTGGAATTATACTTTTTGAATGTTGACTCTGGACCAACTTCCCAATTCAGGTTATGCTCTTATTGTTAAGAATAATAATACATGTTCCCATCATACTAAGCTAGATATAAATGCTAACTGGAAAATGTATCAGAATAAAAGTAAAAAGACAAAAAGAAAACACTTTAGCCTTTCTAGAAACCTAACACCAGGTACAGTATAATAAATGAAAACAGACATAGTTCTATGACCTTCACTAAGCCTGACTATATTATCAAGCTAGACAGTGAAGGACACAAACAATGAATAAGGCATAAACCTTAAGAAACTAGTTGTGTGGTGTGACTTACCCAGCTCTATAAACCTGACATGGAACAACAGACTGGTTCCAAATTGGGAAAGGAGTACATCAAGGCTGTATATTGTCACCCTGCTCATTTAACTTAATTGCAGAGTACATCATGAGAAATGCTGGGCTGGATGAAGCACAAGCTGGAATCAAGACTGCTGAGAAAAATATCAATAACCTCAGATATGCAGATAACACCACCCTGATGGCAGAAAGCAAAGAAGAACTAAAGACCTCTTGATGAAGGCGAAAGAGGAGAGTGAAAAAGTTGGCTTAAAACTCAACATTCAAAAAACTAAGATCATGGCCTCCAGTCCCACCACTTCATGGCAAATAGATGAGGAAACAATGGAAACACCGACAGACTATTTTCTTGGGCTTCAAAATTACTGCAGGTTGTGACTGCAGCCATGAAATTAAAAGACATTTGCTCCTTGGAAGGAAAGCTATGACAAACCTTAACAACGTATTTAAAAAGCAGAGACATTACTTTGCCGACAAAGGTCAGTCTAGTCAAGGCTTTGGTTTTTCCAGTAGTCATGTATCAATGTGAGAGTTGGACTATAAAGAAAGTTTAATGCTGAAGAATTGATGCTTTAGAACTGTGGTGTTGGAGAAGACTCTTGAGAGTCCCTTGGACTGCAAGGAGATCAAACCAGTCAATCCTAAAGGAAATCAGTCCTAAATATTAATTGGAAGGACTGATGCTGAAGCTGAAGCTCCAATACTTTCACCACCTGATGAAAAGACTCATTAGACTTACCTGACTCATTAGAAAAGACCCTGATGCTGGGAAAGATTGAAGGCAGGAGGAGAAGGGAATGACAGAGGATGAGATGGTTGGATGGTGTCATTGACTCAACTCACATTAGTTTGAGCAAGATCTGGGAGATGTGAAGGACAGGGAAGCCTGGCGTGCTGCAGTCCAGGGGGTTGCAAAGAGTCGGCCACAACTAAGCAACAACAACACAACCACTCCTAAACTGTCCTAGAAGGAGAGTGTTCCAGAAAGTTCCAATATGGTAAAAATGGAGTATTATAAAATAAAAGCTTATCCTTTAATATATCAGGCCTCTGAATTAATGTTATGATTATATTTGAAGCTGTAATATTCATGCAAAATTGTAAATGAAAGGAAATAAGATGTGGAGAGTGCAAAGTGAGGAACTGAGTCATTTCTCCCACCTCACCAGGTGTTTTCACTTTCATTTACTTAGTTACATAAATCCTATGGATAATGCAGTATTTTACCTATGACAAATTTATCTTTCAAGCCTTTCATAAACCTGTCAAACCATGAGCTACATGAAATGTTTTTTGTTTTATAGGTATTTAGTTTTAAAAGTAAAATCTTTCATCGTTCTAAACTTGAAGATCACAGTACCAAATGATAATTCGATTCTTACCTATAATCACCTACCCTAGTTGATATTTCATGGTGATTTTTTAAAACTCAAATTCCAGAAACTTGTCCTAGTTTCATCTTAAGCAAGCTCATTTAAAACTTCCATTAAGATATTTTTACCTTAAAATAATACAACCAAAATACTTCCCATTAGTTAACACTGCTGAAACACAAAAATCTGAAATGTGACTTTAGGAAATTTAATTTAAAAATAGCTTTAAAAGGTTTAGTATCTACTGCATACCCAATGGCAAAATTAAATTCCATTTAGTATGAAAGCAAAATTATAATCTCCTATCCCTTTCATTGCACCAATCGATATTAGAAGACAAAAATAGTCATTTAATTCAAGAGGTGATCCAAAGAGACTTAAAAGTTAGATTTATATCCAAAAAGTCACATGTAAGACAAATCTGTATAAACCCCATTTCCATTGTAAGTTCAGAGAAATGACCTCGTATGAGAAGGCAACACAATGTATGTAGCACAGTTACACAATACTAAGCTATATTAACTCACACAAAGTAACTTAGCCTCATTTGTAGAAAGAAAGGGAGAGAGGGAAGGAGGGAGAGAATAAGAGAGGAAGAAAAGAAAACTTGTTATAATTTTAAAAGATGGAATACATAATGATAGTATCCTTCTCCTCAAAAAAGGAACATGCTGGCTGGCCCCAATATAAACAAAATCACATATGAGAATCAAGTATATTAAACTCAGTCAACAAACAAAAGTGAAAGTGAAAGTCACTCAGTGGTGTCCGACTCTTTGCGACCCCATGGACTACACAGTCTGTGGAATTCTCAGGCCAGAATACTGGAGTGGGTAGCTGTTTCCTTCTCCAGGGGATCTTACCAACCCAGGGATCAAACCCAGGTCTCTCACACTGCAGGCTGATTCTTTACCAGCTGAGCCACCATGGAAGCCCAGTCAACATGCAAGACTACTGTATTTAACCTAGCAAGACACCTGGTCAGAAGTTGGCCACATGGAGTCTGGGGGAGACTGGATACATGTACGTGTATGGCTGAGTCCCTCTGCTATCCACCTGAAACTATCACAACATTGTTAATTGGCTATACTCCAATACAAAATAAAAAGCTTAATTAAAAAATTAATTAAAGAAAAAAGAAGTTGGCCCCATGGACAATTAGTCAGAAAGATTCCTCAGGTAAAAGCAGAGGTACATTTAGATATGCTACATAGTCAGAAGTTTATTGGCTACTCCTCACTGTCATGGAAATTGTCTATTTGTGTTCTAAACACCCTAGTAAATCATAAGAATTCTCTGATATTATCATATAAACATTCTTTGCCAAACTACCATAAAGAGTTTAAGGATTACCCAATATTCACTGAATTGTAAAGATTGTTTCAAAAGGCAAGTCAGATCTTACTATTTCTAAATGAGGTCACTCCCTGAAGGTTCAATACAAGATATTTATAAACTTGTACTTGAGACTTACCTCTTTTATAAGAGATTTCAGTTAGGGATCTAGCACATGGAAAGCTCCCTAATCTCCTACAGTTCAACAAATATCTATTGAGTTCTTATCAGTTACAAAAATGAAATATACACAATTTGTTGCACTCCAAATAAATACAAAAATAATTCTAATATTTACACAGGCTATGATGAATCTTAGAACTAGCATATCAACAAAAGTTAAAAGCCAACCTGACTGAGAGGATTTAAGAAGGATTAGGGGATATAAATGGAGACTATAGGAGAAAGGAAAAAAAAAAAAAGAGAGTGGGGGAAGAAGGGTTCAAGAGGCAGAGATATCATGACAAGGATGAAGATGAGTTAAAAAAAAAGAGGTAGAAAAATACCAGTCTTGATCTTCTAAAGAGAAGTAGTCTCAAAGGAGCAGAACTTAAAGCTTATAGAAAATGATAAAGGCTTCAATTTCAGGCGGGCTTTCATTTGTCTACAATGAGGGAATGTGTTAGGTTTCACAGACTACACAGAAACAAAACCAATGGGATAAAAATAGATATATAAGAGGATATTTATTATAACTGGCTTTCCTGGTGGCTCAGATGGCAAAGAATCTGCCTAGAAAGCAAAAAGACCTGGGTTTGATCCCTGGATCAGGAAGATCCCCTGGAGAAGGGAATGGCAATCCATTCCAGTATTCTTGCCTGGAGAATTCCATGGACAGAGGAGCCTGGTGGGCTACAGTCCATGGGGTCGCAAAGGGTTGGACACAACTGAGCGACTAACATACACACACAGTTACAGTGGCTGAGAAGTCCCATGATCTGCCATTTGCAAGCTGGAGACCCAGGCAAACCAGTGATAAAATTCATTGTGAGTCTGAAGGCCTGAGATACAGAGGAGCTAATGGTAAAATTCTCAGTCTGAGGCCAGAAGGGTTTGGGGTTGGGGGGTGAAGGTGATGTGCGTGCGGCATGCTCAGTCATGCCTGACTTTTTGATACTCCATGGACTGTAGCCTGCCGGGCTCCTCTGTCCGCAGGATTTTCCAGGCAAGAATACTGGAGTGGGTTGCCACTTCCTCCTTCAGAGGATCTTCCCAACCCAGGATTGAACCCACGTTTCCTGTGTCTCCTGCATTGGCAGGTGGATTCTTTACCATTGAGCCACCTGGAGAGCAGGAGGATGATGTGCTGCTGGTATAAGTCCCAGAATCCAAAAGCCCAAGAACTCAAACGTCTGAGGACAGGAGAAGATGGAAGCCCCAAGGAGACAGAACAAGTTCACCCTTCCACTGCCTTTTGATTCTATTTGGATCCTCAATGATTGGATGACAGCCACCCACACTGGTGATTTAAACACTAATTTCCTCTGGAAACATGCTCACAGATACACCCAGAAATAATGTTTAACCAGCTCTCTGGGCGTCCTTCAGCTCTGTCAAGTAGACACATAAAATTAACAATACCAGGAAGCCACCATGAGTTTTCAAGAAAGAAAGTGATATGAACAGACTTGTGATGTCTTCACTTTTGAAGCAGACTGGATGGTGAACAGAAACTAAAACAGAGTGGGACCAATTTGTATAAAAACCTATCAGACCAGTCAAGAGATGACTTTTTGAATTAGGGCAGAATGAACAAAGCACTAAAGGTATAGAACTGAAAGAATTTCACAGAAGAATGAACAGGATATCACTACTTCTCAGCTACCACCAGAGCCTCCTAACCGGGCTCCTAACCAACTTCTGCATGCACCCCTCAACCTCATTTTACAAAGTAAATCAGATCACACCTCATAGCTCTCTACCTCTTCTGCCTACATGCCAGCCAAATGGGCCATTTCATTTCCTAAAATTTAGTTCAACTTCTCCTGTGCCTCAGGATCATTCCACATGCTGTTTCCTATACCTGGAACTCCAATTTTTTTCACCAGGTAAACCCTGCCAAGCCTTCAAATCCCAGTTTAAAAGTCACTTCCTTGGGTTTCCCTGGTGGCCCAGTGGTTAAGAATCTGCCTTGCAATGCAGGGGACACCGGTTCGATCCCTGGTCTGGGAAGATCCCACATGCGGTGGCAGCAGAACTGGTGTACCACAATTACTGAAGTCAGAGTCTAAAGCCTGCAAGTCAAAACAACTGAGGCCACACTGCAACTACTAAAGCCCGTATGCCTAGAGTCTAAAACAAGAGAAGCCACCGCAATGAGAAGCCCTCACACTGAAACTAGAGAGCAGCCCCTACTCATCACAACTAGAGAAAGCCTGCATACAGCAACAAACACCCACCAAAGCCAAAAAATAAAATAAATAAATCTTTTTTAAAAAGAGTCATTGTCTCCAAAAGACTATTCCTAAACTCTCCAATCTAATCATGTGTCCCACCCTTAACTTCTCTCTTGAAATACATACTACCTGTTTAGACATGGGTTTGTGTTTACTAGCTATTCCCACATCAGACTGTTACCTGAAAGCTAGGACTGTAATTACTTAATGACTAGTCCAGTACCTGGCACTTGGTGGGTACTCAACAAATACTTGCTGAATTAACAATAAGTAAATCACAGAAGATTGCTTCAAGTTCCCAAGGAGGAAAACAGTAATGCCATTACCTGACAAAGGGAACATCAGGTTTGTGGATAAAGTCGAACTCTATCTGAGGTATGCTGAATTTGAAGAAATCATGGAATAGGTTTGAGCTGCAGAAGTAGAGTCATTAAATACTAAATAATTGTTTAGCCAGAAGAAAAAAATGTAACATTAATAGAAAAGGATGAGAAGCAAAACAAAACAAGCTAAAGGGAGAATATGGAAAAGCAGAATAGAGAATATCTCTATTTAACTGGTAGGAAGAAGAAACAACTGGATAAAATGTGGATATTCCAAAGATGTAAAAAGCTTGTAAAATAGAAAACACCAACAAACCTATAGAAAAAGAGCTAAAGAAATGGGCAGTTAACAAAAAAAGAAATGCAAATGCTTCTCACCCATATAAAAAAGATACTCAGCCTAATGTGTACAAGATAAACATGCTATGTTATGTCTAAAAGAATCCACAGTTGATGGAAATGGTTCTGAAATGTGTAAATATAAAACTGTAAATTATAAAAAAGATATTCAATCTGACTCATAATGAGAGATGAAAATTAACACTATGAGATTCCATTAGGACGAAAAAAAAATTCTCACAATATATTCTATTGATAAGGTTACATATATATATAACCTTATATATACATACATGTATATATATGCATATATATGTGTGTATATATATGTATTCTGTATATATATATGAAGGCTGAGCGCCGAAGAATTGATGCTTTTGAACTATGGTGTTGGAGAAGACTCTTTAGAGTCCCATGGACTGCAAGGAGATCCAACCAGTCCATCCTAAAGGAGATCAGTCCTGGGATTTCTTTGAAAGGAATGATGCTAAAGCTGAAACTCCAGCACTTTGGCCACCTCATGCGAAGAGTTGACTCATTGGAAACGACTCTGATGCTGGGAGGGATTGGGGGCAAGAGGAGAAGGGGACGACAGAGGATGAGATGGCTGGATGGCATCACTGACTCGATGGACGTGAGTCTGAGTGAACTCCGGGAGTTGGTGATGGACAGGGAGGCCTGGCATGCTGCGATTCATGGGGTCGCAAAGAGTCGGACACGACTGAGCGACTGATCTGATCTGATATATATATATATACACACACACACACGAAGAGGCACTCTCATATTTTACTGATGGGTACACAAAGAGATTTGATTCTCATGAGGATAAATCTGTCAATATCTATAAATCTGTGTACTCATTTTCCCTTTGATCCTGCAATACCACATCCAGGAATCTGTCCCAAATATACAGTGGCAAAAACATAAAAAGATCTATATATGGATAATAAAGTTACCAACTGCAGTGCTATTTGCAAAAAATTAGAAACAACTCAGATGCCCATCAACTGAAAATTGGTTAAATAAGCTATGTCTTTTTTATTCATGCAATGAGATATTATGTAGCTATAAAAAGGAACTAATAATTTATTACTAATGAGTGATCTCCATAGTATATTAAGTGAAAAAAGCAAGGCATATATTATCATTTGTTTAAAGAGGAATATTTTTTAAAAAGCAGAATGGAAGAATAAACTTAGGTTTTTAGCAAGTTTTCTTTTCCACTTAGAAAGAGAAAAAAGAGAAAAGGGTAGAGAAAATAGAGATAGAAGTCAGACTCCTTTCAATAAACCTTGCTTTATGGGGATGACTTTGGAGGCATGAAACTACTATATATGATTATAAAACCAAACTACATTTTAGAAGTTATTAAATATCAGAATATTTAAAATAAAATAACTTAGATGTATACTCTGTTGGTGGCATAACTATACACTTAAAAATGATTAAAATTGACATTTTATGTTATGTTTATTTTACCACAACAATTTAAAAATTAAGTAAAAGAACACAGCATACATGTTGGGTTGTCACTCAAAGAACAGGTTACTAAAAAGGCCACTAAAAAGGATAGTCTTCCCTCCCTTGCTCTGAACTCACAACCAACTGCCATGATGTTAGCGGCCCACTGGAGAGGCACAGGAACTGGTCTCAAGCCAACAGCCAGAAAGGACCTGAGACCTACCAATGATGACCTAAGTGTGCTTGAAGCACCTCCAGAAGGCTGAATTTGTGGCTCCTCCAACCGAGCCCAGGGATATATGCACCCCAGCTAACACCCTGACTGTAGCTACATGAGGTACAGTCATGTAAGCTAGAGGTACCCAGTTAAACTGCACCCCACAAAAACTGACTCATAGCAACTGTGAGATAATAACATTTGCTGCGTTATGCCACTAACTTTTGAGGTGATTTGTTACACAGCAATGGAAGGAAAGTTATGACCAACCTAGACAGTATATTCAAAAGCAGAGACATTACTTTGCCAACAAAGGTCCGTCTAGTCAAGGCTATGGTTTTTCCAGTGGTCATGTATGGATGTGAGAGTTGGACTGTGAAGAAGGCTGAGTGCCGAAGAATTGACGCTTTTGAACTGTGATGTTGGAGAATACTCTTGAGAGTCCCTTGGACTGCAAGGAGATCCAACCAGTCCATCCTAAAGGAGATCAGCCCTGGGATTTCTTTGGAAGGAATGATGCTAAAGCTGAAACTCCAGTACTTTGGCCACTTCATGCGAAGAGTTGACTCGTTGGAAAAGACTCTGATGCTGGGAGGGATTGGGGGCAGGAGGAGAAGGGGACGACAGAGGATGAGATGGCTGGATGGCATCACCGACTCGATGGACATGAGTTTGAGTGAACTCTGGGAGTTAGTGATGGACAGGGAGGCCTGGCGTGCTGCAATTCACGGGGTAGCAAAGAGTCGGACATGACTGAGCGATTGAACTGAACTGAACTGAATAGATAACTAACAAACACAGGCCATTGAGTAAACATTCCTAGGGAAATGAGCCTTAAGTCCAAAAATGAACTGCAAATTCCATTGCTGGACTATAGCCAAGAGAAGAAAGTACATACGCCAACCAAAAGCTGCATTCAAGAGTGCTCATGGCAACCTGATTCCTAACAGCCCCTAACTAGAAGCAATGCAAATATCTACCAACTAGAAAAGGCATAAATAAATCATGGCATTTCACACAACAGAATACTTACTATATAGAAATGGAAAAAAAAAAACAAAATAAAACAAAACTACTATTTCATACAACAACATGGCTAAATCTCATAGAAATGAGAAAAGAAACCAGACAAGACAAAATGCCTGTACTGCTACTCTGAGACTGTTACATGTATAATGAGGGTACTATAAATGAGTAATTATGAAATATTTTAATAAAATATTATTCTTAGTGTTACTGAGAACTAGAATTCTCAGCTGAAAAATACAGATATAAAATAAAAAAGATTAACAAAAAATCTGATAGTATTGAAACTGAATTGGAAATGTCAGTATGAATTCATGAGGTACTCTGTCCTAAAAAAAAAAAAAAATCCCCTAGTTCTGACAATTGAAAAGGCCTAGAAACAATGGTCAACCCACTAGCAATGAGAACCCCTAGAACCCAAACTGTGGTCTTAAAATTCTATTCCCCAATAAAGGAATCAGGACTCCTTGGAGACATTGCTGACACCAGGTGTGGGGATGAAATGTACATGATGAGTTATACTAGATAATCAAGAAGCTATCAAAAATTACTAGTCATGTCAAAATAACTCAGTAAGCAACTTTAAGAGTCCCACTGGCCAAAGATTAAGTAATTTAAGTATTAACAATGGTAATTAACATAGTGAATTTTTAAAAACTCCAATATGTTTAAAGAGTCTATAAAGAATCTAGAGGTGAAGGGGAGACCCTAATCAGTCACTGTTGGAAAAAGCAAATATAATCAAGGCACTATTTTGAAATAGGTAAGCTAAGGGAAACTGTCAAGCTTTTGTCCAACCTTTCCCATACCAACTGTACTACTATATAGCATAAACTCATTGGCATCAGTCAATGGACATGAGTTTGAGCAAACTCCAGGATTCAATGAAGGATAGGGAATCCTGGCGGGCTGCAGTCCATGGGGTTGCAAAGAGTCAGACACAACGAAGCAACTGAACAACAATAACCACCACATAACAAATAGTATACATGGAATAGCTTCTCTTTACAGACCATTCCACCTAATAAATGAACAGTAAAGTTATAATTGATGCTTTTGAACTGTGGTGTTGGAGAAGACTCTTGAGAGTCCCTTGGACTGCAAGGAGATCCAACCGGTCCATTCTGAAGGAGATCAGCCCTGGGATTTCTTTGGAAGGAATGATGCTAAAGCTGAAACTCCAGTACTTTGTCTACCTCATGCAAAGAGTTGACTCACTGGAAAAGACTCTGATGCTGGGAGGGATTGGGGGCAGGAGGAGAAGGGGACGACAGAGAATGAGACGGCTGGATGGCATCACTGCTCGATGGACGTGAGTCTGAGTGAACTCCGGGAGTTGGTGATGGACAGGGAGGCCTGGCGTGCTGCAATTCATGGGGTCGCAAAGAGTCGGACACGACTGAGCGACTGAACTGAACTGAAAGTTATAATATTAAAATATCACCACTTTGCAAATCTTAATGATTTAATAGATTTCAAGCAGGAAGCCCATCACCTATTTTTGTAAATACAGTTTTCCTGGAACACAGTCATGCCCATTCATTTACATTTTGTCAACTGCAGCTTTCTCACTGCAACAGAAGAATTTACTAATAGCAGCAGAGGAGACCAGATGGGCCATAAGGCCTAAAATATACACTATCTGCCTCCTTACAGAAAACGTAAGATCTGATCTATATCATGGAGCACAAATGGCAGCTAATCGGCAGAAAAAGACAGACACTTGCCCAAAGACAAAGACTTGCTAAAAGAATCTGAACTGGAGTCTAAGCAAGTCTCTAGATCCAACTACCAATTAACATGAAATACAAAGGTTAGATGAGTATGCTTAATCACTGCACAGGAATGTAATCAGGAATATCCACATCTACGAGACAAAGACCAATTTATCCAACAAATAAATTTTAAAGACAAAAAGGAAGGCAGGATGAAACCTTAAGAGAAAAATCAACCAACTGCAATGGGGAAAGGGCTTATCTAGACCCTGAGCCTATCCAGTCAACTGTTTTTAAAGTGTGTGAGGGGACTTCCCTGGCAATCCAGGGGCTAGGACTCCACAGTTCAACTGCAGGGGGCACAAATTCCATCCCTGCACAGGGAACTAAGATCCTGCATTCCATGAGGTCTAGCCAATAAATAAATAAATAAAATGTGTGCTGCTGCTGCTGCTGCTGAGTCGCTTCAGTCGTGTCCAACTCTGTGCAACCCCATAGACGGCAGCCCACCAGGCTCCCCCGTCCCTGGGATTCTCCAGGCAAGAATACTGGAGTGGGTTGCCATTTCCTTCTCCAATGCATGAAAGAGAAAAGTGAAAGTGAAGTCACTCAGTCGTGTCCGACTCTTAGCGACCCCATGGACTGCAGCCTACGAGGCTCCTCCATCCATGGGATTTTCCAGGCAAGAGTACTGGAGTGGGGTGCCATTGTCTTCTCCAAAATGTGTGAGAATTACAGTTAACATTAACTGGATATTTGACTATATGGGAATTACTTTTTCAAAGTTAATAATGGTATAACGGTATCAACAGAAAAATACAAATAAATTTTATGATGCCTAGAATTTTCTTTAAAATAGTATAGGAATGGGAGGGAAGTTGGTGAGAGACAAGACAATTTGGCCATGACATGATAATCACTGAACCTGAGTAATGAATACAAGGGGATTCATTACACTAGTCTGTTAACTTTTATATATCTTCAATTTTCTATAATAAAAATTATAATAAGATATAACACTTCCTCTTTAGGCACTGAAAAATTCTGAAGTAAAAAAGAACAAGTAAAAAAAGGTCAAGAAGTATGCTAGGTTACCCCCAAAAGGCAACTTGACTGTGACAAGGTGTGGGGTCTTCTAAAGACGGGTAAAAAGCCAAGCTTGGAAAGAACTGGTTTAGAGATAAAGTAAATGACTGCCTACTAGATCCAAACTTAGTTATGTGACCTTTTCCAACTGCATCAGGCAGCTAGAACTAGGAAATATATATTTGGCAAATTAACTTAGGTTTGTGGTTTGGACAGGGTCTTCAGAATGTTAAAAAGGCAACAGAACATAAGATGCTGCTGCGAATATGATCACGAGGATTGGGTTTTAATTAGAAAAGCAAGAAAATGCCAAGAAACAAGTCATAATAAAGAAAAAGAACAGAGATCGAGTGTTATGATCATGATAGGAGACTCCAAGGCCTCAGAAGTGCAACTAATTGATGATGTGATCTATGAGACCTTGGGACTCCAGTCCTGGTGAGCTAGTAATGCTGATTTCTAGTAGGTTTCAGCTACCTGCCAAGCTCACCTTTCTCCCAAGCTCATTTTAGAAGGAATCTGTATTTTTTAAAAGGGTCCCAGGATTAGAATCACTGGTATAAGATGCAGTGATCCTGGAAAATATGAAGGTGAAAACAATGGATACTAAACAGGTCAAGGAAACATGATGAGAGTCACTAATAAGATACAAGAGACAGAAAGGGAACAAATGAGTTAAGTGAAGAATTCTAACAGTCAAGACAACAGAAGGATAAGAATGTGAAGAAAAAGAATAAAAGAAAGATATCACAATCCAAAGACAATGACTAATTGACAGTGGGACCTTATTCTAACCCCACGATTCAAAGAAAGCAGCCTAAAAATACCTCTATCAGATAGGTTGGGAAAGAAAAGGTATCCTCAAAAAAACAAATATCTATCAATTTGTTCATTACAGACATAAAGTGTTGTGTGTATGAAAGCACCAAAAAAAAAAAACACCTTATAAATTATTTAGTTAATTCACTCATTTCATAGATGAGGAAACCAACGGCTATGAAGACTAATTAACTTGCACTTAAGAACACTATGTAATTAATTATTAGAATTAGAGCTAAGGAGTACCTCATTCTTCACTCAGTCTCCTCATCTAACTACATGGTTTCTATTTGGAAACTTACCTCTTTACAGTGCTAAATGTCATCATATATATTTTATTTATAAATAAAAATTTGGTAACTCTTTGTTGACTGACACTCAAAATGAGTCTTCAATATTTTACGTCAATAATTTTAATGGTTTCCCATGTCAGCAACTTCTTCTGCTCAATTTTACTCCTCTGTACCCCACCCCAAAACATGTGTTTTGAATAAATCTCAGAGACATTCAAAAAACATATTGGCTAACTAGCACCTATTCTTCCAAAAAAAGGTTAAAAATAAGAAAAGGGACACACAGTGCCATGCTATAAAAAGAAGAGGTGGCATTACATACTTCTCTTATCAATTCCATAAATGTGCACATAGCTTACAATTATGTCAAGAGGATGCTCTTGACTCAGTGGACTCAAAATACCTAAGTAGGTAGGAAAAGATAGCAATAGGAAGAACTACCTCAGCCTTATAATAAGAAAATATAGAGTACAGACCTAAAGTTGGAATCCATGGCTCTAGCAAAATGAAAACAGAACCAATAACAAATCATAAAATACTAACACAATTCACTTACCATGCAAGTTCTAGTTTGGAGATGAAATTACTCTTTTATTTTCACAGCTTTTCTACTTCTAACATTTTTATCATTCCATAAAACAATTTTCTTCCCAAATAAAACTAGTTTTAGTAAACCCAGTTTTGAAAGCTCACTTATTGTAATAACCACTAAAAATGGTAATCACCTATAGCAGTAAATATAAATTTAGATCATTATTTAAAAAACACTTGTAGTAAAAATCTCTAATTATTAAATAAATATAAACTATGATCTTGTGACATCAGTAAGTACCACTTGTACCTCATTCAAAATGAAAATGAAATTATAAAATATCAATAGATAATACAGAGCATATAAAAGTGCACACACAACAAGGTGTTTACATATTTTTGTATTCTTCATAAATACTGCCTATTATACTATACCCAGATTATAATATGGAAAAATGTTCTGAAATCTCCAAAAATTAGGTATTATTGTTATTCTTAGATATGATTTTGAAAATTACCATACATACACAAAAGAATAGGTGCTTACCCATATGTGAAAAGAGAACATGGCACAAAAAAGGGGAAGGTAATTCAAATGAATTACCTGTTTTACAAATCCCTATTATTCCTTTTTAAAAGCACAATACATACATACCACTTACCACTTAGAAAGGGTTGCTGAGGCACAGAGTTTGTAGAAAAAACACCAAACATGGAAAGGATCCATCTAGAAGCTTTTTCAATCTGGAGCTTGTACTTTATAGGCACACAAGTGGGCACACTGGTGCAAAACAGTAGTGATTCACCATGTACAATGCAGAATGTGGAATGTTAAAGGCTGAACGACAAAGAAAAAAAAGAGAGAAAAGAAACATGGTAGGTTATTAGTTACTAATAACAGCCATGTTTAAAACAACAGTTGTAATACTTGGCAGGTTTCATGTAACATATATCATTATTGAACTTAGTTTTTAGACCTTGAGAATTTAGCCAAGAAGAACTTACTTACTAAAAAATCTCAACTATATAGGGAAAGAATCTGTCTGGAGAGAAAAAACAAGAAAAGGAGTATTTGTCATTTAAAGGTTCTAAGTTAAATCATTCATCACCGGTAACATTTTTTTCAAGTACATTGTGAATCTCCTCACCATCTAAGCAAAATTACCTATTTCTTGATGATACAAGGGTCATCATCATAACAGTCCTTCCATAGTACTTGAGTATACATACATTATGGGGCAATGACCCTACAAACCTTTTCAAAAGGTACCCTAAGGCACTCCAAGAAATGAGCAGTCTCTATTGCTAGTGGAAGTATCAATATCTACAGTATCAAGAATGTACTTATTCTTTGACCCAACAACCCTCCTTCTGGTACATTTTCCTACAGATACAATTCAGTTCAGTTCAGTTCAGTCGCTCAGTAGTGTCCAACTCTTTGCGACCCCATGAATCACAGCACACCAGGCCTCCCTGTCCATCACCAACTCCCGCAGTTCACCCAAACCCATGTCCATCGAGTCGGTGATGCCATCCAGCCATCTCATCCTCCATCATCCCCTTCTCCTGCTCCCAATCCCTTTCAGCATCAGAGTCTTTTCCAATGAGTCAACTCTTTGCATGAGGTGGCCAAAGTACTGGAGTTTCGGCTTTAGCATCATTCCTTCCAAAGAACACCCAGGACTGATCTCCTTCAGAATGGACTGGTTGGATCTCCTTGCAGTCCATGGGACTCTCAAGAGTCTTCTCCAATACCACAGTTCAAAAGCATCATTCCTACAGATACAATTGCACACTCACAAAATAAAGTGTACAGCAAGATTATTGTGGGATAATCTATAAAAGTGAAACACTGAAAACAACCTAAGAGGATTGGTAAAATCACCTATGATGCATCCACTATAAGGAATACGATGCGAGTATTAAAATGATTAAGGAAGCACTCTGTATTTCCACGGAAACATCATCAGAGAATGTACATATATGTTGTTATAGTCTGTGTTCTTAACAAGGGGAGGGAAAAAGGGAAGGAAGAATATCTATTTTTATTGGTTAAATTTTACTAAAAAGTACTGTAAAGAACCATAAGAAATTGCTTAAAAAAAGAGGCAGGGGACAGGAGAGTCAAGGGGATTGGTTACCAATAAAGGACGGTAAAGAAACAGGGATAGAAGCTAAGATTTCAAAGTGTCACTCTGACTTCCAAAACATGTAAATGTTCAAACAAAATAAAATTTAAAACAAGTTCCTCAAATAAGCTTAATTTTTACTCTTTCATCCCTTTTTTATTAAAACACAAGCTGTTATATGGTCAGTATAACAAGGCTACTCTCCTGGAATGTGCGTGTGTGCTAAGTCGCTTCAGTAGTGTCTGATTCTTTGCTACCCCATGGACTGTAGCCTGCCAGTCTCCTCTGTCCATGGAATTCTCCATGCAAGAATACTAGAGTGGGTTGCCATTTCCTTCTCCAGGGAATCTTCCCAACCCAGGGATTGAACCTGCATCTGTCTCCTGTGGCTTGTGCATTGTAGGTAGCTTCTTTACCACTAAGCCACCAGGGAAGCCCTGGAATGGTGAATGGCAAATTATTTCCTTGTCTTTCAGAGAAACTCTTCTCTTTCCTACTGGGAGTAATTCCACATATACTCAGTGCCTACTATCTACCAGCAATACATGTATCAGTGAACAAACCCGAAAGATGCCTGCTCCAGTGACCTTAAAATTCACTGTCACCCATTTACTCATTGCTAGTGAAGGTACACTAAGAAGAGGAAATGTAAATTTGACAACCATTCCGAAAAGTAAATTTGTCAATACATAACAAGAATCTTTAATACGTTCATAGCTGTTGACCTAGTAACTGTGTTCCCACAAATGCAAAATGCAGAGAGAATTTTATATACAAATTTTTTTTACACTATTTATAAAGAAAAATTTTTTACATTATTTTAAAAGAAATTTTACATTATTTATAAAGAAAAATTCTAAGGAATATAAATGCCTGAAATAGAGAAAATAGTTGGCTAAATTATGGTTTATTCAGCAGATGGAACATTATGCTACAGTTAACCTAGAAGTAATTTCTAGTTAAACATGTTAGATTAACCGCAAATATTTATCCCTACTCCATGTCTAGATTCTCTGAAATAATTGTAAAATTTTTAAAAGTAATAAGAAATAAGAACACAAAAGCCAGGGAGAACAGAATAGACATTCTTTGAGAGGATAAAATTAAAATAAAATTTCAAAAAAAGGGGGGCAGAATGATGTTAAACAACAATTTTTAAAAAAGGGGCAGGACTCAAAATTATATATAATTTTATCCATTTTTAAAAAATTACATTGAAACAGAGATAAATAACTTAATATTATTTCTAAATAGTGATTTAAAATAAATGATGTTTTTATCTTTTATGTTTTTCTGTATTTTCCAAAATATCTACAAAGGGCATTTATTACTGTTATAGTTAGAAAAATATAATCATTTTAAAACATATATATAACATATATATGGCTTAAGAAGGCCATAATCAAAACAAAGATAACAAGTGTTGGCAAGTGTATGGCTAGAACCCCCTTCACACACTGCTGGTAGGAAGATAAAATAGTATAGCCACTTTGGAAAACAGTCTGGCAGTTCCTCAAAAATAAAATATGTCCTAACCATTCCACTCCCGGGTATACAGCAAGAGAAATTAAAACATACATCCATGCAAAAATATGTTCACAATAGCATTATCTGTGATAAGCCTATACTACAGAAACTGTCATAACAGCATTATTTGTATTACAGTCAAAAGGCAGAAACAATACAAATGTCATCAACTGATGAATGGATAAATAAAATGTGGTGTATCCATCCAGTGGAGTGTGCTATAAAAAATACTGGTACATGGTACAACATAGATGAATCTGAAACAATTAGGCTAAGTGAAAGAAGCCAGTCACAAAAGGTTACACATTACATTATTCCATTTATATGAACAGACAAATCTATCAATATATAGAGAAAAGACAGATTAGTGGTTGACTCTGGACAGGGAGGAGATGGGGACATAATGGATACAGGATTTCTTTTAGGGGATGATGAAGATACTCTAAAATCAATTGTGGTTGTGGCTGCACAAGTCTGTCAATACACACAAACCTCAAATTGTACACTATAAACAGGTGACTTGCATGGTATGTGAATTATATCTCAATAAAGCTATTATATTAAAAAAATATACACAGTCTATCACTTCTTCACCGCTCAACAATATTTCACATATTATTCCTTATCACCTTGCAACACTATATAACAGGAAAAGCATTAGATTCAAGATAAAACCAGATTCTCATCAGTCCTAAAACCACTGATAAACCATAACTCCCAAGTTTCCATTTCCTTTTGTGGGGAATGAGGAGTCCTCTCTGGTACAGCACCTCAGTTTTCTCCCAACAACTGAAGTGCATTCCTACCAAGAGTAAGTTATCTTGTATTTGTCCAAAATTCGCCTTGCCAATATATCTTAGTTAAATTTTATATCAAAAGTATGAGTGCAAAAAGAAAATGCTTTGTTTCTGAAACTTAAGCCGAACAATTTGAAAAACGCAAGTCACTTTTAAAATATCCTGAAGAGAAGGCCTCAGCTCTACATCAAAAAACTGATATCTGAGCATTTATACACTTGACTATAAAACATTTAAGGCACATACCTTCCCTATGATTCTTCATCCCTATATAACACGATCCCAAATACTAGTTGATTATACAATCAATATTGTATAAAAGACTCTATTGCATGTAATTTATTTGTATAAAAGACTAACAGAAGTACACTATTATTACTAGTAATCTATCTCACACTCTAAAGACTGATGGTTGACCCTTCTGAGTTGTCTCTTAGAAAGGCTGAAACTTTTCTATCCTTCAAGTCTCAGGACCACCACAGTCCTGTACTCTCTACAGATATCTTCATCTCTCAAACTGAAAGAAGATGCCCAATGTAAACTTATCAAATTCAGTTCAAGGCTGCTAAAGTCCCTCTTCCTGTGCTCTTGGGCCCTCTGAACCCTCCTTTTTTAAAGCAAAACCTATATCTGACCTGTATATTCAGATGACCATTAAGGGGAAAAAAAATCTTACATTCATGCAACACAGACTTCTCTTTATTTCCTCTTACTACAATCTGGGCCTCTACTTCTTCAAGTCTCAACTCATCAACTCAGCCATTTACCCTCTGACCCCAACCACTGCAATACTAAAATACCCTTCTGTCAAAAGGACTCCACACAGCTTCTCACCTGCCCTCTCTCACTATTCTGATGCACCTCAGATACTGCTCCCAAGTCCATCTTTCAAATTGTATGACTCTGATCACAAAGCTCCCTGACTCGGTAATTCAGTGGTACTCCCAATGCCTACAGAATAAAGTCCAGAAATCCCTTAGCCTCACAGTCGAGGTCCTAATGGAAGAGAACAAAGTGCTAGCCCATCTCCCTAATGTTCTCTAGAACTCTGCTCTGTGCAAACACATGCCATTCCTTCCTACACCCAGATCTTCCTTCCATCTGGAATGCCCTCCCTTTGCCTCTATGCATTAAAGTCCTCTAAAGTCATTTTTAAAGTAGAAAATCACTTTTTAAATCACAGGCTTGGGTTTCTCAACCATAAGAGCTTCAAGGACTTTTTATAAGGGTTATAAATGTTAGAAGTATTATAAGTGTTACAATGTGTAAATTTAGAAAAATAGCCAACATATAGCACATAATGTTGTTACTGTTATCCATTCAACATAATGAGGGTTCAAAACATTTTTTAATTGACATGCAAAACAAAGAAGTCTTTTCCAATCATACTATAAACTTTGCTCTCAAAGCAACAGTTTAAGATCTGATACCTCTGGAAGTTAAGATGATGAAAATTTCTGATAATCAAAACTTCAGTTTCTGGGAATCTCACATAGATTTACGATGTATGAACAGCAACCTACTATTTCATGATTTAGTCAAGAACAACTCAATTTATAACTTATATATATGATTTCACCATATATATAAGTCATGTTGCTGTACACCTTAATCAGTGTTGCACGTCAATTATACCTAAATAAAATGGAAAGAAAAAAATTTTAATATATTTTAACTAATAAAATTTAACATTTAACCAAAAATGAGCGGTGAGGGCAAGCCTTATCAACATAAAGTACTTTCATCATTTACTTTTTTAAAAAGTAAGGTACATATAATTTACCATCTTAACCATTTTAAGCATACACCTCTGTGGTACCAAGTACATCCACACTGTTGTACAAAGACCACCACCATCCATCCCCAGAAATCTTTTTATCTTTCAAAACTGAAACTCTGTATTCACTAGACAATAACTTCTCTTCCGGTCCCCCCTCCCAGGCCCTGGCAACAAGCATTCTATCTCTGTTGCTATGAATTTGACTACTCTAGATACCTTATTTAAGTGGAATCATACCGTATTTGTCCTTTTGTCACTGGCTTATTTCACTAAACACGAGGCCTCTTTGAGGTTCATTTGTGTTATCATTTACTTTTTCAACAAGAACTCCAAAACCACATAAAGGACATGGTTTAAACATATTCTAGCTTAAACTCATAGTTTTAGCATACTCTGTATTATATGGCACTGGACTGCAGATTTGGCTGACTCAAATTACAGAAAGAAAGGGAAAGTAGAATAACACGTACTCAACAATCTGGTATGATACCAGGTATCAAACTAGGTGCATGTCACACAATGAAATCCACGCAACTCTAAACAGATAGGTTATTATTATTCTCAGTTGGTAAATGATAAAAAGGTCATTCAGAGGACCTCCCATGTCGCTGCCCTATCTCCATTTTATCATTCCATTTATCACTATCTGACATATAAACATACGTACATACATTTTATTTCCTTATGTGCAACTTATATGTAGGCAAAAAATAAGTTGAGAATCACATTTATTCAACAACGTTATATCTATAATACAATGCTGCTTAGAAGCTGAACATTTTATAATCTCTAGGTTTTCTGAGATGCTTGTCCATAGGTACATTTCTTAGATACTCAGAAGTTGAGAGACTTTATTATTGCCAAAGATATGGGTTTTTGGTTTTGTTTTGTTTTTTTTGAATAGGTATGGGAGGTGGGGGAGGTATTGGAGGACAGAAGTAGGGAATAAAATTCCAAGTAAAAAATCCAAGGGTCCAAGAAGGCTGGTCTCCAGTAAGCCCAGATCTGCTATTATAACATCCTCATCTTCTATAAATTTTGTTTTTTTAAATCAAACTTCACCCGAGGACTTTTCTACCAAGCAAGAATTTACAATACGAGGAGAGACACTAGGTTGTGATGGATGGTCTAGTTATCCTTGATATACTGTCACTATAATATTAACCATATTTACATTACACTACAGATTTCCTTTTTCTGTTTCAGAGTGAAAAATATTCCCACCACCCTGTACTGCTACATTTTGTCCCTTAAAATTGGTTAAAATTTTTCATCACATTTCAAGAAATTAAGAACTAGACACCTAACTTCTAAATTTCATAAACTGTATTTTTTCATAATGTAAATGAAAATATCTTCACAATAAGAAGAATTTTAAATGTTCTTTAGAGAAATCAAAAAATGTTAAGGGGTCCCACTAAATAAATTCCCACTTGCGACAAAAGTCTGCATTTCCCATTAGTTTACTGTTTTCAAAAAATAAATTTCTTTTCATCACAGTTTGAAAAATGTTACTTACAAAAGGAGTACTGTATTCACAAAATAATTTTATCTTCACTGATGTAACAAGAAGTCAGTGGTTTCCTTTTTGTGGTAAACAATGGGCCTTGGGAAACATGTTCTCTGGTAAATGTCTTTCACATATTTTTAAATACACAATTGGTTCCACTTCCTAATAATCACCATTTACCAGAAATGCAAAAGATAGAAATCTATCAAGATACACAATAAGACTAAGCAAGCCAAAAAAGAAGAAAGCAAAAGAAAATTACAAATGTTCCCTGAAGAGGGTGGGGTCGAGAAAACTTCTAACCCAACCCCAACCAGCTGTGGATTGCTTTTTAAAATGGAGAATATCAACGTAAGGTGACAAAAATCTTACATCTTTTCTCTCCATTCCTTAGGGATCAGGCCCATCAGTATCAAACATACCATAAGGATCACTCACCTTAAAGAGAATAAAAGGGGGTAAGCCCTCCTTGACCACAAAACTTTCCCTGTCAGTATGGCCCTGTTAATCTGCTCCCATTTATAATTAACATCTTCCAGACAACTCTCTCTAGTCAGCATTTCCGCACCTCACAATTCCATTCCCTCCCCTCTTCTAAGCACAAGACTGCTGCCAGTGTCACTGATGACCTCTGCTGCTGCTAAGTCGCTTCAGTCGTGTCCGACTCTGTGCGACCCCATAGACAGCAGCCCACCAGGCTCCCCCGTCCCTGGGATTCTCCAGGCAAGAACACTGGAGTGGGTTGCCATTTCCTTCTTCAATGCATGAAAGTGAAATGTGAAAGTGAAGTCGCTCAGCTGTGTCCGACTCTTAGCGACCCCATGGACTGCAGTCTACCAGGCTCCTCCGTCCATGGGATTTTCCAGGCAAGAGTACTGGAGTGGGGTGCCATCGCCTTCTCCAACGGATGACCTCTACCCCTCATGAAATCCAAAGGTCAACAATCAGGACTCATCATGGCTGACTCGCCAGCAGCATTTCTCTCCCTCGTTGTTGAAAACCTTCTTCACTTGGATGGCAAGATGCCACACTTCCTGGTTCTCTCCTTTTCCTCAGGAGTTGCTCCTCCTCTGCCTGTTTCCTAACTCAAAATGTTAGAGAGCCCAGGGCCAGTCTATCCCCTTTTCTCCACTGACATTTACCTCTAGATCTTATCTAGGCTAAAGGCCTTAAATTCAAACCTGGAACTTGTCAGCATATAGATGGTATCTCTGGCCCAGACCTCTCTCTATTGAGCACTAACCTTGCAAATTCAAAGACCTGTCTGTTCATCTAATGGGATGTCAAACACAACTCTTAACACCGTATCCTAAATCTTTGCCTACTCCCTGCACTGCACCTCAGTAAATAATGCCACCATTCTTCTAGCTGCTCAGCCCAGAAATCTGGCAGTCACTTTTATTCTTTTACCTCACACCCTCACATCTAATCCATCAACAAGTTGTGTCAACCCTACTTTCAAAATGCTGGATGTTTTAAATCTGACCACTTCTTTCCCACCCACTGCAACCTCCTAGTCACAGCCATTATCATTTCTGGCCCACACAATTCAAGGAGCCTCTTAACTGGTACCCATGAATCTGCTTACCCCTTAATTCTCCACATAGTCACTAGATTTTTTTTTTTTTTGCCACATCACACCATGGAGCTTGCAGGATCTGTTCCCCAACCAGGGATTGAGCCTGGACCAAGCAGTGAAAGCATCGAATCCTAACCACTAGACCACCAAGCAGCTCCCAAAGTGATCTTTTTAGACTATAAATTTATTCACTCAACTTGTGCTCAAAAATTCTCCACTTGTTTTCCATCAAATGTAAAAAATATCTGTGGTCTCCCTAAAGTTTCCTTTCCTCTATGCTAGCTACACCAGCTCTCCTGCTATTCCTCAAATTCAAGAAGCTTACTCCCACATCAGAGCCTGTGTACTTGCTAATCCCTCCGCTGGGAAAGTGCCTTCTTTTGAGTACGCCTTGTTCTTGCCCTTCAGAAGACTGCAAATGCCACCTCCTGCAAAGAGGCCATCCCCATCACCCTATCAGAAATAACCCACACCTGTGCATGTGTGATGTTCAAGCTGGTTTTAGAAAAGGCAGAGGAACCAGAGATCAAATTGCCAACATCCGCTGGATCATCAAAAAAGCAAGAGAGTTTCAGAAAAGCATCTATTTCTGCTTTATTGACTATGCCAAAGCCTTTGACTGTGTGGATCACAATAAACTGTGGGAAATTCTGAAAGAGATGGGAATACCAGACCACCTGACCTGCCTCTTGAGAAACCTGTATGCAGGTCAGGAAGCAACAGTTAGAACTGGACATGGAACAACAGACTGGTTCCAAATAGGAAAAGGAGTACGTCAAGGCTGTATATTGTCACCCTGCTTATTTAACTTATATGCAGAGTACATCATGAGAAACGCTGGACTGGAAGAAACACAAGCTGGAATCAAGATTGCCGAGAGAAATATCATTAACCTCAGACATGAAGATGACATCACCCTTATGGCAGAAAGTGAAGAGGAACTCAAAAGCCTCTTGATGAAAGTGAAAGTGGAGAGTGAAAAAGTTGGCTTAAAGCTCAACATTCAGAAAACGAAGATCATGGCATCCGGTCCCATCGCTTCATGGTAAATAGATGGGGAAACAGTGGAAACAGGGTCAGACTTTATGTTTCTGGGCTCCAAAATCGCTGCAGATGGTGACTGTAGCCATGAAATTAAAAGACGTTTACTCCTTGGAAGGAAAGTTATGACCCACCTAGATAGCATATTCAAAAGCAGAGACATTACTTTGCCAACAAAGGTTCATCTAGTCAAGGCTATGGTTTTTCCTGTGGTCATGTATGGATGTGAGAGTTGGACTGTGAAGAAGGCTGAGCGCTGAAGAATTGATGCTTTTGAACTGTGGTGTTAGAGAAGACTCTTGAGAGTCCCTTGGACTGCAAGGAGATCCAACCAGTCCATTCTGAAGGAGATCAGCCCTGGGATTTCTTTGGAGGGAATGAAGCTAAAGCTGAAACTCCAGTTCTTTGGCCACCTCATGCGAAGAGTTGACTCATTGGAAAAGACTCTGATGCTGGGAAGGATTGGGGGCAGGAGGAGAAGGGGAGGACAGAGGATGAGATGGCTGGATGGCATCACTGACTCGATGGACGTGAGTCTGGGTGAACTATGGGAGTTTGTGATGGACAGGGAGGCCTGGCGTGCTGCGATTCATGGGGTGGCAAAGAGTTGGACACGACTGAGCGACTGATCTGATCTCTGCTCTGATCTGTGTATGTGTGCTTAGTCGCTCAATTGTGTCCGACTCTTTGAGACTCTGCACTGTAACCCACTAGGCTCCTCTGTCCATGGGATTTCCCAGGTAAGAATACTGGAGCAGTCGTCATTTCCTCCTCCAGGGGATCTTCCCAACCCAGGGACTGAACCTGAGTCTCCTGTGTCTGCTGTACTGCAGGTGGGTTCTTTACCTGCTGAACCACTGGGGAAGCCCAACCAACACTCATCATACTCTAAACAGACTTAATTTCTCATCATAGAGCCTATCATCTAATATCTGTTTAATGTTTGCCTACCCGACTAAAAAGGAAGTTTCAGGAGGGCAGAGGCTATCATTTGTAATCCCCAGTATCATCATCTCCTAGCTCACAGGTATACAATAAAAATTTATTAAATAAATGATGGCAAATATATGATATGCACTAACAAAAACAAAACAAGAACCAATATATAGACTTTCAAACATTTTATTGAACAAAGTGAATATTAACTACTTTATAAGGTTCTCTTTTACAACCTTTAGAGGAGCTAAGGGAAGCAGAGAATGAGAGAAGAAAAGAAGTGAACTTTCTTGTCTTCAGCACATAAATCCAATATATTTGCATACCCTACCTTATATACATTTTCAGATGGAACCTAATGTCTCCAGAAAATAGCAAGTTTTAAACTGTTTCTTTCCTTCTTGTTAAATACCTGAATCAAGCTGCATCCAAACAATCAGCTTAAAAGGAGGAACAATGCTTAGAGGATAACCTAGGAATACATATTTGACCAGACCTCTGTTCCACTAATCTGTAAGATAATTTAGTCAACATAAAAAGGAAAACTTTAGCAAGAGACGGGAAATTAAAAAGCGGTATTGCCCCCAATCCTGAAATTTTGAGCCTCCACAAAGATATTTTAAAGTAAGAAAAATGGGAAAGGAGAAGCAATGTGTCATTGATGGGCTGCATCCTCAGAGCTAGCTTACAAGTCTACTCCACTGAGGTGCACACCAAAGGCCGATGCTCAGTCCTTCCCACCATCAAATTCACGGGGCTAGATACTAACTGCAACCTTCAACAGACTCTGACTATCCTTTAAGAGAAGAAGACAGAACAAAATCTCGTGCCAGGCTGTGAGCCTGTACTATTTATCAACACAGAATAGGGTGTACACAGAACAATCACCAGTCTGAAGAAGAGAATTGGCAGATACAGAACTGATCAAAATGTTCTCTTGGCAGAATTCTAAACAAAGAGGTAAGAAGTGAAGCCATTTGACTTTCTAAGATATTCACTGTTTGGGGGGCATGGAGTGGCAGTCAAGCAGACATTCTACAAAGGTATATCTACAATCAGGGATAGGGACTTGAGGAGACTCCTCTCAAAAAACAACAAAACATTCCATAAGAATAACAAAGACACAAGGGATATCAACAATACCCACTTTCCCTTTCCTTCTAGGCTCTCCTTCTCCCTCTTGAAGTCAGGCATGGTCATGTGATTTATGTTGGCCAATGAAATGTGAGTAGAATTGATAAATAAACTTCCAATGGAAGTATTTAACTGTTGACACTAGGTTCCAAACCTCTCTTTCCCATTGTCTCTGTAATTATAGAGGGAGCTACTGATATGAAAGTACAATGTCAAACCTGTAGAGAGAAGATACTTGCCCCAAATGCATGGACTTGAATGAGAAATTCTTGCATTTTTGGCATGAATAATTTTAGGATTGTTTTCACTGCAGCATAAGCTAACTTAACTTGATTATTTTAAAATTCTAATAAAATTAATTAAAATTCCGCAAATCCAGAAAATCAGACAAGGGAAAATATTTCAGAGACAAAAAAACATACACACATGACAGCATAATGAGAAACAGTTTATAACCATCCATAGAAATAGAGGATTTTAGTAGAACCTCTCTCCAAAATAATTTCATCTTAATTTAAAAAATTTTAAGAATAGTCGGCTATCTCTGAAAGGATGCACAAGAAACTGATAATACTGGTTGCATCCAGGAAAGGAAACTAAAGTAATAGAAAAGGTAAGGAGAGACTTCCAGTTTTCATTCTGGCATGAAAGACATCACTCCATCTTTTAAAAAAAAGTAAAAAGATAAACAAACTGAAAAAGCAACAACTCTTCTTAGATTCATAACCACTAGTCCCAAACTTGGATGCAGGCAGATGCAGAGACTCACAACTTTTGAGAACAAAACCCATGAGCAGACGCTTCCACGGAAGCCAATGGCAGGGTACGAAAACCTGAAGTGTAATTGATAAATTGAGAGGCTCAGCGTGGACAACTATGAGCGTTAAAAACTCCAAGGGGACCAATACTAGGGGGAACCCCATACTTGTGTGAGTTTATCTCCAACAGCCCCACTTGATTCTAATGTGTTTGTGTGCTCAGTCATGTCCGATTCTTTGTGACCCCATGGGCTGTAGCCCTCCAGACTCCTCTGTCCATGGGATTTCCCCCAGTCAAGAATATTGAATAGGTTGCCATTTCCTCCTCCAGGGGATCTTCCCAACCCAGGGATCAAACCCGAGTCTCTTGTGCCTCCTGCCTTGGCAGGTGGATTCTTTACCACTGAGTCACCTGGAAAGCCCCCTGGTTCTAATAGTGAATATCAAAGAAAAATCTCCTCAGGTTTCTGGCAGGGGGAAGGGGTAAATATTTTGAAATACTCCAAAGTATTCTGTTCTTCTTGACAAAGTTTGCCCTCAGGAGAAACTAAGAAACTATTACCTAGAACCTAACTGACGTAGGAGAAGGGAAATACCCAACGCTAGCTCCCTCTGGCCATCCTGCACCACCACCTAAGGTGGGAGAAAAGACTGAGAAGCACTTGTGAAGTTCAGTCTGGAGGAATAGGTTGACTAAAAGGCTGCAATCTAATCATGGGGTCTTAACACACCTCCCCTCCTTCCGCATCTCCATACCACATTACTGAAGAAGGCCTATTAAGTCAGTCTCTTTTACTTTAAGTAAAAGTTCTTAAGTACTTTTGAGAACAAAACCCATGAGCAGACGCTTCCATGGGAGCCAATGCCAGGGTAAGAAAACCTGAACTGTAATTGACAAATTGAGAGGCTCTGAGTGGACAACAATAAGCGTTAAAAACTCCAAGGGGGCCAGTACTAGGGGGGATCCCCATACCTGTGTGAGTTTATCTCCAAGAGCCCCACCTGATTCTGTGTGTGTGTTTGTCTGCTCAGTTCTGTAAGTCCATGCCCAACTACCAAGAAAATATTACAAAGCATACTAAAAGGAAAACAAAGCAGAAAATGAAAAGACAAAGTAAGCATCATAACCAAATTCATATGGCAGGATGTTGGAGTTTCCAGACTGGGAATTCAAAACAACTAATTAATATGCTAATAGCTCTAGTGGATAGAATAGAAAGCAGGCAAGAAAAGATGCACAATGTAAGTAGAGAGATGGAAATTCTAAGAATCAAAAAGAAACATTAGTGATCAAAAACATTGTAACTGAAATTGTAATGGAAATAAAGAGAAGCACTGATGGATTAAGGAAAAACTTATGTGAGCTTGAGGATGGACAGGGAGGCCTGGTGTGCTGCGATTCATGGGGTCACAAAGAGTCGGACACAACTGAGCGACTGAACTGAACTGAGGATATATCACAGAAACCTGCAAAGAAATAGAATACTGAAAAGCAAAGAGAAAAAACACTGAATAAAATAAAACAGAATATTCAAGAACTGTGCGACAACTACAAAGGATCTAACATACATGTGATAAGAACAGGAGAAGAAAGAGAGAAAGAAACAGAAGAAATATTTGAAACAATAATGACTGAGAATTTCCCCAAATTAATATCAGATACCAAAACCACAGGTCCAGGAAGCTCAGAAAACACCAAGCAGAAAATACAAAAAGGAAAAAAAAAAAAAAAAAAAAAAAACCCAAATCTACGACACCCAGGATGTATCATGTTCAAAATCAAAGATAAATTTTAGAAATCCTGAAAGAAGCCGGAGGAAAAAGTAAACATTACCTATAAAGGAACAAAGAATCAAAATCACCTTCTTTTGAGAAACCATGCAAGCAAGACGAGAGTGGAATGATATATTTCAAATGTTGACAGAAAAACAAACAGACCTAGAATTCTGTACCCTCAAAGTCACCCTTCAAAAGAGAAAGAGAATAAAGACTTTCTCACACAAAAGTTGAGAAAATTTGTTGCCTTCCAAAAAAATATTAAAAGAAGTTCCTTAGAGGGAAGGAAAATGATATAGGTCATAAACTCAGAGCTACACTAAGAAAGGAAGAATATCAAAGAAAGAATAAGAATGTAAAATATCAACTTTTACTATTTTTAGTCATAACTCATCTAATAGACAACAATTTGCTGAAAATAATAATAGCAACAATGGATTCAATTATCTATGTCTAGAAGTGAAATGAAGGACAGCACACTGATATAGGGAAGAAAGGGAAGAATTAGAATTATTTTACTATAAGTTACTCTCTACTCATGAAGCAGTATAGTGTTATTTGAAAGTAGATTTGGATTAGTTGTAAATATATACTGGAAAATATAGAGAAATGACTAAAAACAGTTTAAAAAGAAGTATAATTGATATGCTAACAAAGGTGAGAAAAGAGAATTGGATTAAATACTCAAAACCATAAAAGGCAGAAAAAGGCTTAAAGGAAGAGAAAAGAAAAAAGAACAAGGGTAACAAATAGAAAACAAATATGGAAGAAATTAATCCAATTGTATCAACAATCACTTTGAACATCAATGGTCTAAATGACTTGATTAAAAGACAGATTATTAAAGTGGATTGAAAACCCAGACCCAACTATATTATCTACCAGAAACCCACTTTAAATATAAAAACACAGATTAAAAGTAAATGGATGGAGAAAGATATACCATGCTAAAACTAGTAAAAGACAGACTGTCTGTGTTAGTTGCTCAGTTGTGTCCAACTCTTTGTGACCTTCACTCAGTTGTACCTAACTCTTTAGGATTGTAGCTCGCCAGGCTCTTCTGTCCATGGAATTCTCTAGGCAGGAATACTGGAGTGGGTAAGCCATTCTCTTCTCCAGGGGATCTTCCCAACCGATGGATCAAAGCTAGAGACAGATTCTTTACTGTCTGAGCCACCAGGGAAGCCCTAATAAAAGACAGATTAGCTATTCTAATTTCATACAGAGCAGACTTAAAAGCAAAGAAAGTTATGAGCGATATAGATGGGACTGTGCGTGCATGCATACAGTCAGGACTCTTTGCCACCCTCTGACTGTAGTCTGCCAGGCTCCTCTGTCCATGGGATTATTCCAGCAAGAATACTGGAGTGGATTGCTATTTCCTCTTCCAGGGGGATCGTCTCAATCCAGGGATTAAACCCACAGCTCCTGCAGCTCCTGCATTGGCAGGCAGACTCTTTACCACTGAGCCACCTGGGAAGCCCATATATGGGATTACAGAATGATAAAGGGGTCAGTTCTCCACAAAGACATAACAATCTTCAATGTATATCTACCTGAAGCAAAAACTGAGAAATAGATGAACCCACTATTATAGCTGGAGACTTCAATACCCCTCTGTCAGAAATAAACAGGCACAGCAGTCAGAAAATCAATAAGGACATAGAACTCAACAACACTGTCAATCAACTGGTTATAACCGACCTCTGCAGACTACTTCAACAACTGCAGGATGCATATTCTTCTCAGGCTTGCAGATAATATTCACCAACAAATTTAAAAGAAATCACAACATCTACTCTCAGACTGCAGTGAAATTAAGCTAGAAATCAATGACAAAGATAATAAGAAAAATCTCAAATCACATGGAGATAAAACAACACACAGGTAAATAACGCAAGTCAAAGAAGAAATCTCAAAAAAAATTTTTTTAATATTTTGACTAAATGAAAATGAAAACACAATTACCAAAATCTGTGGAAAATTGCAAAAAAAAAAATCCATAGAAGGGAATTTATACTAATAACATTGAATGCATATATTAGAAAAAGAAATCTTAAAATCAATAAACCAAGTTTCCATTTCTAAAAAGTAGAAAGAGCAACTAAGTGCCAAGAGAAGAAAAATAATAATAAATTAGGGCAGAAATCAATTAAATTAAAACAAAATTAGCAGAAAAAAATTAATAAAACCACAAGCTGATTCTTTGGAAAAAAATTAGTAAAATTGACAAATCTCTAGCCAGACTAAGGAAAAAAAAAAAAAAAACAGATACAAATTGCTAATAATAGAAATGAAAATGGACATCACTACAGATCCTATGAATATGTGAAAGAATGAATAAATACTATGAACAACTCTATGTCCACAAATCTGATAACCTAAATGAAATGGAACAATTCTTTGAAAGACACAATCTGCAAAAATTCTCACAAGAAGAAATAGACAATTTGACTAGGCCTGTTTTTATTAAAGAAATTGAATCAATAATAACATTCCAACACAGAAAGTACCAGGCCCCTTACAAAAATTAACTTAAAATGTATCACAGACCTAAATGTAAAATGCAAAACTATAAAATTCTTCATAAATAACATTAGTAGAAAACCTTAATGACCTTGGGTATGGCAATAACGTTTTAGATATTACACCAAAAGCACAATCAATAAAAGAAATGGTAAGGATATTGTTAAGCTGGACATTATTAACATTAAAAACTTCTGCTCTGCAAGACACTATCAAGAGAATAAGAAAATAACTACTGACTGAGAGAAAATATTTGCCAAATACACACCTAATAAAGGGCTGCTGGGGAAAAAAACAAAAACAAAGAGCTCTTAAAATTCAATACAAAAATGACACAATTTAAAAATGGGCCAAGAACCTTAACAGACATCTCGCCAAAAAAGATATTCAGATAGCAAATAAGCATAGAAAGAGATATGTCACAGAATATTTCATCAGGGAAATGAAAATATAAACAATGAGATACCACTGCATTTTCTATTAGAATGGCTACTTTCAAAATAATGATAATACCAAATGCTATAGAGAATGTGGAACAACAGGAATTCTGATATACTGTTGGTAAAACGTAAAATAGTATAGTCACTTTGGAAAAGTTTGACAGTTTCTTACAAAACTAAATATACTCTTACAACTCAGCAACTGTGCTCTTTGGTATTCACCCAAGTTGAAACCATGTCCATGCAAAACCTGCATATGGATGTTTACAACAGCTTTATTCATAATTGCCAATCAAGATTTCCTCCAGTAGGTGAATGGATAAACTCTGCTATGTCCAAACAATGGAATATTATTCAGCACTAAAAAGAAATGAGCTATCGAGTCACAGGAGGACTTGGAGGAATCTTAAATGCATAATGTTAAGTAAAGGAAGCCAATCTGCAAAAGCTACATACTGACATTCTGGAAAAGGCAAAACTATGGTGACAGTAAAAAGATCAGTGGTGGCCTGGGAGGGAGTCGGGGGATGGACAGGCAGAGCACAGAGGATTTTAGGGCAGGAAAAATATTCTATATGATACTATAATGGTGGATATATATCAGTACACACCTGTCTATACATAAACACCAGAAGTTAGCCATAATGTAAACGATGGACTCTGCGTGATTATGATGTTCAATGGAGGTTCATCAAATGTAAGAAATACACCACCCTGAAGGGGGATGTTGTTAACAGCAGAGGCTATGCATGAATGGAAGAAGGATTATATGGGAAATCTCTATGCTTTCCTCTTAATTTGCTTGTGAACCTAAAACTGCTCTCTGAAAAGAAAGTCTTTACAAAAAATAAACTCTATTAAAACGGTTTTTAGTTTAAAAAACAAACCTTGCCTTTTGTGATCTGACTCTGATTTCAATTATTTCTACAAATCTTAAAAATCAGGTTTTCAGCTTTAGTTGCCATTAAAACAAAATTTGTTTAGAAATGTTTAAATAACACATGCATTGCTATATCAAAGGCAATGCCCCACAATTCTGACTTACAAGAAACCAGTCTCCCTATTAAAATTAACTTTTGAAAAGAAAATTCAATGTTTTATCAAATATTTGGATCTTGCAAAATAATTTTACAAACAAGAAAAATGAGACATTTTCAGAAACTGGTTTTACATGATCTGTGATATAAATCAATTTACAATGCAATAAGTTGTATAAAAATTATAAAGTATGTGCTTATAGGCATTTTTCAAGTGAGATGTTCATAGTTTTCATTAGATTCTCAAAGGGAGCCATCACTTAGATAAGAGGGATGGTATGGGGAAGGAGGTGGGGGGGGGCTCAGGATGCGGAACACGTGTACACCTGTGGCAGATGCATGTTGATGTACGGCAAAACCAATATTTGATTTAGGTCATACCTGAATGGTCTAGTGGTTTTCCCTACTTTCTTCAATTTAAGTCTGAATTTGGTAATAAGGAGTTCATGATCTGAGCCACAGTCAGCTCCTGGTCTTGTTTTTGCTGACTGTATAGAGCTTCTCCATCTTTGGCTAGAAAGAATATAATCAATCTGATTTCAGTGTTGACCATCTGGTGATGTCCATGTGTAGAGTCTTCTCTTGTGTTGTTGGAAGAGGGTGTTTGCTATGACCAGTGCATTTTCTTGGCAAAACTCTATTAGTCTTTGCCCTGCTTCATTCCATATTCCAAGGCCAAATTTGCCTGTCACTCCAGGTGTTTCTTGACTTCCTACTTTTGCATTCCAGTCCCCTATAATGAAAAGGACATCTTTTTTGGATGTTAGTTCTCAAAGGTCTTGTAGGTCTTCATAGAACTGTTCAACTTCAGCTTCTTCAGCGTTACTGGTAGGGGCATAGACTTGGATTACTGTGATATTGAATGGTTTGCCTTGGAAACAAACAGAGATCATTCTGTCGTTTTTGAGATTGCATCCAAGGTACTGCATTACGGACTCTTTTGTTGACCATGATGGCTACTCCATTTCTTCTGAGGGATTCCTGTCCGCAGTAGTAGATATAATGGTCATCTGAGTTAAATTCATCCATTCCAGTCCATTTGAGTTCGCTGATTCCTAGAATGTCAACATTCACTCTTGCCATCTCTTGTTTGACCACTTCCAATGTGCCTTGATTCATGGACCTGACATTCCAGGTTCCTATGCAATATTGCTCTTTACAGCATCAGACCTTGCTTCTATCACCAGTCACATCCACATCTGGGTATTGCAAAATCACTGCAGATGGTGACTGCAGCCATGAAATTAAAAGACGCTTACTCCTTGGAAGGAAAGTTATGACCAACCTAGATAGCATATTCAAAAGCAGAGACATTACTTTGCCAACAAAGGTCCATCTAGTCAAGGCTATGGTTTTTCCTGTGGTCATATATGGATGTGAGAGTTGGACTGTGAGGAAGGCTGAGCGCCGAAGAATGGATGCTTTTGAACTGTGGTGTTGGAGAAGACTCTTGAGAGTCCTTGGACTGCAAGGAGACCCAACCAGTCCATTCTGAAGGAAATCAGCCCTGGGATTTCTTTGGAAGGAATGATACTAAAGCTGAAACTCCAGTACTTTGGCCACCTCATGTGAAGAGTTGACTCATTGGAAACGACTCTGATGCTGGGAGGGATTGGGGGCAGGAGGAGAAGGGGACAACAGAGGATGAGATGGCTGGATGGCATCACTGACTCGATGGATGTGAGTCTCAGTGAACTCTGGGAGTTGGTGATGGACAGGGAGGCCTGGCGTGCTGCGATTCATGGGGTCGCGAAGAGTCGGACATGACTGAGCGACTGAACTGAACTGAACTGAAAACCAATATAATATTGTAAAGTAATTAGCCTCCAATTAAAATAAATAAATTTATATTAAAAAATAAATAAAAATCTGAAGAAAAAAAAGATTGAAAACGGCAAGCTTTTAGGTAACAGTTAAATCAAGACATTCACCTACTATTTAACTATTTAACTGAGGCTTCTACACGGTTAACCGTGAAACCCTCTCTGACCTCCATCCTGTATCAGTTCCCCTTTCCAAGGATATAAAAAGAAAATCATTTGTCACCCAAGTATTGAGGAAAGCACTAGGGAACACCATAAGAGCTCATTATTAGATGAAAGAGCACAAAAGGAAGTCAGTTAAATTACCCCAATAATCATCATTTTTTAAAAAGATATATTCACATGTGGTAGATGGAATCCTGGAAAATAACTGGGCTACATGTGTCAAGATATTAAAATGTCCATATCCTCTAGCTCAATAAAGGGGAATTTACCAAAAAGAAATAATATAAAATCAGGTAAAAAAAAAATTGCAGAAAAGTGCTTAACTGCATATAGCTAAGAACACAGGCCCCAGAGTGAGCTTGCCAGGATTAACTTATGAGCTATACAACATGAAGCAAGTCTCTCAACCTCTGTTTCCCCTCTTATTTTTAAAAGGATAATAAAACTACCTATTTCAAGAGGGTTTCATGACGATTGAATGAATATATGTTAGATGCTCAGTGTACAATAAGCCCTCTGTGATCATGTGTTACTTAAACCTGCTAAGCATCAACTATGTGTCAGGCACCATCAGAGGCAGTTGAGACACATCAATGAACAAAAGAGAAGAATCCTGCCCTTCTTATGGCTTACATGCTAAAAAGAGGAGACAATAAACAATAGAAATAAGCAAATTATGAGGCATAAAATGATGAGAGAAGCTATGAGAGGAAAAAAAGGGGAAAAGTAAAGAATCACAGAACAACAAGTGCCAGAGGTAGCAGGGGTTACAATTTTTAAATAGTCAGAATACATCTCACACAAAAAAACTGAAGACTCAACCAGGTAGCTATCAGGAGTAAGCATGTTCAGTCATGGGAAGATCGGTCACAAAGGCCCTAAGATGGGAACATGCCTGGTACATCAGACCAAGAACACGGATGATTAGAGCAGACGACTAAGGAAGAGAGTCACAGGAAAACAGGATCAGAGAGGTCATGAGGAACCAACTCAGGCAGGAGATCCGAGATAATGGGGGACCGTCTCAGGTAGGGCCTGGAGGCAACTTGCTCTGGGCAGCCACTGCAGGGCTTGCAGAAGAGGAACATGACTGTCATACATTTGAAACGATCACTCTGGCTACTGTGCTGAGAACAGACGACAGGGGAGAAGCACTGACGCAGGAGAACTCTCAGTATGGGACTATTTGTGACTGAAGTGTTAGCAAAACCCTTGTCTTTGAGCATGAGAAATTGCTCTTGAATTCAGTTCATATTCTAGCTCTGTTCCCCCGGAAACCATACAGGCAGAATGCCAGCTGTGTTACTAGGCAACGTTACTTACGGTAAAAATGACCATCGGTAAATTGTTTGGGATTGAGACAAACAATAAATACCTGGTGAGTGGCTGTAATGCTGGTTTCTCTTAGTTCAGTGGCTCCTATAATTAGGCACGTACCTTGTAGGGATCCTGGAAGCTATGCTCATGAGTTGTTATATAAGATAATGTCTCTTGTGGAACACGGGGCTCCTAAGTAAAGTTAGTTACATACCATGTGAGTCTCATTACTCATACCTAAGCTTCACTTGGAAGAGAGGAGAGGCACAAAGAACAGAGCTGGCTGTTCTCTTTGTGGACTGCAACAGGGACTCCTACCAGGGACTACATGATTCTTCTCTGCTGGGAAGCTGTGCTTCCTGTCCCATATCCTCTTAAGCAAACCTGAAGTCCAATGTGGCCTATGGCAACCCATACATCTGTCTAGCTGAACCCTAAGAAAATGTCAGTACTCTGTTGTGATAACCCAGGTGAGAAGTGACAGTGACTTGGACCAGGATGGCAGTGGTGTCAACAGGAACAAGTAGTAAGACTGCAAATACAATCTCAAGGGGGAGTTTACAGGATCAACTAATGAACAGGATGCAGGCTGTGCATATTCTACGTGCGTACAATAAAGTTATGGATAAGGGCAAGATTTTTTGGCCTGAGCAACTAGAAAGATGGAGTGAAAAACTGAGGGAGAGAACTGGAAATCAGGAGTTCAATTTTTGACAAGTTAATTTTGAGTTGGGGTCATTCATCATCACGCTTTCTTCTCAATGACTCAAAATGGCCACATGTATCATGAGCTCACGTGACCACATCCAAAAGAAGGGGTGTGCCTTCATAAACCGAAGGAAACCAGACTCGTGAAGGACTTCTTTTATTTGTCACCATGCTTAAACCAATCACTGGCAAGGAGAATGATACTAACAATATTGACTGAGCAACATTTACCAACTGCCTCCCTTGGGTTGGGGAGGAATCCATGAAGCTTGTGAACAACAAATACCTGAACAAAACTGGTCTTAAGAAAGAGAACAACTAGTAAGTGCTGCTGCTGCTGCTAAGTCGCGTCAGTCGTGTCTGACTCTGTGCGACCCCATAGATGGCAGCCCACCAGGCTCTACCGTCCCTGGGATTTTCCAGGCAAGAACAGTGGAGTGGGTTGTCATTTCCTTCTCCAATGCATGAAAAGTGAAAAGTGAAAGGGAAGTCGCTCAGTCATGTCCAAATCTTTGCGACCCCATGGACGGCAGCCTACCAGGTCCCTCCGTCCATGGGATTTTCCAGACAAGAGTACTGGAGTGGGTTGCCATTGCCTTCTCCGACTAGTAAGTGCAGTGTTTGTCAAAGCTATTGTCAAGGGCTTTAAATGGACCATCCACACTGATGTTAACATCACTCAGAATAAAAGAAGATCAGAAATTAAATATAGGTATAAAATGAATGAATAGAAGAAATGACCTATTCTCAATTTCATGAAAAAGACATCTAGACAAATTCTGTGAAATTTCATAACCAAAAAAAATTATTCTAAATGATTTGAGGAAAAAAACAAAAATAAGAATTTGACCTAAAATCAAATTCTCAGTTGTAGAAGACAGAGCAATGTCTTGAAAACTCCCAGAAGTAAGTAATTTTGACCTAGACTTTTACACCCAAAAGATCAGGCAAGTAAGAATGCAGAATAAATACATTTTCAGACATGTAAGAACATTACTTGAGGGTGTTCTTCAGCAAACAAGAATGAAAACCAATAAAGTGGATGTGAGAACACAAGAAACAGTGGAAATGATCCAAGAGTGAAATGAAAAAGAAATCCCAGAATGGCAGCTATGCAGCAGGACTAGACAATAATTCATCCTATTAAAACAGAAAATTAGTGAGCTCCATGAAAGGAAGAAACGGATGGATTCTGCTCAAAAGACAGAATAACTAAAAAGCTGGCTTAATGACAGGAATGCATGTGTTTCTTTTCTCAACAGAAAAAAAAAAAAAAAAAGATATGCAACCAAAAACTCCAACAGAATGCTGTCTATCTACAGCTTTTCCTCCCTTACTCCTTGCTAAAGGAAACTAACTTTTTTCTTTTTTTTTTTCTTCCTTAAGGTTTCAGGTGAGAAACAGAGAATTAGAGAAAGCAGGCAGTCCCTCCCCCAGATCTGTGGGATAAATCACTACAGGTTTCAACTAGCCCTGGAAATTGCATTCTCCTTTGTCAGCAATTGGGTTGAGCAACTGAGGTGAAAGAGCAACTCAGTTTAAGGCAATGAGACTTACAGGAAAGTCATCTGGGGAGCTTCCTTCAAGGAAACCTTGAAAGACTTTCCTCCAAGGTAAAAAGAGATCTGATGGGTGGGAGGGAAGATTTTGCCATAAAAAGCACTATTGGGCAACTGGTAAATTTGAACATGTTCCATATATTAGATAATAGTACTGGTTTGTGGTAGATATGGAAATCTACCACTCACATCCACAACTCACTACCGGGCGTGGGGAGTGTGGTTAAGCTGTAGGCTTCATCAGTTTGCTTCAGCCTTCAAGAGAGGGTCTCACTATTCTCTGGAGGGCTCCCCACCCATAAGTGAGAAAGGCAAGTACAAGTATACTTGTACCAGTTTAAGTACAAGCCAAGCACCTTCTGCCTGGCATAAAACTCTCCTGATGGACAGTCTTAACTCCAGATCAGCTTCTTGGACTGGCAGTCAGGGTGCCATCACAATCTGACAGCTCCACCTGCCCGATCCTGCTTCCTTCTACTTTGGTACAATCCCAATTCTGGCTCAGCATCTGCTTCCCAGAGATCTCAACCTCTGACAACTACATTTCCTTAATCACTGTTCCATGATCACACCTTTTCTTAGGTGATATGTGATGAAGTATTTAAGAGTAAAGAATCACAACCTCTGCAACTTTCTCTCAAAAAGATTCACCAAAATAGATGGATCTAGATATATACAGACAAATAAAGTGGGGGAAAAGCAAGTATAGCAAAATGTTTATAACTGATAGACCTAGGTGAAAGACAATTCGTATTACTATTTTCATAATTTGATGTTCCAAAATTTTCAAAAATATATTTTAAAGGGGAGAAGATTCAAAAGAAGCACCCATCCTATATTCCCTTCCTCCTGGGCTTTTTAATAAGTGAAAAAAAAAGAGGCCTGGGAGCTACAACAGCCACTGGGAATAAGAGAAAGGTCAGAACCATCAGATATGTCACCTGTGGGTAGATATTCTGTAAAACGCTGCCAAAAATAACCAAGATGACACACCAGGAAAAATAAAAAAGCTATTTAAGGAAGTAATGGTTCAAGTGTGAAAACATACACATATGACATGATTTTGAACAACTGATAAATTACAGGAGATTACTGATAGATTCCATTTGTCTTTTTTTTTTTACTAGGAATATCATCTTTTAGTTGGCATGGGATCATGATACACATGTAGAGAAAGAAATGTAACCATAAACTCACTACTCCATTCTGCAATTAATATTTGCATAATGATTAAAAGATATATCACCAACATAAACACAAAGGACCAAAGATTTAATTATGGTTACAGAATGGAATGTAAAATGTTTACAACCTTTCAGGATAAAAGACAGAGCTGAAGGAAGTTGGGAGATGGAATAGGAAAGGGCAAAAGGAAAAGTGGTGGAAACATAGGATTTCAATTTTGATTCCCATTCCCATAAGACTAGAAACTGCTAAACATATTCCACTTGACTCATTTTTTAAAGTTTTTAAGTGAGATAATTCACATACTATAAAATTCATTAATGTATTCATCATTTTTCATTAGGACATTTATCTTTTTATTGTTAAGTTGTAAATGTTCTTTATATATCCTAGATGCAAATATTTTCTCCCATTTTGTGGGCTGTCTTTTCATTTTCTTGATGGTATCCTTTGAGCCATAGATGTTTTTAATTTTGATGAAGTGAAATTTCCCTTTTGTTGCTTGTGGTTGTGTCATACCTAAGAAGGCTTTGCCTCACCCAAGGTCACTACGATTTATCCCTATTTTATTCTAAGAGTGTTTTAAGTTTAGCTGTTACATTTAGATCTATGATCCATTTTTATTTAATTTCTGTCTATAGTGTGAGGAAGGGATTCAAATCCATTTTGCATGGGTATCTCCAATGCCTCAATACAGCTGAATAAGCTCTTCTTTTCCTATTGTATTGTCTTGGATCATAAGGCTTATTTCTGGACTCTCAATACTATCCATATGTACTGACACTTTTTAAAATTAAGCTAAAATCCACATAATATAAAATTAACCATTTTAAGGGACCTTCCTGGTGCCTCAGACGGTAAAGAATCTGCCTGCAATACTGGAGACCTGGGTTCGATCCCTGGGTTGGGAAGATCCCCTGGAGAATTCCCTGGTGTTCTACTGGTAATAGCTCTGGGTTGTCATGATAGAGAATGAGGTTTGATCCCTGGGTGGGGAATTAATGACCAAGAAAGAAAAAAGGAAGTCAGAGTACTGATTATTCGGTTTCCTTTGTGGCTCAGACAGTAAAGAATCTGCCTGCAGTGCAGGAGACCTGGGTTCAATCCCTGAGTTGGGAAGAGCCCCTGGAGAAGGAAGTGGCAACCCAGTCCGTTATTCTTTCCTGGGAATTCCCATGGACAGAGGAATCTGGCCAGCTCAGTCTATGGGGTCGCAAAGAATCAGACGCAACTGAGCAACTGACACTTTCACAATCACTTTAAAGTGTACAAGTCAATGGCATTTACTATATTCACAGTGTTTTTCAATCAACACCTCCTCTTATCTAGTTCCAAAACATTTTCCAAGCAGTCATTCCCCATTCCCCACGCCCCTGGCAACCACTATGTCTAAGGATTTACCTGCCCCAGATATTTGATATTAACTGACTTATACAATGTCATCATCTGTGTCCAGCTTCATTCTCCAATCATGTTTGAGTTCCTGCACTTTGAAACATTTATCAGTACTTCATTTTTATGGCTGAATAATATTCCAACATATGTATATGTCACATTTTGGTTATCAGCTCTTCAGTTGATTTAGGTTGATTTAGGTTGTTTCCACCTTTTAGATAAACTGCTTTGTAAGTACTGCTGTAAACATTCATGTCATCAATTCTTTTGGGTATATACACAAAAATGGAACATCTGGGTCATATCACAATTTTTGGTTTAACTGTTTGAGGTCAAACTGTTTTCCACTATCCTAAACTCATACCAACAATGTACAAGTGTCTCAATTTCTTCACGTCCTCATCAAAACTTGTTATTTTCTGTTTTCTGAGTCATTTTCAAATGTCACATCCAGAACTCAACACAATACTCCAGGTATAGTCTCAACAGTACAGAATAAAGTAAGACTAACACCTTTCCTCTTTTGAACCACCTCCCCCAGTAGTCCAGATGATGCTCCTATGAAGTCGCTCTTATAGTCACATTACATTTTATATCCACACTGAGTTTATTACAGTAGCTAAAATACCTAAGTTGTTTGTACTCAGCCACATCTCCCTCACCCCTATAATTATGCAGCTATTTTCTGAACTCATATACAGGATTTTACATCAACACCCATTAAGCTTTCTTCTTAACTTTGACCTACCACTTCAGTCAGAAATATTTTCCCAAAAGTTCACCCTAAAAAGTTCATTTCATCCAAAAATTTGATAAACATGGTATAAACATTTTCATTCACATCATTACAAAAATATGGACAGTGACTTTCAGCATGTCAACTAGAAATTTTTCTCCAGCTGTCATCAATTCATTATTAATTTTTAGAGCTGCTACTTAACCAATCACACTTCCACCTAATTGTAAGGCCATTCAGCTCACAGCCTGTTAACAGAGAGACATCTTATAAAATGCTTTGGCTAAAATCCAGTTATAGTGGACTCAGTCTCTTGACCCACAGTCTAATAAGCCTATCTAGAAAGTAAGATTAGTCTAATATAACTGTCTTTAGTGAGCCCATGTAACACCATCTTCAAAAATGTAATCATGGTCAGTGTTTTTAGTATTTATAACACAATGAACTCAGATGAGATCATACTAGGTTTCCAATCATATTTTGAAATTTAAAAAATAAAATACAATGGAAAAGCAGTATGTATCACTTAAGGCAGTATGGATCACTCGAAACAACACAGGGAATAAAAATGTTTTGTGTCATACTCCACATCATCAAGACAAATATGTTGTCAATTTACTGTACTTTATAAGTTTTTTAAATTCTACAAGAGTTTCTTCTCAACCATAAAAAGTTCAATAGGAAAAAAAATACTTCTCCCATGCGTTCACAAAATTAATAAAATAATTAAACAGGTCATTTTATAAGTGTTGTGTTTCTAATAACAGATTATCTTATTGAAACCAATTTTCCCAGGTCCTTTAAGAGCATACTCCTAGCTCGAAAACCTCTTTTACAAAGCCTTCCGAGATTATTCCAGTCTAAAATAGCTGCTACTTTGCCGTTTCACGATACCCACTATTCCCACCACTTACTTTGTCACTCAGTCATCTGATGCTTGGTAGTTATTGCTGTTAACAGTTTGATAATTATTATCTACAATAGGGTTCTGCAGCATTCTTTTCTAACTTCATAACAACCAACATAAAAAAGGTAAGCACTCCGATTCTTTTATTAATTTATATCACATATATTATAAACCTATAAAGAATTAAAATAAAATTATTGGATAAACCTGAAGACATCTTAGGATCCTTTGGTTCTTCCCCTTCTGAAAGGGGCAAACGAGGTACAGAGAAAGAGATGTTGAGGTAGACAAGGATAAAATTCAGCAGGTTGTGTTTACTTAACTTCTAAAATGTATCAGGTAAGCACTGTATCAGTTTCCTATTGTTGCAGTCACAAATTACCAAAAATTTAGTGGTAACAAATACATGTCCTACAGTTTCAGAAGTCAGAAGTCCAAAACAGGTCTCACGGGGCTAAAACCAAAGTGTCAACAGAGCTGTGTTCCTGTCCAGAAGCTCTAAGCAAAGTCCACTTTCTTGCCTTTCCTGGTTTATGGAAGCTGCCCAGTTCCCTTGGCTCACAGCCCTCTTCCGTCTCCAAAGCCAACAATGCCTGGGTTTCTTCCTTCTCATGATGCCATCTCTCTGGTTCTGACTCCACTGACTCCTGCTTCTTTTAAAGTCCTGTGATTACATTAGGTCCACCTGTTTCTAAAACCCTCACAACTCCATTTATGCATGCCGGAGATGGATATAAAAGGAAATGTACAAAAAGTAAGGCTTTTCTTGACCCCTACATCAACCAGATAGCATCACTGACTCAATAGATATCAATCTGAGCAAACTCTGGGAGACACAGGAGGGCAGAAGAGCCTGGCCCATGGGGTTGCAAAGAGTGGGACACGACTGAGCAACTGAACAACAACACATCAACTAAAATTACAAAATTATCTCTCCATTCCTTACTCTATACTAGAGATCTCTGTGCATGATTTTGTTTAAAAAGAGGGTTTTTAAACCTCTACAAACCATGCTACATTCCATTTAGGTTTCAGCATATGAGAATAGGTCATAAGAAACAAGGCTAAAACTATGTAAAAAGGTGACATATTGGATGTGAAAATCGAACAAGTTATGTGTCACTGAATCATCTCGTACCTATTTTAAATGGATTACAGAGTTTAAGGTCATAGATTCTTTCCCAATTAGTACAATTTTAGGCTCTAGGGTTGAACATGTAAATTATTTTTATGACTATTTCAACCATTCAGATAAATTCCCCCAAAGTGTAATATATTGAACTACATATTATCAACAGTTTAATATGTCTTGACACATATAACACATTATTTTTCAGGAAACCATCAGCCATATGGGAACATATCCTATTTAAAAAAAAAAAAAAAAAAAGGTTACTGGGGTGATATAACTGACTTCCAGGTATCCCTGTTCATCTAATAATGAACTCTTAAGGATGCTCCTTGGGCCTTCCCTGAACACCTGGGTAAAAATAGTTTTCTTTTCATGTACTGAAAAAAGGCTACAGATACATGATGGGGATTAGGGAAGTGATATGTGATTGACAGCAGAAACCTTGGTGTTAAATGACTGGCAAATATCTTGATTGAACTTATGCCTCTACAGCAGCCATTTTTAATCTCTCCTGGGTCATGCCCTCTGTTTTGAGAATCTGAAGAACCTATGGATTTCTCACTAGAAAAATGCACATGAGCACATATTCAAAACATTTCATATAACTTACTTTATTGCATTTTAAACTTACTGACATTACAGACCATATAAAATCAGTCTTTGGAAAGAGATCTGAAGGTCTCAATTTTTGGTTTTATGCCAAAATTTGTTACACCCAGAAATAAAATTCAAAGTATGTAGTAAAACAAACCAAACTTCATAATTATTTCAACAAACAGATACCAAAATAGTGATGGCTGCTGGAGGTACTGCCTCTGACACCAAAGCGCAGTTCTAGGAGAAAACCCACCTCTTTGGCAGAATTCTCCAGGGAGAGCTGGGTGTAAGAGAGAAAGTTTAGGTCCAGATAGTAAAGAGAATACTGACTGAATTTAATGAATGTTTCCCAAAACAGTAACACTTTATACTTGTACATATTTATAAAGAAGAGAAGGCGGAAGGCGTGGTTTCAAAACTTGAGAAATAAGATAAATGTAAATATTTGGGGAAAAAAAAAATCACACCAGACCTACTATTTTCCTGCTACTTAGTCATCCAAAATGTATTAAGTTCAAAGTGGAGTAAATACAACCCTCAGAGAGATTCTCAAGCCAATTAGATAAAAAGAAAATACTAGAAGATATAATGAGCCACCTTCCCAGATGGCTCAGTGAGTAAAGAATCCGCCTGCAGTGCAGGAGATACAGGTTCAATTCCTGGGTCAGGAAGATCCCCTGGAGAAGGGCATGGCAACCCACTCCAATATTCTTTCCTGGAGAATCCCATGGACAGAGGAGCCTGGCAGGCTACGGTCCATGGGGTCACAAAGAGTCACACAGGACTGAAGCGATTTAGCATGCATGCAGAAGATACATTACATGTGTGATCTTAAATTTGAAATTTAATAATATTCAGTGTGTGAGATTGACAACAGTACCCTCTCCTGGTCCTGTGTCACACTGCTTAGGGCCTTTACTATGCTGGATATGACAGATCTGCCTCACTCGACCTCCCACCTGCCTATGGGCAAGTAGAAAGGGAGTTTCTTAGTTGTCTGGGAGGCAAGCACAGTTGTAGAAATATGAGATTGCTTCACAGCATCATTCCAGCATCCATCCCCCAGCTTCTTGGGTAATGAGAAGCAGGACAGCAGGAGTACCACCAGCAGAGGTATTGGGTCTTACCTCCTAACCCTGGGTTGCAGCTCGGGGTCTGTCCAGCAGTTTCCAGAGTGTCCGGAGGCAAATATTAATACAGCTATGGAAGAGGTGGCTCCAGGTATGGATTCCAGCACAGCCCCCGGCATGGCCTCTGAGCCGCCCTGGTGAGTTACCTCTGGACTAATCCCCTAAAACCTGCTGTTAGGTACTTTAACAATTCTGCAAGCACCTAATACATTGTATGAAATCTCTTCAGCTTAAAATATCCAGAAAGGCTGCTGTTTGTGACGTTGAGACACACATTTGTTGTTCAGTTGCTCAGTCATGTCTGACTCTTTGCAACCCCACGGACTGCAGCACGCCAGGCTTCCCTGTCCTTCACCATCTCCAAGAGGTTGCTCAAACTCATGTCCATCAAGTCAGTGATACCATACAACCATCTCGTCTTCTGTCATCCCCTTCTCCTCCAGCCTTCTATCTTTCCTAGCATCAGGGTCTTTTCCATTAAGTCAGTTCTTCACATCAGGTGGTCAAAGTATTGGAGCTTCAGCTTCAGCATTAGTCCTTCCAATGAATAATCAGGGTTGATTTCTTTCAAGTTTGACTGGTTTGATCTCCTTGCAGTCCAAGGGACTCTCAAGAGTCTTCTCCAACACTACAGTTGGAAAGCATCACTTCTTCAGTGCTCAGCCTTCTTTATGGTCCAACTCTCACATCCATATATGACAAATGGTAAAACCACAGCTTTGACTATATGGACCTTTGTCAGCAAAGTAACGTCTCTGCTTTTTAATATGCTGTCTACATTTATCATGGGAGAAGGCAATGGCACCCCACTCCAGTATTCTTGCCGGAAAATCCCATGGACGGAGGAGCCTGGTAGGCTGCAGTCCATGGGGTCGCTAAGAGTCGGACATGACTAAGCGACTTCACTTTTACTTTTCACTTTCCTGCACTGGAGAAGGAAATGGCAACCCACTCCAGTGTTCTTGCCTGGAGAATCCCAGGGATGGAGGAGCCTGGTGAGCTGCCGTCTGGGGGGTCACACAGAGTCAGACACGACTGAAGTGACTTAGCAGCAGCAGATTTATCATACCTTTTCTTCCAAGAAGTAAGCATCTTTTAATTTCATGGCTGCAGTCACCATCCACAGTTAATTTTGGAACCCAAGAAAATAGTCTGTCACTGTTTCCGTTGTTTCCCCATCTATTTGCCATGAAGTGATGAGACCAGATGCCATGATCTTCATTTTTTGAATGCTGAGTTTTAAGTCAGCTTTTTCACTCTCCTCTTTCACCTTCATCAAGAGGCTCTTTAGTTCTTCTTCACTTTCTGCCATAAGAGTGGTGTCAGCTGTATATCTGAGGTTATTGATATTTCTCCCAGCAATCTTGATTCCAGCTTGTGCTTCATCCAGCCCAGCATGTCACATGATGTACTCTGCATAGAAGTTAAATAAGCAGGGTGACAATTACAGCCTTGGAGTACTCCTCTCCCAATCTGGAACCAGTTCATCGTTCCATGTCCAGTTCTAACTGTTGCTTCTTGACCTGCATACAGGTTTCTCAGGACACTGGTAAGGTGGCCTGGTATTCCCATCTCTTTAAGAATTTCCCATAGTTTGCTGTGATCGACACAGTCAAAGTCTTTAGCACAGTCAATGAAACAGAAGTAGATGTTTTTCTAGAATCCCTGCAGTAGACAGACATCCCCTGGGGAGAGGCAGCAGTTTCACACCCTGGAGGGGTTGTCTAGGATGGCCTCACCTGTTTACTCTCATCAGATCACAGTGAGCTGCAGAGTGCATGGGCCCAAGCAAGAATACCTGCAGATCTCAGTAGAATTATGCTATCATTCACAGATGAATTTTTAAATTTTTTGTAAAGAAAGACAGATTAAACATAGTATTAATATAGCAAAATACAAATAAGCAATAAGAAAATAGGAGAGCTGACAACTGTCTGTTACCAATATCAGTATTTTATGAAAAAAAAAGAAACTATAAGGTAAAAATGTGATTATCTTGTAAAATGTAGACTATAAAACTTTTAGAAGAAAACACAGGGGGAAAAAGTCTTTGAGACTTAGGACTAAGTGAAGAGTTCACATACGACACCAAAAGTACAATCATAGAAGAGAAAACAATGATTAAATGCACTACATGAAAATTTAAAACTTTCTTGCCTCTTTAAAAAAAAAATCCTTGTTAAGAGGATGATGAGACAATCTGTGGATGGGAAGAAAATCTGTGCCAATCACATATCTAGCAAAAGACTTACATTTTGAACATATAAAGAACTCTAAAAACTCAACAGTGAAAAACAAACCACCTAATTTGCTCATTCGGGAAACAATTTACCCACGAGGGAAAGGCAAACCAAAACTACGAGGTATCACTACACAACTATTAGAATGAGCAAACATTTAAAAACAGTGAAAATAACCAAATTCTGGCAAACATATAGAGAAACTGGATCTTTTGTACACTGCTATTGGGAGTATACAGCCACTCTGGAAAACAGTCTGGCTCTTTCTTGTAAAAATAAATACACACTTACAATGCAACCAAGCAATTATACTCTTGGGCACGTACACCAGAGAAATGAAAACTTAGGTTCACACAGAAAACCTGTATACAAATGTGCACAGTAGCTCTATTCGTCACAGCCAGAAGCTAGGAGTAACTCATGCTCTTCAACAGGTGAAGAGTTAAACTGTGTAATTGTGACACACCCACACACTGGCCCTGCTCAGTCCTAAAAAGAAATGAAATACGGATACACAGGACAGCTTGGATGGTTCTCTAGGGCACTGGGCTGGGTGAAAAAAAAGTTCATCTCAAAAAGTTACATATAGTACAATTCCATTTTAACACTCTCAAAATGACACAATTACAGGGATGGAGAACAAATTACCCGCTGCCAATAAATAGGGATGCAGAGGGTTGGGAAAGAGGAGACCTTGAGTTACATGATGGAGTTTCTGGGCAGTGATGGAACAGTACTGTACCTTGATTGAGGTAGTGGTTAAATCTAGACATGAAATGTTATCAAAGTACACAGAACTATACACACATACTCATGAGTGAGTGCACTGAAAACCATGAAATCTGAATGCGACTACTCAACAGTATTGTACTACTGTCAGTTTTCTGGTTTAATGTTGTTATAAATATGTTGTGTTATATAAGATATTACAACCGAGGGGCACTGAATGAAGGTTACACAGGAGTCCTTGTATTATTTTTGCAACTTGATGTGAATTTATAATTACTTCAAAATAAATTTTTTTAAGTGATGACATTCAAGCATCCTTATTTTGAAAATTACTAATATTTTAGATAGAATCAAAAATATGGAAATAATATATTTTAAATTGCTCTAAAATTTTTTCATTTTTATCTCACTGTTTTTGGTAATGTCTTACTATGTACATAATATTACAGTATATAGTTTACAACAGACATACACATACTGGGAATGCAGACACAAATTTTTACACTGCTGGAGTAACACATAAAAGTTTCACAGACTTCTGTTACAGAAGTTATAATAATCTAAGACTGTCTATTACATTTTTTTTACTTGGGCAAGCATATGTTAGAACAGGAAAAACATGGGTTTGAGAATCAAAAAGAACTCAATTTGTAACCATATAAACAAGTCACAATCTCATCTTCTTCTGTGAAATATAGAAGTTGTATTAGATCATTCCCAAGGACAGTCCAGCTCTAAAAACACTATGACTCCGTGAGTTCTACAACAGGAAAAAGTGAAACAACCATAAAGAAATGTATGACTAAAACTCTAACCAGTATTTCTTGAAACTATTACTATGGATTCAATATCGCCAGGAATATTAAATAAATACATAGTCTAAGTCATCATGGACACAAACACAGAAAAGTGCATCTACAAAGATAATTTTAGCTCAAAGAAAGCAGATTACCAAAAAATCCTGTTGAAATATAGATATATAACAGGTACATGTGACTATTTTACATGCAATCTCAGAGTTCTTTAAAGCCTCTAATTCCTGCCCATGGAATTATATTAGGTTCTGAATTGCAGCAAATAATACACCAATGCATACAGGTGTCCTAGTGCACAAGTTTGCAGGTTGGTGTCTCACAAGAAGTAGACTATCAAGACATCCAGAAAAGAATTACTTTCCATCCACTTAATTATTCTCCGTCTACTTGAATTAGACTTAATAAGATGGAATTTTAAGACATTCATCATTCAGGGGAAGTTAAACATCTACAAGGTGATTATACCACCCTGTTACACCACCTTCTGCTATGCTGAAATACCACCTACCTGAAACAGAGGCCAAAACCAGGAAAGAAGCCAACAGTCTTCTAAGCAGTAAAAACACAACAAGGTCCTACCACTAAAGCTCCATGCACAGGACGTTCTTTGGTTTCTCACCGAGAACCTTCTAGCATTTTTATCCACCATTCAACAAGTAGCTATGGTTTATATTTTCCTATTGCATGGAAAATACCAAATTTCAGTTAACTACTGCAGGTGGGTGTAATGAGAGCAAACAAAAAGATACAGTTAACAGTAAAATAATAAGCAAATCTACCCCTCAAACCAGACATGATTTAGGAAGGAATGGCTCCACCAATGAACAAAATATGGTGGTCTGTATATTGCTGACTGAGGAGATTAATGACTGGAGATTCTACAAATACATCATTAAGAGTTCAATGACACCCAAGACACATGAATGGAACCACCAAAGTAGTATTTTTTTTTAAGCAGTATTATAGACGGCATTATCCATCTTAACTTTTTCCAATGGAGAAGAAAATTGAAAATCACATTTAAATTATCTTTCCAGCATTCTTTAGTACTGAACTAAATTACATCACATCTAATGTTACCATGTGGAGAAGGCAATGGCACCCCACTCCAGTACTCTTGTCTGGAAAATTCCACGGATGGAGGAGCCCGGTAGGCTGCAGTCCATGGGGTCATGAAGAGTCGGACACAACTGAGAGACTTCACTTTCACTTTTCACTTTCCTGCACTGGAGAAGGAAATGGCAACCCACTCCAGTGTTCTTGCCTGGAGAATCTCAGGGATGGGGGAGCCTGGTGGGCTGGCGTCTATGGGGTCGCACAGAATCGGACTCGACTAAAGTGACTTAGCAGCAATGTTACCATGAAATAGAGACACACTGAAACAACAAGGACAAAACACAACAAGGAATCCTGAGAAGTTGAAACATTATGCTGAAATCCATGCAGGCAACAAGGCATACCTGTGAATGTTTTACCACCTAAAAAACAAAGCTGCATTGCAGTAAATGAACACACTAGTATCCTGTCTTCGATTCCCAGATGTTCTTTAAAAAAAAAAAACCACCACCACCACTTCAACCACTCTGAAGTATGGTTGTTCTAAAATACAACGTATCTCACAACTGCTGTCATCCAACAGCAAGATTTACTTAGTAAAAACTTTATGTTGACATTTCCTAGAAAGATCAAGAACACAGTGGCATCCAAGTGTCTTGCTGCTGCTGCTGCTGCTGCTGCTAAGTCGCTTCATTAGTGTCCGACTCTGTGCGACCCCACAGACGGCAGCCCACCAGGCTCCCCCGTCCCTGGGATTCTCCAGGCAGGAACACTGGAGTGGGTTGCCATTTCCACCTCCAATCTGTGAAAGTGAAGTCGCTCAGTCGTGTCTGACTCTTCGAGACCCCATGGACTGCAGCCTACCAGGCTTACGTTTGATCAAAAATGGTCATTCAAAATACTCTTAAAAAAAAAAATGACCAGAAGTCTGTAAAAGTACAATCAAAGGAGAATGACAGAAAATTTTCAAAAATAAATTACATCCTTTTACTTTAAAAGATAGTACATATAAAGTACTTATCACATTACTTATTAAGTACTCAATAAATGTGGCTACTATTATTATTAACAAGCTGGAAAACAAGGACTGGGAGCTGATGAAAACATCTGTGATCATAGTGATCAGGCAACCAATAAACACTTACTAAGTGCCTACAAGATCTCTAGCAGGGCAATACAAGTTCATCACAAGCAACTTACACAGCAAGTTTATTTATCTCTGATCAAATAAATGACAAGTTGCACAATACCTTCTAAGCCAGTAAGGTAAACATCATACTACATTCTGCAATGACTAGAACTTAACCAAGTACTTTCAACTTCTTTCAAAGCACTGTCCTTTATTTAAGTCCAGTATGCAGAACTCAAGAAATGAATTATTCACTTGTCGAGAGTCACCAAATGATTAAATGAATGTTTTTAAAAAGCATCACCAAAATGAGTGTTTTTTTTTTTCCTTTCAAAATGAATCTTGTGATTTTTATAGGGGGAGACAAATGCTCTCCAGGTTTAGGTAGAATAAGGATTTAGATAAATTTCCTCTTAAGGAAAATCTTTCTAAACTTGGAGCATCATGAGAGCACCCTCTCTACTCCTAGGATTTATGAACGCTACAGGGAAAGATTTATATAAGAATACACATCAATTAAAATGTTATCTTTCATTTATATTAAATATCAGAACAGCCAATGTATAGAGATGGAATGGAGATTAGCCATTGCCTAGGGATGAGGAGGAGAAGGCAATGGCACCCCACTCCAGTACTCTTGCCTGGGAAATCCCATGGACAGAGGAGCCTGGTAGGCTGCAGTCCATGGGGTCACGAAGAGTCGGACATGACTGAGCGACTTCACTTTCACTTTTCTCTTTCTTGCATTGGAGAAGGAAATGGCAACCCACTCCAGTGTTCTTGCCTGGAGAATCCCAGGGACGGGGGAGCCTGGTAGGCTGCCGTCTATGGGGTCGCACAGAGTCAGACACGACTGACGCGACTTAGCAGCAGCAGCAGGGCTGAGGAAGGAGGTCAGGAAGGTGATGGGGTGATGAAAGAGTTCTAAAACTGGTTGTGATAGAAGTGCATAACTCCAGAACACACTAAAACCACTAACTTGTACAATCTAAATAGGTGAATTGTACAGTATGTAAATTATATCTCAAGCTGTTATTTTAAATTTTTAACTCTTTTCAAAACTCAACAAATCATACTTGCTGCATTACAAAGTCCATGGGATGTATCTTCCATCTACCTCTCTCTTACCTAGCTGACTCCAATCACTGACAGTCCTACAAGGCCACTTCCTTAACCAATTCTTTCTCCACAAATCTCCACAAAGATCAAGCAATAGAACAGGTTTACAAGGGAAGAAGGCAGTCCATTTTGTAAAAGCAAGAAATACTTCACACAGTATTTTAATACAAGTGATTTTTCAAAACAATCATTTTCATGCCATACAAAACAAAAATACTGATAAAGATACCTATTTATTGTAGCATTATGAGTTTTAACTAAGATCATCACATCTGGTCCCATTACCTCATGACAAATAGATGGGAAAACAGTGGAAACAGTGTCAGACTTTATTTTGGGGGGGCTCCAAAATCACTGCAGATGATGACTGCAGCCATGAAATTAAAAGACGCTTACTCCTTAGAAGGAAAGTTATGACCAACCTAGACAGCACATTAAAAAGCAGAGACATTATTTTGCCAACAAAAGTCCATCTAGTCAAAGCTATAGTTTTTCCAGTGGTCATGTATGGATGTGAGACTTGGACTATAGAGAAAGCTGAGCGCCAGAGAATTGATGCTTTTGAATTGTGGTGCTGGAGAAGACTCTTGAGAGTCTCTTGGACTTCAAGGAGATCCAACCAGTCCATTCTAAAGGAAATCAGTCCTGAATATTCATTGGAAGGACCAATGCTGAAGCTGAAACTCCAATGCTTTGGCCACCTGATGCGAAGAACTGACTCATCTGAAAAGATCCTGATGCTGTGAAAGATTGAGGGCAGGAGGAGAAGGGGACGAGAGGATGAGATGTCTGGATGGCATAACGGACTCAATGGACCTGAGTTTGAGTAAACTCCGGGAGCTGGCGATGGACAGGGAGGCCTGGCGTGCTGCAGTCAGTCCATGGGGTCGCAAAGAGTGGGACACGACTGAGTGACTGAACTGAACTAACTGATGAGTTTTAAAGGATGTGTTACTACTCTATCACCAAACTAGGAATCACCTACTAGGATAGAGATGTAGTGTCATTTTGAGGTCTATGAAATGTATGATCCCTGGAGGGTATAAGAAAAGATACATCAACATTTGCATAATTTCACAAATATTCTGCCTCATGGCAATAACAGTGTTTGAAATTAAAAAAAAAAATTTTAGAACTCATATATTTACTTTAACAGGCTCCATGAATCCCAACCCACCTCCTACGGAATACCAGGTCTGTCTGCTAGGATACTTTTAAAGAAACTATACAAAATAATAAACAAGGGTGAATCACACACCTAAGAGTGCACTTTGTGCACGCTATTTTTCATCCACATGTACCACTCTGTCTATTTAAGGATCCTACTCAGAGGAACTCGTGGTGAAGACAAATTTCATCATCCTATCCTCAGTGCCTACGTGGTGCACAAATTAGGTGCAGTTCTCAATAAAAACTTGCTGAATAAAAAGAGATTTCTTGCCTGATTAGCCCTACTGGCTGCTTGCAGCTGGGCTTTCTATTTAGGAACTTTTGGAAAACCTTTTTCCTTTCTGGGCTGGCTTAAAGAAGCACCCAGAGCAACAGAATCTTACCACCTTCTTCATCAGCCTAAGATGTAGCTCCCTTTTTACAATGAGCAACATTAAGGGTAGAGTAAGACCTCTGCATGTGAACTGATCAGGAACAAATACCTTCCTGCAGTCCTCCTGGGGCTACTACGAGATGTGCCAGTTGGCAGCCTCAGAGCAATTTTTAAGGCTCTCTAGAGATGAGAAGAATCAAGAAATGAGAAGAGATTACGCTTACGGTATGTATTCCAAAAACATTTAGGGTAAAGACACTTAAAATGTTCAGGGAGACAGATTTTAACCATTTTTGAAATGATTGTGATTCTTACAGTCTATAATCATAGACTTTGTTTTGAACACAAAAAAAGAAAACCTGTTCTTAAGAACAGGTAAAAATAAACATAACTACCGAGCCTGAAGAAATTAATAATAATCATTTCATTATATAAAATAAAAAATAAATAAGTGTATAAAATTGATTACCCTTCTCCATTCCAGTAAATGTAACTTACTAATTAAAACTTTCAAGTAAGATAGCTTAAGGCATTCCTATCTGAAAGTAATAAAAAAAAGAAAGGGAAAAAACTGGAATTAAAAGTCAAACCATGATCAGTAGCTATAATGTGATAAAGGCAATTTTATGGGGGATATTTAGTTTCTAAATTACACATTTTTTTCATAACAATATTTTACAATGAACATGTGAAACTGGTGATAAGGAAAAACCTGGTTTTTCCTTTAAACACACATATACACTTTCCCCAAATAAAACAATATGAACTTTTTTTTTATGGTTTTACAGAAGCTTTGGGGCTAATAAAAACTGCTCAAGCACTTTAGAAAATAGTAAAAGGGGCTTATTTAACTTATATGCAGAGTATATCATGAGAAACGCTGGGCTGGAGGAAGCACAAGCTGGAATCAAGACTGCTGGGAGAAAAATCAATAACCTCAGATATGCAGATGACATCACCCTTATGGCAGAAAGTGAAGAGGAACTAAAGAGCCTCTTGATGAAAGTGAAAGAGGAGAGTGAAAAAGTTGGCTTAAAGCTCAACATTCAGAAAATGAAGATCATGGTATCTGGTCCCAGCACTTCATGGGAAATAGATGGGGAAACAGTGGAAACAGTGTCAGACTATTTTTCTGGGCTCCAAAATCACTGCGGATGGTGACTGCAGCCATGAAATTAAAAGATGCTTACTCCTTGGAAGGAAAATTATGACCACCCTGCTACTGCTAAGTCACGTCAGTCATGTCCGACTCTGTGTGACCCCAGAGACGGTACCCAACAGGCTCCTCTGTTCCTGGGATTCTCCAGGCAAGAATACTAGAGTGGGTTGCCATTTCCTTCTCCAATGCATGAAAGTGAAGTCGCTCAGTCATGTCCGACTCTTAGCAACCCCATGGACTGCAGCCTACCATGCTCCTCCATCCATGAGATTCTCCAGGCAAGAGTACTGGAGTGGGTTGCCATTGCCTTCTCCGATGACCAACCTAGACAGCATATTAAAAAGCAGAAACATTACTTTGCCAACAGAGGTCTGTCTGGTCAAGGCTATGGTTTTTCCAGGGGTCATGTATGGATGTGAGAGTTGGACTGTGAAGAAAGCTGAGCACCGAAGAATTGATGCTTTTGAACTGTGGTGTTGGAGAAGACTCTTGAGAATCCCTTGGACTGCAAGGAGATCCAACTAGTCCATTCTAAAGGAGATCAGTCCTGGGTGTTCATTGGAAGGACTGATGCTAAAGCTGAAACTCTGGTACTTTGGCCACCTCATGCGAAGCGTTGACTCATTGGAAAAGACCCTGATGCTGGAAGGGATTGGGGGAAGGAGGAGAAGGGGACGACAGAGGATGAGATGGCTGGATAGCATCGCGGATTTGATGGACATGAGTTTGAGTAAACTCCTGGAGTTGGTGATGGACATGGAGGCCTGGCGTGCTGCGATTCATGGGGGTCACAAAGAGTCGGACACGACTGAGCGACTGAACTGAACTGAAAAGGGGCTAGGATGGGAGTGGAGAGGGCAAGTTCCAACTTCTGTTAATGCTTTTTAACCAAAGTTCAAAATCTAATGAAGAAATATACATATAAGTCAAAGCATGGCCTGAGCTGAAAAGGACTTTACAGAATCAAGAGAAAAGAGCCATCACTTGGGATTAGAACAGGAGAGCTTGCAGATAAGGTAACATGAGCTGGGTTAGAGGGATGATCCCACTGATGAGGTAACAGTAACTGAAATTCAGAGTATATGCTCTGCCCCACAACCAATATTTTACATACGGAAAATAGTCAAGTAGTGAACATACACCCCAAACATACTTTATTTTTTATTTTTTAAAAATATAAGATTTGCTACATAAAACAATGAAAACTTTCCCACATCACCTAAGTTTCTAACAATTTCACTATTCCTTTACCATTTTGGCATGAATCCTGTGTCACTGTTACTATGCACCTGTTACTGCAATGAGATACACATTATCTTTTCCCTACGGATGATAATTTTGCATCTTCCCCATTAATCTCCGTAACTTTCAAAGTAATGACTGTCATCCATTTCTACTTTATGTTTCCACAATACTCCTCAAATAAATGGGTACTCAACAGACGTTGACAGATGAAACCTTGTTCTAGTAATTGGGACAACAAACAATCACCATCATGAAAGATGTCTGTGGATCAAACACTATTAACAATTAAGTCATATTTTTGTACACAGAACAAAAAGCAACTAGATTAATATACCTTCCCCTAGACACTAAACCAACTGCTGGTGTTTGGTGTAACTTGTTCAGAAAGGTGTTTTAAAAAATAAATAAGCCTCTCAAACAGCCTTTAGAGAACATTATCTTTTTCTCTCACAAAGTCCTAAGTCAACAAATCCATTTACTGGGCACTAGAAATGTATTAGGTGACAGAGTGTATCTGCACAGAAATAGAGGACAGTCCTAGTTCCCAGGGATCTCAAGGGACACTTCACAATTCAAGAAATGCCTTGGCAATGTGTATATTTAAGACAATGTGTTTAAAACAATGTTAAAAGCACACAGGAAAAATATGTTCTCCAGGAAACACAGCCTAGATATTTCAAAGATAATTCTGAGTGTTTTCTTTATATGTAATCTTTTAGAAGTTCCGGAATTCTCTCCTTTATTGTTTAAATAAGCTGGTAAGTGAACAAAAACAGAATTTTGGAATCTTGCTTTAATCTTCTACTATTATGAGATGGAAAGGAAGATTATGCTAGCCAGCTTGCCTGACATACTTATCAAAGGAAAGGAGAAAAAAGGGGACCATTATGTGTACAATCCCAGATACTATCAAGATTATTAGGAAAGATCACGTGTTTGTATGTCTACACTTGCAAAATTCTATAGGAAGAGTAAAGCATCTCTCAAACATTATTCTCTGAAATTGACTTTTAGTTTCCCAGGTATAGTTTCTCTGTTGTTATTGCTGAGCCTGTGAATTTATGTTATAATGCTTCACATCACTCATAAAGTTACTAAACAGTTAATGAATACTTTGGAAAGTTGTTATATTGCTTAAATACACACACACACACACACACACACACACACACACACACCAACCACTGGGCCAGAAGTTCCAATAAATTCACTTTTCTAAAAAAGTAGTTTTACAAAATAACAGAATGGAAGAAACGGAGAAGGCAATGGCACCCCACTCCAGTACTCTTGCCTGGAAAATCCCATGGACAGAGGAGCCTGGTAGGCTGCAGTCCATGGGGTCGCTTAGAGTTGGACATGACTGAGCGACTTCCCTTTCACTTTTCACTTTCTTGCATTGGAGAAGGAAATGGCAACCCACTCCAGTGTTCTTGCCTGGAGAATCCCAGGGACGGGGGAGCCTGGTAGGCTGCCGTCTATGGGGTCGCACAGAGTCGGACACAACTGAAGCGATTTAGCAGCAGCAGCCAAAAACAGACTACATAATAACACACCCACCGCAACTTTGTTTATAGGCTTGTAACTTGCACATGCAAGTACTCTACAAAGTATTGCACAAGAAGAAACTGTCAAAAATGAATGCTCATGAAAATATTCCTTTTCTAAATAAGGTTTCTAACAAGGATGTACTGTTTCTAAATGTAACTTCTTTAGCATGTTTTGACAGGTATGTGTATTAGTCGCTCAGTCATGTCCGATTCTTGGCGACCCCATGGACTGGAGCCCATCAGGCTCCTCTATCTGTGGAATTCTCCAGGCAAGAATACTGGAGTGGGTTGCCATTCCTTTCTCCAGGGATTGACAGGTATAGAATAGCACTAATGCTTAAGATGGAGGGGAAAAAATTTCTTGTTTATCAATAGTACAAGCTGCTGTTACTAACTATAATGTCTATGGGTTCGGTAGCAGAAACTAACTTTACGGAAGGTATCTGCTGGACAGAATAGTTAAACTAACTTTATTTCTATCGAAATTCTATTTTTTCCGCCTAATCCTATAGACCCTAGCAATCTGAAGTTTTTTGTTTTGCAACGTTTCTTTTTCCTTCCAAAAGAATCTCCGCCAGTCAGTCGAGGCAACACTTTCCACAGTTCAAAGGTGAAGGCAAATTCTCACTACAAAGAGCTCTTGCTCCTCATCAGCACCCCTCCTTTTTTTTTTTTTTTTCCAAATTATCTTGACCTAAAAGGGAACGACAGAAGATGAGATGGCTGGATGGCATCACCGACTCGATGGACGTGAGTCTGAGTGAACTCCGGGAGTTGGTGATGGACAGGGAGGCCTGGCGTGCTGCAGTTCATGGGGTCGCAAAGAGTCGGACACGACTGAGCGACTGAACTGAACTGAACTGAAGAGAGGTTAATGCTCCCTTACAGTGCAAATCCACAAAAGAAACGATTTTAGGTGCCAGGAATGAAACTAGGATAGGAGGAAAAGTCCAACAGCGATCAAGAACCATTTCGTACTAGAAGTGAGCCTTTCCAAAACGCAGGAAACGATGTTTTGCCCAAAGAACCTGCCGCCCGGAAGCCATAACTTCCATCAATAGGCAAAGAAAAGTTACAAAGAAGAGCTCAGCACCCAGGCAGCCTGCGCGGGTGCGGAGACGGGAGAGCTGCAAAGACGCTCCCTGGCCCCGACGGGCGGCGGCTGCGGGGTCGGTGGGGGCAGACTCCGGCTCAGGCAGGCACGGAGTCTAGGGGTGCGCCGCCGGCCCGGAGCAGCGCGGGCACGGCGCCCGCATCCGCACCCCTCCCCACGACCGCGAGCAGTGGGCGGAGAGACCAGAGCAGAGGAAAAGCAGGACAATGCTGGGCCCGGCTGGCGACTCTGCACTCTCCGTGGTCCCCAGCGCCCTTTCTCGCCCGGGGTCGCCAAGCTGCCGCGCTAAGTTTGCTTCCCAGCCCTGCCTTCAGGGCCAGGGCTGCAGAGCGGTGGCCTCCGACCTCCCTCCACCGCGCCGCCTTCCTCCCCGCGGGGCGGCTCCCGCGAGTCCGCGAGGACGCGGCGCGCGCGAGCAGAATTGGGCGCGCGAGGGGAAGGGGGCGCGCAAGGAAGCAGCGCGCGCACCGGGAGCCGGGCGCGCGGGGGAGCTAAGCGCTCGGCGCTCCCCGAGGACCAGCTGCCGCTCCGCCGAGTTTTCGGTTGAGACGGGGGCTGCGGTGCGGCTTAGTGTCCGTTACGGGTCTTGGCCCGGGCGGCGCAGATTGCCAGCCATCCTGGCCCGCCTCCCCTCTCGGCCCCCATCAGAAAGCGGGCGAGGGCCGGCGATCTCGTCTGCCGCCGGGGCTGCGGCCGCCAGCCGGCGGGCATCCCGGCGCCCGCCTCTGGAGCTGGAAGAGAAAGTGAAATGAAGCGCCTTTACCCAGGCAACACCTACCCGTCCCCAGTCCAAGTGCAGCTGCCTCGCTCCTCAGGCGCCGCCGGTCCCCGCCCTCGGGCCCCAGACTTCGTTCTCTTGACAATGGCGCGTCCCCTTTAAGGAATAATCCGATCGGAACCGATCTGTGGTTAAACCTCCCTCCGACTCCAGATTTTAACCGGATTTCTCTCTCTCTCCCCAAGAGCCCGACGGGCGCCCGGCGGTGCTGCGAGCTCTTCCCACCTCTTCCCCGCCCCGCCTACCCCCTGGTCTTCCTGATTGGCGAGAAACACTACAACAGGAACAGTAGTTCTCACACGCCACTGGCCAGTGTAGCCGCCGCTCAGAGTTACCCCCGCCTTCACCCCGCCCCTTTTCCTGGGTTGGTCCTACCTCTAATCATTCTCTGTCTTCTACTCTGTCGTTGCTTTGGAGAACTGGCAGTCAAGGCTTACCCTCCCGCCTCCGGAAAGCGAACTTTATTTTTATTGGTAAAAAGACATCTTCCTGTGCACCTGATTGGACAAGGAAGGAGTTAGTCTGCACACCCCTTACCCATTATTGCTCTCTCTACACGGGTTTGAGAAACACGACCGCAAAGTCCTCCTCCCTACTTTGCCTAGTTCGAAGCGCCTTTCCCTTTAAATGTTGGTAGGGGTCGTAGACAAACTCATAGTCTGTGTTGGGGAAAGACGGAAAGGGAGAGGAGAAAATTTCAAAATCTCCTGATGACTAAGATATCGGGGAACTGGAGCTGGGATCCAGCGGAATCTCATCCTTCGGTCTACTGAATGGAGTGGTTAGAATGAGCAAGAATACCTGCAATTCTAGTACTCACTCTTGAGATGTAATCAACAAGTTTTCACTCACTATCCACTCTACTCCTACTGTCGATCCCACTGGCATTTTGCTACCCCAAAGAGCTTTAATAAAGATACCTGCAAACCTAGGGGTGCCCTTGTTTGTTCCACAATCGTTCGTTTAAATCGCTATTTAAAGCTCCGTTTAATTCATATCCTCTGTTATCTCGGGTTTGTCACGAGATCTAAGTTACTCTTCTGAAAAGATTGAATAGATGCCCACCCAGCGTACCATCCTCCAAAGTTGAAGTCCTTACCTCTTGCTAGAACTGCGTAAGGGGAGCCTGGGTTGAGCCCAATTGGGCACCAGAAGGTTATTCCTTGAGAGAATTGGGGGAGTCTGGCACCGGAAGCGTAACCCTGCAGCAAAACCTCACGCATGGAAAAAGCAGGAATTCTTCGGCAGCCTGGTAAGGTCTGTTGTTAGGAGCTCCCCAGTTTACCATGGGAACTGTAAGAACCGGAAGGGTTGTACCTACTAAGATTCGGTACTCAAGTGCTTTGGTACCTATCTATGAATGTTAGGGAGAAATAGTTAAATGTCTGCCTCCCTTTGCCAATGAACTTAGAGAGACTTTGGACCTCAGGATGTTTAGTGTATTAGCAGTGAGAGCCCAGCGGAAACAAGCGGTGCCAAGAAAGTGGCAGCGCTTGGCAGTACCCCAGAAGGGATTCAGGACCAGAAAGAGGGAGATAAACAGCAGTAGTAGATAGGAATTTTCGGAGAGTTCAGTGGGAAAATCTCCTGGAAATACCCTAAATATGGAAGAGTGAGAAAAGGGAAAGGTTGTAGGTGGTTTAGGTGTTTCTATTAGGGGCAAGAGACAAGGAAATAACCTGGATTATATTTATATGGCCTTCACAGGTTGTTGTTGTTTTTAATCAAGATCCAGGTTAAGTTTTCAAGTTCTTTGTAAATCTCTTGCTTCATGAGGCCAAGAGTATTTTGTTACACTAGCACATTGGGCTCATAACTCCAGAAAGCAGTCTACAGTAACCTCTGGATTCTTTTCCTTACACCTAACCAACCATGATCATCACCTAACAAATGTAATTTATATTGTTTTCTCTCTATTTCACACTTGCCCACAATAGGTTTATTTATTACTTTAGCCTATACATCCAGACTCCTGGTAATAATACTGCTATTGGTATTTTACACTGAGGAAGAATTTAGAAAATCTACAAACCTGCATATGCAGGTCATTCTTAAGAATGTTCTGTGTTATTGAACACAGCTCCAATTCTAACCCCGGAGAAGCTGATAATTTGCCCTTTTATCTTCAGAGGGACTTTATATTTCCTACGTTTGTTTCCCATCTCTAAGCCAGATAGCCATTCTTCAAAAAGAAATATTCCAGACTTCCCTGGTGGTCCAGTGGTTAAGATTCCACCTGTCAATGCAAGGGACACAGATTCTGTTTTTGGTCTGGGGAAATTCCACCGCCGAGGAGCAACAAAGTCCTTCTGCCACAACTATTGAGCCCACAGTTCTCCAGCTACTGAAGCCTGCGCACCTGGAGCCCGTGCTCGGCAACAAAAGAAGCCATCGCAATGAGAAGCCCCCGCACCACAACTGGCAGCAACTAGAGAAAGCCCCTGTGCAGCAACGAAGACCCAGCACAGCCATAAAAAATATTCCCCCAGTTTGTGCCAGTATGACCAAAGTTTTTCAACATCCTTGTATATAGATCTTTGTTAAAAACTTTTAAAGGGATCCCCTGGTGACTCAGTCAGTAAAGAGACCTTCCACAATGTGGGAGACCCGGGTTCAGTCCCTGGGTCGGGAAGATCCCCTGAAGGAAATGTCAACCTATTCCAGTATTCTTGCTTGGAGAATACCATGGACAAAAGAGCCTGCTGGGCTACAGTCCATGGGGTGACAAAGAGTCAGACATGGTGAAATTTCGGAAAGGTGAAATTTCACACATTATGATCTCTTATTCTCCCTTTGTTTGTATATAAAAGTAAGCCATATCAAAGAACTACCAGTTAAGCCAGTAATTTAGTTTTCCTCAGAAAAATTATGTTACCATGTATATGAAATTCTTTTCAGTTCCCCATACATTCATATAGGAATTATTATGCATTGAGTAAACAATAGGGGGAATTAATGAATGTATCTCCATTCTCCAGAGAGTATAATGAACTTCCAAATTCTATCCGTAAGTGGCACAATTTTATCTCTCACCCAGCATGTAGGTGGATACCATCTATTAATCAGTGATTTTCTATAGTAAAATTAAGAACTCAGTCACTAAAAGCTGTCTATCAAAATCTCTTTCCCCAGTTCTTTATTAGTATTAACAAGAATAAGACACATTAAAACAAAATCTGTTCATAGTAATTTGTTTTATAAAGAAACTTCAAAAAATATTTCCTGAATCTCTATAGAGGAGGAAGTCCTATGCATTCTATACTTCAATGTCTTCTTTTATGAAATGAGAACTAATATTCATTTAGAAGATCAATGAAAGATCTTCAGTTATCAGTAAAAGATTCAATTATGTTCAGCACTTACTGTTCAGTATGGTACTGAGGCAGGAAAAAAAATGATACTAATATATTTTCTAAAAGACTTCCAGTACTCCCCTACTTAAAACTCTTTATTCTCCAAGCACATATTGAATAAAGTCAAAGCATCTCAACAAAACATACCAGTCTCTTATACCTCTCAGGTTTCTTCTCTGGCTACTCCTTCATTTGACACTTGAAATGGCTGCTCTTTAGATATCAATGATCATGATTTTTCAAGCCTCCGTGCTTTGTGGCATGAGGTTTCCTTTGTGTGGAATAGACTTCCCTTCCATGCTTACCTGGCAGACTCTTCCATCTGTCCATCAAAACCTAAAAGAAGCTTTACCTGTTTTGTGAAGCCTTCTCTGATTGTACCCGCTCCCTGATTTAATTATTCTTATACCATATATATATATAATTTTGATTATAGGTATCACACTAAAGGGGCTTCCCTAGTAGCTCAGCTGGTAAAGAATCCACCTGCAATGCAGAAGACCCCAGTTCAATTCCTGAATCAGGAAGATCCCCTGGAGAAGGGATAGGCTACCCACTCCAGTATTCTTGCCTGGAGAGTTCCAAGGACAGAGGAGCCTGGCAGGTTACAGTCCATGGGGTCACAAAGAGTCAAAGGCAGCTGAGTGACTAAGCACAGCACAGCACATCACACTAAAGACAGAATTAAAAATGTTTCTATTTCTACCTCTTGCACTAATATGGTTTGTTTCCAACAGCAAAGGCCATACATACACATCTTTGCATCAGCATCATTTAGAATGATGCCTGACATAACTGAAGGCTTTTAATAAATGCATGTCAAATTGAATGAACAAGGCTGAGACTAAAAGGTTAACCTACAATGCGAAAATCTAATTAACCAGAACACTATTTTAGGAGTATTTTAATTATTTAATATTTTATTGTAAATCTATTTTATCATAATTTATTTATTTTTGCGCTTAGTCTAAATTACTGGTTCCTAGACTTTTTTATTTCATGACCAATAAAATTTACAAGGAATTTTTGAGAACTGATATAGGTTTAACAACTTTTTTATTTCATAAAGTAGTGGTATAAAAATAAATATAAATAAATCATCTTTCTATTCTCCCCATTATTTCATAGAATAAGAATATCTTTAAAACCTAAATTGGGAAGTTTATTTCATAAAACAGGAAAATCTGAAAACCAAAAATTGGTTGGAGAGAGTTATAACTTCAGAATCAAAGTTCTTTGAATAAATTTGACATTATAAAAAATTTGTACAAACTTCCAACTGAGTCTAGAAAACTCATTGCATTTCACAGTACTTGATCCAATGCTCCTTTTCATCCATTTTAAAAGATGGCTTAGAAATTAAAATATTCCTAAGATTTTCTTTTCCCTCCATAACGTTTATGGGGAAGAGGAAAAACTATTTGACTTTTTGTTAATTTTCACTCTACCCATGAACAAATATTAGAGCATCATAACTAATAGACTTGCTAGCTTCCTGTCAGAACTTTTGTACAGAAACTCTTATTGTTTATGGGAGGCCCTGGCAAAATGCTTCCTGAATTCTTTTTTGCATCTACCAGATCTTATGGAGTTTCCCTCCTTTCTTTTGGAAACTGACCACTCTTTGAAAACCATTGTTTAGAATGCTGCCCCTTTTTGTCAAAGTGTCAAACAATAAAAATTCAAGTGCTCTTTTATAAAAAATTTTACCCATATAATACATACATTTTCTGAGTTTCAAAAAATGTAGGTTAAGTGTCCAATAACCGTCAATGAATATCATAGTATCTATCCTGTATCACAGTTATTGTAATGATGCTATAAGCCATATTAAAGCACATGGAGAAATGTTTGTGTTAGAGTAATTCAAATATATCTATTTAAATATATTTATTTATTTATATATAAAAGTGCTCTTTAAAATTGTGCAACCCAGTTGGATATAAATTATTTATGGTAGGATAGCTCATAATGGCTAAGCATCTTGTAGAAGAAATCTGATGCCATGGTAAAGGTCTGGAAATACCACCTTCTAAACTAAGTCAAATAGTTGATTTCTTGTTTCATGGAATATGTGATTAATGTATCACCTATCACCTTCCATTAATAAAACATTATATTCATTTTGCATTCAAATTCTATACCTATTTTAGATCACTTAGGAGCTTTATAATTGAGATATTTTATCAGTAACATCTTAATTTTTTCCAAAATATTTTACTGCTGGTATGTTAGTATTTTACCATTTTTCTTTCCCTTTATCACTACAAGGGGACTTCCATTCTAAACAGATTCCTTGTGTAAAAATGTGAATTTAAAGAAGAGATAAATTAAGGAATACTGACTTTATAAATTGGAGAAGGCAATGGCACCCCACTCCAGTACTCTTGCCTGGGAAGGCTGGAGTCCATGGGGTAGCTGAGGGTCAGACACGACTAAGCGACTTCCCTTTCACTTTTCACTTTCATGCATTGGAGAAGGAAATAGCAACCCACTCCTGTGTTCTTGCCTGGAGAATCCCAGGGACGGGGGAGCCTGGTGGGCTGCCGTCTATGGGGTCACACAGAGTCAGACACGACTGAAGCGACTTAGCAGCAGCAGCAGCAGACTTTATAAGTGAATTACTCAGAGAATTTTTAGAATATTATTCAAATGAGATCTATTTTTACTCAGAAACAACTTCTCAGAAGTAAAATGCATAATATAAAAAAGATGCCAAGGGAATTCCCTGGATGTTCAGTGGTTAGGACTCCGCACTTTCACTACCAAGATCCATGTTCAGTTTCTAGTAGGAGAACTAAGGTCCCACAAGCCATGCAATGCAGACCAAAAAAAAAAAAAAAGACACCTATATTCTGTACAATCCTCTTTATCTACTCAATCACTAAAAATATCTTTAAATTCAGTAGCCAAGAGCATAAACAGTGGTTACTTTTCAGATTAGATTTTTATATTCAATTATGTAAAGGAATGAATAGTTCACCTCTCCCTGTTGGGATGGTCATCCAGTACTATGGTGAAATCACTTTGCAACTATCTTAAAACCTCATAGATTTTAACATATATTTTAAAAGTGTTGCTCCGGTAAGTATGAATTTGTAACTGGAAGGGAATATAGTTACTTTATGAGAAAACAGAAATCCATTCCCAGTTTATGAGTTGCAGGAAAATTGATGGGAAAATGTAGGCACTTTTAATTCATTGCTACCACCTATCAACATATTTTCTCATTTGGGAAAGGAATTAATAAATTATCTAGAAAATTGGGAAATTGTTTGTGGGTTGGAGGGAAACAGTTATGCCATCATACCACTGGCAAAGGCGTTTACCATATGACTAACTGCCTTGGGGGTTCTGTCTGTTGACAGAAAAGCAGAAAAAACAAAGGACAAAGGAAAGTCTCTTTAAATAATCCTTCCCACTAAGCAAAATAAATAGATCACTTGTTTCAGCAACAGAAGCAAACTGTTAACAATTGAGAAAAGCCACCTGCAGGTGCTTATGAACACAAAGTGCCCCAGAGCCCAGAATTACTATTGTTTAAAAGGGTTAGCAAAATTTTTCTGTAAAGGGCCAGACAGTAAACATTTTTGGCTTTGTAGCCTATATGGGGTCTGTCACAACTACACAACTCTTCCTGTAGCACAAAAGTGGCCACAGAGAATACATAAATGAATATGCAGAGCTATGTTTCAATAAAACTTTATGTATGGACACTGAAATGGAATTTAATTTTCATGTATCAAGGTGTATCATTCTTATTTTGTCCCAATCATTTAAAAATATAAAAACCATTCTTGGCTTGCAGGCCATGCAAAAAGAGGTATTGGGCCAGATCTGTCTATGGGCAGTGGTACTGACCTCTTGTTTAACATAACCCTAATTCATTTAAAAACATTTTGAGGGGGGTTGAGTACCTAGTATGTGGATTTCCCAAGTGGCTCAGTGGTTAACAGTCTGCCGGCCAAAGGAGTTTACTGGGTGACTCAGGTTCAATCCCGGGGTCGGGAAGATGCCCGGGAGAAAGGAATGGCAACCCACTCCAGTATTCCTGCCTGGGAAATCCCATGGACAGAGGAACCTGGCAGGTTACAGTCCATGGGGTCACAAAGAGTTGGACAAGACTTAGCAACGAAACAGCAGTAGCAGCAGCAACAACCCAGTATATGTTCGGTACTATGCTAGGCCTGGGGACTATAACAGCTAACAAGATAAGCGCAATCCCTGTCCTCATGGGGCTTATGATATAATAACTGCACAAAGATATAGTTAGAAACTGTAATTAGTAGTTATGAAAGAAAAGTACAGGGTGCTCTAAACTGTGACTTGTAATCTAGACTAGGAGGTCAGAGAAGACTTCACTTTCGACAAGGACTGGAAAATTAGTACAAACTGACATAGTGAAGTGCAGGGGGGTAGGAGTCGGGGGAGAAGGAAAATACTTCAGGCAGAAGGCACAGCATATAGGGAACCTTAATGGCACTGAAAAATCTGTCTGCCTGGAAAATACAAAATGAAAGGAAATTAAGTTGGAGAAATAAAAGTTAAACAATGAGTTAATAAGGATTTAAATTTGAGAAATAGGTAAAGGAAAAGCATTCAGGGCCTAGTAAGTCTTTTTTCACCCTAATGGTAGAAAGTGAGGAGGAACTAAAGAGCCTCTTGATGAAAGTGAAAGAGGAGAGTGAAAAAGTTGGCTTAAAGCTCAACATTCAGAAAACGAAGATCATGGCATCGGGTCCCATCACTTTATGGGAAATAGATGGGGAAACAGTGGAAACAGTGTCAGACTTTATTTTTTTGGGCTCCAAAATCACTGCAGATGGTGACTGCAGCCATGATATTAAAAGACACTTACTCCTTGGAACAGAAGTTATGACCAACCTAGACAGCATATTCAAAAGCAGAGACATTACTTTGCCAACAAAGGTCCGTCTAGTCAAGGCTATGGTTTTTCCTGTGGTCATGTATGGATGTGAGAGTTGGACTGTGAAGAAAGCTGAGCGCCGAAGAATTGATGCTTTTGAACTGTGGTGTTGGAAAAGACTTTTTCGAGTCCCTCGGACTGCAAGGAGATCCAACCAGTCCATTCTAAAGGAGATCTGCCAGGGGTGTTCTTTGGAAGGAATGATGCTAAAGCTGAAACTCCAGTACTTTGGCCACCTCATGCAAAGAGTTGACTCATTGGAAAAGACTCTGATGCTGGGAGGGATTGGGGGCAGGAGGAGAAGGGGACAACAGAGGATGAGATGGCTGGATGGCGTTACTGACTCGATGGACGTGAGTTTGAGTGAACTCCGGGAGTTTGTGATGGACAGGGAGGCCTGGCGTGCTGCGATTCATGGGGTCGCAAAGAGTCAGACACGACTGAGCGGCTGAACTGAACTGAAGTCTTTCTTCAAAGTCCTAGAAAACCTTCAAAGCTTTAAGTCAAAGCCATAACATGGTCAGATTTTCATTTTTCAAAGATTACTCATTACAGTGTGGACAAAATTTATGAGGGGAAACCATAATGACTGCAATACTCAAAGGTTTCTAGACCCTAGACTCCATGCCCTAGAGTCAGACATAAGTATTTTACCTAGTAAAGTAGTAATAGCCAGTATGTTCTTAATATTTTACATGTACATAGGTCCCCTACATCCAAACCTTCAAGTTGCAAACTTTCAAAGATGCAAACATGTGTTTACATGTCCAGTCACATAAGTTGGTTCACATTTCTGGCATACATTGTCACATGTGAGCATCCTCTACCAGTGGTGGTGCTTTTGTGTACTTTACAGTGCTGTAAAGAATACAGTACTACAGTATCTTTATTTCAAGCTAAATCTGTAAGAGGACGATTTCACTGAATTCCTTACTGTGGAACACAAGGAGCTTATTAATGAAGATATGTTGAAATTGGAGACCCAGAGAAAGGATGAAGAGAGACAAGAGGAAGAAGAAGTAACTGAAGAACAGAAGAGATTCATGATGTGGAAAATGGCAAGGTGAACTTCTTTATCTGAGGACCCTAACGTGGAACGGTACACCAAGGTTGCAGGAGCTGTTCAGGATGAAGTCCAGTGCTACCATGTCTTCTATGATGAGAAAAAAAGAGCTACTACCCAGACATCACTCGATCATCTTCATAAAACTGTAGATAGAATTGAATCCAGCAAGTAACCAGAGCCTGTGCCATCAATGTCGTGCATGAGTGAAATTGCAGCTTGCTCGCTGTCTCCTATTGCTGACAATCCTCCAGCTCTACCATCGCCCACCTCGCTCCCTCCTCCAGTCAGTAACTCTTCCTGCCTGTTCACTCAGTGCCAGCCCCTGTGTGTCAGCTGTTGTACTGTACTACTGTACTTTTCAAGATACCGTATTGTAAGATTTTAAATGTTCCTTTATTTTTTGTGCTTGTGTTTTATGTATTATTTGTGTGAAAAGTATTATAAACCTAAAAAAAAAAGATCTTTACGACCCAGATAATCACGATGGTGTGATCACTCACCTAGAGCCAGACATCCTAGAATGTGAAGTCAGGTGGGCCTTAGGAAGCATCACTACGAACAAAGCTAGTGGAGGTGATGGAACTCCAGTTGAGCTATTTCAAATCCTAAAAGATGATGCTGTCAAAGTGCTGCACTCAACATACCAGCAAATTTGGAAAACTCAGCAGTGGCCACGGGACTGGAAAAGGTCAGTTTTCATTCCAATCCCAAAGAAAGGCAATGTCAAAGAATGCTCAAACTACCGCACAATTGCACTCATCTCACATACTAGCAAGGTAATGCTCAAAATTCTCCAAGCCAGGCTTCAGCAATATGTGAACCGTGAATTTCCTGATGTTCAAGCTGGTTGTAGAAAAGGCAGAGGAACCAGAGATCAAATTGCCAACATCCACTGGATCATTGAAAAAGCAAGAGAGTTCCAGAAAAACATCTATTTCTGCTTTATTGACTATGCCAAAGCCTTTGACTGTGTGGATCACAATAAACTGTGGAAAATCTTTAAAGAGATGGGAATACCAGACCACCTGACCTGCCTCTTGAGAAACCTGTATGTAAGTCAGGAAGTAACAGTTAGAACTGGACATGGAACAATAGACTGGTCCCAAATAGGAAAAAGAGTATGTCAAGGCTGTATATTGTCACCCTGCTTATTTAACTTATATGCTGAATACATCATGAGAAATGCTGGGCTGGATGAAGCACAAGCTGGAATCAAGATTGCCAGGAAAAATGTCAATAACCTCAGATATGCATATGGCACCACCCTTATGGCAGAAAGTGAAGAAGAACTAAAGAGCCTCTTGATGAAAGTGAAAGAGGAGAATGAAAAAGTTGGCTTAAAACACAACATTCAAAAACTAAGATCATGGCATCCAGTCCCAACTCTTCATGGCAAATAGATGGGGAAACAGTGGCTGACTTTATTTTGGGGGGCTCTAAAATCACTGCAGATGGTGATTGCAGCCATGAAATTAAAAGACACTTACTCCTTGGAAGGAAAGTTATGACCAGCCTAGACAGCATATTAAAAAGCAGAGACATTACTTTGCCAACAAAGGTCCGTCTAGTCAAGGTGATGGTTTTTCCAGTAGTCATGTATGGATGTGAAAGTTGGACTGTAAAGAAAGCTGAGCGCTGAAGAATTGATGCTTTTGAACTGTGGTGTTGGAGAAGATCTTGAGAGTCCCTTGGACTGCAAGGAGAATGCAGTCCATTCTAAAGGAGATCAGTCCTGGGTGTTCATTGGAAGGACTGATGTTGAAGCTGAAACTCCAATACTTTGGCCACCTGATGCAAAGAGCTGACTCATTGGAAAAGACCCTGATGCTGGGAAAGATTGAGGGCAGGAGGAGAAGGGGACGACAGAGGATGAGATGGTTGGATGACATCACTGACTCAAATGACATGAGTTTGAGTAAACTCCAGGAGTTGGTGATGGACAGGGAGGCCTGGCGTGCTGCAGTCCATGGGGTCGCAAAGAGTTGGACACGACTGAGCGACTGAACTGAACAGTACAGTGCTGAATAGCCAATTGTGTTAGTTGGGTACCAAGGCTAACCTCGCTGGACTTATACAAACAAATAGGACTTACGAAGGCACTCTTGGAACAGAACTTGTTCATTTGTAGGAGACTTAGTGTATTAACAAAATTGAATTTCATAACTAATCCATAAGAAGGCATTATTATCATCCCTTTATGGAGAAGGAGACTTAACTATGTGCTACCTATCAATTTCTTCCCTTGGTGCAGCCCCAGCGAAGTTTAGAGAATCATGGGAAAGAATTGTAGGAGAAAGATAAGAGTGAGGAGGAGAGAGAAGCAGAAAGAAATGAAGAAACGTGTTCCCTGGGACAGCCTTGGGTCAGACCCTAGTCTCTTCCCCAAGAGGTTGTACTATTTACTGGTAATGAGCCCCAAATTCAGGGAGGTGACTGCCTTGGGTTTCTGTGGAAACCCTTAAGAGAGTGCTCATTTGTACAGAAATATACCCAGTACATCACCGACTTAATGGACATGAGTTGAGCAAGCTCCAGGAGTTGGTGATAGACAGGGAAGCCTGGTGTGCTGCAGTCCATGAGGTCACAAAAAGTCGGACACGACTGAACGACTGAACTGAATTGATACCCAATGCAATTCTTGGTACGTAGTTACATTTTAAAAAATCCTCTTTGTTTATCTAAAATTCAAATATAACTAGGCATACTGTATTTTATCTCCCAAACCTATATTAAGAAAACAAATACATTCCCCCCTATAAAACCAAGATATCAGCTAGAGAAACCTAGCTCCTTAAAATTTAAAAAATCAGCCTGCACACCTTTTACTCAAGCAGAAACCTTCTCAAGGACTTTGGGAATTACCAAGGCAGAGATATGGGATGGAGGACCATATTATTACCCTTGCCTCCACACTCATTCTTTCATTTGGAAAATTCACTTTTGAGCTCTTTCACTATCAAGAAGACCAACAAAGTTGGAAACATTGTTAGAGTGGTAGATATCACAGGAGAGCTGGGAGTTACAAGAAGCAGTCCCATCAAGCACAGCCTTGCAAACAGTTCAAAGTAGAATTTTATTATACTCATTTGTTGAGAGTCATTTCAGCCAACTACCACCAGTGGTTTTTCATGGTCCTCCGCCAGGATCCCTGGGTCATGCTCACTCTCTTAACATGTTTTTTTCCCTCCTCTGTCTTCTCAACAGTCTTTTAGTAGCCAAGAATTTCTTTCCTCCTATTGAGCAAATTCCCAAACGAAGCAGTTTTGACTCCTCTCTAAAGCTTTGTCACCAGCAGATGACCAAGACTTCAGGATCTCAATCACTTATTGAGGCATTCCTCCAAAACAAAGACAGTTTGACATTCTCCCTAAGAAGAATTCTGATGCCAGCATTCAAGACAATAATCACTTTTTCTTAAGTTGTTTCAATATCGTTTTTTGCCAGCATTCAGGATAAAGAGGGATACCTCTGTTGGTTGCATCCAGTTTGGCCCACTTTTACCAGTTACATCATCATTTTCTTGAGGAAGTTCAACTGCTTTTCACCCTTGTGACTTCATACATCAAAAATCCAGGAAAGGGGCTTCCCTGGTCCAGCGGTTAAGAATCAGCCTTGCAATGCAGGAGACACTGGTTCGATCCCTGGTCCAGGAAGATCCCTCATGATGTGGGGCAAGTAAGCCCATGCACCACACCTACTGAGGCACACACGCTCTAGACCCCGTGCTCTGCAATAAGAGGAGCCACTGTAATGAGAAGGCACCATAATGAGAAGCCTGCAACTAGAGAGTCGACCCCACTCACTGCAGCTAGAGAAAGACTGTGCACAGCGATGAAGACCCAGCACAGCCAAAAATAAATATACAAATTATTAAATAAATTACTAAAAAAAAAGTTCAGGAGAAACCCAGTGGGCAGCATCTTGGATTCTATTATAGATTCCAGAAAACCCCTTTTTTTTCTCCCTCTGTTCTGCCTTTAAATCTGATTCAAATGAAAACTGATTACTTTTTCCAAGGTAAATAGAGAAGGTTTGATAAACATGCCACAATTTTCTATAGCTGGAAGCCTCATCTGATTAAAAAAAAAAAAGAATGAAATGTACTATCAGGTAAGCTCTCAGGACAGAGTGAGAAGAATAGAGGAGACAGAAAGATATGAAAAAAGTGGGTTCTGTAGAACCATAGACTTTGGCTCAGGCCCTATTCCATTATCTTTTTAAAGGTTTATCTTCTAAATTTGGCTTTACTTGCCTATTTTCCAGGTGGTTCTGAGATACTGCAAAAACCACTTTAGATATACACATAACAGTAATCTTACTACCCAAGTGAGATAATAATGAAAAAACACAATGGTTTATAAGTACATATTCCTATGAGGTCATCTGTAGCAAAGTGAAATAGGGAATTGGGTCAATCAAATTGATACATTTAAAAACAGCTTTGCCACAATTATCTTGATATTTTGTCATCTACTGGTTAGTGTCTTTTTTTTGTTTGCTTAATGTATCCAAATAAAAGCATGAATGTTTTACTACTATTTTGAAAGTGTAAATTCAGCCTGAATGCTAGTGTATTAATAACTGAAATAGAATATATTAATTATTAATTAAGTAGAAGACGAGTAGATTAGTAATATAGTAGCCACACTGATAATATGATAACAGAGAAACAGAGGCTCAGATTCAAGCAGCAAAACAATGTGATGGATTTTTCATTTTTTCAGGATGTTTACCACACCAGAAAATATTTATTTTCTACATATAATAAAAGTGCCAATATAAGTAAATATTTCTACAAACCAACTGAAAAAAATAAAATCTTATTTCAATAAATTACTCATTTAACACAGAAAGAAAAAAGTCCATAGTAACCAAACAATATTCTAAATTGTCCTGCAAAGAAACATCTTACCTTTAAGAAATTAGGATGTTTCCCTCAATCAATGAAGCAATGTAAACCTTACCTGTGTGGGTTTTTACCCTTCAAGAAAATTCTCAACTTTCCATGTACCAGTACTATAGCAGGTCACATTTTCCGTAAGACAAGCTTTACAAACCATATGTAGATATCTGACGGCTGTAGATAATCTCGTAACAAAATTTAGTATTTTGGATCTGTTTATAGAAGTCCTGTTATGTGAACATTTTTAGTCTGTACGATGTCAGCCTGGTAATTTTCATGCAAGTAAGAAAACAGTTTGTTCTGGCCTCCAAAATGGTACCAACATAAAAAGTGTCCTTCACGTTGGAGAACTTGTGACTGAAGAACCTTCAGCAAAAGCAGTAAAAATGGTGACTATAACAAGTTTGAAGTGGCAGTGCTAATGGGAGAGAGCTCTTCCTCGCCAGCATAATGGAGTCAGCAGTGATTGTCAAGTGATGGCGAGAGAAAAAGCACCTGACCTTCAACTTCATTCCTTTCCTGACATGGAGATTCTGTCAGCCTCAGAGAATCCAGGTTACTGTTTTTAATAGCAATCCCATTATAGACCCCATCCTATTTTTCTAGCACCATCTTCCACTTTGCTCTAATGTTTGGATCAAATTGGTCTATACACTATTCCCCAGATTCCTTCATTACCCTTGCCTACATCACAGAGAAAGGTCTCAGAAGAGCAGGGTCCAAGAAGGTAAATAAAGAAATCAAGAGATTTAATATTTAATCATGAAGGCATTGGGGCTTCCCTGGTAGCTCAGAAGGTAAAGAATCCATCTGCAATGCAGAAGACTGGGGTTCGATCCCTGGGTAAGGAGGATCCCCAGGAGAAGAAAGTGGCAACCCACTCTAGTATTCTTGCCTGGAAAATCCCATGGACAGAGGAAGCTGGCAGGCTACAGTCCATAGGATCACAAGAGTCAGACATGACTGAGGGACTAAACCACCATGAAGGAATTGAGAGCAGCCGAGCTAGAGAAGCCTGGCTGTAGCCCCAGTAAATGCCCCTAAGAAACCTACAGTTGAATCTGAAGAGGGTGAAAATGAGACAGACAATAGAATGGTCAAGTCCTCTCAGGCTATTCAATACCTGTGAGCAGACAAGTCAAGTGGGCCACAGACTACTGTCAGTATTTGGAGACTGCATTGAGATGTCCTTAAGGAATTTGGAAATGAGAGGACTCTAAAAGTCATTCTGGAGTTCACTGGAAAACCAACACATAATAAATCAGAGAGGAGAAATCCAAAGTCACCATGAAGAGAATGGCTCCCACCAGACTTGTCTGAAGAAGATAAAATATGCCATCATATCTAAAAAAGACAAGAGTCCATCATAATGGGGATGGTTATCCACGAAGGCAGACAAATAGAAGAGTCACAGAAAACTGAGAGCAGGCTTCATCCAAGCCCCTATAGAGGAAGGACACAAGAACTGACTCAGGAAAAGATCCTGATGCTGGGAAGGATTGAAGGCAGGAGGAGAATGGGACAATATAGGATGAGATGGTATCACCGACTCTATGGACATGAGCTTGAGCAAACTCCAGGAGTTGGTGATGGACAGGGAGGCCTGGCATGCTGCAGTCCGTGGGGTCACAAAGAGGGGGACACGACTGAGCGACTGAACTGAACTGAACCATGATTGAACAAGCTGATCTGTCAATCCTAGTGGCAGGAACACTATTATCACAGGTGTTCTACATGTCTTAACTTACTGACATCTTACAAATACCATGTAGTGCTGTACTGGTCAAGGTTCTTTTGTTGCAAATGGCAGAAACAACCCTAATTAGCTTAAGCAAGAAGAGGAGCTTTATGAGAGAACATAGGGATGTCTCCAGAAAAGGTAAAGCCACTGAGCCTCTGAAGGACTTGGAAGAGGGAGCTGGCAGGCACTGCCCCAGGCGCTCTCTCTGGGGCCTATGGCCCCTGGTTTCTTCTTTTCTTAGCAAAGTCTGCTTCATTCCCTTCTGCCTTTCTCTGCAGGCCAGCCTCAACTAGCTCTGGCAGCACACGGATAGGCAGCCTCTGACCCCAAGGTCACATTATTTCATTCAAGAAAATAGAGCAAGGACTTCCCTGGTGATCCAGTGGCTAAGACTGCACTCCCAGTGCAGGGGGCCAGGTTCAATCCCTGGTCAGGGAACAGGATCCCACGAGCTGCAACTAAAGATCCAGCATGCTGCAGTGAAGTTCCTGCATGTCCCAACTAAGACTCAGTGCAGCCAAATAAAAAAAAAAAAAGAGAGAGAGCAGACTGGATACAATCTCTGGGTCTAAATTGCAAGTTTCTGAGAGAAAGAATCTGATTAGCCACATCTCAATAAAGAGTCCTCTCATTCATTTCCCTCTGCACAGTGGTACAAGATCATACCATAAAACATGGATATGAGAGGCCCATATATATGAAGGGATGGAGGGAGGGAAGATGGCTATTCTTAGAGGAAGTCAACCAGTGTGAAAACATCCCAAAATACATCTTCTGCAGGTAGGAACCATTATTATTTCCATCTTACATATGAAGAAACGAAGGTGTTCACAGCTTTAGTAACTTGCCCAAGGTCACAGAGCTAGTCAATGGTAGACCCAGGATCTGCAGTCAAGTCTGAGTCTTAATCACTATGTTGTAATGTGTCCCCAATCCCTGTTCACCAAGTAACCTTCTTATTTGGGTTATAGCTTCTTATGAGGGTCTACCTGCAGACATGTATGATTACACAAACTTTATATATTCTAATTCTTATGATGATTATGGTTCACATTATAAACGAATAAATTGACATTCATTTTTGTTGTTCAGTCGCTAAGTTGTGTCCGACTCTTTGCAACCCCATGGACTACAGCATGCCAGGACAGCATTCCCTGTCCTTCACTCTCTCCCGGAGTTTGCTCAAATTCATGTCCAGACTTTCTGGTTCTTACGTCATTATTTTGAGTTTAGGTAATGTTAGGTCAGTCCTAAGAAATAAATGGATTCTTTGTATGTTGACAATATTGGTTTTTAGAGCCTGTGAGACTAAGGCTGAGCCCTCAACTATGATGGCTGTCATGGTGGTAAATCCCACCATTCAGGTAATTCATGTTACTAGGAAAATTCTTATTGTTGTTGTTGCTTAGTCACTCAGTTGTGTCTGACTCTTTGCCAACCCGTGGACTATAGCCCGCCAGGCTCTAATTGGAGGATAATTGCTTTACAGCAATTGTGTTGGTTGGTTTCTACCATACAGCAACACGAATCAGTCATAACTATGTAACTATAAAGAAAGTAAAAAAGTGAAGTTGCTCAGTCGTATCCAACTCTTTGCGACTCCACGGACTGTAGCCTACCAGGCTCCTTCGTCCATGGGATTTTCCAGGCAAGAGTACTGGAGTGGGTTTCCATATATAACTATATATATATATATATATATATATATATCCCTTCCTTGAGCCTCCCTCCCACACCACCCCATGTCATCCCTCTGAGTTGTCACAGAGTTCCAGGCTGGGCTCCCTGTGTTATAAAGCAGCTTCCCAATAGTTATTTATTTTACACATGGTAGTTTATATATTGGAGAAGGAAATGGCAATCCACTCCAGTATTCTTGCCTGGGAAATCCCATGCACAGAGGACCCTGGAGGGCTGCAGTCCATGGGGTTGCAAAGAGTCAGACCTGCCTTAGCAACTGAGCACTGTGTATATAAGTCAATGCTACGTTCTCAACTCATTTCACCCTCTCCTTCCCCTGCTGTGTCCACAGTCTGTTCTCTACGTGTGCATCTCCATTGCTGCCCTGCAGATAGGTTTATTGGTACCCTTTTTATAGATTCCATACGTATGTATTACAGGCTTCCTTGATGGATCAGCAGTAAAGAATTCACCTGCGAAACAGGAGATGCAGGTTTGATCCCAGGGTTGGGAAGATCCTCTGGAGAAGGAAATGGCAACCCACTCCAGCATTCTTGCCTGGGAAATCCCATGGACAGAGGAACCTGGAAGGCTACCGTCCATAGGGTCGCAAAGAGTCAAACACAACTGAGCTACTAAACCACCACTGTGTGTTATTATACTATCGGAGCAGGAAACAACTTCAATATTCTTGCCTGGAAAATCCCACGGATAGCAGACCCTGGCAGACTATAGTCCATAGGGTTGCAAAGAATTGGACATGACTGAGCAACTAAGCACACATACAATATACAATAATCGTTTTTCTCTTTCTGACCTACTTCACTCTGTAACAGGCTCTAGGTTCATCCACCTTGCTACAACTGACTGAAGTGCATTCCTTTTTATGGCTGAGTAATATTCCAGTGTGTATATGTACCACATCTTCTTATCCATTCATCTGTCAATGGACATCTAGGTTATTTCCAGGTCCCAGCTATTGTAAATAGTGCTGCAGTGAACACTGGGGTGCGGGTTTATGTGTGTGTGTGTATATCCTCAGTCACTCAGTCATGTCTGACCCTTTGTCACCCCATGGACTGTTTATTCCTAGTTTTTTAAGGAATCTCCATAGCGGCTGTATCAATTTACATTCCCACCAATAGCGCAGGATGGTTCCCTTTTCTCCACATCCTCTCCAGCATTTACTGTTAAGAAAATTCTTAAGGGACCACTGCTGGCCTTTCTGTCATGACAACCCTTTTCTAACCACAATGAACATTTTGAATTCTACAAAGATCAGGTCTTTTCCCCTAGTAGGCCCTAACAACAACAAAATGCTTGGTTCCTGTTTGCAAACTGAGTAATTTCTATTTTCCATTCATCCATGCATTCTATAATTATTATTAATGCCAGTTATATGCCAAGCAATATGCTAGTGAAGAACATAAGGACTGACTTTGCCATTAAGTTGCTTGGAGTACAGACTAGCTTAGTATTTGAAAAAAGTAAAACAGATTTTCAAAGGAGAATAAGAATGAAGGAAAAAGAGAAGAAAGCAGAAAAGAGATGTGTGGGCCTTTTCCCACAGGAGAGATAAAGAAAGAGAAAGAAGGAAAGAAGAATCCTGAGTTGATTCAAATATAACCCAAAGACAGATTTCTTGAGTGCTTATTATGATATTAATCATGAAAGTAATGTCTTCCATCTCACATCCCAGTGGAAAACAGAAGTACATTGTGATATAAATAACCCAAATCAAGCAGTCTTGGCTAAAGAGCAACTAGCATCTGCAATTGCCAAAGTACTGAATGATTATAAGCTTTCTGACACGCCTGTGGGGTTCACTAACTCATCAACAATCAATCCACAAATATATACAAGATGCAATTTGATTCAACTGATAGATCCATCTGAATTTCAACATGTTTAATTAACCAGAACTCTGTTAAGTTGTTGTCTATCCTAAAAGCAAGATTCTCTATAGCTGTATTTTCCCCCATGATAGAAACAAGTTCAGCACACTCAAAGAAGAGGAGGGAGTCCAACTTGCTAAATCAGAATGAAGGAAAGAGAGGTCAGCCAGGTCATGAGGGCCTTGTAAACCTGGGTAAAGACTGGGTTTGTATTCCAAATGCAATGGGAAACCACTGTAGGGCTTTACTCTGATGAATGACAATATTGGATTTACCAATTAAAGAAGGTACTTCTGGATTACATATAAAGTATGTGTTTTGTGAGGACAAGAATTGAACCAGAGAGACTTGTTAGAGGAATATTGCAAAAGACTGGAGGAGAGATTTTGAATTGATACTTTTGAACTGTGGTGTTTGGAGAAGACTCTTGAGAACCCCTTGGACTGCAAGAGATCAAACCAGTCAATCCTAAAGGAAATCAGTCCTGAATATTCATTGGAAAGACTGATGCTAAAGCTGAAGCTCCAAAACTTTGGCCACCTGATGCAAAGAACTGACCCATTGGAACAGACCCTGATGCTGGGAAAGATGCCTCCTGAAGGCAGGAGGAGAAGGGGACACGAGAGGATGAGAAGGTTGGATGGCATCACCGACTCGATGGACATGAGTTTGAGAAGCTCTGGGAGTTGGTGATGGACAGGGAAGCCTGGCTTACTGGCTCAGTCCATGGGGGTCGCAAAGAGTTGGACATGACTGAGCAACTGAACTGAACTAAGATTCTGAAAGGAGAATAAGAACGAAGGGAAAAGAGAAGAATGCAGAAAAGAGATGTGTGGGCCCACAGGGGAGATGAAGAAAGAGGAAGAAGAAGAGTCTTGTTAGCCTGGACTTGAGTGGTAGCAATGAAGGTGGTAAAATTTCACTGAATATATTATGATATAGATAGAGCTGACAGTACTTGCTGATGGATTAAATATGAGGGAATTTAGAAAGGAGTCTAGAGTGACTGTCAGATCAGTGGTGCCAAATACTCATTCAGAAGGGGAACACAGGGCAAAGGAGCAGTTTTGGGAAAGGAACTTAGGAGTTGAAGTTGGAGTTATCAAGTAGTCATCCAAGTCACGCAAAGGGAGTTATCAAGCAGGAGTTGGGCTCTGAGTCTGGAGCTCATGGAAAGAGATAAATTGGAAGGCTGCAGTATATAGATGGTATGTAAGGCCATGGGACTAAAGCATCTAGAAAATGAGCATAAATAAGCATAAGTAAACAAAGGCAAACAACTCAGCCCTGATGTGCTCCAATATTTAATAGTCTTGCAAACAGGAGTCAATGAAGCAGGAGAAGCAGGAGAGAGATGGGATCTGGAAGCCAAGTGAAGAAATGTTTAAGTGGGGAATGATCCCCAGTTTAAATGCTAGTAAGAGGCCAAGCAGGTGAGAACTGAGACGTGAGTTCTGGATTTGGCAAGACAGTGGTGGTTATTTGATCGTGACAAGTGTAAATTCTGGAAATAGAGTTGAGTTGAAACTATGAGGTGACAAAATGGAGACATTAATAATAGACTTTTTGTAACAAACTATTGCAGTAAAGGGCCTTCCCAGTGGTGCCAGTGGTAAAGAAGCTCCCTGCTAATCCAGGAGACATAGAGACACAGGTTTGATCTCTGGGTCGGGAAGATGCCCTGGAGAAGGGAATGGCAACGCATTCCAGTATTCTTGCCTGGAAAATTCCATGGACAAGAGGAGTCTGGTGGGTTACAGTCCATAGGGTTGCAAAGAGTCAGACAAGACTGAAGGAACTTAGCACACATGCACGTGTTATAGTAAAAAGGAGTAGGAAAGGGTGATATTAGTTTAGAAGAACAAGGAAACTAGGGAGAATTTATATCCTGCTTGTATATTAAGAGTAGAAGGAAAAATTGTGGATGCAAGAAAGGGAAGAAATGCTGGATTGAAATTGTTGATGGGTCAAAAGCACAGGATAAGGTGTATACATGGAAATGTTGACTTCAGATGGGAGCACTGGTTGTTATTCAGGATAACAGAAGGGAAGGTGAAATATTTAGGTACAGATTCTGGCAGGCTGATAGATTTAGTGAAGAAAAAAATGAGATGGTTTTCTTCCAATTTCTTCTATTTTCTCAGTCAAATCAGAAGAGTGGTCATTATTTAAGACTGAGAAATGAACTGGAGGGATGTTTAAGGTTTGAAGGTAGAGGGAAAGCTGTGAAATACTTACCTAGGAGAGGTGAATTGACCAGGAAAATGTAGCAAGACTATTGAACAGAGTAAGGCTGACTTGAAATTTATGGTTAAAATTTTTCTTGATGTAAGAGCAGTCAACATGGTTGTATACTCTTCTCAAGCCATGTTCAATGGCTCATTGATGATGTGAAGTAGATAAAGAATTCTGTTTAATATGGGGTTGGGTTTTTCTAGTGAGTAAGATGGAAAATGAGAAGGGTGTGGTAGTTGTGGTATATGCAATGGAGTGATTGGTTCCAGTAAGCCACAAAAACAGAAAGGACAGCAACACAGGAGAAAAAATAGCCAGTGAAGAAGTGGTAGGCTACTAGCTGGCTGCTCCAAAAAGGTTGATTGGGTATGGTAGTGATGGTAGAGATAGAAAGTTTCTCAACTTTTTTTTTTTCATGATTGATCAGAAGAGTAAACAGAATACTGGAAATCAAGATTTCTAGAGGCGATATAGTAATATGGTAGGAAGTTCTTCAAGGCATATGACCATGATAGCATTTTGCTGAAATGCAGTGGAGGAACATAATATTGGAAGTGAGAAGACTGAGGAACTCAGAGGCTAGGGTGTTTACATGAATAATTTTTATAAATGCTGACATCACCCGACACAAGATTATAGAGTAGTGCTGGGGCGGAAGACAGTAAAACCAGAATCTGAACTCTTCACTGAAAAAGGAAAAGTTAGCAAGAGGATGGGAGACAATTCAATAAAGAGAGATGGTGGTCTGAGAGCATGTACTTCAAAGAAGTAGAAAGCTGAGTTTGTTGTTGTCATTGTTGCTTAGGGAGGAAAAACAATAAAGATACCTAAAAGCAGCATCGAGAATCAAGGGCATCACCTTGGAGTCCTCTGCAAGTAGGGTGTAGGAGGAAACACGACTACCACTTGAGACAACTGAGCAAATACGTCTTCAAAGCCAAACTTCAGTTGAGGAAAGAGGTACTATAAGTTCCAAGACACACAGTGGAAGGGTATGGCTAACTGGGGAAGAGTGAGCGACTGATTCAGATCAGTGGATGTACTAAACTCTATGAATGATAATGAATGACCCAGGAGCTTACACTTCTGTTTGTGCGGCTGAAATATAGCAGGCATTTGACATAATGAGATTAATTCTGATGGTCACTTAAGAGAAGGTACCATCTTCACTGTAACCTGTGCTTTGGGCCTGATTTCTTGGCACTCTGTAGGAGAGAGAATGGTGGTATCATGATCGTCGTGAAGTGGCAGCCTTGCAAGATGTGTGGCCTTACTTTCAATCCTGCTGAACGTAGTGTGACAGGGAGAGAACTGATTTTACCAAGGTCAAATGAATGCTCATGGTCTTGCTTGAATCCTCTGAGCCTTTCCAAAGATGTATTCCATTAAGCCGCCAGGAACACATTCCCTTAGAAAATTCCTGCTTTCGGTGTCCAAAGGCATATGCTTTGACTCCCAGGCACATTAATCAATGGCGTAATTAGTTCTACAACAGCCTGCTTACCCTACAAATCCTCCAGTACTGAGATGAAAAAGTATCCATCTAGGAATGGCATTGGCCTTTCCCAAATTACACCAGTGAAAATTGATGTGAAGATGGAATGACTCTGTCCCAAAAGACTTAAATCAAGTCATGAAGGAAAAAAGAGGCTCATAACTGATGTTTATGAAACTCCTTAAATTTCATGATAAAAAATTAGCATACATGAAAATAATAACTGTTTAAATTATATTCTTTTCAACAGTTGTGATCTTACTTCCCAGCATACTTCAAACACATATTAACAGTCACCTTTTGTCTGGATATAGTTTAAAACTACAAAAAGCTTAGTGCTACATAAATTAGAAACACTTAAAAAAAAGACAGATAAAATCTACAGGTGTTTATTCAGCAATGAACTATTATGGATGAATGGTAAGAAGACTTGAGTTCAAAGAACTGAAACACATCTCAACAAGCTAAAAGCTATTAAAAGAGCCTGACTAATAACCTTTCACCCCTACCCAACACCTCTTAACATAAATTCATGACATAGAATGATGTTTGAAACAATGGGTGTTTTGTTTTAAAATTTCAAGTCCAAGGTGTTACTGCTTACTACTGGAGTCTGGAATGCCCATATGGTTGGGCTTGACAACTGATTCAACATGTCTGAATCTTGTTGGGACACAACAAAAGGTGCAGATGGTCAGAGCAGACAGTCACATTTAAAATACACTGTTGTTACAAAGATTTAGAATAGGTCTTCATGAAAGCTACATTTAAAAGTATAGTGGGGAGTCAGATGAAAAACAAGATTTGATTGAAAGGACTTGAACTAGAAAGGTTCCATAAAAGTTTAAAACAGGTAACTCTTGCATGTGAGCCAAGAATTTCCCTTTTTACAACTTCACCTATGCGATCACTCCCCTTGAAAAAAGCTTCTTCTCCAGAATTTTTTTCTTCCTCAAGTCCTTTCCCAAAGCTGCTGCCAAAATCAACTTCCTCTGTTGCCATTTTGACAATGTCACTCCCATCCTAAAACTCCCTTTAATGGCCTTTGCTGGTCTCCCTGTGAGTGGCAGGCTTTTGGCCCTGCCCTAATGACAAACACACTATTTCTGCCCAGATTTATTTAAGGCTCCTACCTATTTTTACAAACCCACATGTCATTTTCCTCTCCACATAGGTTGATTATCTTTCAGTTTTTGAACTTAATGTGCATTAGTATTTAGATTGTAAACATTTTACTCAGTTTTGCTCAGTAAGAGCTCTTCATTTTACCTCAATCTTCTCATTCACTCCACCCCAACAATACATACACACTGAAAATCTCTAGAGCTATTTGCCTTATTCAAATTTCTCCTGAAATTTGATCATTTTTTGTAAAAACTACACAAGCAATCAGCCACACTGAAAATTTTGGTCTGATGTAAATCAAACACCACCAAAAGCAAAGTACTCTTAAAAGATGAAAATCATGTGGAATTTCCCTAAGAGGCAAAAAGACTTTTCAGAATGAGTCACGGGAAAAATTATCTAATATTTTTATCACGGGCAACTTCTAGGAAAAAGTTCTCCAGATTCTGAAATAGCACCAATGCTAAGTCCTTTTTATTCCTTCATCCTTTTCTTTTTTTAAAAACCTAAAAGACCTGAATACAAGTCTTAACTTGGTTATCTGCAACTTTTGTTATTTTTGTCATTTAATCTCTTCAAGCTTCAGCCTCTTGTTTGTAAAGGGGAAATAACCATATCTATGTGAGCTTTTCCGAGGATTCAGTAGCATTTGTAAAAATTCTTTGTGAAGTAAAAAGTGCTACACAAATACAAGGTATTATTATTACTTCCTTCAAATGTTCCCTTTTGATAGAACTTTCCCAGGATTTCCCCTTTCCCATGCATTTTTAATCTGGAGACAAACCTGGTAGTGTATTCATAAACTTACCTTCTAAATGGGAAACTGCGTTAAATCTTTCAGAGATATTGAATATTGTTGTCAATAATATCTTCTATAATTATTGGGTTTTACAGGAAATCAGAGATACTGATGTCATTTTTTATGACTATAATTTTTTAAATACAGAAAATATATAAAAGAAAATGAAATTTATCAGTAATCTCACGACCTAACAACACAACTATTAAAAATTGTGGGGTTTCTTTCTTATCTTTTCGTAATGCATATGTATAACCTTATGGAGTGTTTGTACATACCTATGCTATGCTAAGTCACTTCAATCATCTCTGACTCTTCTGCGACACCATGGACTGTAGCCCAGCCAGGCTCCTCTGTCAACAGGATTTCCCAGGCAAAAATACTGGAGTGGGTTGCCATTTCCATCTCCAGGTGATCTTCCCCACCCAGGGATTGAATCCACAGCTTTTATGTCTCCTGCATTGGCAGATGGATTCTTTACTACTATGGCCACCTGGGAAGCCCCTTTGTACACGCAAGAGGCTTTATATGAATTATCTAATTTATTATTCACAACCACCTTGTGAGGCAGATACTATGAGCCTCTGTTACCTTTCACAGAGGAAGAATCAGTTCAGAGAGATTAACTTGCTGAAAGTTACATACAGGGGGCTGCCTAGGGGTGCTGAAATCCCTACCGTGGAGCACTCCATTATTTCATGTACAACACTGCAATACTACTGTGCCTGCCACTCTCCTCACTTGTGAAATAGTGGCCATTTTACTATGTCATTATATATTAATTAGAAGCATGGTTTTTAATCATGTTTGTAGTTTGGATGAGTCATGATTCATTTAATTAGCCCCCTATTGTGGGATACTTAAATTTATTTCCGATTTTTCACTAAACATTCTTTTGTTTAATAATATTCAAATATATGCTCAATATCTAAAACTTAAAAAAAAAATCTATTTATTTATTTGTGGGTTTTCTGTGCTGCATGGGCTTTTCTCTAGTTGCCGTGAGTAGGGGCTACTCTTTGTTGCAGTGCTCGGGCTTCTCATTGCGGTGGCTTCTCTTACTACAGAGCCCAGGATCTGGGGCACATGGGCTTCAGTAGCTGGGCTCCAGAGCACAGATCGAGTAGTTGTGGTGCGCGGGCTTAGTTATTCTGTTGGCATGTGGGATCTTCCCAGATCAGGGATCGAACCCATATCTCCTGTATTAGTAGGTGGATTCTTTACCACCGAGCCACTAGGGAAGCCCTAAAACTTTTTTAAAATAAGAAAATGTATCATAAAGAAAGTAAAAATCTTCTGTATGCCCTTCTCCAAAAAGGAATTCTACCCTTACCTCTTTCTCTCTCTCTCTTTTTTTTTTTTTTAGTTCATCACTTCTAACAGCTTTGTATATATTTTTGCATGACTGTTTTTCCTACTTTAATTTCATTTAATTTTTCTGACCAAAAAAAGAAATAGAATCATTCTATATATGATTTGCACTTTGCTTTTTTTGCTTTGCAGAATTTCATGGAAATCTTCCCATGTCAGTTCATGTGTTTATCAGGACTCTTTCTATGGCAAGAATTACACACCAATTCAAACCAAACTAGGTTAAAAGGGATTGCTTTTTTGCATACATAATTGGGAAGTCCAGAGGTAGATCTGTATCTCTTGTGCAGCTGGGTCCAAGTCCTTTAGAGACAGCATCAAGAAACCCTCTTTCTCTCCCACTCCGGTCTCTGCCTTCCACTCAATGGCTTCCTTCCCAAGCAGATACCAGTAGCTTATCAAGGCCCATGAAAGGAGTGTGTGTCTTAGGATGGACAGTCATCAGCGCAGCTTGTGTCCTGGGTTCACAGCTAGCACTGAGAGGCAGAATCAACCTCAGCCTCACACACTAACTGAAAAAGGGTAACACTTGGTTTCACAAAGGAAAATCAGGGCACTGCTACCAAAAGAAGGAAGGAAGGAGGCTGGGCACATACAACAATAAACACTTGCTAGTGGCTTCCCATGGAGAAAGAAATGGCACCCCACTCCCAGAAGGACAGAGGAGCCTGGTAGACAGTCCATGGGGTCGCAGAGAGTCGGACACGACTGAGCGACTTCACTTTACTCACTTCATACTTTGTCACTGGAGAAGGAAATGGCACCCCACTCCAGTACTCTTGCCTGGAAAATCCCATGGACAGAGGAGCCTGGTAGACGGTCCATGGGGTTGCAGAGAGTTGGACATGACTGAGCAACTTCACTTCAGTGGCTTCCCAGGCGGTGCTTGTGACAAAGAATCTGCCTGCCAATGCAGGAGATGCAAGAGACGTGGGTTCGATCCCTGGGTAGGGAAGATCCCCTGGAGAAGGAAATGGCTACCCACTCCAGTATTCTTGCCTGGAGAATTACGTGGACAGAGAAGCCTGGTTGGCTACAACCCATGGGGTTGCAAAGAGTTAGACAGCTGAGTGACCAAGAACACACACACACACACACACATGGTATGTATAGATTTGTCTTACGATGGATGATAGCTTATTTTTTAACTTGGTGTTTGGACCACAATTTGTTCCATAACTAATCTACTGATGAGCAGTTCAGCTATTCTTACCAAATAGTCTAAATGGGTATATTTTGTACTTACATTGTCTGATTTATTTTTAAGTTTTAGCATCTTTACCACTCAACTGATTTCATATTTGTTATATAATACATCACAGCCTTCTTATTAATTTTGCAATATTTCACATGGAAATAAACACACCCCATGTTATGGACTGATTTGTGTACTTGTGTACCCTCCAAAATATGTGGTGGAAGCCCTGACCCCCCTCAGAATGTGACCTGATTTGGACATCGGGTCTTTACAGAGGTAACTGGGCTTCCCTGGTGGCTCAGACAGTAAAGAATCTGCCTGCAATGTGGGAGACCTGGGTTCGATCCCTGGGTCAGAAGGATCCCCTGGAGAAGGAAACAACTACCCACTCTAGTATTCTTGCCTGGAGAATTCCACGGACAGAGGAGCCTGAAGGGTGACATTCCATGGGCTCGCAAAGAGTTGGACCTGACTGAAAGACTAACACACACAGAGGCAATCAAGTTAGCATGAGCCTAACCCAGCAGGACTGGTGTCCTTACAGAAATGAGAAATTTGGGCACAGAGACAGACACACAGAGGGAGAGACCATGTGGAGACCCAGGGGGAGGAGAGCCATGAGACTGGAGTGACACATGCACAAGCCAAGGAACGCCAGGGATTGCCAGCAGCACCAGAAGATTCAAGAGGCAAGAGAGAATTCTTCTCTAAAGCCATCAGAGAAAGCATGCAGTGCCGCTGACACTGATTTCAGACTTTTCAACTCTGCAACTGGGAAACAGTAAATTTCTGATTTTAAACCACCTGATTCTTGGTTCTTTAATATGCTATCCTTCAGAAACTAAGATATGGGACTTACCTTCCCTGGAGGACTCTAAAGCGTCAGTTCAGTTCAGTTCAGTTCAGTCGCTCAGTCGTGTCCGACTCTTCACGACCCCATGAATTGCAGCATGCCAGGCCTCCCTGTCCATCACCAACTCCCGGAGTCTACCCAAACCCATGTCCATCTAGTCGGTGATGCCATCCAGCCATCTCATCCTCTGTCGTCCCCTTCTCCTCCTGCCCCCAAAGTGTCAGTAAAATGCAATAAAAACAACAATGAGATCATTATTCCGTGACTAAAAGATAGTAAAAATTAGAAGGCTGGGCAATGCCAAGGTTGTTTGGGATGTCGGGATGTGTACATAGGAAGTCTCATGCACTGCTAGGGGAAGCACAGGTGGGGGATCTAGTCTGGAGAGCAAGATAACAGTGCTTAGCCCAGTAAAGAATATGCCTGGCCATTCTCCTCATAGATACTTAGGTTCTAAAGAATTCTCATAAAGGTCCATGAAGGTATGTGTTTAAGGAGGTTTGTGTATTATGACTTGTGGTGGTCACAAGTTTGAAGCAGACTGTGTGGCCATAGCTGGGTGGTAGGTGCAAAGGAAAATGTGGTAAATACACACCAAGGACTACTTACTATGCAGTCATTAGAAATAACAGGCTACCTGCCATAATAAGGAACGCATCTGAGTCAGTTCTGATGAGGTGGATGAACCTAGAACCTATTATACAGAGTGAAGAAAGTCAGAAAGAGAAAGATAAATATCGTATTCTAACACATATATACGGAAACTAGAAGAATGGTACTGAAGAACTTATTTACAGGGCAGCACTGAAGAAACAGACATAGAGAACAGACTTATGGATATGGGGAGAGGGGAGGAGAGGGTGAGATGTACGGAAAGAGTAACATGGAAACTGATATTACCATATGTAAAATAGATAGCCAATGGGAATTTGCTGTATGGCTCAGGAAACTCAAACAGGGGCTCTGTATCACCTAGAGGGGTGGGATGGGGAGGGAGATGGGAGGGAGGTTCAAAAGGGAGGGGATATATGTATACCTATGGCTGATTCATGTTTCAGATTCATGATTCATGTTTGACAGAAAACAACAAAATTCTTTAAAGCAATTATCCTTCAATAAAAAAATAAATTAAAAAAATAAGAAATAACAGGTTACATATATACAATCCCTAGCAGCATGGATGAATTTTAGAAACATAGTCCTTGATATGAAAATAACAATAAACAAATTATGTAAATGTGAAATACAAACTCATATGTGCACCCAGGGTTGAGACACCACTGCTTGAATACACCAAAGCAGAAAACCAGGAAACGGTACTGTATCAGAAGCCAAAAGAAAGATAACTTCAGGTAGAGAATGATTTACAACACCAAATACTGCAGAGATTTTAAGATGTGAAAGGAATCCAAATAATTTAGCAACTAGAAGGCCATTATTGACCCTTGGGGAAGAGCTTCAGAGGAGAATTGGGGGTAAAGGAGAGTAGTAGCTTGAGGAATGAAATGCAAGCAAGATGCTGGAGATGTGGAAGGTAGACAGCTTTTTCCAGGAAAACACATAATCATCCACTTGAAAGACAACCCTGACATCAAGCTATAATTTTACATGATAGGGACAGTGCTGGATTTAAAACATGTCCATACTCCATGCTTCCACTGCAGGCAGCATGGGTTCAACCCCTGGCTGGGGAACTAAGATTCCACAAGCCATGTGGTTCAACCAAAAAAATAAAATAATGCATTGATATGTCCTTAAAGCCTTTGATGTACTGTGCTTAGCCACTCAGTTGTGTCCGACTCTTTGCAACCATGGACTGTAGCCCACCAGGCTCCTCTGTCCATGAGGATTCTCCAGGTAAGAATACTGGAGTGGGTTGCCATGCCCTCCTCCAGGGGATCTTCCCAACCCAGGGATTGAACCCAAGTCTCCCGCATTGCAGATGGATTCTTTACCATCTGAGTCACCAGGGAAGCCCAAGAATACTGGAGTGGGTAGCCTATCCCTTCTTCAGGGGATCTTCCCAACCCAGGAATTGAACTGGGGTCTTCTGCATTGCAGGTGGATTCTTCATCGGCTGAGCTATCAGGAAAGCCCAAAGCTTTCGATACTTCTCCCTTAAAAAGCTAGAGTTCAATTTCCCCTTCTCTTGGGTATAGGCTAGATTTAGTGCTTTACTGGACTTACTTGCTTCTAACAACTACATACAGAGGAAGTAGTGGTGATGGTTTCAGATACTAGGTCATAAAAGGCATTGCCGCTTCCTCCTCTTTCTTAGATAATCGCTCTGCAGAAATAGCTGCCTGGTCACGAGGACACTCAAGCAGCACTACGGAGAAAAACTGAGGCCCTTGCCAGTAACCAGGAGAGTAAGCTGCCTTGGAAAGGTTGAATTCCAGCTGCAGGCAAAGCCTTCAGATGACTGTAACACCAGACTACACCTTGACCAAAGCCTTATGAAAGACCCTGAGCCAGAATCACACAGCAAACCCACCCCCCAAACTCCTGAACCACAAAAATTGTGAGACAATAGATGTCTATTGTTTTAAGCTGCTCAACTTAATAATTTGTTACATAACAATGGATAGCTAATACATACACTATACAGATGGTGGACAATTTGAATTTTTGTATGGTTAATACGGGTTTCCCAGGTGGCTCTAGTGGTAAAGAACCCGCGTGCCAATGCAGGTGAGGTAAGAGATGTGGGTTTGATCCTTGGGTCGGGAAGATTGCCTGGAGAAGGAAATGGCTACCCACTCCAGTATCCTTGCCTGGAAAATCCCATGGACAGAGGAACCTGGAGGGCAATAGTCCATGGGATCACAGAGTTGGACACAACTGAAGCGACTGAACACACACACATGGCTAATACTCTGACTTACTTCAGATAGATCTGGAAAAAGACACGTCACATAAGATTTATCAGAACTCTCCCTTTCTCTTTCTCTTTTTCAAGTTTGTTTATGTATCCACGTATGTTAAGTTAGCAGTTATTTAGAAGAAATTGCTGCTGCTGCTGCTGCTAAGTCGCTTCCGTCGTGTCCGACTCTGTGCGACGCCAGAGATGGCAGCCCACCCGTCCCTGTGATTCTCCAGGCAAGAACACTGGAGTTGGTTGCCATTTCCTTCTCCAGTGCATGAAAGTGAAAAGTGAAAGTGAAGTCGCGCAGTCGTGTCCGACTCTCAGCGACCCCATGGACTGCAGCCCACCAGGCTCCTCCGTCCATGGGATTTTCCAGGCAAGAGTACTGGAGTGGGGTGCCATTGCCTTCTCCATAGAAGAAATTACATCATTTAAATTTTAGTGGTGAGCAGTTTAATTTTTTTATTACATGGGTATGTGGATTTCTACATTTTACACTGGTTTTATAAATTAATGATATCTAGAAAAGATGTCCCTGTTTTTTAAAACTAGAACCATGTGCATTTTATTCATTCACAGTTTCATGTCTGGCTTTAGCATTTGTCAGTTAAACTTGGCAAAACATTTGGGAAAAAGTAATCAATTTTTATTGCTTTCATTAGAACATTTTCTTTATCAGCTTTGGGAATGGATTTTATACTTTGTTGGCTTTCAACCTTTCTCTAAATTGCCTTTATAATTTTCTTTATCTTCACTCAGACAGACTCTTTAGATTTAGAATATGTTTTAAAAAATCATTTCAAGTTGTGGCCCTTTTTTAAATTAGACCACAGATACTCAGGATTAGATTGATTTGACTGATCTCACTTTTTTGTAGATGGCCCAGTATCATCACTCCCTCCACCTTACCCCACCCGAACCCCATTCTTAAAATTAATTTCAGTCACTTTTAATGCTCGACCCCCAGTGTCTTTCATGTCCAGATCTCACACCTGAAAATTCCACTTGAATTAGTTTGGGGCAGGACCTGGACTCATTCCTTTTACAAATCTGATTCAGTTCAGTTCAGTTTAGTTCAGTCGCTCAGTCGTGTCCGACTCTTTGCCACCCCATGAATCGCAGCACGCCAGGCCTCCCTGTCCATCACAAACTCCCGGAGTTCACCCAGACTCACGTCCATCGAGTCAGTGATGCCATCCAGCCATCTCATCCTCTGTTATCCCCTTCTCCTCCTGCCCCCAATCCCTCCCAGCATCAGAGTCTTTTCCAATGAATCAACTCTTCGCATGAGGTGGCCAAAGTACTGGAGTTTCAGCTTTAGCATCATTCCTTCCAAAGAAATCCCAGGGCTGATCTCCTTCAGAATGGACTGGTTGGATCTCCTTGCAGTCCAAGGGACTCTCAAGAGTTTTCTCCAACACCACAGTTCAAAAGCATCAATTCTTCGGCACTCAGCCTTCTTCACGGTCCAACTCTCACATCCATACATGACCACTGGAAAAACCATAGCCTTGACTAGACGGACCTTTGTTGGCAAAGTAATGTCTCTGCTTTTGAATATGCTATCTAGGTTGGTCATAACTTTCCTTCCAAGGAGTAAGCGTCTTTTAATTTCATGGCTGCAGTCACCATCTGCAGTGATTTTGGAGCCGTCCAAAATAAAGTCTGACCCTGTTTCCACTGTTTCCCCATCTATTTCCCATGAAGTGATGGGACCGAATGCCATGATCTTCGTTTTCTGAATGTTGAGCTTTAAGCCAACTTTTTCACTCTCCTCTTTCACTTTCATCAAGAGGCTTTTTAGTTCCTCTTGACTTTCTGCCATAAGGGTGGTGTCATCTGCATATCTGAGGTTATTGATATTTCTCCCAGCAATCTTGATTCCGGCTTGTGCTTCATCCAGCCCAGTGTTTCTCATGATGTACTCTGCATATAAGTTAAATAAGCAGGGCGACAATATACCGCCTTGACGTACTCCTTTTCCTATTTGGAACCAGTCTGTTGTTCCATGTCCAGTTCTAACTGTTGCTTCCTGACCTGCATACAGATTTCTCAAGAGGCAGGTCAGGTGGTCTGGTATTCCCATCTCTTTCAGAATTTCCCACAGTTTATTGTGATCCACACAGTCAAAGGCTTTGGCATAGTCAATAAAGCAGAAATAGATGTTTTTCTGGAAACAAATCTGATTAGGTGATTCTAATTGGTAACCAACTTGAGAACCTGTGTGGTAGACCCTTGCTATTCAAAGATGATCTTAAGATCAGCAGAACTGGCTTCACCTGAGAGTGGTTTGTTGCACAAACAGAATTTCAGTTTCCATTACAGACTCACTCGTTCAAGCAGAATCTGCTTTTTAATAAGTCTCCAGGTCATTCATAAGGACTTTAAAATTAAGAGCACTGGCTAGATTCAAATCCTCCCTCTACGACTTACTAGCTATGTGACACTGACTAACTCAACTTCTCTGTGCCTCAAATCCCTCATTTATGAAGCAAGAATAATAATAGTACCTACGACCTATAGGGTTGATTTGAGAATTTCACACGATATTGCACTAAAATTTTTAGAATGGTGCCTGTCTTATAGTAGTGAGGGCACAAAAAATGTTAGGTATTATTTATAGCAGTTACCTCTTTTTGCTTCTTCTTTCAAGTAATACTTCTTGGACTCTTGCTGCTGCTGCTGCTAAGTCACCTCAGTCGTGTCCAACTCTATGCGACCCCATAGACAGCAGCCCACTAGGCTCCCCCGTCCCTGGGATTCTCCAGGCAAGAACACTGGAGTGGGTTGCCATTTCCTTCTCCAGTGCATGAAAGTGAAAGGTGAAAGTGAAGTCGCTCAGTCATGTCTGACTCCTAGCGACCCCATGGACTGCAGCCCTCCAGGCTCCTCCGTCCATGGGATTTTCCAGGCAAGAGTACTAGAGTGGGTTGCCATTGCCTTCTCCATCTTGGACTCTTAACCATCATTTAAACCACTGGCTCCAGGTTGCTTCTTTGGAAGCTGCAGGCTAACCAGAGCAGAATCAACTGAGTGCTTTCAAAAATCTAGAAATCCCTCAGTCTCATCTCTGAAGATTCTGATTCAGTCAGTTTGCAGACTGAAAACTAATTCCAGAGAATCTGTGTTTTTAAATCCTCCCAGGGTGATCTGGGTGATCTGATGCTCAAAGTCCTTAGACTGGGAATCAGTGCTTGGCATGCTGATATTGCCCAGCATTCACCCTACCCTTTCACTACTGTAACATCAGCTCCACTGGTGGCCTGACAACTCTAGCTTAGGCCTTTTCCTTAGCTCCAGATCGACATACCTAACTGATCGTGACAGCCCTCCACTTAGGTATCCTGTAGACACTGTAAAATCCTCACATTCAGAATTCATCCCAACAATCAAAATGCCCCCTTCCAACAGAAAGTCCTTTGACACATGAGGCCCCTGACTCTCTGTCAGCCAGTGGTTCCAGCACCCAACACTGTGCCCAAAGTCAGGAACATGGGAGTCACTCTTGTCCTCTTTCTTTTTAATTGTCCTATTCAGTAACAATATCCTTTTGATTATATATCTTCATTATTCCTGAAATCTGTTCTCCTGTCTTTGTTAGCACTTCAACCATGTAAGTTCAGGCTTTCATCTTTTCTTTTTTGGAGTAAAATAGCCTTAATTGATGTAGCTGTTCTTCTTGTCTTTTTTATTTTTTTTCTGTGGACCATTTTTGAAGTCTTTATTGAATATGTTACAATATTGCTTCTGTTTTATGTTTTGGTTTTTTCACCTTGAGGCATGTGGGATCTTAACTCCCCTACCAGGGATAGAACCTGCACCCCCTGCAAAGGAAGGCAAAATCTTAACCCCTGGATCACCAGGTAAGTCCCCTCCTTGCCTTTAATTTAATCTGTTAACTACACAGCTGATAGTGATTTTTCTGAAATTCAAATCTGACCCTGTGTTCATTCCCTTGTTTCAAATCCGTCTATGCCTTCCCTATTGCCTTTAAAATAGAAAGTCCTTTCTATGACATATGAGGCCCTTCATGGTACAGTCTCTATTACTCTGATCACTTTCTCTCTACTACTTCTTCTCTGCTATGACTAATATGATTATTTTGGAGATGTTCAAAGCAACCCGCTCTCTCACCTGTAGGTGCATATGCTGCACTCTTCTCCTTGAGCACCCTTTCTTTGGTTCTTCCTTTAGCTAACTCATTTGTCTCTCAAAGTTACCTCTTGCAAAAACCTTGTTCCCTATGATGCTATAGGATCCCCTTAATTACAATAGTAATTGCATTATGAACTGTACGCGTAAGTAGTTAAGCATATGGATTCCAGAGTCAGAGTGTATAGATCTGAGTCCTGGTATCACTGGTTACAGCTCTATGACACTAACCTACTTAATCTCTGTGCTTTGGTCACCTTGTTTGTAAAAGTATTATTTTAATAAGTCATCTCTTATTTTGTCTTGAGAAGTAAATGATATGACACATAAAATTCTTAAAACACTGCCTGACACAAAGTAAGTGCTTAGCAGCTATCAGTTATTATTATTATCTCTATTGATGAACTTAGCTTTTTAACAGCAGAGGCTGTGTTTATGTTTGATTTTTTTTATGTCTTGTTTTGTTTTTTTAACCTCTGTGCTATTTATCTGGTCCCTCCCATATCATATATACTTATTAATGACTATACATCTTTATTCATTCTGTCTTTTAACAACTATTAGATGAGCACTTATGTCAGGCACTATTCTAAGCACAAGGGATACATCAGTGAAAAAATTAAAATTCTGCCTACATAGTACTTACCTGGAGACAGAAGGCATAAGTAAAACATGTCAGGTGGCAGTAGACAGGGAGTCAGAGAGGGAATGGGAAATGCTAGTGACAGACAAGTGTTGCTGATGGGAGAGAAGGAAGAGAAGCATTCCAATTATTAAATAGGATGATCAAGAAAGGTTCATTGAGAAGATGCAGGCTCAGCAAAGATCTTAAGTAGATGAGAGGTTGATATCCTAGGGCACTCAGATATCACACTCAGAGGAGGAAACAATTACATAGTCCCCAAGATGAGTATCTGCTTTGCGTATTTGAGAAAAGGAAAGATCAGTGTTGCTGTAGTGTCATTAGAAGGGGAAGGGCAGCAGAATATGAGGTCAGGAGGAGTTCTCTGATGGCCTAGTGGTTAGGATTCTAGGCTTTTACTGCCAAATTCAAGCCATATTTGGGGGATTGAGATCCTGTAAGCCACATGGTATGGCCCCCCCCTCAAAAATAAAAAACACACAAGTCAGAAGGGAGGCAAAGAAAGATTGCAGGGTCTTATTAGCCATCATAAGGACTTTGTCATTTACTGGAGAACATTGGGAAGCCACTGGAGGGTTCTGAGAAGAGGAGTGAGTATCTGACTTGGATTTTAACAAGATCAGTGTGGCTGCTATGTTAAGAGTAAACTGAGGGAGAAGGAAATGGCAACCCACTCCAGTACTCTTGCCTGGAAAATTACATGGACTGAGGAGCCTGGTAGGCTACAGTCCAGTCCATGGGGTCACAAAGACTCAGACACGACTGAGCAACTTCACTTTCACTTTTGATAACCAGAGTATATCCATACATGAAAAATTATTCAGCTATGAGAAAAATGGAGTAGAGTTGTAAAGTATTGACCTGGAAGGATATGAATCTATACACACATACATGCATCAATCATATGGAAGAAATAAAGCAAATTTCAGAATTAAAAAAAAAGAGTAAACTGAGGCAAGGCAGAGAGAGCAGTTAGGGGACTTGAGCAATAATTTAGGCAAGAGATGATGACATGGACCAGGGTAGTTGTAGTGGGTCTAGTGAAAAGGAATGAGATTATGGTGATATGACTGGAAGAGAGAGCCAAAAGGATTTACCATGTGAGTGTATGTAGGGTGTGAGACAAAAAAGCAGTCAAGGACAGGAATGCCTCCAATGATGTTAGCCAAATTAGAAAGAGGAATTGCCTTCAAGTGAAATGGGGAAGATTGAAAATAAGAGGTTAATTTTTTTCTGTTCTGGAATTGGAGATCAGAAATTTGGTTTGGGATGTGCAAAATTTGTGATGCCTATTAAGTATAAAGGGAGACACATATATGAGTCTGGAGTTCCAGAAGAAGGGTCTGTACTGAAAAACTAAATTTGGGAGTTATCAGGGCACAAATGTTATTTAAACCTGAAAATTGTATGAGATTAACAAGAAAGTAACCACAGAGATGTCCAAACTCTGAATCCAAGGGCACTCCAAAATTTAGAAGACAGAGATGCAGAGGAATCAGCAAAAAACACTGGCCAGTAAGATTTTAAGAAGAATGGAAAAGTGGGAAATTTTAGAATTAAGTGAAGAAAATGTTTAAATAAGGAATGATCAATTGTGTCAAATACTTTTCCTGGAATAGGTCAAGTAATACAAGAATTGAAAATTGAAAAATCAGCAACATGGGGGTCATGGGGACTTTTTACAAGGGCATTTGTAAGTGGAAGAGTAAGGGAAAAACATGCTTGAAGTAGGTCCAAGAGAAACTGGGAGGAGTTGGATTTAGGAAGTACAGAAATTCTTTCAAGTTTTTCCATAAATGAGCAAATAAATAGGATGTGGGCTCAAGGGAAGTTTGGGGGGGCAGTTATTGTTGCTAAAGGTGTGAGAATTATAGCTTATTTATAAGCTGGTGGGAATATTCCAACAGAAAAGGGAAGTCAATGATGTGGGAGAGAGTGAGAACTGCTGCTGCAAGGATGACCTGGAGTAGATTAGAGAGAATGAGATCCACCTGACAAGTGTAGGGTGGGTCTTGGACAGGAGTACAGGAAAAAGACACACAGTAACAGGAGGAAAGACAGACTATGTGGACACAGATGCAGGTAGGCTGGCAGATGTGATGAGAGCCTGAGATTTCTCACTGCATCTCTTAAAGGTCCTTTAAAGAAATATCAGAACACATACTCTGTTATATATATAAATGACTTTTCATTTAACTATTTTAAAAAGAGCCTAGTACGCATGATACTGTTGATAGAAATATAGAGGGACACAGAATCCTTTCTAGCAAGAATTAGTACTGTGGGTGAAATAGGTAAACAAACAATGTGGTGGTGAAAGTATTATCAAAAAGGCATTTGAAAATACTACAGGAGCTAAGACTGAGAAAAGCATTGAACAAAATTTTCAGAATATATAAGTATGCAACCAGGACTAATTTCCTAAGGCTTAATATTCTGGGTCAGTAAACTTGCAAAATTCTGTGTGTTAACATTATAAGAATGTGAAAGTTCTCATTTCCTGCATAGATAGAAAAGTAAATACTTGTATTTGCTTTTTGGCCAATTTGAGGTTGATACAGTGAAACTCGTCTGACACTGTTAATACTTTACACTTCTAGACCTCAAACTTCCTTCCATATCAGAAACTCCTTGGCTCTTGAATCAAAGTTTTAAAAATATTTTTTTCATGTAATAATTTTTCTTAAAAGAATTCATGAATAATTATTTAAATATTTAGAGTTGGCCTGAATCTTAAACATTTTGTGGGAGTTAATTATAAATAAATATAACATACATATATATATATTTCAACTTTAAAAGAAGTTTAAGGCCCACTCTCTTAGGAGTTACTATGATAAAATGAATTATTCCCTTTGTGGTTCTAATCTTATAAGAAAATAACTTCAAAGCTGAAATTTCTGAGTGGAACCCAGATTCAAAACTTCAAAATCAGATACATGCAGCTGCACTCTGGCTCCCCTAATCCATCTAACAGCTTTTAGTGGGTTCTATAAGTGACATTAGAAAAGGCATAGCAGATGTGCAAGATGGCTTCTGAAATCTAAAGTAGGACAGATGGTTCTCTGGTTGATTGACAGCATGAGGAGATCTACGCAAGGGTCACTTCCTGTGAAGGTTTGCCCCTCCCAGCCCCCATTCCTGCTTCTGCCTGCAAATGGAAGGGTCATACAAGAAACAAAAGCAGGGATGGCTATTCAGAGTGTCTTTGTTTAAAAACATTCATTGTAGTGAAAAGATTTTCTATAAAAGAAAAAATCACCTAGATATGGAAAGAATTCTTTTTTAACCTTTGACAAAGAATTGACTCTCTGCATAGTTACAACAAAGTACATTCATGTTTGGAACACAATACTCAGGAGACTGGAGGTAGAGATGAAAGAACAAAGAACTAACAACTGGAATTTATAAGCATTGGTTTAGTACTACCAAACAGCATTGGTTAGTACTAGACTATTTCACCATTGGAAGTCCCATATTGCCCTTAAAAATAAACTTCTTATTTTAAATTTTAACTATTTATGATTGGTAACCAGTAATTAATAGTCTAGGCTACATCACCGGTATGCTTATCCCTCTCTCTCTCTCTTTTTTTTTTCAAATTCCTTTCTAGTACTTCAAATCTTTAAAAAAAGTAAAAACAAACTCATATTCATTGCATGTAAACTAAATGCTGGGCCCTGTACTAGGTGCTTTCTTATAATTTAATATGATTTGGGATCTTAGCAATATTAACTGACTCTTTCTTCTTAGGTTCACATTAATACAGAAACTTGGGCCCCTGGTTTTATTGATATTCTTTTTCATCTCTTCTGCTGTTAGAGGGAAGTGTAGTGTTAGTGGCTCAGTTGCATCGGACTCTTTGCAACCCCACAGATTGCAGCCTGCTGGGCTCCTCTGTCCATGAAATTCTCCAGGCAAGAATACTGGAGTGGGTTGCCGTTCCCTTCACCAGGGGATCTTCCAGACCCAGGGATTGAACCCGGGTCTTCCACACTGCAGGCAGATTATTTACCATCAGGGAAGCCCCGGGTGTCAGAGGGAAACCAAACACAAAATACACCCAGGAGAATATGTCCATGCCCAAGTTCAGATGCATGCTATGATTCCAAGATTTCTGCCTTCCACCCAGCTCTTGAAGACATTTATACAGTGGCAGATGCAAGGCCTCTCCATACAAGAGACTCAGGAACAGTGATGTGTTTGTAAGGAAGTGCTGGGGATAAATTGTCTTGAAACTTCCTTTGTCTAAAATTATGCTTATTTAGAGCAAGCTGCCAAAGTACCAGTAAATTCACATCCTGCTGGGAAGCCTGCATTTTGGAGGGTCTTCAAAAAGTGCTGCACATTGATAAAAGTCTGAAGACTATAGTGGATCCTATCCATCTAGTCAAGGCTATGGTTTTTCCTGTGGTCATGTATGGATGTGAGAGTTGGACTGTGAAGAAGGCTGAGAGCCGAAGAATTGATGCTTTTGAACTGTGGTGTTGGAGAAAACTCTTGAGAGTCCCTTGGACTGCAAGGAGATCCAACCAGTCCATTCTGAAGGAGATCAGCCCTGGGATTTCTTTGGAAGGAATGATGCTGAAGCTGAACCTCTAGTACTTTGGCCACCTCATGTGAAGAGTTGACTCACTGGAAAAGACTCTGATGCTGGGAGGGATTGGGGGCAGGAGGAGAAGGGGACGACAGAGGATGAGATGGCTGGATGGCATCACTGATTCGATGGACGTGAGTCTGGGTGAACTCCGGGAGTTTGTGATGGACAGGGAGGCCTGGTGTGCTGCAATTCATGGGGTCGCAAAGAGTCGGACACGACTGAGCAACTGAACCGAACTGATACACAGATACATTTAGACTTTACTACTGAGGCTCATGAAGTAAACTGGGTCCTGACCATATGGACAGCAACCTCCCAGCTACTTCTTCCCATTCTCAAACAATTCTAGAAGCAACGAATAGCCAACTAAGTGACACAGAAGAATGAATAAGTGATCTGAAAGATAGAATAATGGAACTCACTCAGTCAGAACACCATACAGAAAGACAAATGAAAGAAAAAGAAAGAAAGAAAGCAACGTATGAGATCTATCGGATAATATAGGTGCTCAACACTGCTAACTATCAGAGAAATGCAAATCAAAACCACAGTTAAGGTATCATCTCATACCAGTCAGGATAGTCATCATCAAAAAACCTACAAATAACAAATGCTGAAGAGGGTGTAGAGAAAATAAAACCCCTCCTACACTACTGGTCAGTGTATTGGTCAGTCAGCAAAAACAAGACTGGGAGCTGACTGTGGCTCAGATCATGAACTCCTTATTGCCAAATTCAGACTTAAATTGAAGAAAGTAGGGAAAACCACTAGACCATTCAGGTACGACCTAAATCAAATTCCTAATGATTATACAGTGGAAGTGAGAAATAGATTTAAGGGACTAGATCTGATAGAGTGCCTGATGAACTATGGACGGAGGTTCGTGACATAGTACAGGAGACAGGAATCAAGACCATCCCCAAGAAAAAGAAATGCAAAAAAGCAAAATGGTAGTCTGAGGAGGTCTTACAAATAGCTGTGAGAAGAAGAGAAGCCAAAGGCAAAGGAGAAAAGGAAAGATATACTCATTTGAATGCAGAGTTCCAAAAAATAGCAAGGAGAGACAAGAAAGCCTTCCTCAGTGATCAGTGCAAAGAAATAGAGGAAAACAATAGAATGGGAAAGACTAGAGATCTCCTCAAGAAATTAGAGATACCAAAGGAACATTTCATGCAAAGATGGGCTCAATAAAGGACAGAAATGGTATGGAACTAACAGAAGCAGAAGATATTAAGAAGAGGTGGGAAAAATACTCAGAAGAACTTTACAAAAAAAGATCTTCATCACCCAGATAATCATGATGGTGTGATCACTCACCTAGAGGCAGACATCCTGGAATGTGAAGTCAAGTGGACCTTAGGAAGCATCACTATGAACAAAGCTAGTGGAGGTGATGGAATTCCAGTTGAGCTATTTCAAATCCTAAAAGATGATGCTGTCAAAGTGCTGCACTCAATATGGTAGCAAATTTGGAAAACTCAGCAGTGGCCACAGCACTGGAAAAGGTCAGTTTTCATTCCAATCCCTAAGAAAGGCAATGCCAAAGAATGATCAAACTACCGCACAATTGCACTCATCTCACAGGCTACCAAAGTAATGTTCAAAATTCTCCAAGCCAGGCTTCAGCAGTATGTGAACCATGAACTTCCAGATGTTCAAGCTGGTTTTAGAAAAGGCAGAGGTACCAGAGATCAAATTGCCAACATCCGCTGGATCATCAAAAAAGCAAGAGAGTTCCAGAAAAAACATCTATTTCTGCTTTATTGACTATGCCAAAGCCTTTGACTTTCTGGATCACAATAAACTGTGGAAAATCTTTAAAGAGATGGGAATACCAGACCACCTGACCTGCCTCTTGAGAAACCTATATGCAGGTCAGAAAGCAACAGTTAGAACTGGACATGGAACAACAGACTGGTTCCAAATAGGAAAAGGAGTACGTCAAGGCGGTATATTGTCACCCTGCTTATTTAACTTGTATGCAGAGTACATCATGAGAAACGCTGGGCTGGATGAAGCACAAGCTGGAATCAAGATTGCCAGGAGAAATATTAATAACCTCAGATATGCAGGTGACACCACCCTTATGGCAGAAAGTCAAGAGGAACTAAAGAGCCTCTTGATGAAAGTGAAAGAGGAGAGTGAAAAAGTTGGCTTAAAGCTCAACATTCAGAAAACGAAGATCATGGCATCCTGTCCCATCACTTCATGGCAAATAGATGGAGATACAGTGGAAACAGTGTCAGACTTTATTTTGGGCAGCTCCAAAATCACTGCAGATGGTGACTGCAGCCATGAAATTAAAAGACGCTTACTCCTTGGAAGGAAAGTTATGACCAACCTACATAGCATATTTAAAAGCAGAGACATTACTTTGCCAACAAAGGTCCGTCTAGTCAAGGCTATGGTTTTTCCAGTAGTCGTATGGATGTGAGAGTTGGACTGTGAAGAAAGCTGAGCATTGAAGAATTGATGCTTATGAACTGTTGTGTTGGAGAAGACTCTTGAGAGTCCCTTGGACTGCAAGGAGAGCTATCCAGTCCATCCTAAAGGAGATCAGTCCTGGGTGTTCTTTGGAAGGACTGATGTTGAGGCTGAAACTGCAATACTTTGGCCACCTGATGCGAAAAGCTGACTTATTGGAAAAGACCCTGATGCTGGGAAAGATTGAGGGCAGGAGGAGAAGGGGACAACAGAGGATGAGATGGTTGGATGGTGTCACCAACTCAATGGACAGGAGTCTGAGCAAACTCCAGCAGTTGGTGATGGACAGGGAGGCCTGGAATGCTGTAGTCCATGGGGCTGCAAAGAGTCAGACATGACTGACTGAACTGAACACTATTGGTGGGAATTGAAATTGGTGCAGCCTCCATAAAAAAACAGTATGAAGATTCATTTAAAAATTAAAAATAGAGCTACCATATGATCCAGCAATCCCACTTTTGGGTAAATATGCAGAAAAGACAAAAACTCTAATTCAAAAATATTTATACACTCTAATGTTCATAGCAGCACTAATTATAATAACCAAAACATGGAAACAATCCAAGTACCCATCAACAAACAATTGACTTAAGTTTACGTGGCATACATATACAATGGAATATTAACCAGTTGTAAAAAAGAATGAAAATATTTCCATTTGCAGCAGCATGGATGGACCTAGAGAATATCATATTCACTGAAGTAAGTCAGAGAAAAACTGACTGAAACCAAATAGTATATGGTATCACTTCCATGTGAATCTAAAAAATATTACAAATAAGTCTATATACAGAACAAAAACAAACTCACAGATATAGAAAACTAGCTTATGGTTACCTAAGGGGAATGGAAGTACAAAGGATAAATTTAGAGTATGAGATTAGCGGACAAAACTACTATACATAAAATAGGTAACAAGAATTTTCTGTAAAGTACAGAGAACTATATTCAATATCTTGTAACAATCTATTGTGGATTAAAAAATGTTGCCTGACATATCAAGAATGCTGTGGCCATCAAGCCACCAGCTATTACCACGGCCCATAGCTGTAAGCTGAGGGAACTGAAGATGGAGACAAAAGGGCTGCTGAATGCCAAGCCCTCAGCCACTGCAGCCATCCCCAATGGTGTACAACGAGGGGACTCAGGATGAGAAAGAACCGGACACTAGCTCTAGGTAGCTAAGGTTCATGTTAAAGAAATGATCTCAATGACTCTTGCATCTTTCCATACATAGAAAAATACTAAAATCATTAACTTGAGATGTCTGGTATTCTTTAACCAAAAGTAATCTTTTGATGTTCCGACTACCTGGTTTTTGTTGCAAAGCTCCCATATTGTATATCCTGGCTCCTCCCTGAACTTTTTGGAGCAGTCCCTCAGAGCTGTCTGAGACGCTATCTCCTGGGCTTGATGTCCTCAGCAGGTCCACCTACTAAAATATAATTCTCAACTTTTATGGTGTACATTTTTTTTTTCAGTCGATACCACAATGGAAAATAATCTGAAAAAATCATATATATAATTATATTAGTTACTTTGCTGTACACTGAAACTGGCATAGTATTGTAAATCAACTATATTTCAATAATTTTAAAAAAGAGAGAGAGAGAAATAAAAAGGTGAATCAACTTTCAGTAAGCCTTTGGCGCCTACCCAATCTATGTTTAAATTCTTTAATTATTGCATTACCAATGGACTCATTAACCTCTAAATTCCAGAAGAGAAAATGCCAATTTACCTTGAATGTTTAGAATTTTATTTTTTCCCACAGAAAGAGTACCATACCGTTTCTTCAATAGAAATCCAAGTTTTCAGTTAACTTGATTGCTGAGAAATATGTGGGCAACAGAAAATACACTCATCAATGTGTATCATGTGTCAAGTGTTAGGCCTGGCTCAGTAATATAAAGAATATGGTAAAATTATGTTCTGTACTCTTATTTATTCAGAAAGCAAAGAGCAGATTACCTTTTAGTGTTAAGCTCACTCAGTGTGTCTTCTAATTTTCCTATTTTTGTTTCTTCTTTTATAAAAATGTACTCAAATTCACTTAAGAAACACTTATTGATTTCACACTATGTGCTAATCATTTTTGATGCCGGACAGGCTCCTACTGTTATGGCTCTTTCATTTTAGTGAGGTGCTGGAGAGAGGGGGTGGGGGGAGAGAATAGACAAATAATTGTTTAGGTCATGAAGAATGGCATGAAAATATTAAATGGAGTAACATGGAGAGTAACTGGGGAGCTATTTTAATTGTGTGATCAGGGAAGGTTTCTTTGATATGACATCAGGTGCAACCACAAACAAGAAGTCATGTGATCTGGAGGAACAATGTTATTGAAAAAGTAACAGTGGTTGTAGAGGGAATGATGATTGCAAAGGCCCCAAACCCAGAACCAGACTACCATGTTCTAGGAGCAAAATGAATATTAATTATTAATATTGATGACCTTAAGGATATATTTAGGAGTATTATGATTTATAAGCCAAGTTGTCAGTCTGAGAGAAGCTCTGCAATAGAGACAGAAATGAGCAAAAAGATCACAACAGTGGCAGAACAACATTATAGTGACAGAATTTTGCACAAAGAGGTAGGAAGAAGTTATTAATCCTCAGGGTGTATTTCAGGGAAGTCTTTGCAAAGGAGGTAATGTAAAAGCAGGATTTTGAACTATCAATAGTGTTGACAAGGCAGGAATGATGACTATGTCAGGGGCAAAGCATACAGGGAACTGTGAGTGCAAAGGAGTTTCCTACAATGAGCACGAAAATAGAAAAAAGTGAGGCTCAAGAGGGCAGAGGCCAAGCCATGAAAGGGCTCGATATTCTGTGCATGATAGGAGATATCAAAGGCTCTAAGGAATGAACCACAGGATTGAATTTTAGAGGATCACCACAGACTGTCTCCCAAATATGTCTGTGGGAGAACAAAATGAAGGTGGTGAAAAAAAGATGGAATGAGGATAGCCACAGTTGGGCTCAGTAAGAAATAAAAGTGATCTGAGAGGTTTTTAGGAGTTAAACAAAAGAGGGCTGACTGTTCACTGCTTCAGTCGCTCAGTCATGTTCAACTCTTTGCGACCTCATGAATCGCACGCAGCATGCCAGGCCTCCTTCTCCATCACCAACTCCCAGAGTTCACTCAAACTCATGTCCATCGAGTCGGTGATGCCATCCAGCCATCTCATCCTCTGTCGTCCCCTTCTCCTCCTGCCTCCAATTCCTCTCAGCATCAGTCTTTTCCAATGAGTCAACTCTTCGCATCAGGTGGTCAAAGTATTGGAGTTTCAGCCTCAACATCAGTCCTTCCAATGAACACCCAGGACTGATCCTCTTTAGAATGGACTGGTTGGATCTCCTTGCAGTCCAAGGGACTCTCAAGAGTCTTCCCCAACACTACAGTTCAAAAGCATCAATTCTTCGGCACTTAGCTTTCTTCACAGTCCAACTCTCACATCCATACATGACCACAGGAAAAACCATAGCCTTGACTAGACGGACCTTTGTTGGCAAAGTAATGTCTCTGCTTTTGAATATGCTATCTATGTTGGTCATAACTTTCCTTCCAAGGAGTAAGTGTCTTTTAATTTCATGGCTGCAGTCACCATCTGCAGTGATTTTGGAGCCCAAAAAGATAAAGTCTGACACTGTTTCCACTGTTTCCCTATCTATTTCCCATGAAGTGATGGGACAGGATGCCATGATCTTCATTTTCTGAATGTTGAGCTTTAAGCCAACTTTTTCACTCTCCTCTTTCACTTCCATCAAGAGGCTTTTTAGTTCCTCTTCATTTTCTGCCATAAGGGTGGTGTCATCTGCATATCTGAGGTTATTGATATTTCTCCTGGCAATCTTGATTCCAGCTTGTGCATCATCCAGCCCAGCATTTCTCATGATGTACTCTACATATAAGTTAAATAAGTAGGGTGACAATATACAGCCTTGATGTCCTCCTTTTCCTACTTGAAACCAGTCTGTTGTTCCATGTCCAGTTCTGTTGCTTCCTCACCTAATCACCGATAACGTTCAGTAGCTGGCTCTCTACAAATATTTGTATAGTAAAGAAATGAATGGTGGTTGAAAAGTCATGAGTCCCGCCCTCAAACTTCCATTACTAGAGAACTTGGACGGCTTATGCCTCGTTTAAGTGTGTCGTTTTAAACCCAACAACCCTATGAGGTAGGTCGTATTTCCATTTTTCAGTAGAGAAAAACCTGAGGTTCAGAGAGAGCTGGAATGTACCTTGCCTGAGGTTTCTAGAACTAGTCAGAAGGCTCAAAAGTATCAACCAAGTGCACGTTTAATAATTATTTGCTACTGCTAAGCCTGGAGGCCCAAAGGAAGAAGTGCGCTATGTAAAGCCTAAAAGCAGAGAAAGCTAAATAGCCAACTCTAAACAGAGGATAAAAAGGGCTTCCAGAACGTTCCTGCTGGCCAGTCACTGGAGGATTACAGCGGTGCGTCACAGCAGCCTAAACCTTGGCCTCCTCCCGCGCGGCGCAGGGAGGAGGTGGGCGGGGCTCCGGGTCTGCAGTGGTGGAACGCGCAGCCGCAGTGCAGCCCGTGAGTGCCGCTGCCGGCGGTGGAGGGGAACGCTGCAGGAACAAGCCAAGGCGGACAACGCAGACAGGCGCAGGAGTTCGCGTCCATTCTGAGGCTGCTCGCTTTCAGACTCCGCAGGGAGGACTTGACGTCATTTCCTTCCGTAGGTCACCACTGCTTCCGGGTCGCGGTCATTTTGAGTCTATCTGGGTGACTTCTTGGCGGTCGTGTCGTTGACCGCTCCCCACCCCCAACCCCGCTGCAGTCCCGCGCGCCTCCCACCTTCCCCTCCCCCCTCCACCACACTTGACTCCCCTCCGGGCCTTCTGTCCCTGATCGACCGGGCTCGCCGCGCCACCGCCCGCCGCCGTCGTCGGGAGGTGGGTGAAATGACGCAGAAAGCCCCGTTCCGCCCCCCACCTACCCACTCACCATCTCTGTGCGGCCGGCTGCTCCCCTGCGCCTGCCGCCATTTTTCCCGCCTGCGAGGGTGGGCCGATCGCTCTTTGGGCCTCGGGCTCCAGGGTGCCGGTGACCAGGGCTGGTGAGGGAGCGTGTCTGGGGGTGTGCATGGGAGAAATTGGTGGTGACGGATGTGTGTAGGTGTTGGAGGTGGGAGACGCAGTGCGTGGGGGATGGGGTGCAGGAATCGGCGGTGGTTTTATTCTTTGGGAGCAAGAGATTAAAATGGTTTTGTCAAGCCTGACAGTCTCTTTCTAGGTAGGATGCTGTTATGAGAAGAGGATTTCAGTTTTTTCTTTTACTGTTGTTCGATGAGATACGTAGTTTATTAAGGAACCTCTATCCATCCATGCATTGATTTACTCTTATTTATTCTTTTTCCCTAGTCAAGAGGTTGGCATGAATTAATAGAAGGCCCTCAGTGACAACTTACTGAATAAGTGAATTATGGAAGGGTCCCAATTGCTATCCTCATCGCGTGTGAAATTTCCCGTTTTCATTTAAATTGTCTTTAAGATGAAAATAAAGACGATATGTGAACATTGTGCAAAATACGTAGCTGTCTAAATCTGTTGATCTCGTAAACCCAGAGACATAGGTTAAAAATAATAATAAAGTGTATGTTCTTGAAATGCTATGCGTTTTGTGTATCTCGTTTATTTTTCTAGGTCTCCATTTTAGGGTGGGAGAAAAGAGGATACAATCGAATGTTCTGTTAGCTTCCCACCACAGGGAGAACAAAATGACGTCCTTGTTATTTCAGTTTTTTTTTTTTTTTGGAAGTACTGTTTTGTAGAAGAGATTGTATGTTTCCTGGTGATTATTTCATTTTTTAAAAATGTAAGCCCAGAAATGACTTGGGATTTCCTTCTCTATTTTGGTGAATTATCTTAATCGTTGGGCATATGTTTCGGAGAGGATCTTAACACATGATGTGAAATAAAGCAGCCTCAGAAGGAAAAATAAGTCTTTAAAAAACCGATAACCTTTTGTATCTTCATATAACCAGCTGATAAATAATTGCAAAGCATCTATTCTTCTTCAATTACAGGACCTAATGAATCGTTCTAAAATAGGTAATAGGTTTGTGACTTTTTTAGGCAACTTTTCAAGTACTCTAGATGTAGTTGTGTTCTGTAAATATTTGTTGACTGGTTGCAGTGTAGACTAGTAATTTTACTACGTTATATCTTGATTTATTTTGGCCAATTGCAGTCATTTCTAATGCTTTTCATGAATGTTTTTGATGCAGGAAAGATGAATGGGAGGGCTGATTTTCGAGAGCCGAATGCAGAAGTTCCAAGACCAATTCCCCGTAACTATCAGTTAAATTATTTGTAATTAAAAGCATTTTTTATGTAGAGAAATTTTCATTTCCTTGAATAGCAGTAGCCACTGGGCTGGCTTCATGGCTGTGTGACCTTTGTGGTTGCACATGGACCCATTAATGGTCTACTCTTGGCACCCTTAAATTCTTAGTAATTTGAACAAAGGGTCCCAAATTTTAATTTTGCACTAGCCCCAGCCCATTTTGTAGCCAATCTTGACTACATAACTGGTAGAATATTGGCACTAATTTTATATTTGAAGTCAAAGTTTGTTAAAAGTTTACAATCCACTTATTCCATTACTTTATTTTTTTAAAAATTATGTTTTGTTAATGTTTAGACTAAGGTAATTTTTCAGACTTAGTTTTTCTTCATGGATGTTTTAACATTTTACTAATTTTCCTTGGTAAAAAGACATAGGGGCTGATTACATTCCAACGGAGGAAGAAAGAAGAGTCTTTGCAGAGTGCAATGATGAAAGCTTCTGGTTCAGATGTAAGTTAAATTTTCTAATCAACAAAATTTGATCTTTAATATCTGAAATTATGATGATTTCACATAGAAAGAATGGGCAGCTTTTTGACTTTGGTATGGTTATTGCTAAAAGAGGTTGGTTAAAGAAATAAAGTTGTATACATTTTATTAAGCATTTAAAATTGAATTATAGTTGATGTATGATGTTAGTTTCAAGTGTACTCCATAGTCATTTGGCCTTTGCATATATCATGAAATGATCAGAATTGTATGCATTTTAAAGTAATAATTTTTTTCAAGATTGTATTTTTGTTGACAATAGTTATAGCATTTACTGAGTGTACATGGGTTATATAAAAATAACCTAATAAGGTTAATAACTATTACCCTCACTTTACAGATGAAGAAATTGAGGTTTAGAGCTGTTAAAGATACCATCTGTTGTTCTGCAGCTGGTAAGCAGTGGTGTTTGGACTTGAAGCCATGTCTCTGAAAATAGTTCATGATTCTACCCCTTAAACTTTTAACCGCTATAGGATAAAAATTGGTTAGTTTCTGTTTTATTGATGTGAAGTACAATTACACTACAGCTCTTAATTTCTGACTAGAGATCTTATACATGAAGATTTTATTTTTTAAGTACAGAGAATGGTGAAAGCAACACAGAACATAATTTTCCTTTCAATAGAGCCACGTTGTTTCTTCAAGAGGTCACTGCAGTCCTTTCAGATAAGGTAATTCTAGCAAAAAAAACAAAACAAAACAAAAAAAAACAAAAAACCAAGGTGGGATTTTGAAAAAGGAGGGGGTGACAAGTAATTAAAAAGGATGTACATTTTCATCAGTCAGCCTAGTATTTGTGCATATAGTATGTAAGGTACTGTGCTTGGAATATGTTTTATGAGACAGTCTTTGTCTTGAAGTAGTTTTATGATGTACTTGAGACAAAACTAACTCATGAGACACCTTGAGAAAGATTAAGTGCCTAACAGCAATAGGATTAGAAAGATAAATTAGTTGGAATTGATTTAGCTATAAAAGGCCTTATTAAACAAATGAGACTTAACAACCAATAGAAGTTCAGGTAAATGAAGAATGGTGGGGGAGCATTTAAATGAACAAAGGCAGGTTCTCTAATCACTTGATCTCTTCTGGAGCCTTGAGTCTGAAGGGATTGGAGCAGAGGTCTTTTGTTGGGGGTGGAAAATAAATATAATACCAAGAAGTTAAAGGTTTGATTTATTACCTATCATATGTTTTGGAGGTGCTAGTGATAAAGAACCTGCCTGCCAATGCAGAAGACATAAGAGATGCAAGTTCAATATCTGGGAAGATCCCCTGGAGGAGGACATAGAGACCCCACTCCAGTATTCTTGCCTGCAGAATCCCATGGACAGAGGAGCCTGGTGGGCTACAGTCCATAGGATTGCAAAGAGTCAGACATGATTGAAGCAACTTAGCACATGTCTGTGAGTTCTTGGGCCAAGGGGATGATACGTTATTTTTTTAAAGGAACATTAGTTAGCAGTGTGCAGAATGGGTTAGAAGGATAAGAAGGTGTACAATTGGTTACATCTGCACAAACATACAGGTAATGTAACAATCTACATGCTAGGGTTAGTTTAATGTGTATTATATGTTACAGCAGTTCTCAATCTCTGCAATTGAGATAGTGTATGAATTCATATTTGTTTCATGCATCTTTTATAGGTTTTGTGAATGATGTTTCATACATCTGAATTGGTTTTTGAATAAAACAGTATATGATTATGTAAGAGAGAGCATAGACTCTGAGACCTGACTGTCTGGATTCAAGTTACAGCTCCAACATATATCAGCTGTGAGATTTTGGAGAAGTTCCTGATCTCTATATGCCTCAGTTTCCTTCTCTGTTAAGTGGGGATAATAATAACCTATCTCATGGGATTGTTAAGGAGATTAATTCAGTTTAACTTATTTGTGTTAAGCTGTTTTATTGAATGGCTGTCAGTGCTGTTGTGATAAATGAAAAGTTTCAATTGAAAATGATTATGAGTTTAGAGAAGTATTTTGCTAGTGTAAGAAAAGAGTTAAAGGAATTTTAGGGGTTCTTGTGTTGAATATGATTGAGATCATGGTCATAATATAAAATAGCATTTGGTCAGCAGTTTTACTGATTTGCCTAAAGAAACATTTAGTAGACTCTGGAGTGGGAGTCAAGTAGTGCCGTGGGAAAAGACCATTGACCTGGGAGTTAGAAGACTTGAATTTGATCTAAATTCTACCACAAACCATCTGGGTTGCTTTGAGCAAATGACTTCTTTACTCTGACTAGAATGAAGACTAAATAATCTCTGAAGTCTCTTAATTTTCCATTCTCATTTTCTGTAACAATGCATGAGTTGGGAAGAGACCTTAGTTCTACTCGGTTACCCTTTATAGTATGAAAAGAAGTTAGGAGATTTATGGAAAGATACAGTGGTGAATGGCAGAACTAGTACTAGAATCTCATTGACCAGACTGTTGCTCTTTACATTATACCATCTTGGCCTAAGAAGAAAGCAAAATGGGGAAATTGTCCTTTGCAGAGATGGCCAACTAACTCATTGCCTTTTATCCTTAATGATTCTTCAGTGCTTCAAGTTGCAATTCTTGAACCAAGCTGAAGAAGAAAAGTGATTGCAAATTGTACTGATGCTGTAATTTTAAAGGAGTATCCTTTGAAAAACCTTAAATAATATATGAAGGCATTCTAACCAACCGTTAGATCATTTTTCCAGCAGAGGTGAAATCCATTAGTAAGTAATAGAGCAAGGATTTAAGCCTTAAGAGTTTCTGCAGATTGTGTCTGATGGCAAAGCTAATGCCCTATTCCAGCATTACGGATTTTAATCATGAATATTTTAATAATTCAAATGCTTAATGACTGGTTCTTAAATTGCCCATATATATTCTAGACCATAGTTGAGCAGGCTGTAACCCAAGGGCCAAATCTGTTTTTGTATGGCTGTGAGCTAAGGGTGACTTTCACATTTTTGAATAGTTGAAAAAAGCAAAAGAATTTTTCATTACACGTGAAATTTACCTGGAATTCCTATTTTTGCATTCATGAAGTTTTATTAGAACATAGATGTGTTCATTTGTTTATATATTGTCTCAGTGCTTTTGCTTTAAAATTCATAGTTGGGGCAAAGACTGTGTGGCACACAATACCTAAAGTATTTACCACGTGACTCTTTACAGACAATTACCCAGCCCCTAGTCAGGAACTTCAGTCTCCAGTGCGGCAGCCATATATAGCTATTTCAATGTAAAATAGTTTACAGCAGAAGGGATACAAAGGAAAATCAGCAAAGGAAAAGGAGTGGGTGAAATTCAGAGACAAAGCTTCTGAGAGTCCTCTCCAAGTAGTCACACACTGAATGTACTAAATTTCTCCAGTTGCATGTTGTAGTAACACATCAGAGACTTAGCACCCACAGTTTTTATTAGGATCTGGTCACATAGGCTCCCTCTGCCTAGCAGGTAACAAAAATTCCAGACTCCCCGAAGGAAAGGAGGTGTTTGGTATGAACAATATTTGTGCAAGTAGTTTGGGCATAGTGAGCCACTTATCATCCAGGTAAAGTTTTATATCGGTTTACCTGTCAACCTCCTAGATATAAGGGAAGGACCAATCTTGAAAGCAGGCCTTTGTAAGGAAAGCAGTTTCCGGGCTGCCGTGTTAAATCTTTCCTGCACACTGCCAACTGGAGAAGAGATACAGACTTAACATCGAAATTCTTTTGGGCAGTTGGGTATAGAAGACTGGCTTCATAAATTATGAGCCTCTTTGAGATTATGAGAGTTTTGGATTTTTCACTCAGCATTAATATGCATATGTATGTCAGTCATATTTTCATTTAGTTTTATAGAATTCCCTGGTTTAAGAGAAAGCATTGGTGTTTAAAATACATGCTTTCTAATTGTACCAATCACCATATGATTTTGGGCAAATAATGTGTCTTGTGTATTGGTTCACTCTGTAATACAGAACTTAAAAACTTGATATCTGGTATCAGAATTCATTGGAATCTGGAATCTGCCATTGACATGGCTGTATGATCTTGAACAAATTACTTAATGTCTCTAAGCTTCAGTTTCCTTATCTTTAAAAGGGTAATAGTAATATCTAGCTTATAAAGATGTGGTAAAAATTAAATGAGGTAATGTGCTGAAAGCACTTAATATGGTACGTGGAATTTTGCAGTTTGTAATATATGTCTTGCCTACCTCATCAGTAATTTTTTTCCCCGTTCAACTTCAAAGGTAACTTTTGATCACTATTACTGTGTTGTTTTAATTGATGATATCAGTGAATGGCTTTTTTAGAGCCTAAATCTGGGTGGTTCTGAAATTATGTTGTTTAATAATCTGTTGTATTTTCTTAAATTTAAAATGCTTTTTATGTTTCCCTGAGTATATATAGCACAGCTTTTAAAAGTGGAGAAATCTCTTTTGAAGATCTTAATTGCAATGTACTTCTAGCTGGTTTTACTGATATACATCTATTTATCCTAATGAACTCAGACAAAATCCTTTCCTTTTATTGATGTTGACAAATTCTTTTTCCCCCTATAGCTGTACCTTTGGCTGCAACAAGTATGTTGATTACTCAAGGATTGATTAGTAAAGGTAAATATTTTAAACTTTGTATTTGTTTAGCACATTGGATATCATGTTTTTATGTTCTGTTTTTCTCATCTTTAGATAAGGGACATATGGTAATGTATCATATTAAAAATTATCATTAAAATTTTCTACATCAGAAGAGATCTATCTCCATGAATCCAGATTCAAATGTCAAATTTGAGAATTTGATGTCATCCTGCACTGTAGTGTATTAACACTCTAAGAACAAGAAAGTAATTAAAAGCCAGTGGTGGTTTACAGGAAGGTAGAGAAATAAACCTGGCTTAGGTAGACCATCCACATAACTCATCACCTAGTAGCTGGTTAGAAATGCATATTCATGGGCCCCATCCCAGGCCTGCTGAATCAAGAGTCTGAGTTAAGGCTCCAGCTGAATCTTGTGTATTGGTTAAAAGACTGAATTCTCTACCTAGCTTCCTAAACCAGCTTTGTTTTATAATGAGGGAGTGGAGGTTCTTCCTTGTCCAAATTCTGTTGGTTTAAATGGTGAAGTTGGCAATCTCTTAATAACCAGAGCAAAAAGAAAATACATAGATATTCTGTTCAGTTCAGTTCAGTTGCTCAGTCGTGTCTGACTCTTTGCAACTCCGTGAATCGCAGCACGCCAGGCCTCCCTGTCCATCACCAACTCCCGGAGTTCACTCAAACTCACGTCCATCGAGTCAGTGATTCCATCCAGCCATCTCATCCTCTGTCGTCCCCTTCTCCTACCCCCAATCCACCCCAGCATCAGAGTCTTTTCCAATGAGTCAACTCTTCGCATGAGGTGGCCAAAGTATTGGTGTTTCAGCTTCAGCATTTAGCAAAATAAATGAAAATTTTGAATTACGTAGTAAAATATGCTACTTGGAAAGAATAGTTGCGTTTAGGTTAGGTATTAAATCTATCAGTCTCTACATCTTTAAATTTAGTTGTGTAAACAGTAGAAATATTCATTACATTTATTTTGTGAACTGTCTTCTTGGAATTAGAAGATGTTCCAGAAAATGATAGTCAACAAGCTCCTTCTAAAATGTTACTATGATAGGAACATATGGCTTTTTCATATTAGCAGTATGAAATACTTAGTATTGATATAACTAGTTGAGAAAAGTAGTTTTGGGGGGAAATGGAAGTAGTTTTTGAGGTAAAATTTTGTTTTTATTTCAAGAATTTCCAAAGAACCTCACTAGACAGGAATTTTTAAAAAGCAAATGAATCAAGATACATATAATCTTACTTGTTTTTCAGAGTTGTTTTATAGACTAGGGTTGTTTCTATAGTGTGAAACAGACATTTTAGTCTCATTAATTTTAAGGAAAAACTGAGCAATGGAGAAATTATAGTGTCTATTATTATACTACCCATTTTATTTATGTGAGTTCTGTCAGTCATTTAATGATTAGAGCTAGACATGGGGTGGGGTGGATTACAGAAAAGAAAAATTAAAAACAGCTGGTGGTTCATGTAAGGAAAACAAAGTGAATGCAAAGTCGTGAATACAACTTAGTGAATACAAAGTTGAAACAAATAGAGACTATAAATATTAAATAAGCTTCTAAGTTTTGTGGTAGAGACTCCAAGAGCTATAGGTTTTCAAAGAAGAAAGATCTTTGTAGGGCTACTGTAATGAAGGTTTTGAAGATGGGTAGGATTTAGATTAAAGGAGATGTAAGAGGATCTCAGGAAGGAGGGACCTGGTTATCAGATTGATAACTATGACAGTTGGGGGGATAGTCAGGAGACTGACGTGGCTAGAGTGGCAAAATCGTGCAGGGAAGAATGAAAATGTATAGCTAAGGTAGAACCAAGAGAAATGGTAATTTGAAAAGATTATAAGAAAGCAAAATTTTGGAACTTTGGGGCTTATGTAGAGTAGGAGACTTTGGACAGCTTGTAGGTAAGACACAAGTGGTAAAGGTTGGGAGGATCAGATTGCACCTACTCACTTAGACCTTACGTTTTCAACAATAAAATGACACCATTGCTAGGTTTTTGCCTGTTTGGGAATGCCTTGTAGCTAATCATACATATAACCAAACCACAGACAGAAATTCCCTTTTTGTAGTTGAACACACATCTTCATAGGGTGGTTCTTATATAATTACCACTGAAAACCTTAGGACCTAGTACTGAAATGACAGATTAATTTTGCAGCCAAAATCATCTTGGACTTCTGGTTACCGTTTGGTGATTATTTGACTTGAAATTAATGGTGATTTATACCTCTGATTTTGTTTGCAGAAGTCATACCATGAGCAACAACCATCTTCAACATCTTTATAGTTTTTCATAGTGATTGGGCTTGGAGCTTTTCAGCGGGATTTAGTAATCTACTTTTTAAAAAGGATGAATTGTTGAAAATGACTTACCTAATTTGTAGAATAACATTTTCTATTGAGCATGTCACGTCACTTTTATACCTTTGTCAGTGTTTTGTTGTTGGGATTTTGATACTTTGAGTAAAAAAATACAGAAAAGAATATTGAGTGATATGTCACCCATATAATTATCTCCCAGAATTGAGGGCTTTTATTATTGTTGAAATTGTATCGGGGTCTTGTTTTTGGAGGGTGAGGTATTCTAATGAAAAAGCCAATCTCAAAAAAAAATATTAAGAGAGACTTTAGAAAAGGAATTTGAATCCAGCAAAGCATTTTGCATTTAATCAAAATGCCTAACATTTTGTGTATGATTTTATCCACATGTATGATTTTTAATCCAGTTTGTCATACTCTACGTAGTCTTAGCTGCTCCTGCTCTAGTCATTCTTTTTAATCAAAACATTTAAATATACTCAGATCATTTCTAACTTCAGAACATAAAAAAGAAAAAATCTTTTTTATCCTTTTACAGCTGTTCCTAGTTGTCTTGAATTTGAAGCCAGACTTCATGAATGAGCACTTCACTTTTTCTTTTGACCTATTGCAGTATATTGTCATAGATTATACATATAATCTGATATGTACTAAAACGTACCAGTGCAACCTTTTTGTAGCTTGAATTTGATAGACAGGTTTTCTTCATGACCATTACACAACTTTAACCAGTCCTTCTTAAAATGTTCTCTTCTCTTGGCTTCAATTATAACACATTCTTCTGGTTTTTCTCCTATTGCAGGCAACTTCTCTATTTCTTCATGTTTTTTGAATGTCTGATATGCACTATATACTGTTCTGGGTATGTAGCATTGAGGACAAAAACCCACAACCTCTTAGTGCTTACATTCTTAGTGTGGGTTTTTTCCTTCATTGTGTTCTTAAGAGTTTTACTTTGCCTTTGAATTTTTAGTTCATGTACTATCCAGCAATGATGGGAAGTTTAGTGGCCATTTATTGCTCTAAATCCTCATAATTATCTCGAGCCTAGGTAATCGGCTCCAAAACCACGTTCTGCACATCTCCACATGAATGGCCCTTCTACAGGCTCCTCACATTGAACTCAAGTTCAGTCCCAAGCTGAATTCACTTCTCCATAAATTAATTCCTCCATTCCCTCGGAGTTTGAATGGCATCACTCTCTAGCCAGGATACAGACATTTTTCACTTCTATTCCTTACCTGCTTTGTCCAACAAATGTCCATTCTGTAGTCTAGCTCTTAAGTATTTCTGTAAGCTGTCTACTTTCATCTGCACTCCCATTGTAATTCATGTACCATTGGTTGGTAAGAATATTGCATTAGTCTCAGTAATTGTATTTGTCTCCATTCTTGCTACTTCCCGTTAAAATATGGACTTTTTTTTGGCAGTTGACGGGGCATAGTGCATGCAGTAGACACTAAAATACAAGAATAATTCATTTTATTGTGCTTTACAGATACTTTTGTTTTTTTACAAATTGAAAATTTGTGACAAGCTGCATAGAGCAAGTCTTATCAATATCATTTTCTGAAAGTAGCTGTTCACTTCTGTGTCTCTGTGTCGTATTTTGGTAATTCTTCCAGTAATTCAAAACTTTTTCATTATCATGTGATCATTGTCATGGTGATCTGTAATCATTGCCCTTTGATGTTGCTGTTACAAAGATTATAGCTTGCTGAAGGCTCAGATGGTTCGCATTTTTAAGCACAAAGTATTTTTTTTTATTAAGGTATGTACATTGTTTTTTAGACATAATACTATTGCACATTTAATAGACTACAACACAGTGTAAACATGAATTTTAATATGCAGTGAGAAACCAGTAAATTTGTATGATTTGCTTTATTACAGTGGTCTGGAACTGAGCCTGCAGTTATCTCCAATCTGTGTCCGTATTTGAGTGGATGAATAGCAACCATTACACTATATTCTGTTTGTTTTCATTTGCTCTGTACTAAAGCTCTGTGAGGTTAAAGAGAGTGTCTCTCTACTGTTACATTCCTATTTCCTAGAATGTAGTGCCTGTATATTATAAGTGGTCTATAGGTATTTGCTGACAGAATAAAGAAACAATGTTTTGTGTAAATGTAGATATTGATATAGTCCTCCCTTTTCTCATCATCTCAGTTCATTTTGTATAAAATTAAATGGCAAAATTACATATACATGATACAATCTTTTATGTACCTTCTTTCAACGTTGTGAGATTCATCCAGTAGTATGCCCAAACTGGCTTGTACCAGCTCCAGAGGGCTAATTGTTACAAATTTTAGAAACTCGGCAAACCAGTTTTTAAAGCATTGGTAGCTTGAAATTGGTCATAGTGCAAGTATTACACCACAGAAATCAACTAACATTACAAATCAGAGCCTTTTATTTGGGGAGCTTGTTTACCAGCATGTCACTAGATTCATTCACATTGTTGCATGTAGTTGTAAGTTATATACACTCATTGCATATAGTTTTTGCTATGTGAATATATCATAGCAGTCTGTCCATCCTTTTGTACATTGATGATTGTGTAGTTTCCAGTTTTGACATTACAGATGGTTCTGCCATGAACTCCATGTCTCTTTGTAGACGTTTTGCTTGGTCATAGATTATGTCCAGGTACAATTTTAGTAGATAACTTTGTAAACTTTCCAAACTGTTCAGACCAATTTGCACTCCTACTACCAGTTCATTGATTTCTGTTTGTGTCATTATCACCAACACATGCTACTTTTGTGTCTTTTGAATTTTAGCCGTTGTTAGTGAACACTATAGTGATTGCATTGTAGTTTTAATTTGCATCTCCCTCATGGTTAATGGGAGAAGGCAGTGGCACCCCACTCCAGTACTCTTGCCTGGAAAATCCCATGGACGGAGGAGCCTGGTAGGCTGCAGTCCAGGGGGTTGCGAAGAGTCAGACACGACTGAGCAACTTCACTTTCACTTTTCACTTTCATGCATTGGAGAAGGAAATGGCAACCCACTCCAGTGTTTTTGCCTGGAGAATCCCAGGGACGGAAGAGCCTGGTGGGCTGCTGTCTCTGGGGTCGCACAGAGTTGGACACGACTGAAGCGACTTAGCAGCAGCAGCATGGTTAATGAAGTTGATCTCGTGTGTGTTTATCAGTCTCTTATAAGAAGGGCTTTGTGTAGTCTCTTCAGGATATTTATCTGGTATAAGGACATGAAGAATCTCTTGTGCTTTTTCTGTAAGCTTTAGTATATGTATTTATTTTGTCACACTTCTTAGTTCACTGACCAGGGATTGAACTCAGGCCCTTGCCAGTGAAAGCCCAAAGCCTTAACCACTGGGATGCTAGGGAATTCCCTGTTTTGTCTTTCATACTTTTATTTTCAGGTCATCTCGAATTACTTTTGAACGTTAGATGAGGTAGGATCAAGGTACCTGTTTCCCCTGTACAGATTCGTGGTTGGCCCAGCAGTATGTTTTGAAGACTAGTCTTTGTTCACTGCGATGCAGTGTTGTTGCCTCTGTTACAAATCAAGTGACTGTATGTGTGGGTCTGTTTCTGGATTTTTCTGAATTTGATCAGTTTATGTGTTCTTGTACTTATAACACATTATCTTAATTAGTATAGCTTTATCATATCTATCTGGTGATAGCTAGTTCTTATAACACATTATCTTAATTAGTATAGCTTTATCATAGCTATCTGGTGATAGCTAGTTCTCCATTGTGGTATTCTTCAATATTGCCTTGGTTTTTCTTGACCCTTTGTGTTCCCACATGAATATTAGAATAAGCTTTTTAGTTTGGGAAAAAAACTTTATTTGCTTTTAATTGGGATTGCATTGAATTTATAGATGTTATGAAGAATTACCATCGTTATTTAATCTTTGAATTCACGAACATGGTGTGTTTCTCCATTTACTTAGCTTTCCTTTCCCTCAGTGAATTTTGTAGTTTTCAGAATCTTTTAATTTTTTATTAGATTTGTTTTTGGGTCTTTGATGGTTTTTGGTGCTGTAGTAGTATCCTTTTTAAATTATTGGTTCTTTTGTTTGTTCCTGATTCATAGAGATGTGTGTTTTTTGTTTTTGTGTATTTTTGTATATTGACCTTGTATCAAGTGATCTTGCTGAATTCATCCATTTTAATAGATTAGAATCTTTTGATTTCTTCATATTTCTTTTGATGTTGAATTCCCTTTTGAATAGCTTCAGGCTGCTTTGGTATTCTGGAAAGAGCTAATGCTGTCAGGTAATATATAACGGTAGTCTGTACTAATTTTTCCTTATGTCTTTGTGGGTTGCTCAAAGCCACTAAGAAATAGATATATCTTGCTTTATACTGTGCTGCTAAACTTACAGCTATTTTTGTCTCACATTATAAAAGACCAGCAGAAGTATGTGACTAGCAGAATTATTTTCTTTGTATTTTTGACCATAATTTCTGTACCATTCTTCTACTCTTAGCATAAACTTCTTTCCTTGCAATAAAAAATAAAAAACATCTTAATTATGTAAATGTAACAGTGTTGCTCAGAAATATTTACTGTTTTATCTTTAGGAATCCTTTCAAGTCATCCCAAATATGGTTCCATTCCTAAACTTATATGTAAGTATGAACAATACTAATTCTCTTAGTTTTTTGCCTAAGTAAAATAAAAAGCTTTTACAAATGATCTATCTTACTAATAACAGTTATTTGGTTATTTGTTTTGATAAATCATTGTGTTTAAGTTTTAAATGAACTACTTGGGCATTTTATTGTTAGCATTAAAAACCATGAGTTAGTTGAAAGAGGCATTTTCCCCTGTTTTTATAATGTCTAAAACCATTAGTTTTAAATTATTTTGTAAAAAGATAATATTTGAAAATAAGTTATCTTGGTCTATGAGGAAAGAAAATTCAGCTATTCTGATTAATCAAAGAATATTTAAAATTAAGTGTAATTTTTTTTAAAAAACCCATAATTTGCAATTAGTAAATAAACATAACAGCATTTATAAGTCTAGTTTCTTTACATTTTATGATATGGTTAATAAAAAAATAGTAAACTGCCCTAAACGAGAGTGTCTGAAGCTTTTTATGAATCTTTCCAGGGTATTCTGTATTGGAAAGATAGAACAGTAGCCAAGCTTAGGTAGCACTTCATAATTTATCATTTTAAGGGATTTGTTTCACATAATTTTTAACTTACTTGATTTTGTGAAAGTGAATTATATCCACTGAATCTTTCTGTGAACTCTGAATGCAACTCAATGTTGTACTTTTACCAGTATTTCAGGAAATCTGTTTTTCCACACCAGAGACATATTTAGAACTACATTTTTTTGAAGTGTTCTTTTAGAAAAGATTTTTGTCTAAAGAGGCACATTGAATTACACTTTTTGTTTATTTTTACAAATAAGTTGCTTGCATCATGGGATACTTTGCTGGAAAGCTTTCTTATGTGAAAACTTGCCAGGAGAAGTTCAAGAATCTTGAGAATTCCCCTCTGGGAGAAGCTTTACGATCAGGACAGGCACGACGATCTTCACCAACTGGGTAGGCCATTCAGATCTTTATAAAGGCTTTCATTTTAGCTAAAAAAACCCTGTAACTAGATACTGATGTAGTTGAGTGCATGAAACATTGCCTTACTGAAGGACCATTGGAAACTTGCCATTTTGCGGCAAGCTAAAGCTAATTTTATTTTTAAAAGTAAAACAAGACTTGTTTAGTTTAAAATAGAGAGTTGCATCCTATTGGGAGTTCATGTCTGAAAATGAGAGATTTTAATTTGGCAAACTCGTTTGGTTACTGTACTCTTATTTTTTTTAATTGCCAAATATTATCAGTCTCATCACTTGACAGATTTCAACTTTTTAATCCTTCTGTTGTTTAAAATTGTATAAGTATAGATAAGTGAATCTGTCTTGAGAGGTAGATAAATAATAAGGTAATTAAGTAGATTTGGTAGATAAATTGTCCTGTCACAAATGGCAAGCAACAGAAACCCCGTTAGAACTACTCTTATTTATATTTGCTTCAGCAAAATGGTGTTGATATGGACTACTCCCTGTGGAAGTAACTTCCCAGTTAATGTGAGAAATGGACATATTTTCTGATCTGAGGTACTTTTTCTTTCCAAGAACTTTAAACACATTAAAAGGATCTCTGAAGCCTAATAATAGAAAATTGGGTATATATTTTCTCTTCTCTATGTTAAGAGTGACAATTTTTTAGTTATATAAGTGGATCATAACATGTTTTTGTGGCAGAAACAGACTTTATTTTAGTGTTTTAAATAACTATACTAACATTATATGATTCCTTTAGAAAATGACTTAAGTTTTTGTATCTTAACACACTTCTTTAAATAAGGCGTAGACAGTAACCCTGTTTCTTTATACAATATGATTTTATCTTATAGGCATTATTCTCAGAGGTCAAAATATGACTCAAATATGAGTGGTCATTCATCTTTTGTAACATCCCCAGCAGCAGACAACTTAGAAAAAGAGATGCTTCCTCATTATGAGCCAATTCCATTCAGTGCTTCTTTGAATGAATCTACTCCAACTGGTATTACTGATCATATTGCCCAAGGTAGAAACTTCTCTTGAAATGAATTTCAGCTTTTATGGTCCAACGTATGTATAAACTTTATTTGATGACCTTTTTTGCTGGATATCACTTCTGTATTCCACCATCAGCCTAAACTCAGCATGTTTGTTTGCTCATCTGTTCATTTGAATTCATTCTTCATTCATTCAACACTTTTTGAGGTCCAGTAGGTATCAGGTACTCTACTAGGTATGAAAGTAAAGATGAATAAGAGCTGGCTGTTTGCCCTGAAAAACTCTCTCAGTCTGCTGGAAGATATAGAAAAATAAGAATAAATTATTAATATGCTCCATTAATTCAAAATGCTAACCATGTTTAGTGAAATAGCAAAGACGAAATGATAAATGGTCCTTGAAAGAGTCTTTAAAAGATTTCATTTATTACTGTGGTCTTAAAGGCTCTCTTAGCTTCTTTGTAATGTGAGAAAAATTGCCTGCTTTACAGAACTGTTGTCAAGTGAGAAAATCCATGTGAAAGTGCTTTGTGAAGTTTGTGTGACTATTAGCTTTGAAGATCATGTGATGTGAGTGAAACAACATCAACTTTGGATTAAGGCCTGCATATGAATCATGATTGACATTTGCTAGCTATGTGTCTTTAGACAAGTAATTTGTGGTGCCTTCAGTCTCTTATCTCTTGAATTGAGATGATAATACCTCTCTTAAAGAACTTTGGGAATGAAATGAACTAATGAGAGGTAATGCCTGTAAAGTATTAATAATAGACTGTCAGCAAATGTTAGCTAGCTTGCTTCCTTGCTTTCTTCAGTGTAATTTGCCATGAAAGATGAATTGGAAACAGAGTGTAAATTTGTAATTCCTTACCTAAAATCCAAAACTTTTTTAAAAGAACAGATTTTTAAATACAAATTAGTGATAAAATTCTGACCTGAACTCAAACCGATTTCAGCTGGATAGAACTATATTGATAATCTTTATTTATCTTAATATTTTTTCTAGATTTTGTTTTAGGAATGTTGTGTTTGCTTATTCATCACTATTTCAATGGACATTAAGTAATAAGGGATATATACGGTAATGTTTTTTCTAAAATCTAAAACTCTTATTTTTGAAGCATTTCTGACTCCCAAGGGTTTGGAGAAGGGATTGTGGACCTCACAGAGTATTTGAAAACACATGCTTTGAAATAAATACAATAAGCCAGTACCTGTGGGGAGCAAACAAGGTTAAAGGGACATTCAGGCCTTCATTTCTTTTCAGACAGAACAGATTTTATTCTCTATGTATGAATATGTTAAAAGGACGGAAGGTATAGAGTGGAAAGAGAGGTGTTGATTATAGATCAAGTAAGGTTCCAGATGGTGCAGAAAGGGTTCTAGGTTGGTCAGGATATAAAATAGCCATTTGCTATATGTGGCTGTTTAAATTCATTAAAATTAAGACAAATTGAAAATTCAGTTCCTCAGTTGCTTTGGTAGCATTTCAGTTGCTCAGTAGCCGTATGTGCTACTGGCTACTGTGTTGGACTGTGTAGAGAACATTCGAATCATTATAGAAAATTGCATTGGACAGCACTGTCTCAGAGCAGGAGTCAGTGGTGGGGGTGGGGGTGAATAACTGAAGAGATCTTAAGTCTTATTTTTTGACTGCACTGTATAATATGTGTACAACACGTGCTGTACTGGATCATCAGGAAAGTTCAAAAGTCTTTTAATTCTCACCTTTTTCCCCCTTAGTGGCTGGACATGAGACACCTGATTAGCGAGAAAGGAAAAGAGGTCAGCAGCATAGGAGAAAATGGTTAAAGTCATTATTTTATCTCCAAAGTCAGCTGTCTCACAGTGTCTCGCATTTTTCCAGTCTCCCAAATTCAAATCTATTCTACTTCTGTTCTGGCCATGCACCAAGTCTTCCCTTGCTATGTCTTGCATCTTTCCTTGCATTTGCATTAGAAAATTTCATTCCATGTTACATAACTTCTTTGCCGGTAAAAACAGACAAAACGCCCTTTGGTATCTGCCCACAGAATACAGCAAGGACCAAACTTTCATGTATTTTAAGTCCTCCACTGTAGCCATCCACCCATCCATGCTGTGCTATCTTACCCCCTGCCCCCAAGTCACGATCGCCGCTTTAGTTCCCCGCATGAGCCCACAGTGGCCTCTTCTGCTTTCCTGCAGTCCTCCCTTACCAGAACATCCTCCCCTTTTGTTTAAGTCCTATTTGTCCTCAGCTTTCTCTTACCAGGAATTGAAAGTTATTAATCTCTCAGAGTAGAAAGCATTCTTTCATAGTTGTCATGAGACTTAACTGTAGTTTATTACAGTTAGATTTAAATCAGTGGTTTTTTACATTTTCCTGTTCCTTCCAGCTCTTAACCGTAAGTCTTGCTCCCTACACAATGCAAGATATTTTCATTTGGCTTTTACAAGTGAAAAAAAATTGTCCCTAATTTTCTGTCTGATTCATGTTTTCATTATTCGTTGCAGAATTTCAGAACAATGAAATGTTTTTCTTTTTGATATGAAAATGTATTAGACCTGGAAGGAACTTTAGTGAAGATCATCTAGTTCAAACTTCCATATTTCACAGTTGAGAAAACCAAGATTCAAAGAAGCTTAGTGATTTGCCCAAGGACATTCATTAAATGTTGTCAGAGTGGGAATGAGAATCTAGGGTTCCTAACTACTCATCTAGTACAAGCTGTCTCCTTTAGAATTTTAAAAATATCATTTATGCTGAAAGGAAATGAATTGAATAACTTATTGCTAATGAAATGCAAGGTGGTTTTAAATGCAGTATACAGTTTTAATATTTTTCTTTAAGCAAGAAAAATTTGGTTTTTATCCATGGTATATAATATTAGAACTAATTAGAAATTTAAATCCTCTGCTTTGTATCAGTGCAAGTATACTTCATGGTAAAAGATTGTAGTTGAATATATTCAATGAATAGTTATGTTGCTTTGAAAAATATGAGTATTTGCTGGGACCTTACTATTGACTTTCAAAATAGTACCATTTATAAAAACTGTTTTAAAACAATTATTTTAATTCATATGGTTATATTATTAAAATGATATACCTGATTTCTATGTCTCATTAAAAACCTCTGAAAAATATTATTTTGGGAGTGGTTTGTTAGATTTTGTAAGTTAAATAGTTCACTGAGTGTTATGTTAGCATTAATTAATTTTTAAAAAATGTTATCTGGCTTTGCTTGCTAACTATATATTTTATAACAATATTCAATATTTAGTCCTGTCACCTAGCCATTTCCTTATTTTTATATCAGTATTTGACTCTGATAAAATGTTTTCATACTTTGACTTTCTTTGGGGGAGAGAGAATAAATGCTGGTTCCCCAGGTAAAAGTTGCTACTTTTTTCTGCCTCAATATTGCATCCATTTGACCTGAATCAAAATGATGCTTCCTGTGGTTAAAGACTATGTTTTATACCTTTCAATAGCTATTTTCAAGTATTATTGAAATACAAGAAAACATAAATGTTTTCTTAATTGCTGGAGTTGTTTGTATATATATAGGCTGCAACATTTAACTATGGAACTATTACTAAATCTACACCATGTCTAGTTTTGTTCAGTTGTTGCTAGTAGAATATATTTCTCTTTAATTATATAAACTGTATGAATAACCTCCCAGTTTAGAGCAACACTAGCATTTTAATGAGTGAATTTTGCTGGTATATATTATATCCATTCTTCTGGCCATGGGTAGTTTAAAAAAATATATTTTTAACTTGAGAAATAAAAGCTTGAAAGTGTAAGAGGAAGTAGATTTTGGTTTTATAGTTACCTTGGGGAAAATACAGAACCTTTGGAATACTGGTAATAATCTGATCCTTCACTTTAATTTTTTGGTAGGTAAGAAGCGTTTGTAAACTTTAGTTGCTTTGGATTTATTAAAATCCTTTTATCACCATTTATTAACTGTTTGTTGTTTTAGGACCTGATCCCAACACTGAAGAAAGTCCTAAAAGAAAAAATATTACATATGAGGAATTAAGGAATAAGAACAGAGAGTCATATGAAGTTACTTTAACACATAAGACTGACCCCTCAGTCAGGCCTATGCAGGAAAGAATGCCAAAAAAAGAAGGTATGATAGTCTAGTCTGAATCACTTTACTTTTTAGGATTGGAAACTGCAGCACTAGTTTAATTATACTAACGTGTGATTTAATGCCTCAAGCAATTAACCAAAATAACATTTTTTAAGATGGTAACTATTAATAGTTATCAGTTCTTCGTTTTTTAAAATGTTCCAAAAGCCATTTTATGTTAGAAAATAATGAAGTCCAAATAGTATAGCTTACAACAGTAAGACTAAATTTTTAATGTAGAAATTATACAAACATTTGATTGTATGAGAAGCCGCCTTGGGAATTGATAACATTTTTTTAAATGATGTATCTATTGCATAAAACCAGATTGGATTGATAATGCCCCTTTTGGCAGAATCACAGAATCCTGATTGAGTAATAAAATGATGGTCTTGTATGTCTATGAAATTGAAAGAGTTACATGCTTACAAACTAGGTTTTAGGGCATTTCCAAATAGGGAGTTTGGCTTTTATCAGTACTTTGTGCATAATTGCTCAGTTGTGTCTGACTCTTTACAACCCCATGTACTGTAGCCCACCAGGCTCCCAGGAAGAATACTGGTGTAGGTTGCTGTTTTCTCCTCCAGTGGATCTTCTTGACCTGGGGACTGAACCCATATATATCTCTTACAGTAGCAGGTGAATTCTTAACCACTGAGCTGCCAGGGAAGCCCCTTAACAGTACTTCACTCTGTAATTAATTATTATATACAGATTTTTAATATCATGATTTAAGACTTTGGAGCAGCTGTGCATAACTGAGAGTAAATTTTCTGACACCAAAGATTTGTCAGTAACAAGAGGGCATTTTGAATAGGGCTTTTAGCTGTTTCAGTATAAAATTTTGTAATATCTTTCTTGAGGAATTTTAGAGGATGTATCATTGTTTCAAGGTTTTCTATTTACAACTTTAAAAATGGAAGGAACAAAAAGGTCCTTTGTACCTTCTTGAGAGTATGCCACAGAGAATGCAAAAATACATAAAAAATCCTTAGTATTTTTTATTATGATTATTCCTTTAGAGCTAGTTTTATTTCTAATCCATAGTAATTGTTCCATTTAATTCTATTTTATAACAGTGATCCACCTCTGTCATATTATTGATGTTCTTTACAGCTTTAAAATAGATCTGTAATCAGCAATACTTGTTAATGTTTGTTGTAAAACATAAGCCTTATGTATTTAGTAGTTATTGCTCTGTAATATGTGAAGATTCACTGGTACTCTGATCTTCTAATTAATTAGAGAATTTAGACTGTAAGCTCCATGAGGGCAGGCGGTAGTATTCTTCTCATTTTTGTAATCCGCTCTACTGTGTGCCTGCATAGCGTAGTGCCATCGTTTGAAACATCAGGAATGTTGTGTTTTGGTTGGGCCTTCTAGTAAGATAACACAGTAGATGAGTGATATTTGCTGGATTTGGACATCGGTGCTTTTGGCTGTGAACAGTTTTGAAGTTGTGTTTCGTGATACAGTGATGTGAACTTTTTCTTTGTAAAAAGAAAGCTTTTTTTTTGCGCTTTATATAATTTAAAGAAAAAAGTTAGGAAACAGTTTGTGATTTCTGTTCTAGAATCTAGACAGAAATTTAACAGTACAAAGGTCATAAAGTGTCATTTAAAAATTCTCAGCTTTTGTTTATGTGGATTATATTCGTTGTTACTTTAGCTAGTTAGAAATTACGGCAGAAATTTTAAACATCTAAGCATATTTTCAGATAGCTGTCAGCAGTGATGTCCCCACACATCATGTAGCTCTGTGGAAACTGCCTTCTACACATAAGGGAAGAAGAGCAAGGGGGAAAAGCAGAACAATGTCTTAGTATAATAATGAAATAATTTTGACTTTAAAGACTTCACTGAAAAACTTGGGGAAGGGAATCCTGTTATACTTTGATAATTGCTTCTTTACATTGTTATGAATACTTGGGTCTTGTGAAGTTATAATTCACAGATGATGGCTGTGTAGAAGAGAGGCTAAAAAGTAAGAGTAGAGAAGATAGAAGAACATGTTTCAAAATATAATTTCACATAAAATACAAAAATATTGGAAAGCATTTCCTCCTCATACTAGTATTAATCTCCTGAGAGAGATCACATTAATCAAATCTGAGGTTTCTGTGAAAAACGAAATTCAAATGTTCAGTATTGTTTTATTTTTCATTTACTGGTAACTGTTGTACATCGTGTAATGTATACCATGCTTACTTTAGATGGTAAAGCTGTAAAGGTACCCAGGCTTTGGACCTAAATAGACCTGTGTTCACGTTTCAGTTCTACCTATTTTATTAGGCTTGTACCTTGGGCAAGTTACTAATCTGTTTTCCTTAGAATGGGGATTATATTTACTTTATCAGGTTGTTTTAGACATCAAATACACATGTAAAGGTCTTGATGCCGTATTTATGTCCAACCTCCAGTTCACAGAAGTCTAACCAGCCCCTTTTAATAATTATAATTTGACTCTCAGGTACATTTATTCAAATGAGAAACATAATTTAAGTCATAATAATAGCAAACATAAAACAGTTCCTTTCACTTATTACTATTTGGAATCATCAATTATTTGTGCTTTTTTCCTAGTCAAGGTAAACAAATATGGAGATACTTGGGATGAGTGAAAAATTGCATCATTGGACCTACTGAAGGAGTTTCAGTATCCAGCTTCATCTAGGTGGTCATGAACATCTGCATGCTTTGAGCTCAGCAGCAGTCTTCATAAACACATTTAAAACTAGAACCTGGGTTTTTGTGGTTTGGCTTATTGAGATGATGTTTTAAAAACTCAAGACTTTAACATTGTGTGAATGTAGTCATTTGGGGAACTCTTTGAATGATGTTATTATACCATGATTATACATAGTTTATGAAATTGTTTTAAGTTACAGGCCAAGGATACTCTTATAAAACTTTCAAGAGAATGTAATGCTCTACAATCACTGCATCTGGAAATAAATGATACCTGCATGTTGAATTGGGGTGGGGGGGAGCAAGCATAATTTTAAGTGTTAAACTTTACATCAAAATTATTAAAACACCTTTCTCCAGTGTTTGCTGTATTCTCTTAGTGTTTATGGTAAATAAAATATAAAGGAACATGTATCTTCATTGATTTTATGGTCTTATTGTTTCTAGTCTGCCTGTGTGCTAAACTGCTTCAATCGTGTCCAACTCTGCAATCCTATGGACTGTAGCGTGCCAGGCTACTGTCCATGGGATTCTCCAGGCAAGAATACTGGAGTGGGTTGCCCTCTTCTTAAGTACAATCATAAGAAAGAGTTTTGTAGGGATAGGAAATAAAGTCATCTATCTGAATATATAATTATGATACAAAGCATGTGACTCAAATAAAGCAACATACAATGAATAGCCCAATGCCCTGAAAAAGCGGTGTTTGAAAAATTTGCGAATTCCAGGGGAATAAAAATCTGGTGTACTGTATTTTCTTCATTATTGACCTAATTTGTTTCTGGTTCAGGTGAATGGAAAGTGAAATTGTGGTCTCATCTAAATTATACTTAACTGGTTTACATTTCCACCAGAAACAGTATTTCAGTTAGTTCTGCTCCAAATCATCCCCAAACTTTGTGGCCTAAAACAGCAACAATTCATTGTCTCAGTTTTTCTGTGTCAGAATTTAAGGAAGGATTCAGCTGAGTAATTGGCTCTGGGTCTCTGAGGTTTGCAGTCCAGTGCTGGATGGAATGGAAACAGCAGGCAGCTGGGCTGGGGCCTGGCCAGGCTTCTCAGCTTCAGGACCTTGCTGTGTCTCTCTGAGTAGAGTGTGGGCTCCCCACTGCATGTTGTGCTCAAGGCCATTAGGGTGTTTACTTGGTCATTAGGGCTCTAGTGTGAGTGCAGCAAGCATTTCAGAAACGCCTTTTTTTTCTGACCTTGCCTCAGAAGTCCCGGAGCATTTTTTGTAAACCTGCCTCAAGGCAGGAGCATAAACTCCACACCTAGTCACGTTTTTTAAAAAAAGAAACATGGGATGGAAGATGCTGAGCTTTCTTTAGCCCCCATTTGACCGCAATAATTCACACCATTCTCACACGCAAAATAAACTCATACTTTTTCTGGAACTCCACTGTGACAGCTCAGGGTCTAGGAGCTCATCGTCTAATCAGGTCCAGGTGTGGATGAGGTAAAGGTCCTTGAGTATCATTCCTCTCAGTCTGAATACCCATGAACTTAGAAGTAATCTTCCCTGTTTGTCCCAAATTCTTGCTTCTTTAGACTTTCCTTTTTAAAGGGTGAATGAGAATGAGAGGCATACAGCAGTCATTTATCTTTGGCACTTAAACCCAGCCAGTCTTGTGTTGCTTTGACTAGGATTTAGGCATAACCCCTGGGGCTCTTGGTCCTGCCCTCTGAGTCATCCTTTCCCACAAAGGTAGCACATGATTGCCATTGAATAGTGCCCTCAAGCTGCCTCTTTCCCGTAGGAATTAGGGATTCCAAGGTCTCTATATTCCTATCCAAGCTGATAAAATTTTTTAAACCCGTGGAGCTCTTAGGTCCACTAGATTGCACAAAAGCCCCTGTAAGTCTATTAAAATAGTCTCTTCTATGTTGGCCTCCCTGTGAGGCTGATGAACGACCTCCCTAAAATTCTTGGAAGCCTTGGGCAGGGTCTTCAAAGTTACACCTTTAAGACTTGTAGAAGGCCATTTGTGTCTGAAACGTTCTGAGGCACTGTCATCTTTCTCAGATCTGAAAGGAAATCTTAGTGCCCTTCTCTGAATTTGACCTTTGCCTGGAAGCTATTTCTGTATATGAGAACACTTTGCTGGCTTAAAAGACTCTTCTGAGCTTTTATGTTTTCTCCAAATCACATTTGTTCCTTATGTAAGGTTTCTCTTCTCATTTTACTTACAAAGCTAGAAAAATCCAGGTGACATCCTCAGCACTGACCTGAAATCACGAGATCAAGTTTATTAGGTACATATATTTTTATTTTCCATTTTACCACAGGTAGCAGTTTTGCTAAACTCTGCTACACAATATTCCCTTGTGGCTCAGCTGGTAAAGAATCCGCCTGCAATGCAGGAGACCTGGGTTCGATCCCTGGGTTGGGAAGATCCCCTGGAGAAGGGAAAGGCTACCCACTCCAGTATTCTGGCCTAGAGAATTCCATGGACTGTATATAGTCCATGGGGTCACAAAGAGTCAGACACAACCGGGCGACTTGCACTACACAGGGTCTCTTCCAGCTTCCAATAACATTTTCCTTTATTCCCTATAATTCCTCCTTTTCACCCTCATCCAGGCCCTTTAGGTTTTTATGAAAACCTCCTCAAGGTCTTGCAGTATCCATCTGCCATTTGTTTCCCAAACCAGTGCCACATGTTTTAGGTTTTTATGGCAGCTCCTTATTTCCAGCTACCCAGTTTCTGTATTAAGAGTTTGATAAGTAGAATTGTTCTGAATGATAGAGATTTATTATAGGAATTAGATCTTAGGAAATTGTGAAACTGATAAATCAGTCTATTGTATCTGCAACTAGTATTAGGCATGTTCTTACGGTCACAATAGAGACCTAAGTAGAAACAGGTCACTCTAGGCCTAAATTTGGAACTTTGATACCTTCATTTCTGCCTCATATTTTTCCTAAAGCAAGTCATATGGACAAATCCAAGGTCAAGACATAGGTAAGTGCATCCCACTAACAATGGGAGAGAAATGCAAAATTATATGACAAAAAGCTTGCATGTAAAGAGAGAGAAGGAATTGGCCTACTCAAGGGTCTTCCCTTGTACACCCAATGCAGGGGACCCAGGTTCAATCCCTGGTCAGGGAACCATATCTCATGCTGCAACTAAGAGTTTGCTTGCCTCAACTAAAAGATCCTGTGTGCCACAAGTAAGACCCAGCGTACCCAAATAAATGAGTCGTTAAAAACATTGGGCCAGTAATACAATAACAAGGGGAGCAGAAGTGACCAGTTCTGCTGCTGGCATTCTAAAGGCATTTAGCTTGTATCTATCTCACGCAGACATTACATCACATTGTATTATAGCTATGTGTTTAAATATCTTACCTCCTGCACTAATCTCTTTGAAAGCAGGGATTATTTTATATATGTATGTATCCCTATTTCTTCAAACACATTGCCTTGCGTATTGAAAGTCCTGAAAAATATTTGTGGAGTTAATGGATGAAGCCATTTCTGGGCTTCCATATCATAAGCTCTGGTTTTCAAAACGTTGTTAGGAAGCGTCCTTTTTTTCCCCCCTCTATTTTTTGGCCGTGTTGTGTGAGACATAGAATCTTAGCTCCCCAACCAGGGATCGAACCTGTGCCTCCCGCAGTGGAAACATGACATCTTAACCGCTGGACCACCAGGGAAGCCCCAGGGAGCTTCCTTTTTGATATTTTCTTTCCTCACCATCATCAATTTCAACCTCCCAGGTTCCTTCTCTTGCCACTTCCCCATTTCCATACTTATTCTTTCCCCAGCCACTTCTAGAGATGAGAGAATCTAATCAAGTATTTTATAATATAAATTCTTCAAGACGGTCCTTTAGTCAAAGATTTTTTAGACAATTAACATGAATATTATACATTAATAAAGCAAAGGGTCAAACTGGTTTTCAGTACGGGTGACACAAAACTTTAATCAGAAATTTTGGACTGAAAAGGACAGATAGTAGAGTCTGAAAATAGTTCCATGAAATTGAAAAGAGGTAAGTGTATAACGAGTTATACTGAAGTTCAGAATAACCAGCTGCGTAAGCATAAAGTAGGCAGATGAGACTTGAAGGCAGATCATGGGGAAAAGCCTAGCGTGGGCCAAAGGCATGACACAATCACACAGGTTTGGACTACAGCAGTAGTTGTTAACCTCATAGCTAACATCCATTTGTTACCGAATTAGGTCATAAGGATCCTGCTTGGGCTCTAGCCCAGCAGAGGCCCCTGCCTCAGTGAGGAAGGTTCTTTTTCCATTGGGGTTCATGCAGTCAAAAATGAGTTCAAAGCTGAAATTGAAGCCTTATGCAATGGCCAGAGAATGGAGACATGGGAACTTAGTTCATAAATCAACTTCTTACATAGGGGATGACTGAGGCAAGATTTTAGGGAAAGTTTAATGAGGGGGAGGCATATGCATTGCTTTTCTGAAAAGAGGGAGGGTTCTTCCTGGGGCCACCTCCTTTTTCCCCTGTGTGGTCCTCTGGCATCTGGGTCGGAAGCAGGTCGAACCACCATTATGCGGACAAGGGGTGATCTTAGCCTGATTGGTTGGTGGTGAGGTAATCGGGAGTTGACATCATCAACCTTCTGGTTCCAACGGTTTGAGGTCTGTGTGTTTTGTGGGCAGCATACAGTTAACTTCTCCCACCTGCTAGGAGTTTTAGTATCTTTGAAACATCCCAAAGGACATGACTCAGAGTATTAGCTACAGACCTTGAGGAGGAACTAAAAGTCCTTGACTTTAATGGTGCAACTATTATTGCATGTGTGTGGAAGTGAAGAATATGCTAGTGTATAATACGCCAGTGGTCCAGCTTCACACAACCACACGTTCTGGTCCCAGACTTTGAAGCCTCTGGGTTAATCACTAAAATCTCTACAACTCTATAAATGTCTATGAAATCAGATTTTATAGTTCAGATTTGGGTGTAGAGTTTCAAAGTGAAAATGTTTTCTGTTGATTAGCAAATTCCATTGTTGAATAGTAAGAAAATTACCTACATGACATTTTCATTACTTAAGTCATTCAAGATAAGTATCATTACTATCACAATGTTAACAGAAACTAGGAAAATCATTCTGACAGCATAGGAAGAGAAAATCTTTGCTTAAATGAGAATTTAGAAAATACATAAGCATTGTATACAGTATATCATTATATATAGTTATAGATAGATAACAAACTATATATTGAAAATTCTGGAAATTATGATCTACTTTGGTAAATGAATCAGACATAAGAGGATTTTGCTACTATTTTTTAAATTGTGAGATGTTTATTTCATGTAGAATATAGTTAAACTCCAGCAATAACTTTTGAACTTCAGGATCACACCAAAGCAAAATTTAGAAACAAATGGTCACCCTAGCTAATACTGGGTGGAGCGTTTGAGCAATGTCTCAGAATTTAAAATATCTTTTATCGAGTCCTTTCTAGTCATCCATACATATGTTACCTAAGACAGAAACACACTTCTGGCATCACTGGAGTGTCAGTTCAGTTCATCACTCAGTCGTGTCTGACTCTTTGCAACACCATGGACTATAGCATGCCCGGCTTCCCTGTCCATCACCAACCCCCCTGGAGCTTGCTCAAACTCATGTCCATCAAGTCGGTGATGCCATCCAATAATCTCATCCTCTGTCATCCCCTTCTCCTCCTGCCCTCAATCTTTGCCAGCATTAGGGCCTTTTCCAGTGAGTCAGTTCTTCCTATCAGGTGGCCAAATTATTGGAGTTTCAGCATCAGGCCTTCCAATGAATATTCAGAACTGATTTCCTTTAGGATGGACTGGTTAGATCTCCTTGCAGTCCAAGGGACTCTTCAAGAGTCTTCTCCAACACCACAGTTCAAAAGCATCAGTTCTTCAGCACTCTGTTTTCTTTATAGTCTAACTCTCTCATCCAAACATGACTACTGGGAAAACCATAGCTTTGACTTGATGGACCTTTTTTGGCAAAGTAATGTCTCTGCTTTTGAATATGCTATCTAGGTTGGTCATAGCTTTCCTTCCAAGGAGCAAGCGTCTTTTAATTTCATGGCTGCAGTCACCATCTGCAATGATTTTGGAGCCCCAAAAAATAAAGTCTGCCACTGTTTCCACTGTTTCCCCATCTATTTGCCATGAAGTGATGGGACCAGATGCTATGATCTTAGTTTTCTGAATGTTGAGTTTTAAGCCAACTTTTTCACTCTCCTCTTTCACTTTCATCAAGAGGCTCTTTAGTTCTTCACTTTCTGCCATAAGGGTGGTGTCAGCTGCATATCTGAGGTTATTGATATTTCTCTCAGCAATCTTGATTCCAGCTTGTGCTTCATCCAGCCCAGCATTTCTCATGATGTCCTCTGCATATAAGTTAAATAAGCAGGGTGACAATATACAGCCTTAATGTACTCCTTTCCCGATTTAGAACCAGTCTGTTGTTCCATGTCCAGTTCTAATTGTTGCTTCCTGACCTGCATACAGATTTCTCAGGAGGCAGGTCAGGTGGTCTGGTATTCCCATCTCTTTAAAGATTTTCCACAGTTTATTGTGATCCATACAGTCAAAGGCTTTGGTGTAGCCAATAAAGCAGCTCTCTTGCTTTTTCAATGATCCAGCGGATGTTGGCAATTTGATCTCTGGTTCTTCTGCCTTTTCTACAACCAGCTTGAACACCTGGAAGTTCACGGTTCACATATTGTTGAAGCCTGGCTTGGAGAATTATGAGCATTACTTTACTAGCATGTGAGATGAGTGCAATTGTGTGGTAGTTTGAGCATTCTTTGGCATTGCCTTTCTTTGGGATCGGAATGAAAACTGACCTTTTCCAGTCCTGTGGCCACTGCTGAGTTTTCCAAATTTGCTGGCATATGGAGTGCAGCACTTTCACAGCATCATCTTTTAGGATATGAAATAGCTCAACTAGAATTCCATCACCTCCACTAGCTTTGTTCATAGTGATGCTTCCTAAGGCCCACTTGACTTCGCATTCCAGGATGTCTGGCTCTAGGTGAGTGATCACCGCATTGTGATTATCTGGGTGGTCAAGATCTTTTTTGTACAGTTCTTCTGAGTATTCTTGCCACCTCTTAATATCTTCTGCTTCTGTTAGGTCTTTACCATTTCTGTCCTTTATTGTGCCTATCTTTGCGTGAAATGTTCCCTTGGCATCTCTACTTTTCTCTAGTCTTTCCCAGTCTATTGTTTTCCTCTATTTCTCTGCAGTATCTACACATTACATTTTAAATTCCAAAAACCAAATATGAAAACTTTCCATTTTCTTCACTCTTGAACATCAGTCCAGTAAGGAATAAGGAAAGTTTTGCCAAGGAAGCTGGTTAGATATCCAATGTTTACCATGTAGTCTCTTCAGTTCTTTCCTTTATGCAAATTTATGTACAATTTTATCTTGTTCTTTGCCAAGGTTTTTGTTGTAAATCACGAAAATACTGCTTCAAAAACTTATGATCACTTTGTTAGTGAGTGTTGATAACTGCTAAATGCTAACAGACAAATGCTGCGCCTTTAACATCTTTCCTGCAAAAACAGAGCCACCCTCAGACACCTGTTTCCTAATAAACACAACAGATAATGCAGCAAAAAATTCAAGAATTATTGGTTGACCTTCGAGGTTTTTTCCCTGATTGATTTTCTTTCGCACTAAGATCACTGTGATAAACTGTTTCAATAAGAAACTTATCCACTTAGGAAAATCAGAGAGCCCAAACCATAAACCCAATTGGAGTGAGAAGGACTATGAAGATGTCAGCAATAAGCATAATGTTCCCTTTCAGCAATAATAGATTCATCCTTCCCCACTACCCCAAGATGGGTTTTCACATTGACTTGCTGTGCTTAACAATGTGAAAATACTCTGATCCCTGGGAATTCATTTTCTGGAACACAGGAAATAAACGTGCCCAATTTGAATTTCTGCCAATAGCTGAGATAACACAGAGTCATCAATTGCTAGTTGTCAGAACCAGGAGTCAAACTGCACCCAAGAACCCAGGATATTGGCTCTGCATCCTGATTTACACAAACAGAATTTTATTGACAGGAAGAAAACCCAGGATATGTAATATAAAAGTGTGTGAGTGTTAGTTGCTCAGTTGTGTCTGACTCTTCGCAACCCCATGGACTATAGCCCAACAGTCTCCTCTGCCCATGGGATTCTCCAGGCAAGAAAACTGGAGTGGGTTGTCATCTCCTTCTACAGGGATCTTCTCTACCCCAGCATCAAACCGGAGTCTCCTGCATTGCAGGCAGATTCTTTACCATATGAACCATAAGAGAAGCCCACAATATAAAAAGAGACATGGTCAAAATTACTCCATTTCATACACTTAATATCCATGTAAAAATAAAAACTTCTAAATATTTTTGATGTAGAAAATAAAATATATATCAAGCATTAATTTTTTTGTTTGAATTTTTTTATTTTTAAGCATTAACTTTCAATGAGGTTTTCCTTTTTACCTCCATGATACAGTTTTCCAAGATGAATTAAGTAAAATGTAAAGTGTACATACACACACCTTCATTAAATGAATGGTGACACATATATAAAGCATTTTCCTGAGAAAGTACAAAGATGCAGAAATGTTCACGTAGGGCTCAGACAACCTAACAAAGACAAAGGGTCCCCAGTGGAAGAGTTTGTCTTCATGCAAAAAAAACCTGGCATGAGAATAGGAATGCAACTCTTGGGGTTGGATTGGCTCCCTCTGAGCTCCCTTAAAACCCTGAAGTTTATCAGTCTCTGAATTAATTCTTCCAGTGATTCTTCCCAGAAATATGCAAACTGCTCCGGAGGGACATTTGGAGAAGTTGTGTTTATTCTTTTAAGCCACGAGCAGCATATAAAAGAGCCCCAGTTCTCGAGAACTGACCATGAGCTAAGCAAGTAACCTAAAACAACCAGCTTTTCCAAAACTTCACCATACCGGGCAGACATGAAATTGCTAAGGTCACTAAAAGGACAGCTGATTTGTATTGTGACGCTCTCAAATGAAATGTTTTCCATTAAGTTAAAAAAGCTTGGCCCCTACATTTTAGAAACCACTTCCCATAGACACAGTCTTCCTTGTATTTCTGTATTTCTACCTCCATACACATTGGTTTTCTTTGGGCATGATGTCCCAAGTTTCTCAGCGTTCATTCCTGTTCTCTATCAGAGATCTTAAAACCCTGAACAAAAGCAAGAGTGAAATGGGGGTGAATGGGGGTGAATCAGAGAAGACTTCAAACTCTTTCATTTAGCTGTGAGGAAGTAAGAGTACAATGCAATGTTATTTGGTGTATGAATGCTCCCAACATGTTCTTAAACAGCAGAAAACATGAAATGCTCAATTCAATTGAGAATTAACAGGAAAGCATTTCAATAGAGCAAGCGAATCACAATGTTGCTGTTCCACAATAAGTAAGTTATTTTAAAGTACACTTGACATTTTAAAGGTACACAAATTCAGATGCTCTTAGAGGCTTCAGTGCCCACACACAGAGTTTAGGAAGCTGAAGGCTGTGAACTTCTCTCCTGACTTAATCCATGCTTTGTTTTGCATTCCTCACAGGTAAGCAGGCAGTGCCTAAAACAGAAGCAAAAACGTTGGTTTGTACTTTGACACTGGAAGCTCTCGTCTGAACACAATATTATTCAGAGGTTAAAAAAAAAATAATTGATATATAGCTAATTAACAACGTTGTGTTAAGTTTCTAGTGTACGCAAAGTGATTCAGTTCTCCATATACATATGTTTGTGCTTAGTTGCTCAGTCATGTCCGACTCTTTGCAACCCCATGAACTGTAGCCCACCAGGCTCCTCTGTCCCTGGGATTCCCCAGGCAAGAATACTGGAGTGGGTTGCCATTGCCTACTCTAATACATATGTTTATATACATATTATTTTCTATTATGGCTTATTACAGGATATTGAAAATAGTTCCCTGGGTTATACAGTAAGACCTTGTTGTTTATCTATTTTATATATAATAGTTGTGCATCTGTTAATCCCAAACTCCCAATTTATTCTCACCCCCTTTCCCCTTTGGTAACCATAAGTTTATTTTCTATGTTTTTGAGTCTGTTTCTGTTTTGTAAATAAATTCATTTGCATCGTATTTTAGATTATTTAGAAGTATTTCCTAAGCTAAAGTTTTCAAGCTTTTGTTTTCTCAGGAATAATCGGAGTTGTTTCTCGGTTTTAGACTCCTGGAATTTCATCCACTAGAAGGCCAACAGTGATCTTCCTGTCCAATGCTGTTGTCAGCATGCTGTGCTGCCTTTCAAACAGGTATGGGGTGTTTAGAGTAAGGTGTCCTCAACAGCAGTCCTATAGTACCATGGTAGAAATAGTTATTATTCACTGAGCACTCACTGAGTGTCATAAGCAATCATTCCTATTCCTTATAACATCCCATAAAAAAATTCTGATGGCCATTTTATACAGATGAGAAAACTGAAGATCTGAGAGTTTAAGAAACATGTCCAAGGTCACACAACTTAGTACGTAAACAGAACTGCTTTTGAACCCAGCGACTCTAACAGCAGAGGTAATGTGGCTAACTCCAGAGGCCTACTGCTTGTATCCCCTCATGAGCATCACAACTTATATTAATAGTAAAGGCTCTGAGAAGTCTTGCAATTGAGAGTCCTGGTTAAACTTGTGTAATCTTGTGACGGTAGAAGCTGTGTTGGCTGATTAAGGCATTCATTAGACACTTGTACGATGCCTTGAACATCGTAGGTACTTACTAAATGTTTGATGAGCAAACAAATAGGTAACCCAGTTAAATCATAATTATTAATGAAGTTGAATAGCAACAACTCAAACTTTGAATTTTTTTCAACATATCAATGTTAAAAACTATTTTAATATGACAAATGATTGAATGACCTTTCATTTACTTTTTAATAGTTACCTTTATTATAATCCCTTAACCAAACAGAGTACAAACCTGTTATGCCCTGGACCGAAACCAGCTCCACGCAGCTGGCCTTCAAAGGAATGGAATTTACTTTGGCACACTCCTATATACGATGCTTTTCCAAGGCCAAATCCTAAGATACCAGCAACTGTAAAAGCAGGTTAGGAAAGATAAACAATTTAAATATTTGGAACCTCCTCCATTGTCTGCTAGAACTTTATTAACAGCAATAATTCTTATATCAAAAGTACCTCAATGAACAAAAACTCTGGGAATGAAGCTCTCTATTAAAGAGGATTGGGAACTAGAGACTTTTTGATCTCCTCAGTTTTGAACTGGAGATAGCAGGGCCAGGTTACAGCAAGCCAAGGTGATGCTCTGACACAGGCAGCCAGAGGGCGGCCCAACTGGCAGACAAGTCTGTGAAGTCACCCAGGAAGGGAGAGGTGGGACTTGAGTTGTGGCTCTGGGTAGCCTCCAAATCACTAGGTAGGAGACCCCTTAATTCTCTGTATGGATGGAGTATGGGGAGCCACATTATCCTGCAGGCAGGGGAGGGAGGTCATGAGGCAGGGGAGGGAGGTCATGAGGCAGGGGAGGGAGGTCATGAGGCAGGACCATGGAAAACATTTCTGCTATTCCTGCTGGGAATGAGGTTTTGGATGGTATACCAGAATGCATCTTCTGTGGACATAAAAGGTCTCTGCATAATCAGTGCAAGAAGGTGAAAGCCTAAGTTTATGGTAAATGTATATTAGAAAATGGGCTTCTCTGGTGGTTCAGTGGTAAAGAATCTGCCTGCCGATGTAGGAGACTCAGGTTCAATCCCTGAGTTATGAATAGCCCCTGGAGGAGAAAATGGCAACCCACTCCAGTATTCTTGCCTGGAGAATCCCATGGACAGAGGAGCCTGGAGGGCTACAGTCCATGGGGTCGCAAAAAAGTCGGACATGACTTAGGAACTAAACAACAACATTATCAGAAAGCCCTGATTTTAAAAAACTATTCATTTATCATGTCCATTATAGAAAATATTTGGAAAAGATTGGCCAAAATAAAAAATTAAAATCCCTTGTGGAGCTGTTGTTCAGAGGCTCTGCTGGCAATGTCCTCTTGTGTCTCCGGCCAGGGCCTCTCTAGGCCACGCTTCAGAGAGGACTAAGGTGAAGTCCCTACTGCTCAGCTTTCTGTCAGAAAGTGTCGAATGAACTAAAAAACTGCAATGTGGCAAAAAATGGACACTAGTGTTTCAGAGAGATTGACCTGGACATTCCTATCTCCAGTTACTATAAACACTACCTTTTTATAAAAATGAATCTTTGTTTTTTAACTTCTATGACTTACGTGCAACTTTAGGCAATGAACCAAATCTCGGATTCGCTGCTAAATAACCTAGGAAGTAATGTATAAAGACATTATTATTTCATTTTATAACATTTAAATTCAAAAAGGATAAAGAAGTCTTAATTTCATCTTCAAATTTAATTTCCCTTTGCCATGTAACCTAACACAGTCACTCATTCCAGGGAAGAGGACATCTATGGGAAAGAAGTATGGGGACATAGACTAGAAACAGTCTAAAGCCTGCATAAATAAATCCTTCACCAAAACAGAAATGCCAAGTATTGTACCAAAACCTGCCAGGAGGACCACAGAAAACTGGATTTTCTTAAGTTAAAACATTTACTAAATACCAACTCTTACTTACCATGATGGACCAGTCCTTGGGTGACAAGCATGCTTACAAGAGAAAAAGGCAGAGCTGTAAAACAAAAAAGCCCTTAAGTATTGGTATTTTGAAATTTGGCACCTCCCCTAGAGGTCAGGGAGAATTACTCTGTTTTTTTCATCTTACTTTGGCAGTGAGATCTTAGTCATTTGTTATTTTACTTATTTGACAAATATTAAGCACCACATGGAGAATTTTCTTGGGGTCTGCCCCAGGCACTCAACCTAATGCACAGCATTAACGTAACAAAATCTAGACTCCCTGCAATTCCATCTCCAACACCCACCATGCATCATCTCTCTCATCACTACATACGACACAGGCATATTCGTGTGTGTGTGCACTGAGCTGGGGAAATTGGGAGTTGCCGTGAGCTGTATATTTAGAAAATTTCAATTCTGCAGAAAAGTTTTTTTAAAAAAAGGACAATAAACTGCACATCCTGTTTAGGATAGTGCCCTGCTTTTGTCTTTTAATGCCATTTTGTTGCACGATTTGGATATATTTATTTTCTGAAAATTACTATATTCGCAGTAAACATGGGCAATCTTTAGAGATGATTTTTAAAAACAGACACGTTGGTCTGGCAAAAGCAGTTTCTAGTCAAAATGTGTCAAATGACTTCTTCCCAAAGCAGTGAGAAGTGATTATATATACTATTTGATTTGGCTTAGCTGCTAGCTCTTCCTAGTAACCAAGACAAATCAAATAGCAACCAGCTTTTCCACTCAGATCTATCTACCTGATGGTAGGCAAATGAGTCATACTGTAATTTTAAACTACTAGGGGCTTACTTCAATTACTTACTCATGGGTTATCAGAAAACAATTTCTAGCAGCATAATCAATAATCAGTAATGCATAGCAAATATCAACTTCTAAGCAGTGTTATTTCCAAAACAACTGATACTGGATTTGAATAATTTAAGAAATCAAAATGAGTATTTCAAAGTAAAATTAGCTCTATGCCAGCAATATTGGGACTATATCTACAGGCTCTGGTATGACATTTTCAAATGAAAAGTCATGAATTTTTAAAATTAGATGGGACTTTAATGCACTGCCTGAATTCACACCCTTGTCTTATATAAAGCAGGCCCAGAAAGAGAAAGAGACTTGACAGAAAAAGTTATTTCAAGACACTGTAAGGGAAGTATTAACAGAATGCTCCCACTCTTCATTCATTCCACAAATATTTAACTGGTTCACATATTTTTATATGTGAAGCACTGTGCTTGGCTCTAGGAGGGCGCAATGAACCTGAACTTGATGAAGGTTAGAGTCCAGTGGAATTGTGGAAGGTCTACTCTTTCAAGAAATTCTAAGTTAACACTCCTGGTTCACTTTCTCGGTCACATGAAGGAAAGTGTTAGGGGTGAATCACTTTTTGCTAAGGAAGGTAAACAGCTCCTACATCAGATACTGTCCCTGCCCTTAAAAAAGTCTCAATATGGATTTAAATTCCAAACAGCCTCAGATACCAATGTTCTTCCCGGAATTATGCAAAGTTCCTGCTCAAAAAAAAAAATCATTACCATAATTCTAATATGATATTAGGCAGTTTATATTAGGCAGCATATATAGTGTTAACGACAATTAAGAGGGGTGCGATTACCTCTCTTCCAGAAACTTTCTTCTTGACATTCCCGGATAATCTTTGAAATCTCTGATCTGTGGATGTGCAGTTTTGATTTTGGACAAAACAACAGACTCTGCAAGGGAAGTTACATGATGAGTTGACTGAAATCATCAGAAAAGCATCTGTTCTGTTTTCCCCCGAGGAGGGCAAGGAGGTCTCTTCCCTCTGGTCTCACAACATGTGTGCCTTGGATCCCGGCTGCCACCACTGAGCAATAGCCGGTTTCAGCCAGTGCTTTCCAGATGCAAGCGCTGGGTGAACTTGAGCAAGAAAAGAATTTTTTTGAGAAGCAAACAGCGATTCATGGTTTAGCGAGCATGAAGCAGATATCTGGTCAGAATGCGTTACTGCTGAGGCCACATTTTCTTTTTTAAATATTTATTTAACTAGGCGGCACCAGTTCTTAGTTGTGGCATGCGGGCTCTAGTTCCCTGACCGGGGACTGAACCCTGGCCCCCAGCATTGGAAGCTCAGTCTTAGCCACTGGACCACTAGGGAAGTCCCCACATTTTCTTCTTACTTCTAGCCTCTGCACGCTTCCCCTGCAATGCTACTCACTCCCTGGGTTGTAATCTTTTGTTGTTCAGTGACTCATTAATTTTTTATTATGGTAAAATACCCATAATAGTTATCATTTTAACCATTTTACTTAAAATTTTTTTTCATACTCTGGTATACTTTATTTAAAAAAAATTTCTATATTGAAGTATAGTTGGTTTACAAAAATGTGTTTAACCATCGTATACAATAAAAAGTAGACAACAAATGGCATTAAGTATATCTATAATATTGTACAGCCATATCTACCTAGTTCCAGAACTTTTTCATCACCCTCAAAGGAAATTCCATACCCATCGAGGAGTCTCTCCTCATTCCCTAATCACCTAGCAACCATTAATCTGCCTTTTGGATCTGCCTATTCTGGATATTTTGTACAAACAATATCATACTGCATGTGACCTTGTGTGGTTAGCTTCTTTTCCTTTGTGTAATGTTTCAAAGGTTCATCCACGATGTAATATGTATTTCATTTCTTTTTATGGCTCAGTAATGTTCCAGTGCATGCACATAACACATTCTGTTTATCCATTCATCCATTGGTGGATATCTGGACTGTTTCCACTGTCGGACTATTGTGAATAATGCTGCTGTGAACATTCCTGTACAAGTTTTAGTCTTCCGCTCTGCTGGGCGATGTTGTAACTCTGTGTTTAACTTATTGGGGAACTGCCAAACTGTTTTCCACAGGAGCTGCACCATTTTACAATCCCACCAACAATGTATGAGGTTTTCAATTTTTCTATATCCTTGTCAACACTTGTTATTTTCTGTTTTCTTTCTTTTCTGTTAGTTGCACTGTGCAATTTATGGGATCTTAGTTCCCTTATCAGGGGGAGAACCCCAGTATTTCTTTTTTAAAATTAGCACATTAAATGCTTTTAATATAAATTATTTAATTTGTTTAAACTAAAAAACTAAATTGTTTCTGTTTTTGATTGTGGCCATGCTAGTGGTTGTAAAATGGTGGTTGTGATTTGCATTTTCCATTAAGTATCTTTTCATCAGAATTTTGGCCATGTGTATATCTTCTTTGGAGAAATACCTAATCAAGCCCTTTGCTCATTTTTTCAAATTAGGTTGTCTTTCTGTTGTTGAGTTGTAAGAGCTTTTTATATGTTATGGATACTAAACCCTTATCAGACATATAATTCATAAATAATTTTTCCCATTCTGTGGGTGATTCATTTGTTTTTTAGAAACAAACTTTATTGAAATTTTTCCTTAAATCACACTTATATTTCCTTGTTTGTGAATTACTTATGTAGGTCCTTTTCCTTTTATCTCTTGGAATTTTAGTGATTTTCTTGTTGAGGTGAGGTCTATGGCTTTTGAAGTTCACCCTGTTGATTTTGCAAATGTTCTTTTGGACTTTCTGTAGTAGATGTCAGTGTGAACGGAGATTACCATTTCTCGAACACTTGCCCCTGGGCCAGGCACTGTGCCAAGCACTTTACGTGCATGATGGTGAGGTACAAGGACCCTGTGGTGCCAGTGCCTTCCGAGCTCTACCTACCACCCAAGCAGGCAAGTCCTCTCTTCTTCCTCTACAGCTCCCCCAGTGCAGTGTGGAAGCAGTGGTCAGTGTGGGCCACAGCAACCAGAGAAGGAGCTGCTCTTATGCTCCACTTATGTTAGCTCAGCAAACACTCCTCCTTACCCCAGTGTAAATATTTCTTCTTGGTTCTGCCTGTGGCAGAAATAAGCATCTCTCTCCTTCCCCTCCCCTAAACACACACATGCAGGGTCAGGGAACCCGACTATCACAGCTGCTGTGAGTCCTGCAGTCAAGACTGAAGTACCAGCAGAGAGTGTCCTCAGGCAGCTCTGGTGAGCCTTTTCTGTAGAGCCATAAATGTTTTATGGCTCTCCATTTCACAGAGGCAACTCGGGTGTCTAAATTCTTTTCCTTGTGACATGATATCATTTGTCTATTTGCCTCTCCTAAACTTTGCTCTTAAATATAATCTCCATAACCCATTTTTAGCTTGAAAAGTTGACCTCAGAGAAGATGAACTCTATTTACCCATCACAATACCTTTTCTTTTCTTCATTCATGTGTCCCCGAGACACACAATCTTCATTCTCAACAAGCTGAAAAACTGTGCCCCAGTTAACACTTGGGTTCTCAATCTGATGGCTAATTTAGTAGCTCAGGGCTCTGCCGTCTCGAACAGTAACTACAGTCAACAGCATATCCTTAGCATGATTAGCCTTGGTAACAGAAATGTAAAAAGCATGCATCATGTAGCATTCTGTTAGATTCAATAAAGAGTTTTGCTCTGCTAAAGGAAACCTCTTCAGTCACTGACAACCTATAGAAGAGTTAGTTAAGTTGAATTCTAAACAGGGAAGAGTAAAGAAAAGATTTTGTAAATAAAAGTCTCCTTTTTCAAGACAGCCGGAAACATACTTTCCTTCTCCGTTCTATTTTCCTTGCCTACAATGTGCCAGGCAGAGGAAAGTAAGACAATTGATCAAGGATGAGGTTTAAGGGGAAGTCCTCTATGATATTCCTCTTTAGATGGCAGACTTCGAATTATAAATACATACCTGCTTGCTTGGTGGTGGCAAATGGGGACCTTTTTCTTGGTTTTCATGTGTGGACACTGAAGCCATGATGACCTTGTCTTTGCTTCTCTTCTAGTTGAGTGGACTCAGCTTCCTTGTTGACCCACTATCTAAGGAAAGTAGAAGAGTCACCGTGCAGTGACTGAACATTTATGTCAACCATAAAACACCCTTAGGATCAACACCCCTATTTGGAAAACTTACTTTCATTTTGTCATTAATCTTAACTTCCAACCACCTGCAAACTCACTTTCTAATGCTCCTTCCGCAGCAACACACACACACACACACACACACACACACTAACAGACTGATGGTGACAGATCAGAGGTGGAGTGGAGTGAGATGTCAAAGAAGGCACAGTGAAATGTTTTACAACCTACAGTGTCAGTCACGACCGTGTCTGACTCTTTGTGACCCCATGGACTGTGTAGCCTACCAGGCTCCTTCTGTCCATGGAATTCTAAGCAAGAATACTGGAGTGGTTAGCCATTCCCTTCTTTAGAGGATCTTCCCAACCCAGGGATCCAACCCGGGTCTCCCATGTTGCAGGCAGATTACTTACCATCTGAGCCACCAGGGAAGCCCTTAAGACTTATAAACTACCCTGAAAATTTTCAATTCATTACCAGGTCATTAACTTACACAAATATTTACTGAGTGTCTATTATGTGCCAGACCAAAGGCTACAAAAGAAGACGACATCAATACTAAAGTAACTCACAGTCTACAGGGAAGACAGGCAGTTATACAACATGTAGAAATCTTCCCTAGAGGTAGGCACAGGGTGCTGAGGAAGGAGAGGAAAAAAGGCATGTTCTCTCTGGTTAGATCTGAAGACACCAAAGACTAAGACTCTTGAGCTTTCAAGATGGCCTGTGGAGAGTGGATGGACTCCAGGGGCAGGGAGACCAGATTGGAAAGTGCTATCATAGTCTAGGGAATGAAGTCAAGAGGCCTGAACCAAGACACTTGTGGGAAGGCTAGAGATGATAATTTTGCATCTGGAAATGTTGGATTTGGGTGCCTGTGGGGGCATACATTGGAATTAACCATTAGGGATTAGAATATTTGAGGATTTGGGTCTAGAGTTACAGATTAAGAGCAGGCTGGAAAGATCAGTTTGGAAGTTGCCATCTAGGAGATGACAGGCAAAGTAGGAAACAGGAATAAAATTGTGTAAGAAGAGTACTGGAGAATATGAACATCGAGGCCAAGGGAATACCAACAGGAGGAAGAACAGCAACAGGCCAAGGAGAGGACTGAGAAAGAAGAGCTGATACAAAGTGGAAAGAGTGTCTGAGGAAGAAATAAATCATCAGTATCATGTGGCTCAGAACAACGGGCATAGTCCAGGTGGACCATGAACCCTACCCAACCTCCTGCCCAGTCAATGGGCCACTGTCCTTTGCAGGTCCAGACTCCATGACAACCACTGACTTTCATGCAAAATGAACATATTTTCATACACAATTCAGTTTCCTACTAAGCTGCCAGGAATATCAGCCAAGGGGATCCATACTTGACCAAGTTTCACTTTCGGTGCTTGATGTTATTGTATCGGGAGTATGATGCCCTAGGGTGGAAAGTCTTGGAATCAGGAAGACCTGAGTTCAGATCCTGACTACTTGGTAGCCTGGCTTTGGGGTAAGTAACTTGAAGTGTCTGTGCTGAAGCTTCTCAACTGCCAAGTGCGGGTAATGGACCTTAAGAGGCTAGTACAAGGATGAGGGGTGAGGTCCACAAGTCGGCAGCTCCACAACCAGCACACAGTGAGTGTGTGAGCAGTAAGGGGCAGCTGTCAGAACCCTGAGCACCCTATTTCTTGAGGACTTCCAGGAAGTCTTTGCTGACATAAGGCCAAATTAGATTATCTTTGCCTAGTTAGGCCATTGCCTCAAATCCGGAAGCAAAAACACTACAACTGGGCTTTGGTGGTGAAGTCCCTTCACACCCATCTAGCCTTCAGTCCACATCTAAGCTGGGCTTCTCAGGGTGTTGCCTAAAGGTGCAGCCCCCACCCTATGCCCAGATCTGGTTTGGGGTCCCTCTGCTTCTTTAGTTGTTGGCGGTGGGGTGGCAGAAGTCCTGATGGGTGGGCAGTGGGAGGGAGGCGATCGGCAGGATGGGGGGGTGGGGGCGTGTGATCGGACACAGCCAGGGAGGGTCCCTGCACTTGCTGGTAGGGGAGCAGGGACGGGGAGTGGGGGTGGGGGTGGAGCGGCATCAGCTTGCAGGAAATTGCTGCCATCGGGGTCGCATCCGGAGCCGGGCCAGAGGGGTGGGGGTGTAAGGGGCGATTCTAGGCTAAGTACCACCGTCCTGAGGATCCCAGAAGTCATGTAGTCAAAAAGGCCGCCCCCTGTCGCTATCGCACCCGCTGTTACCTGCCCCCACCCCCCAAGTGGGCACACCCGCGGGGCTGAGGATCGCCTCGCAGGCCGCGTCTCCCTCGCGCGCCCAGCCAAGCTCGCCACCCTGTGCGGCCGCGGCTGCAGCTCGGATGCTCCGGCTTCCCGGGTGCCCGCGCCCGCCCCTGGCGACCCCCGGGAGCCCTTATCGTGGTCCCCTTACCGCGCTCGCTTCCAGGACCTCGCCTGTGCTCTGGAGCTTCCCTCCGCCTCTTTCTTCCTCTCGCTCCGCCCCCGTGGCGCCCCGCCCCTCGCTTCCTCGCGTGAGTCATTCAACAAGTGCACCCCATCCCCCGCCTCGCAGTCCCTTTCTCTGTTGGTGGCCTCACGCCCACACACAACTGCCCCGGCTGAAACCCGGCTCCTGTTGGAACCTCCGACTCCACCCCCAAGTCTTGACCAGACACCCGGTAGATTCTACTGAATACTTCCTCGATTGCCTTTCAAATAACTCCTTTTCTCCCAACAAAAAGAGCGACAACCATTTATTGAACACCCTCCTTGGACGAGGCGGCTACTTCCACTTCTCTGCAGGCTTGTCTTGTTTTGTCTTTTTTTGCAGTGTAATTGGCATAACGTTATATTAATTTTAGGAGCTCAACATAATGATTCAATATTTGTATACGTTGCAAAATGATCACTCAGTAAATGTAGTTAACATCCCTCACTATTTGTAGTTACCAAAAAAAATTACCCCACCCCTCCCCTTGGATGAGGATTTTTAAAATCTCCTCTTTTAGCAACTTTCAAATATGCAATATATATAGTATTATTAACTATAGTTGCCATGCTGTGCGTTACTTTCCCATGACTTATTTTATAACTGGAATTTTCCACCTTTGATGCCCTTCACTCATTTTGCCGATCCCTATGCAATCTCTTCTACAACTCTCTACAGAGAATACTGTTGTCTGCATTTTATGGACCAGGCAACTGAGTTGTGCCAGGCCACACTGGTTGTTCAGTCTCAGTGGTATCTGACTCTTTGCCACCCATGCACTGCAGCACACCAGGTGTCCCTGTCCTTCACCATCTCCCAGAGCTTGCTCAAACTCATGTCCACTGAGTCAGCGATGCCATCCAACCATCTTATCCTCTGTCGTCCCCTTCTCCTCTTGCCTTCAATCTTTCCCAGCATCAGGGTCTTTTCCAATGAATTGGCTCTTTGTATCAGGTGGCCAAAGTACTGGAGCTTCAGCTTCAGTATCAGGCTTTCCAATGAATATTCAGAATTGACTTCTTTGAAGATTGACTGGTTTGATCTCCCAGCAGTCCAAGGGATTCTCAAGAGTCTTCTCCAACACCACAGTTTAAAACATCAATTCTTTGGCATTGAGCTTTCTTTATGGTCCAACTCTCACATCCATACATGACTACTGGAAAAACCATAGCGTTGACCATACGAACCTTTGTAGGTAAAGTATTTAAGTACAAAATAAAAGATACGTCTTTACTACCTGTGTCACTCTCCCCAACCTCAGCTGCGATTCCTCCCTGGAACATGCCACTGGGACTCAGGGAATGTCTTGAGTTGGAAGAGAGGCTGTGGGTCACGTGGAAGGCCCTTATCATTTCACAGCTTTTCTGCCTGTCCTAATTAGTCTCTACACCTCTGGCCTCTTGCGAGCCCCTCCGCCATCCACTGGGCCTTCCTTCTGTTCTTCGTGTTCACCCAGTTCTTCCCACCTGAGTGAGGCCTGGCATGGAGCCTCCCCCTGCCTGGACTCCTCTCCCCATCAGGCTTGTGCTGGTTTTTTCCTGCTCATTCGTCTCTGACTCTTCCTCATGGGGACCTGCCTTGACCCCAAGCAGCCTAAAGTGGGTCTGCCTTTTCCTTGTTCATAGCACTTATCATGCGTTATCATGAACACTCCTGTTAGTGTGCTTACTCCTTTAAAATTTGTTTACCCTTCCTCAGTGTCCTCTTCCTGAGATACGGAACAAGATGGTATTATTTTGCCCACCATTGTATACTTAGCGTCTCGTATTTGGAAGGGCCCAGTGAAGAGCTGCTGAATGAATGAATGAATGAACCAATGAGTCTGAGCCCAAAGGCTGGATGTCAGGATACTGTTTGGGAGAATCTGTGTTCCCCCCAGTACACCCCCAGACCACTGTTCCTCCATGTGATTCACTGCTTTCTTTTCACTCCCACTTCCCCCCTCTAAATAAAAGGAGATACAGTTCTGTTGCTAATTTTGCTCTGTGTTACCGGAAGTCAGAAATAACTTTATTTTGTGGTCTAAAAGGAAGAGCTTTCTAATCGGTTTTGTGATAAAATTGAATAGCCCTACTTTACACTGAAGTTTATCTTCCAACAAATATGCTACAGGCGTTTGACCTTTTAACATCTTGCTACAATTGAGTCTATGTCCCTACCCTCTCTTCTACTTTCCACCAGAATGTTCTACTTAATTGTCTGAAATAACTAGAAGTTATCAATCAGATAGTAAAGAATCCACGTGCAGTGTAGGAGACCTGGGTTTGATCCCTGGGTTGGAAAGATCCCGTGGAGGAGGGCATGGCAACCCACTCCAGAATTCTTGCCTGGAGAATCCCCATGGACAGAGCATCCTGGCAGGCTGCAGTCCACGGGGTCACAAAGAGTTGGACACAACTGAGAGATTAAGCGCAGCACCCATATGCCATGGGCATGTGTTATATAAATTCATTACTTGGTACTGATTGGGCAAATGTGGGGTGCCCCTGTATTGTTCTAGGTACTTTCAGAGATGAAAGAGAAAAGACATGGGTCCCTTCCACAAAGGATAGATCACTTCCCAAAGAATTAGGATAAAATACAATATCCGTAGCCCTAGAAGTGGATAACACTGAACAGAGCCTTTCTTTACTAAAATTTTATTTAAAAAAAAAAATTTATTGTAATATAGCTGATTTTCAGTGTGTTAGTTTCAGGGTTTTTTTGTTTTTGTTTTTAAATTCTATTGATATATAGTTGATTTACAATGTTGTGAACAGAGCCTTTCTTAGGTCATGCCTCAGTAGCTGCCGGAGCCTCAGGATCATGATGGTAAAGTTGATTATCACTGGCTAATGCTATGGAAACTGTGGCTGATTTAGAAAGTGCAAAAACATTCATAGCAGGCTGCAGCTTGAACAATTTCCATAGCTCTGTGCTGTCCCCAGGAAAAATCCCAGTTCATTAGCAGGGCCCGACAGGATTCAGCCCCTGCCTGTCTCTCTAACACAGCGATCTTAGGCCCTTCAGGGGTCCTACAGAGAGGCTGAGGTTCTCCCTTCTCATGCTTCATGCTTTTGCATATGCTGGGGCTTCAGCTTCTGCATTCTCCACCCCTCCCTCACCCATTTTTTAAAAATATTGAAGTATAGCTGATGTGCAGTATTATATGTTACAGGTGTACAAAATAGTGAGTCAGAATTTTTAAAGGTTATACTCCACTTATGGTTATTACAAAATATTGGCTCTACTCCCTGTGTTGTACAATGTATCCTTGTAGCTTATTTTATGCATAATAGTTTGTACCTCTTAATTCCATCTCCCCTTCTCTCTCCCCACTGGTTAACTACTAGTTTGTTCTCTATAACTGAATCTGTTTCTTTTTTGTTATATTCACTAGTTTGTTGTATTTTTTTAGATTCACAAATAAATGATATTATACAGTATTTGTCTTTCTGTGTCTGACTTATTTCACTTAGCATGATGTTCTCAAAGTCCACACATGTTGCAAATGGCAAAAATTTGTTTTTTTTTTTTTTTATGGCCAAGTAGTATTCCATTGTATATATACACATCTTCTTTATCCATTCATACTAATGAATGCTTAAGTTGCTTTCATATCTTGGCAATTATAAATAATGCTGCTATGAATATTGGGTATATGTATCCTTTGTAATTAGTGTTTTTTGTTTTTTTTTGGATATATACCCAGGAGTGGAATTGCTGGGTCATATGGTAGTTGTATTTTCAGTTTGTTGAGAAAACTCCATACTGTTTTTCACAGTGGCTACACCAATTTACATTCCCATCAACTGTGTATGAGGACTCCCTTTTGTCTACAGCCTTGCCAACATTCATTATTTGTGTTCTTATGATAGCCATTCTGACAGGTGTGAGGTGATACCTCATTGTGGTTTTTAACTTGAATTTCCTTGACAATGTAAAGCACCTTTTCAAGTGCCTATTGTCCATCTTCATGCCCTCTTTGGAAAAATCTCTATTTGGGTCTTCTGCCCATTTTTTACTCAGGTTGTTTGCTTGTTAGATGTTGAGTTATGTGAGCTGTTTATATATTTTGCATACTAAACCTTATCAGCAAATATTTTCTCTCATTCAGCAGGTTATCTTTTAGTTTTGCTGATTGTCTCACTCATTCTTAAAGACTATGCCTAGGGATCACTTCTTGACAGCTTGGCCAGACTCAAGCTTGCTTTCCCAACTCCTGGGTTCCCACTGTACTTTGCAGTGGATACCTATTGTGTATATGTGTGTGCATATATACGTGTTTGTTACGCACGTATGTGTATACAAGTTTAACAGTTATAACTGACATGTATTAAACACTATGTGCCATGTGTTCTTCTGGTCTCTTTTCACCTTTTAACCATCTGCACAGCAGTCACCTGACAGAGATGCTAGTAACTTAGCCAGGAAGTGACAGGGCCAGCATTTGAACCCAGGACTGGGAGCCGTACATTTCAGAACCGTCTCTCAGCTGTCATCACATTATGTTACAACCACTGATGTCGTTCATGGTCACTCCTCTTGACTGTGAGCTCCTTGAGGGCAGGGACTGATCTTGCTCAGTAAATGGAACACAGTATGAACTCAAGAATGAGTAAGTGAGTTTAATGAGGCATGGAATTAAAAAAATGAATAATACCTGGTCCTTTATTTTAAGAGACTCACAGTCTCTTTTTCTCCTTTTTTCTTCCCCAAATGGTTGCAGGGCCTTTTAAAAAATCTGAGAAATCAGTATTATTCCAGCTTTACATGTAAGAAAAATGAGGCCAAGAGAAGTTCAGTAACATAGCCAAGGTCATAGCTGGGAACAGGCACAGCCAAGATTCAAACCTTAGTGGCTTGGCTCCAGACTCATGCTCTGAACCTCTAGACTAAATATGTCTCCACTAGCCTCAGTGGGCAGAAAAGACACAAAAACGGATGCAAAACTAGAGACAGGTATGGAAACTTAGGCAGCAAGGTAGGGAGAAGGAGCAGCCTGCCATGAGACTGACTGAAGAGCAGACCCTAGTTGGGAGGGCAGGGTAGGGGATACATAGAAAACAAAATCCTGGTGGGAATCTCTATAAGTGCCTTAGGGAGGCACTCACAACCACGTCTTCCCTGCTGGTTAAAAGGGACTCTGACTGGGATCTGGTGGGGAAGTTTCCTTGTGTGTGTGTGTGTGTGTGTGTGTGTGTGTGTGGCGGGGGCGGGGGGGGCGGCGGGGGGGATGGTGGGATGGGCATCTTGAATGACCTTGGAGTGGCCAGAGCAACCCTCACCTTCCGGCCTTCCTTTTTCTTGTGCCAGCTCCCCACTTGCCAGCTGCCTACTTCTGTGAATCACAAGATCTCGTTGAGTCACTCATTCCCTCTCTGAGGAAAAAATAATGTCAAGTCTCACAAAAGCTGAGCAGTTGGCAGAAAGCATCATGCAAAGATGGAGCACGGGTTCTCTTCTCCTTTGTGAACCAGCATGGCTGTCAGGATAGGCGTGTTGCCAGGCTCTCAGCGTGAGCTTTTGGGCCATCAACCCAGAGCCCTGCTGTTTTAGCTTTGTTTAGACTTGATGCTCAGGCTGCCAGACTCAGCAAGAAGCAAAGTCAGACCCAAGGATCATAATTTTGACCCAAATGGGGAAAATCTGAAATATGAAGATGAGTGTACATCAAGTTGGTCATGTCTCCAGTCTTCCTGAGACAGGCCTATCCTTTATTTTGCTCATGAATGCCCATGATTGACATCCTGAAAGTTAATTTAGTACTTTAATATTCCAGAGCTGCTTCCCACAGCCTACAATGTGCAGAGCCCTTTGAATGCAAAACCCAGAATGCTCCTGCTGTAGCAGAGAGAATATGCAGTCAGGCAGAGGACAATCATATCTTGTGGCAGATATTTTGACCTCTCTCCAAGGGGGCGCTGTCATCTTTGTGTCTTGGTGTCTGATCTGAGCCTCTCTCTAGAAGGGCCCCCCAGTGTGGCTGGAGTAGGGGTAGCAGTGTTTTGTGTGTGTGTGTGTGTGTTAGTCACTCAGTCATGTCTGATGCTTTGCGACTCCATGGACGGTGGCCCACCAGGCTCCTATGTCCACGGAGTTCTCCAGGCAAGAATACTGGAGTGGGTTGCCATTCCCTTCTCCAGGGGATCTTCCCAACCCAGAGATCAAACCCAGGTCTCCTACATTGCAGGTAGATTCAGAAAAGCAATTTGATTTTATAGTGAAAAATACAACAGGGTATAAACACAAGAATGGATTTTGCTCCTTGCAGGGCATAATTCTACTTTAGAAGAGAGGCTAATTAATCAAAATCTAATTGATAGAAGTTTGGGTAAAGCTGACATGTTTTGAAAAACTAGACTTTCTTTTTTAGAGCAGTTTTAGATTCACAGCAAAATGAAGAGGAAGGTACAAAGATCTCCCCCCACCTCCACTCCTTTACATCTTTCCCCTTATCAACCTCCCCCAAAAGAATGGTGTGTTGGTTGTAACGGGTGAAACTGTGTTGACACATTATTATCACCCAGAGTTCAGAGCTTAGGAATTTAGTACTTGGACTCAAGCTAGATTGCCTGGATTCAGTTATAGCCCCACTGTATGCCTATAGACTATAGTTATATTAATATAAATAATGGCTTGGCATGGTATCTGACACATAGGTAGAGCAAGCAGTTTGTGTTCATGCCCATCTCCTTCAGAAAAACCCTCCCTAGCCTCTTGTGCAGCAATCCTTCCTGTGTGCTATTCTTGAATGACCTCTTTATTTGCCTCGAAGATGTGAGATCCCTGGAGACAGGGACTATCTTTCTCACCTTCATGTCTGTGGCAGTAAAATCATCTTAAGACATTAATTTTGTTTCATACTTGTTCAGCAGCTTGAGCAAATAGTGGGACCTCCCCATAGCAAGAAAATCCTCAAGGCTGGCCTTAACTCTGTGGCCAAAATTTTGGCTCCCTGTCTTCCAATGCCAAAGAGAAATATGGACACAGAGTTTAGAGGAAATAGAAAAGAGGAGCTTTATTATTTTTGCCAGGCAAAAGAGAAACACAGTAGGCTAGTGTCTCAAGAACTGTGTCCCCCTTTCTCGAGAATAGAGAGAGGTTTAATATCCTCTTGAAAGTTTTGCTTTTTTTTTTTTTTCTCTTGCAGAGTTTCAAAATGGCCACAGCTGGCATCAGGCAACTCAGTAACTGGGTCTTGTGTTCTGAAGTTATCCGCCTGTGACCTTTTTTTTGAGAATGCTACAAGAGTGTAGGGGGAAAAGAAAGCCAGGTGCTGGGTATAGTTTATGGGTCAGAGAGTAATTTGCTTTGAGAAGGACAAGTCCAGCTACAAGTGTTTGTTAGTAGTAACAGCTAAAGAATAACCAAGATTGTTTAATTCTTGTAGGCCAAACTCGAGGCCTGTTTGACTGGGATGTGCCAAAGGTTGTTCACTCATTTCTGTCGTTGCTGTGGCAGCTCCAGGTTTGTTGATGTCTTTTGCATCAGAAGTAAAAAGGGAGAGTTCATTAAAAAAAACATGAAGCAGGCATCTAGAACATCATTCCTTTGTAAAATTTCGTTGTAGGAAAAAAGAGCCCTAGCTGAGAGAGGAAGAAGCGGACTGATCCTAGAGGGAAGATTTTGAGTTTCTGGAGGGACTGGAGAGGAAACAGAAATGTGTGGAACCTGGAGGAGTGGAGGCCAACACTTCTCTCCCTCTTTCTAGATCTGGTCTGTGAAAGGACCTCATGGCAAAAGAGCTCCAGTGTGCCCCGAGGAGGGAGGTGCATTGAACATTTAGCTTCATAAGTTGTGGTGCTGGGTTGGGGCCACAGATTTCAAGGGATTGTGTGGATTTTGACATTGACCATCTCCACGACACCATAGGGGATCAGAGGGCCGTCTAAAATGCTCTGGGCTGTGCCAGAGTCCCAGAGCCCTCCTCTTGACCCTAGGAGAAGGGTACCTCCCCTCTCTGCCCCCATCAAATTCACAAGTTTGAATTTCCTGAGTGGCAGGGTGCACCTAACAACTGTAATTTTATCTAGAGACATAAGAACGTGGCTCTTTCTGAACCCTGGTGAAATGAGCTAAAATTCACACATGCAGTGTGTGCATGGTCCTTGCCAAAGCAGGCCTGAGTGTCTTTGGTAAGTGGATGATACAGGAAGCATCTTGAAATGGATCCAGTCTATTTGAATGATACTATAGAAAGGGTAGTTTTTGTTTGCCAGCTTTGAATAAAGATTTTCCAGGGCAATTTCCTGAGCTTGTAAAGCACATTCAAATAAGTTGTCTTTGAAGAAAGATTCAAAAGACTTTCGTGACTGCAAGTAAGCAACAAGTTGAGTTTATAACTCTCAGTCTTATATTTGTTGGTTGCCCAGGCAGCTAAGCCTGGCTGCTTAACACTTGGACCCTGAAAAGATTGGAGTCTCCAGTCAGAACTTGTATCACAAAGCCCCACCTAATATGGTAAAGCTTGTTAATAGGCAAAACACCCAACTGCTACTTTGTATACTGCCCTTCATTTCACAAAGCTGCCTTGTACCTGCATTTCCTGGTCTTTGTTCAGAATGAAAGTTGTTTAGGCTGTTCTATTCTCAGTTACTTGCAGTCATTCACCCAAGAATTACTCAAATGAATTAAATCTAAAGATAATAAAATATATATATATATTTCTTTAGTGTCTGCTCATTCCCCTCTTCAGCTTCAGTCTTCAGAAACTTTTCTAGGTTGCTTTAATAACCTGCAGACTTGATTTATTTTCTTGCCCTTCTAAGTATCAGAAGAGCATTTACAAGAAAGAAAATAAATGGAAAAGCAAGAACAGGCTAAACAGTATGACAAAGCATTCAGGCAAATCTTGAAAGGTGAGATATTCCAGTGGACAACTGCTGTGGACTCTCAGCAAGTCAGCACCACAGAAACCAAGGATGTTATGGAGGAAAAGAAATGGGGACCTGACCACAAATGCAGCCTGTGGTCCTAGATTACATTCTAGTTTGAACAGTTTTGAACATCTATTGGGAGAATAATTGTGAAAATTGGAATCAGACTTGGGTCATAAATGATATTAAAGCTCATCAAGTTTTAATATTAGGATTAATATTGTGGCTTTCTGGGAGTAAAAAGAATTCATTTTGGTTACATAGGATGTCCTTATATTTGTGAGCTGCATACTGAAGTATTTAGGGGTGAAATGCCATGATGTATAGCATAAAAAAATAAGAATATAAAAGAATAAAATCTGGAAGAACTGAGTTATATCTCACATTAGATCTTCCTTATTACATGATCCAGTTAACTTGAAAGTCTGCTTTACTGTACATGAGTATAGATATGGTACACGAATACCTAGGTAGGGAAAGTACATGGAATCTGGGGTATGTTTTGCATTTAGTAAGTGTGTGAATTTGGATGTTTCTCTCTGTGCCTGCTTCCCAGCTGTAATATAGGTGTAGTATTAGAGAATCTATTACAGAAGATAATTATGAGATTAAATGTGTTAGTATACATAAGCTCATTAAAACAGTTCTTGGCACAAAGTAAACTGCTACGTAAGTGTTAGCTCTTATTATTGTTATTGTTTTTGTTATTAAGGAGTATGATTCTAGAAGATGCTGTGTTGGCAAAAACTGATATAATCAGCACAGCTTCTTGAAATTTTTGATATGTTTTTAGTAGCTGTGGGAGGCCTATATTTCTAGGGACCCATCTCTGAGTTCTTCCTTACAGTATATTGAGAAATGTCCCACCATTGTTTTAGGGACTGGTGAACAGTGGTGAGACCTAACAACATTTTTTTTTCTCATTGGTTATAATAAGGCTTTGGGGTTAGTGTCCTATTAAAAAATCCTAAGTTTTATGTGTAATCAAATAATAGATAAGCAAAGATACTACTAGAAGTAGAATCTTCTGACAGGAATACTTCTTTATTAGAGATGCTAGAATTCGAATTCATCTTTTCTTTAAAAAAATTAGTGAAAATAATATGTGATGACTATCTTTATGTGTCAACTTGACTACCCGTAGATGCCCATACTAAAAGTGGACTTCTCTGATGGTCCAGTGGTTGAGAATCTGTCTGCCAGTGCAGGGGACCCGGGTTCAATCCCTCGTCTGGGAATATTCCATATGCCATGAGGCAACTCAGCTTGCGTGCCACAACTACGGAGCCCACACTCTAGAGCCCGTGTTCTGCAACCAGAGAAAGCCCTGAGCAGCGATGAAGACCCAGAGCAGCGAAAAATAAATAAATAAAAATGAAAAAAATAATTCTGATTGTATCAATTATCTGATCCAGGATGTTTGTGGATAAGATTAGCATTTGAATCGGTAGACTCAGTAAATTGTCCTCCACAGTGAGGGTGGGCATCATCCAATTTGTTGAGGGCCTGAACAGAACAAAAAGGTGGAGAAAGGTCTAACTTGCTCTGTTTTTCGCTGCCTCACTGATAGAGCTGGGACTCCTCATCTCATTCTCTTTGAACCTTGGATTGAAATTTATACCATCAGCCCCTCTGATTCTCAAGCTCTTGATCCAGCTTTCCTGTGTCTCCAGCTTGCAGATGCAGACCATGGGTCTTCTCAGCCTCCATAATTACATAGGCCAATTCCTCATAACCTCTGTCTCTTTCTCCTAACCAGTAGGAGATATATTTGTTTGTTGTTTAGTCACTAAGTCGTATCTGACTCTTTGCGACCCCATGGACTGTAGCCTTCCAGGCTCCTCTATCCATGGGATTACCCAGGCAAGAATACTGGAGTGGGTTGCAATTTCCTCCTCTAGGGGATCTTCTCAACCCAGGGACTGTACCCATGTTTCCTGCATTGGGAGGCAGATTCTTTACTACTGAGCCAACGAGGAAGCCAGGAGATATATATCTATACATATCGGTATCTAACACACAGTATAAGATGCCTTTATAAATACATCTCTTCAAGCATATCTGACACATGATGATTTAGGACTATAGTTGGTCTCTGTCATTAACAGAATAGAAAGACAATAAATATGATTTTGTAACTATATTTTCAGATTTTCAGTTTAGATAAATGCTGTCCCTCAATCAATACTCCAAATGGCTTTAGTTTTCAGTGTTTCATGTCAATTTTGGCTTTTTGGGGTCGCAAAGAGTAGGACACGGCTGAGCGACTGATCTGATCTGATCTGATCTGAAACTCAGCAGTGGCCACAGGACTGGAAAAGGTCAGTTTTCATTCCAATCCCAAAGAAAGACAATGCCAAAGAATGCTCAAACTACCGCACAATTGCACTCATCTCACACATTAGTAAAGTAGTGCTCAAAATTCTCCAAGCCAGACTTCAACAATACATGAACCATGAACTTCCTGATGTTCAAGCTGGTTTTAGAAAAGGCAGAGGAACCAGAGATCAAATTGCCAACATCCGCTGGATCATGGAAAAAGCAAGAGAGTTCCAGAAAAACATCTATTTCTGCTTTATTGACTATGCCAAAGCCTTTGTGTGGATCACAATAAACTGTGGAAAATTCTGAAAGAGATGGGAATACCAGACCACCTGATCTGCCTCTTGAGAAATCTGTATGCAGGTCAGGAAGCAACAGTTAGAACTGGACATGGAACAACAGACTGGTTCCAAATAGGAAAAGGAGTACGTCAAGGCTGTATATTGTCACCCTGCTTATTTAACTTATATGCAGAGTACATCATGAGAAACGCTGGACTGGAAGAAGCACAAGCTGGAATCAAGATTTCCGGGAGAAATATCAATAACCTCAAATAATGCAGATGACACCACCCTTATGGCAGAAAGTGAAGAGGAACTAAAAAGCCTCTTGATGAAAGTGAAAGTGGAGAGTGAAAAAGTTGGCTTAAAGCTCAACATTCAGAAAACGAAGATCATGGCATCCGGTCCCATCACTTCATGGGAAATAGATGGGGAAACAGTGGAAACAGTGCTAGACTTTATTTTTTTGGGCTCCAAAATCACTGCAGATGGTGACTGCAGCCATGAAATTAAAAGATGCTTACTCCTTGGAAGGAAAGTTATGACCAACCCAGATAGCATATTCAAAAGCAGAGACATTCCTTTGCCAACAAAGGTCCGTCTAGTCAAGGCTATGGTTTTTCCAGTGGTCATGTATGGATGTGAGAGTTGGATTATGAAGAAGGCTGAGAGCCAAAGAATTGATGCTTTTGAACTGTGGTATTGGAGAAGACTCTTGAGAGTCCCTTGGACTGCAAGGAGATCCAACCAGTCCATTCTGAAGGAGATCAGTCCTGGGATTTCTTTGGAGGGAATGATGCTAAAGCTGAAACTCCAGTACTTTGGCCGCCTCATGCGAAGAGTTGACTCATTGGAAAAGACTCTGATCCTGGGAGGGATTGGGGGCAGAAGGAGAACGGGACGACAGAGGATGAGATGGCTGGATGGCATCACTGACTCGATGGACGTGAGTCTGAGTGAACTCCGGGAGTTGGTGATGGACAGGGAGGCCTGGTGTGCTGCGATTCATGGGGTCACAAAGAATTGGACATGACTGAGCGACTGAACTGAACTGAATAACTTTTTAGTATCTTTCTTCTAATATAAACAGAGCCTTTGAACTTTAGGCACTGTGAGGACTTTGCAAGGTGTTCCAACAGCACATTTATCTTAGGTTTCAGAGTAAGCTGATAGTTCAAGATTAAATGGATGTGTATCAGAGAAAGTCCTAAAGGGCTAGGTTAAAGTTTACAATTATGAGAAATTATGAAAATTATTTATTTGATAAGGTCTGCATTATCAAACTTTCAGTCTCAGAAATGAGAACATTGTAATGATGTTACTATATCATAATTTCATAAAAGCAAAACTTTATTTGAAATATACACATGAATAATTTAACATCTCCTGACACTGAATGACAAATACCTTGCTAACATACTTCACATGAGATGTCTTATAACTTACCACAACACTCAAGGATCTTTCATGCCTGTTTCCCTTGCGATAACTGATATGCTGACAGGTTAAAAATTGGATTGAAATTTAGAATCAATGATTTATTCTTCATCCAACCAATATTTATTGAGTGCTTACTAGGTGTCAAGCTCAGTTCTAGGTTCTGGAGATACACAGGTGAATAAAACATCAAAATTCCTGCTTTGAGAATTGGGAACACAATTCTCTGGAGTCTAGCAGTTAGAATTGAAAACTACTTCTTAAATGGTTAGGTGGCATTCTAGCCTGACTTTTTATAAGTTTAACTCTACAAGATGGTTTCTTTTTCCTGATGGAGAAAGGTCCCCAAACACATCCTAAGTCTACAAAGAGTGAAAATCTGGACTAAAGCTAGACTCCTCGAGAAAAACAAATAAACAAAAACCAAAAATAAAAAACACTCTTTGACATAGCTGCTGCTGCTGCTGCTGCTAAGTCGCTTCAGTCGTGTCCGACTCTGTGTGACCCCATGGACTACAGCCTACCAGGCTTCTCTGTCCATGGGATTCTCCAGGCAAGAACACTGGAGTGGGTTGCCATTTCGTTCTCCATTGACATAGCTGCTTCCTTAAAAAACAAAAAACCAACACACACACACACACGTTTCTCCATATCTTTTCAAATCATCACCCATTTTAGACAAACTTTCTGAACATAAGGCAATACCCTATACAATTTAGGATTGCCTAGCCAGTGGACTATTTTTCTCTGTTATAGATACCTGGTTGCAATAATTTTTATGTAGTACAAAAAAAAAAAAAAAAGGAAACCTCAGTGTATTTCCGTAATACAGTGACCCGAATTTGCTGGGAGAGACTGTAGCTCATCAGGTAAGGTTTTCACTCCCTTAGCAACCAAATTGCCCTCATGCTGCAAACTATAACAACCTCTGAAGTCGCCTGACCTACTTAGGAGCCCAAAGTGCACACCAAAGCACCTGCATCTCCGAACACCATGGCCTATATGTACCTCTAACCTATAATTTATGGTTCAAGGTTGCTGTTTGTTATGTTACATGGGCAAGGAGTCTCAATAAGACATTTTAAAACAGTGACATTTCCCTATAGACAGCTTCTGCACCTATCTAAACTTTATATAATTTAAAATAGAGCACAAGCTTTTCATATTGAAAAGTACTGGGATAAGCAAATAATGGGATGCCTTCAGCAGTAATCATGAGCATATAAAAAATTTAAATCATCATCCTTATACTATATAGTTATAATGATGAACACATTTTTTACTTCTATTTTCAAATATGATGATTTATGATCTTTATATCTGAGTCCCATTTTACAGCCTTAATACATACATATTATATTAAAGGAAGTGAAAGAATCTTGAAATAAGATTTTCCTCTCCTCCAGGTTTCTGAAGGTAGCTCTCATTTCTTTTACCATTTATTGAGAAAAAGCTCATATGATTCATAGTAATGTCGGATTTTTGAATAACAATGCCCAGGAGGTTTGAGCTGTGTATGAAAATTTAAAACAGACGACCTTAGGATACTGGAGTTTGTATTCATATTAAACACCTACCTAGTTCTCTTGAATTTTATGAAGGTAAAAAGCAAAATCTTCCTGAACAGAGAGTCTCAGGTAAGCACAGCGCCATGCACAGGAATAGATGGGAAATTTCAGTGCAAGGTATCACATCATGAAAGGGACAGTGAGGGGATGAGGCCATCATTTTACATCATTTAGTGTAAATGATTGCTGTCTTCACCTTGAACACCTCATCTTACTGCCATCTCATAATCTTGACTGTGAAATTGACCTATATATTATGTTTTTGTTTCTTATTATGGGGGGGAGGTTCTCTTTCCTCTCCTTGGCACTAGGGACAATTTGATGATAAGTCATTGGATAAAGGCTTTGGACTAAGAAAGAGAACAGAGAGTCCCACTCTGGCTCTAGGGGACCTGCATACATTTTTGTTATAGGACAAAACATCCCACCTTCTGGGCCTCAGCTTCATTAGCTGTAAAAAGGAGAGCACCGGACCAGATGATCTCTGAAGTTTCACTTTTGGCTGCAAAATTCTATGGTTTAATCTAGTTTCAGCTATGGAAACTAAGAAGCAAAATGTTAACTGTAAGAGGCTAATGGTTACATACTCTGTTTCACCAAATTCATAAAGCAAAAACGTAATCTAAATTCCTCCAAGAGTCGTCCAATTGCCCACGGGTGGTACTGTGGCAAGGTCGATATCATTCCCCACTCAATGTTTCCTTTTATTGAAGGGAAATCCATCAGGAGGCACTCCTGGCATCTCTCTGCACTATCCTCGCTCTGCTTTTGGGGAGGTACAGCGGTTTGTCTAACAGGTGAATTTAGAAGGAGAATGAGGACCAACCTAGATAGCATATTCAAAAGCAGAGACATTACTTTGCCAACAAAGGTCTGTCTAGTCAAGGCTATGGTTTTTTCCAGTGGTCATGTATGGATGTGAGGGTTGGACTGTGAAGAAAGCTGAGTGCCAAAGAATTGATGCTTTTGAACTGCGGTGTTGGAGAAGACTTGAGAGTCCCTTGGACTGCAAGGAGGTCCAACCAATCCATTCTAAAGGAGATCAGTCCTGGGTGTTCTTTGGAATGAATGATGCTAAAGCTGAAACTCCAGTACTTTGGCCACCTCAAGAGAAGAGTTGACTCATTGGAAAAGACTCTGATGCTGGGAGGGATTGGGGGCAGGAGGAGAAGGGGACGACAGAGGATGAGATGGCTGGATGACATCACCGACTCTATGGATGTGAGTTTGGGTGAACTCCGGGAGTTGGTGATGGACAGGGAGGCCTGGCGTGCTGCAATTTATGGGGTCGCAAAGAGTTGGACATGACTGAGCGACTGAACTGAACTGAACTGCAGACAGAGTTGCTAGCCATTCCCTCTGGGCTCCTCTTGGGAGCTGGTGTCCCTGAGGAGAATGTGTGTCCTGCTCTGTTCTTTCATGCCATCAGTTTCGAGGACTAAGGCCCTGCCTTGGGGGTTCTGTAGTCACTATGTGTAAATTTGTCTAGTTCAGGGGTCTAGCATTATGAAAACATTTGGCTTTAGGTCCAAGCCACATTCTGCAGTATCAGCCTTCATAGTAGCAAGCCTGATATTTTGATTTCTTTGTGTCTTATTATTGAACTATATTTCTAAAATAGTTCAGAACTTGGATGAGTCAGACAGCACTGAGAGACTAACACTTTCACTTTAAGTCCCATTGAGAGTACTAGATGGCCATAACAGATGACTTTGGCCATGAACTTTCCACTTAGACTGATGCAGGTCTTCTCCCAGCCTTGATGTCTCTGTTAAGGTCTTAATGACATGATTGCAAATTCTGGCATTCGAGATGCCAGAGATCATTATTTTAGCCAACAATTACACAGCTACATGGCACTCACAGTTCTCAAATGGAAGCCAAATACTTAAACAATCACCACATAACTTAAATATATTGCATTCAATTTATTACAGAGCTGAATCGAGATGGGAAAGAAGAAGCATTTATTGCATGATATGAATGTTGGCTGAAATTTGAATAATCAATCTACCCTTATTGCAATTTGTTTCCCCCTTGAATCCAGAAAGAAGGGCTTGAAGTCACAGAAACTATGTAGTTTAATAAATACTTGAGGGCCTAGTATGATGCCTGGACTTCTTTAGGTGCTAAGGGATACAGGACTGAATACACAAATGTGTATCCTCAAGGATCTTGTATTTTAGTAGAGGAGACACACAATAACCAAAGTAAATAAAGGGAATAATTAAATAATGTAAATAAATGCAATGCAGTGGCACAGTGTCTAGGGTCAAACAACCTGGGGTCAGAACTCCATCACTTAAAAGCCATATGACCTTCACTCCATGTGCCTCAGTTTCCTCATCTGTAAAATGGGTTTAATAAAACTTTGGAAAGTTTATCATGAACCAATTCCCAAGAACTGCAAGTGGGCCATGTGACTGAAGAGCAAAGTACAGTAGAGAGGTGTGACGCATTGGGACTCCTTCAAGTGTAATTCACCCAGTTGTGTCTGACTCTGTGACCCCATGGACTGTACAGTCCATGGAATTCTCCAGGCCAGAATACTAGAGTGAGTAACTGTTCCCTTCTCCAGGGGATCTTCCCAACCCAGGGATTGAACCCAGGTCTCCCACATTGCAGGTGGATTCTTTACCAGCTGAGCCACCAGGGAAGCCCTTGGGGTTCCTTCAAAGAAGAACCTAAAATGGAAATTCAGGTTCAGTTCAATTCAGTTCAGTTGCTCAGTTGTGTCTGACTCTTTGCAATCCCATGAATTACAGCATGCCAGGCCTCCCTGTCTATCACTAACTCCCGGAGTTCACCCAAACTCATGTCCATCGAGTCGATGATGCCATCCAGCCATCTAATCCTCTGTCGTCCCCTTCTCCTCCTGCCCCCAATCCCTCCCAGCATCAGAGTCTTTTCCAATGAGTCAACTCTTCGCATGAGGTGGCCAAAGTATTGGAGTTTCAGCTTTAGCATCAGTCCTTCCAAAGAACACCCAGGACTGATCTCCTTTAGAATGGACTGGTTGGATCTCCTTGGTACCTATGATTTATTAAGGCTGTGCTCTCAGGAAAAAGGTAGAGAGAAAAGCAGAAGAGAGCAGATGAAGGAGCTAAGCAAGCACGAGGCCTCAGCTGGTGTGGACTGGCCCTTGGGGAGCTCTGGAGCATGATTGCAGTACAGAGTGATCCCCCTTGAGACCAGCGGGCTGGCCTTTTATACCCTCAAATCAGCGAGTCATTGGCAGTGGGCCACCAGGAGAGTTTCTCAGTCCCTTTGTGCTCCTATTACAAAAACCACAGACTGTGTAGCTTATGAACAACAGAAATTTATTTGTCACAGTGTGGAGGCTGGAAGTCTGAGATCAGAATACCAGCATGATGGGGTGAGGACTCTCCTCTGGGTTGCAGATTTCTTGTATTGTCACTGGTAGAAGGGGCTAGGGAGTTCTGCAGGGTTTTCTTTTATAAGGGCACTTATCCCATTCATGTGGGCTCCACTTTGATAAACTCATCAACTCTCCAAGGAGCCACCATTGCATTGCAGGTTAAGACCTCAACATAGGAAGTTTAGGGGGACACAAACACACAGATCATAGCAGTCAGCTAAAGTCAAGGTGGCAGCAGAGCTGCATGCCTTTCTGGAGGCTCCAGGAAAAGGCTGAGAAGAAGAGCTGCAGGGGGCACCTTGCTGCCTCACCTCCACGTCCTCAGTGATCCAGGTCTGCTCCAAACCAGAGTATCCCCCACATAAAGCAGCAGCCCTCTCTATGCAGGGAGATAGCCCCACATCCTCAGAGGCAGCACCAGGCAGCCCACGAGACAAATGTGATCTTTAAGAGGTAGAAATGAAGCAGCAGCCATTTGAAGTTTGGTGGAAGGAGTTAGGGGCACTTGTCAAGGTGCTGATGAGTTTTAGTCCAGCTCTTCTTCCCAAATGCTGGCCCTATTGACCAGCAGTTACCCCAGACCCATCAGGAAATGTTTTGCTGTGAGCTCACTGTGGTGGAAGCCAAAAGAGCCAACAAAGACCTCCTTCCTGACACCTCTCCATTAGCGTTCCCCACCATTGATTTCACCTAGCATGATTTCAACTTGTCCACCTGCACCAGGTACTTTTCTCTGGTACTTCTGGACCTCTTCTTCCTCAACTTCCCCCAGATTTGTGCAACATCTAATTCCATAATAAGCAATCTCTCCCATAATACTCATAGTGGTATTGCTTCTCTGACTGGACTTTGCTATTATAGGAGGGAAAGATAATTAACCTTTTCTTATCACATTTCTAGAGGCATTTTATCATTTTATCACAACTTTCTGGCTGTCTGTCCTTGAATATAATGAATATATATCAGTATAATCAATGAGACATTGAATATAATGTCTTTGAATGTCTGATACGGGAGGCACAGAAGAACTCTTTTCAGGAGAACCTTAATCTGTATAGAGATCTTTGTAAATGAGACAAACAGAAACTGGGGGCCAGAGAAACAGCAGAAAGATAAATTCTTCACTCTCATATCTTGCAGAGAACTGAAAATCTCCCATCTCCAGAGCTGTTACCTCCCAGTTTCTTCTCCTTGTACTTGGCTTGAGTCTTTCTATCTCATCACACAGCATGATGCTGAAGAGAGGCTAGCAGGACTTAATTCAGTCACGAAATTGCTAAATTTACTCATTCATAATCTCCTAGTGTAATGAGAAGTGTGTTGGCCTGAGGCTCAGAGGATCCGGTTTCTAGTCCTGGTTGCCAAGAACCCTCTAACTGGGGATTGGGGGAAGTCATCCAGACCCTATGGGGTTCAGTGTTTTTGTGAGATGTTTTATAATAGACAAGTTAATTGAATGGATTATGGATCTTCTGCTACATACCTAAATTCACTGCTCTTGTAAAAGTCTTTTTAGAAACTTGCCTTTTAGCTTTTTACATTAGAGTTCTACCAAGTCCAGTGCATGCCTCTCAGAAGTGATATAATAATAACTACATGGATTGACACAGCACCCTCACTGATCCCAAGGTCGGACAGTGTTGTGTCACGGTGGGATCACACACAGGAAGCCATCCTGAGGAAAGAGTGGGCTTTCCAGAACTCAGAGGGATTGACGGAGCTTTCCTCACTCTTTTATTTGCTTTCAGCACAGTATGACATATTTATGTATGCCCAGATGCATGATCACTACTGTTTTTAGATAATATTTACCTGTTCTAATGACATTAACTCTCATAAGATAGCCACATGACTTAAAAAGATTTCCTGCAAAGAAATCATGAAGTGTAAACAAGAACACGAGTGCAAGCAAATAAACAACATAAATGGTAAAGTGGGCACTTTTACTCCTAGAACAAAACCCTTGCTATTCACATAAAAAGGTAAAAATAATGAGGATCAAATCAGATCAGATGTGGATGAACCTGGAGTCTGTCATACAGAGTGAAACTAGTCAGAAAGAGAAAAAATATCAAATATTAATGCATATACAAGGATTCTAGAGACATGGTACTGATGATTTACACGGCAGAATAGAGACGCAGTTGTAGAGAACAGACTTCAGACACAGCGGAGAAAGGAGAGTGTGGGATGAATTGGGAGAGTAGGATTGACTCATATACACTACCTTGTGTGAAATAGATAGCTAGTAGGAACCTGCTGTATAGCCCAGAGAGCTCAGCCTTGTGCTCTGTGATAACCCAGAGGGGTGGGATGGAGGAGGTGGTGGGAAGCAGGCTATATATACATGGACATATAGCTGATTCATGATATTGTACAGCAGAAACTAATGCAACATTGTAAAGCAATTATATTCCAATTAAAAAATAAAATAGTAAAAATTGAAAAAAAATCAGATCTGAAAAAAACTCTGACAAAAATAATCAAAACTATCAAGAAGCTGCTTTACAATTTGAATTTACAATCTATTGATTTATATTTACTATAATTAATGAGGAACTTCTGCTGCTACTGCTAAATCCCTTCAGTCATGTCTGACTCTGTGTGACCCCACAGACGGCAGCCCACTAGGCTCCGCTGCCCATGGGATTCTTCAGGCAAGAACACTGGAGTGGGTTGCCATTTCCTTCTCCAATGCATGAAAGTGAAAAGTGAAAGTGAAGTCGCTCAGTCGTGTCCGACTCTTAGCGACCCCATGGGCTGCAGCCTACCAGGGTCCCCCGTCCATGGGATTTTCCAGGCAAGAGTACTGGAGTGGGGTGCCATTGCCTTCTCCGAATGAGGAACTTCTACTTAAGGGCATATTGTGTCTTGAAATATTAACTAATGTAGTATAATGCCATGTGATTATCAAGGCATTTAAAAATAGTATTTATTTTATCTTGATATCATCTTTTCATTTTCTTTTTTGCAGCACTTGTTATAATGCTTGTAATAGCTGGGTAGGTATACATACATATTGGAAGCATGTATGAAAACATATTACTGATTAGAGAGACATGACCCAAAAGCTGCAGATGACTGGTTTGGGCTGAAACTGACATGCCCATCAGTCTATCTGACTTACTAAGAAGAGGGGTGTGTGTGTGTGGCAGACAGCCAGGATTCTGCACTTTAAGATGGCAAGACACTTGCCACTCTACTTTTTATGACTTTTGACATAGTCAGAAGAATTAAGGTAAGGATTATACTTTAGAAATTCACATAAATGTTTTCATTTCAATTGTCAGGACCCTACTCCCTACCTCAAACTTCTAGGAAAAACAGGACTATGTTTAGTAATGTTTCAATGAGCTGTTTATTTTCTCTTTTATGTTCATCTGGTTCAACATCTAAGTAAATCAACATTGTTACCCTGTTAGTTTTGGGAAACAAAGGGAATCTGAACACTTTTCAGATTCAGCAAAGAATTTTGTTAGGGAGTTGAAGGTGTATAATATACATTTTTAGGTCTACTTTACAGACCTAAAGTTACTTTTGTTCAAGAACAAAAACAAATGATACAGTATTTTAAAGTATACTTTATGCAGAAAATATAATATTTAATACTTTAGTTATTTTTAACAACTGACAAAGGATTGATCTCCAAAACATGCAAGCAGCTTATGCAGCTCAATACCAGAAAAACAAACAACCCAATCATAAAACAGGCAGATCTAAACAGACATTTCTCCAAAGAAGGCATACAGATGGCTAATAAACACATGAAAAGATGCTCAACATTTCTCATTATTAAAGAAATGCAAATCAAAACTACAATGAGGTGGTTCAGTGGTAAAGAATCCATCTACCAATGCAGGAGACACAGGTTTGATTCCTGATCCAGAAAAGACCCCACATGCTGCAGAGAAGCTAACCCATGTGCCACAACTACTGAGCCTGTGCCCTAAAATCTGTGTTCCACAATAAAAGAAGCCGCAGCAGTGGAAAGCCCTCACACTGCAGCTAGAGAGCAGTCCCTGCTCGCTACAACTGGAGAAAAACCCAAAGCAGCATTGAAGACCTAGCACAACCAAAAAAAAAAAAAAAAACAACCACTATGATGAGGTATTAGCCCACACTGGTCAGAATGACCGTCATCAAAAATTCTATAAACAATAAATCTTAGAGAGGGTGTGGAGAAAAGGGAATCCTTTGCCCTGTTGGTGGGAATGTAAATTGACGCAGCCGCTGCGAAGAACAGTATGGAGGTTCCTTAAAAAACTAGGAATAAAACTATCCTATGCAATGGCAACCCACTCTAGTACTCTTGCCTGGAAAATCCCATGGACGGAGGGGCCTGGTGGGCTGCAGTCCATGGGGTTGCTAGGAGTCGGACATGACTGAGCGACTTCACTTTCACTTTTCACTTTCATGCATTGGAGAAGGAAATGGCAACCCACTCCAGTGTTCTTGCCTGGAGAGTCCCAGGGATGGGGGAGCCTGGTGGGCTGCCGTCTATGGGGTCGCACAGAGTCGGACACGACTGAAGCGACTTAGGAGCAGCAGCAGCATGACCCAGCAATCCCTCTACTGGGCATATACCCTGAGGAAACCATAATCGAAAAAGTCACATGTACCCCAATGTTCATTGCAGCACTGTTGACAATAGCTAGAACATGGAAGCAACCTAGATGTCCATTGACAGATGAATGGATAAAGAAGTTGTGGTACATATATATAATGGAATATTACTCACTCATAAAAAGGAATGCATTTGAAGAATGCATTCACTTCTAACAACGTGGGTGAACATAGAGCCTATTATACAGAGAGAAGTCGTAAAGAGAAAAACAAATATTGCATATTAACTCATATATATGGAATCTAGAAGGATGCTACTGGTCAGCCTATTTGCAGGGCATCAATGGAGATTCAGAGAACAGATTTGTGGACACAGTTGGGGAAGGAAAGGGTGGGATGAATTGGGAGTAGTATTGAAACATATACTTTATCGTATGTAAAATAGATAGCCAGTGGGAATTTGCTGTAAGACACAGGGAGCTCAAACCTGGTGCTTTGTGACAACCTAGAGGGGTAGGATGGTGTGGGAGGTGATTCTTTGGCTGCTTCATGTTGATGTATGGCAGAATTCAAGATGAAAGAAGTAAAAGTTAGTCACTCAGTCATGTCTGACTCTTTTCGACCCCATGGTCTCATGAGCCCCCTTGCCAGGCTCCTCTGTTCATGGGATTCTCCAGGCAAGAATACTGGAGTGGGTTGCCATTTCCTTCTCCAGGGGAATCTTCCTGACCCAGGAATTGAACCTGGGTCTTCTGCATTGGAGACAGATTCTTTACCATCTGAGCCATTAGGAAGCCCCCAAAACCACATAAAGCAATTACCCTCCAATTAAAAATAAAATAAAAAACTCTAAGTTATTTTTCAAAATATAGCCTGAGACAGAAAAGATACAGGGTATAAATGTGGACTTAATTGTGCATCAGTAACAGCCCCCTAAATCTTAGTGACTCAATGCCATGAAAGTTTAGTTTTCACTCACATTACATGTCTAATGCCGTTTGGTAGGTGGGGCTCTGCTCAGTGGAACCTCTCAGGAACTGTAGTAGTCAGAATAAAGGCTCCTAAGGAGATCCAATTAGTCCATTCTAAAGGAGATCAGCCCTGGGATTTCTTTGGAGGGAATGATGCTGAAGCTGAAACTCCAGTACTTTGGCCACCTCATGCGAAGAGTTGACTCATTGGAAAAGACTCTGATGCTGGGAGGGATTGGGGGCAGGAGGAGAAGGGGACGACAGAGGATGAGATGGCTGGATGGCATCACTGACTCGATGGACATGAGTTTGGGTGAACTCCGGGAATTGGTGATGGACAGGGAGGCCTGGTGTGCTGCGATTCATGGGGTCGCAAAGAGTCAGACACGACTGAGCGACTGAACTGAACTGAAATGAACTGAAAGATGTCAATGTCCTAAAACCTAGAGTCTGTGAATATATACCTTACATAGCAAAAGGTGCTTTGCTGATGTGTTTAAGGTAAGGAATTGAGATGGGAAGATGTTCTTGGATTATGATTATTAAAATGGTCCTTTTAAGAGGGAGGAGAGCAGGTCAAAGGCAGTAGTAGTGGGAGATGTGACTGTGGAAGGAGGAGGTTGGAGTGATGTGAGGGAGGGTCACAAGCAGAGTGCGGGCAGCCTCCAGACACTTTAAAAAAAAAGCAAGGAAATGGATTCTCCCCTGAAGCCTCTAGAAGGAATGACCTCTGATGAGCCCAGTGAAATTGATTTTGGACTCTGAACTCCAAAATTATAAGACAATAAGTTTGTATTGTTTTAAGACACTTAATTTGTGATAATTTGTTATAGAAGCAAGAAGAATAAATACAGGGACCTATGTTCAATTCTGACTAATACGTTTATGGTCCCTAAGGCAGAAAATGGAAAAGTGGTGAATGATGTGCCTATTCCTAAAGCTTCAACCAGAAGCAGCACACACTGCTTCTACTTATATTTCATTGGACAGTACAAGTCACATGGTCACACTTGCTGTCAAAGGAGGTGGGGCAAACAATGCCATCATTTGCCTGCAAGTGGGAGCCACTGGGTTTGTGAACAGCTCTGCTGCTGCTGCTGCTAAGTTGCTTCAGTCGTGTCCGACTCTGTGCGACCCCATAGACGGCAGCCCACCAGGCTCCCCCGTCCCTGGGATTCTCCAGGCAAGAACACTGGAGTGGGTTGCCATTTCCTTCTCCAATGCATGGAAGTGAAAAGTGAAAGTGAAGTCGCTCAGTTGTGTTTGACTGTTAGCGACCCCACGGACTGCAGCCTACCAGGCTCCTCCATCCATGGGATTTGCCAGGCAAGAGTACTGGAGTGGGGTGCCATTGCCTTCTCCATGTGAACAGCTCTAGGGACTGACAAACAGGAAGAGCAGAACTAAAGAGAATAGGACTCAGAAAAGTGAAAATATGACTTATCCCAGGAAAACTGATGCACACAATCAGGAGTTTTTCAAAATTTCTCACCATAGAATCGGAGTAGACACTGGTGAGTGATAGTAGGGCTTCCCTGGTGGCTCAGTTGGTAAAGAATCCACCTGCAATGCAGAAGACCCCAGTTCGATCCCTGGGTTGGGAAGATCCTCTGGAGAAGGGATAGGTTATCCACTCCAGTATTCTGGCCTGGAGAATTCCATGGACTGTATAGTCCATGGGGTCACAAAGAGTCAGACATGACTGAGCGACTTTTGCTTTTTGTTCTGGTTAGTGAAGCAGTGGCTACAAATACTTCATCCAGAATCCCAGCAATGGGCAGATTCGACTTCTCCTGGATTCCATGTCGCTAGAAGAGATGGCCCTGCCTTGAGGAGAGGAGACGGGACCCTGAGTGAGCATCAGTATCCGTAGACTCAAACTGCCTTAGACCAGCTGGAGATTCCAGGTCGCTTGGTAGCTGGTTTTCAACCGGGTTTAGCCAGTGGAAAACACTGGTAGGGAATTGGCTGGTGGGAGGAGCCAGGGTGTTTTTCCCTCTGCCTTTCACCTTGAGTGGATGCAGGGACTGTATCTCTTCTTGTCTACTGCTTCTGCTGGTAAAGCTTGTTTTCAAGTTCCAGCTTCTGCCAAATGACTCCAAGTCATGAATTCTGGTAGCTACCTCCTCCTTTTGTCCCTACAGCCTGGGGATGAGAATAAACATACATTTCCTGATCTGTGAGTTTCATCATAGTTTCCTGACTGGTTTCTTCAAGCCTCTTACATCATCTGTGTAACCAATTCCCTACAATAGAATTCCACTTTATTTCTGGTTTCCTGGTTGGACCCTGATTGAAACACTGAGTAACCCAGAATCTGACAACCTCCCCACTCAGGCAACTCTGGTTAAGGGAAGGTCCTTGTGGTCCTGAGCAGTAGGTAAGAAAGAACTAGTGAAAATGACACAAGTCCACAGGATTCAAGGCAGAGTGGTAGAGATATAAGGTTGCCAGGTAAAATACAGGTATGTCCTATGCATATGTTTTAGGCTGTATAATTCTTTGTGGTCAGGACTGTATTGTGCATTGTAGGATGTTTAGCAGTATTTGGGACCTATTTATACTGAAAGATTATTCATTGTTTATCTGATATTTGGATTCATCTAGGTGTCTTGTATTTCTATTTACTCAATTCAGCAATCTTAATAGAGAATGAACTCACATGGGGAGCTGGCTTCAATGCTGGGTTGTGCAGAAACAAATATGAGGGCAGGCAGGATCAGCTTTGGAAAAAAATTGGGCGTGGGAGTCAGGCCTTAATTGAAGTCTTTGTTATAGGCAACCCTTACTATGACTGAGGCAATGATGAAATATGGATAGTCCAATCAGAGGACCCAGGAGAGTGAAAGCTCAGGAAGATGCCAGTGCATATGTGTGTGGGCATGTGTGTAAATGAATTACAGAAACTTACCTGAAATAATGGCTTCAATTCAGCGGTTGCTAGTCAAATATTCTCAATTACTTGGGAGTCTAAAGATATATAGATGATAAGCTTGCTTGTGGTTTTTGAGGACAATGATGGAAGAGAACAGAATCTTTTCAAAAATAATTTAACTTATTTATTTCTGACTGTGCTGAGTCTTCGTTGCTGCATGGGCTTTTCTCTAGTTGTAGTGAGCAGGGGCTACTCTTCAGCTGTGGTGCACAGGCTTCCCATCGTGGTGGCTTCACTTACAGAGCGTGGGCTCCAGGACGTGCAGCCTTCAGGGGTTGCAGCACATAGACTCAGTAGCTGGGGCTCCCAGGCTCTGGAGTACAGGCTCAGTAGTTGTGGCACACAGGCTTAGTTGCTTTGCAGCCTGTGGGGTCTTTCTGGATCAGGGATCAAACCTGAGTCTCCTGCTTTGGCAGGTGGATTCTTTACCACTGGCCTACCAGGGAAGCCCCCATAGTATCTTGCGAAGACCAAACGGCCAAAGCTGGTGAGCTGTCTAAACCAGTGGTTCTCAACTGGAAGCAGTTTTGTCCTTTTTTGTCCCCCAGGAATGCTTGGCAATGCCTGAACAGTTTTGATGGCCACAAATAGAGGTAGGTGCTGCTAACACCTAGTGGGGTGGAGGCCTGCTAACCGCCCTGTGGTGCATAGGACAGCTCTTAAACTCCCAAACAGTTCCCAACAGCCCCCCTAAGAATCATCCAATCCAAAAAGTCAATAGAGCTGCTTGGAGAAACCTGGTGTAAATACATACGGAAAGTCAGTAGTCAGCACACATTCCATATAGAAAAGCATATACAAAATGTGCTGTGCCAAGAGTGAAGCCAGATGATAATGCTGAAATTCCATGAGGACAGATTCCAAACTGAAATAGAAGCAGCTGGCACCACATAGACCCCTCATTTGTCATCCCAAAGCTGGGATTTAGCCACTTCTGCAAAGAGACAATAAATCATCAGTGTGGGTGGTATGTGTACGGCATTGCCAGCCTGTGGATATTTAATCAGTATCCCTAAATGCTTTAGCCACAATACAGGGCCATTGTTTCTACAGGGTGATTCATTTCTGTATGATACAGGAGATGGATATGTAAGCGTGAAAATGTGGTTCAAGTATATGGAGTTCAAGGGAAGATGTTGCGAACTAAACCAGGACAAGGAGACATAGCTGACATTTTGCAGGGAGGTTTTCTCCCCAGGGTCCTGGTAGCCTAAATGTTACATCCTTCCAACTTAAAAACTTTTCTTTCCTATCTTGTTATTTCTCTGGAAGTGGTCAAGAATCTGCTTGCACTACAGGAGATATAAGTTCGATCCCCGGGTTGGGAAGTTCCCCTGGAGAAGGAAATAGCAACCCACTTGAGTATTCCTGCCTGGGAAATCCCATGGACAGAGACCTGGCAGGCTAAATCCATGGAGTGGCAAAGATTCAGATGACTTAGCAACTAAATTACAATGTTCCTGATATCTATATGTTAGACTCAGAAAAGGTCTCTGATTGGCCCTACTAGGGTCACTGCCCACTCCTGGATCACTCGTTGTGTCCAGGGAAATAAATACTATGGTTGGCCAAGTCTGTGTCATGGGTTCACCCCTGTCATCAGGAGTGAGGTTGCACTTCCAAGGAGTAGAGGTGTTTGGGCCAGGGTAGTGTCTCCAAGGTAACCTGCACAGCCAGGGATGAAAACCCACACAAGTCAGCTCCTTCCAGCAGTCAGGTACCAGCTGATACAGTCACAAAGGGTCAGGACTAGAGGAAGCATAGTCATGTGATCCAGGAACCTGACCCTGAATTTCCTTCTCCACTAACAAACATGGGTCTGTCTGTAAGGGTCAGACTCTGTTTTTACTCTGAGGTTTCAAAATATTTATAAATTTATCTTCTCTGGTGGTTGAACTACCAATGAGCTGTCCATGTCTTACCAAATGCTTACACGTAGGACTGTCTGTCGGAACACCATCCCAAGTTACTAAGAATAAAGAAAATGGAGCTTTTCTAGAGCAGTGCTGTTTGAGTAAAGAGTCAGGGAAAAGCACTTTGAGAACTAAAGCTTTCTTAGTAATGATTATTTCTCCCAGCATGAGCAAGAACAGAGATTTGTACTTCAGAATAAAAAGATTATGTGTCCCAGCAACCTGGAATTTTAAACGTTTTATGAGTCTTCCTCTGTAGTTGGCACATGAAAGAGGAAAAACACACACATCATTAAAAAGAGAGTTTATATGTAAAGTGTGAGGTATAAGAGCTTTCTCTTGCAGCTGAGTAAATTTTTGGAGTGTTGACTGGTTTACGTGAAATGAAATGTACAATTAAATTATGGCTTGACAAGTTTATTTCTCCAAGGAGGATCTTGACTTTCGGGCTTTTGCTTTTTCACTGTTTTTACTTCCTAATCAGTTTGACGTACTATAGTTGTGTAATTATGTCGAATATATGAAATTTATTTCTCCTTTTATCATTCTCCTTCAAAAGCAGAAAGCAAATATACAAAGAAATGTATACAACGAGCTTAATTAACTGGGAAAGAGTCAAGAGGGCATATTCACTTATAGGAATAATCTAGAACTCTTCATTGCGTTACTTGCAACTGGGATTGATTTCTCCTCCTAAGAACACATTCCCCTTTTTCCTTCTGAACCAAGGACGTATAATGATTAAATGAGATGACATATGTTCGGTATTGGTATAGAGCAAGTTTTCAATAAATGTGGCTTCTCTTTTCAGCTCCTTCCAATAACTAATCATCAAGCCTGATGATTTAGCAGAACAAGTAGTTCTCAAATCTCACAGTATATTGGGATCATCCCAGAAACTCATGAAATATTCCACCCCCTGGTGCCCACTTTGGAATCACAGGATCTGAATTTCCAGCCCCATATCTAACAAGCTCTGATGGACACCAAGTACCATAAACTTTAAGTCGGAGCCTACAACAACTTCTGGGTTTGTTTATTTGGCTCCCAAGAAGTGAATGAATTTCGTATTCATTTTAAACAGAAATTTGGAACTAGAAAGGAACTTAGTATTTATTCCATCTCCTTCTATTACAATTGGAACTGAATCCCAGAGACGCTAAATGATTTGCCCCATGGGGACACCAGTCAATCGCTAGGCGTGGTGTGTTTGTCCCTGGGCCCCACCCCACACCAGGGCTGACTTCGAGCATTAAGTCCTCTTTGGCTTCATGTGGTGGAGACACTGACTTTGGGATCAGATTTACCTACTTTTGCTGCTAATACATAGACAGCCCCATCCTGAATGCGTCATACAGATTCTGAGCTTTGTACTTTGTACAAAAATAGCTTCCCAATTCTAATGGCTGGCTATTTCTCACTTTTATTACCTGATATAATTACCTCTTGCCCAGTCTTCTGCGTGGTGATGTGATTCATGACTGTTATTAGCAGCAGGCCTGAATGCACTTTGAAAGGAACATTATGACCAAATATCATCAATCAAATACCATATAATCCTATTTGATTATTTTACTGTCTCAGGAGAGTGAGAGATTTAGAGATAAATTTGGAAAGGATTGTTGCTTTTTTATAGCTTCAAGTCAAGTTGGCTTTGGAGAGTATAACATTGTCCCATGTTTCAAATTTAAGGGCAGAATTTTTAAGTGCCCACCCACCTATTTTAGAATTGCATGATATGACATTGAATGAAAGATCATCAGATGTGATTTATGGTGATGATTTTCAAGTTCTAGTCCTAAAATTGAGTGAATAACTCAAGATTAGGTATATTTAGTATCTCTCTCTCTTTCTCAGTTTTCTGAATTGATCTGTCCTAACTGTACCCCACTCTAGTGCTCTTGCCTGGAGAATTCCATGGGTGGAGGAGCCTGGTGGGCTGCAGTCCATGGAGTCGCGAAGAGTCGGACACTTACTGAGCAACTTCACTTTCACTTCTCACTTTCATGCATTGGAGAAGGAAATGGCAACCCACTCCAGTGTTCTTGCCTGGAGAATCCCAGGGATGGGGGACCCTGGTGGGCTGCCGTCTATGGGGTCGCACAGAGTCGGACACGACTATAGTGACTTAGCAGCAACTGTAACTCAAAGGCTTCTCTGGTGGCTCAGACAGTAAAGAAGCCACCTGCAATGCAGGAGACTCAGGTTTGATCCCTGGATTGGGAAGATCCCTGGAGAAGGGAATGGCAACCCACTCCAGTATTCTTGCCTGGAGAATCCCATGGACAGAGGAGCCTGGTGGGCTACAGTCCATGAGGTTGCAATGAGTCAGATACCACTGAAATGACTTAACACGCATGTACCTGTAACTCAAATTATTGTGACTAGAAATTAGTCCTTCTCAGGCTGTGCCTTAGTGATTTCTGAGCCATTCCCAAGATGTATTTCGTGTTTTCCCATTTGTTCTTCCAGCTGTGGCCTTGTCTGTGGCTGACTTCCATGGGATTCTTCCCTGTTGGCCAAGGCATCTTCCACTGCTAATTGATTCTATTTCCACCATTGTGCATGAGTGAAGGGGAACTGCCTACACTTGTGTCTCTTCATTCCCTATACCTCCGTTTTATGGATAGTTTCCTGAAGATTTGATACTAATGAAAGGGAGTAACAGGGACTTCCCCTATGGTCCAGTGGCTAAGACTCCATGCTCCCAATGCAGGGGGCCCAGGTTAGATCTTGGTTGGGGAACTAGATCCCACAGGCCTCAACTAAGAGTCTGTATGTCACAACTAAGACATACAGCCAAATAGATAAATTTTAAAAATAATTATTAAAAGAAGAGGACTTCCCTGATGGTCAAGTGGTTGAGGATCCACCTGCCAATGCAGGGTACATGGATTAAATCTCTGGTCAGGGAAGATTCCACGTGCTGCAGGGCAGCTAAGCCCAGGGCACCACAACTTGCGAAGCCCAAACTGTAGAGCTCGTGCCACCGCAATGAAGAGAAGCCCAAGCACTGCAACTAGAGAGTGTCTCCCACTTGCTGCAACTAGAGAAAGCCCTCATGCAGCAATAAAGACCTAGGATAGCCAAAAATAAATAAATAAATTAAAAAAAGGGGGGGGGGGTACAATACCTGCAGAGAAAAGCCAGATCAGCACTCCAGTTCTCTAAAAAGACTAAACCCCTACTAAGCCCAGATCTTGCTTTACCAGGCTGTGACAGCTCAGTTCCTGTTGGAAAGTTCTAAATGTTTCAGGGTTTGTGTCATTTGACCCCCATGCCTAGAAATAAAAATGAAACCGGTCCTGGGAGTCTGAATGACTGTGGTTTGGAGTATGGTAGGCCAGCTTTGACATGGCACACTAGGATCATCCTTCTTAGAAGAGCCATCAGGCCAGGACTGCCCCTAGTATTTGAGGGCCCCAGGGCAAACACAAGCCTGCATACCCATATGTCCAAATCTTCTGAGGTCCTTGTGCCCAACATGACCACAGCACTCCCCAAGGACTGTCCTTACAGCCTGGAGGCTGAAGGAGCCACACCCTCCCCCTGCCAACCAGCAGCAGCCCAGCTCTGACCAGGAGGCCAGCACAGATGGGCCAGGGCAGATTGGGGTCTGGGGTCAGACTCCTGTGAGTGAACCCACCTGCCTGACCCAGGGACAGGGACTGACCTGGGCCCAGCTGCCGGGGGAGTTCTCAGTTCTCAGTGGCTCTACCAACAAAGCAGAAGGATTCTATTGTGGAATTGCTTTGGAAAATTCTACAGACCAACTGCCCTGCCCACCCCCTTGGAGACTCACACTTTACATTATAGTATATAGTAAAGATTCGGAAGGATCATGTGAGAAGAAAATCTGCTTAATTTCATTTAACCCAATGATTCCCAAATGGAGCACTTCTGGGGGACCCTTAAGCCTTATTTGTATCCCAGAGTTCTCCAGCACACCCGGGGCTGCTTTTTTGGGAAGAATTTTTGGACCTCAGATGCAGAGGATCAAGTGAATCTCGCTCCTCAGTCTGAAGCCCAGGATTGCTCCTGGGTCATGACAGACCCTGCTCTTGTTCACACCTTCGTTTATCCAGAGCTCATTATCATCAGTAAGCATGGTGCTTTAGGGCTCACCATACTTTTAGGGGCCCATGAAAATGTTTTAATTTCTTTTAAATCAGATATAAAAATGTGCTTTCAGGTCAAAGACGATGTTTCCGTAAGTAATATTAGTACATCCACCTTTATTCCAACAGTTGTGAAATATGATTTTTTAATATAGTTTAGATTGATAAAATGATTCAGGAATGCAAAAGGGCTAAGGGCCTCCAGAAATCAGAATGTAGCCCCACATTTCTGCCTTCTCTTTGTCTTATATCCCAATCCTAGTGTCCCCAGCAAGCAATGCTTTTAATGTGCATATTTCTGTCTATGTGAATGTTTTTGAAAACATGTATTGTTGCTTTGTGGAATGTAGTTTTCATTTACATGATATTGTATTGTTCTGTGTCCTGCAGTTTTCACTGAGCATGTTTTTATGATCAACCCACGCTGCTCTAAGGATGTCCAAGTCTATATCATTGCTTCTGCCTGCTGTGTAATACTCTGTAGTACATCTGCATGTCTCACCAGTTCACTCTCCCAGTGAGGCAGGCCCAGGACTCCAGCTCCATCTCCATACTCCACCATGTCCATGTACATTCCCCTCATGGTCCTGGGTGGGAATGTCCCCAGTATGCTGAGCAGTTACTTTCGGAGTCAGAGGGCACAAACATACTTAATTTGGCAGTTATACCAAAAGGCTTTCAGGAAGAAATGTTGCTTTCATGTTTTTCCTTTTTTGTGAGCTGGTTATGACAAGGTTTATTATCCATTGTGTTAGCTTCATGAAATAAATTGAGTAGTTCTTTTCTTATTTTCTGGAGCAATTGCATTGGAATTCATCGTTTGTTGGCAGTGTTAAAACATGGGCAGTATGACTGCTTGATGTTAAAGCACACTTATAAAGTCAATTGTCTGAAAATGTTTTCAATTTCTTCCTTGGCTATGGGTTCTAATAAATTTAAGGGCTCTCAGTCTGTTGGCACCTAGGCAGGATAACTAGGTCCATGTGACACCACGATGGGTTTTTCTGTTATTGATGACTTTGTAACTTGGTGTAACACCTGATTTGTGCACAGTGGGTTCTCAGTAATGCTATTGATGGGTTTGCAGTCCTTTACTTCCCACTGCCAACCAGGATTTCATTCTCTGTATGTCACATAAGTCTGCCCTGATCAAGGAATTGGTATTTTTTTTTTCATGATCTCAAAGTTTTACATTTAAGTTGACAGTGATGTCATGTAGCTTTTGGTGTAAGGTTTTCCCTCTTGAGGAAAAAGCCAAGGCTGGCAATTGATAACTTATAAATCATATGAATCATTCTGATTACCCAGGGAATATTTTTTTCCTTAATAGTAGATATTCCAAAATTGCACTTGTAGCAGAAAACAGTCCTATCCTGAATCCTCAGGAACAACTGGCTTGGTGAGTGTATTCCCCACTTTCTCTCTAATTCCTGCCATTCAGATCAGTATGTTTTAAAAAAGGAAGCTACCAGTAAAAATGATCTGAGTGTATTTCATTTCTCTAGTTCACTTAGCAAGTTACATTATACAGATATCCTCCATTTTAAATAAACCTGCTACTCTTCTGACATTAAAATTTATAGAATTATACCAAAAGAGGCTCATGTGTTTCCTAAAGAGCTTTCTCTTGGATCTATCAAGAAATGACCCCCAACTCACTCAGGAAATACACCACTAATTTTGTCAGTCATTGAGAGAATAAGATTTACTCTTCTGATATTACTATAACTTATTTTGCTGGAATACTACTATTATATAAAAGAAAAGATAATCAAAACACCGGCTTTTCCCCCCATTCCTTGAGACTCAGGAGGGCCAAAGCAACAGCCTTTTGCTTTTTTTTTTTTTTCCTTTCTCCCTTACCAAGGGTTGAAGGAAGGGATCCATCCTTATTGTTCAGAGGCATCAACTCCCTCCCCTAAATCAGGCTGAGAAGGAACCAGCCAGCTCTTCCCTCCTCCTGGTTGTTTTTCTTTCCCATCCCAGTTTATTTTTTTGTTTCCCTGCTCCCCCTACCTCTGAAGCCATTTTATGAACTGTCGTGTGCCACCTGAGCCTCCAGTAAAAACAAAAACGGGCAAAAAAAAAAAAAAAAAAAAAAGAAAAGATATTACAATTGGATTCAAGGATCCAAAGTGAATCAGGGGCCAAATTTTCTTCCTTTTTTCTGGCATTTTCCAAAAGTAACCTAAAATCTCATAGGCTTAAAAATTCTTTTCCAGAAGAAAAATCCCTGTATGAAAGCAACAGTGTAGACTTCATATCATTAATCCTGGAAAGAAAAGCACAAAGTCCATTTTCTAATCTTAATTTATTGTACTTGAGTATCTTTGCTGACTTCTGGAATCAGTGGGAGTTCGGTGGTTTAGTCCATTAATTGATTTTACAAGCATTTACTTTATGTCAAGTATATAGTGGTGAACCCTGGTGGTTCAGAGGGTTAAAAATCTGCCTGCAATGCAGGATACGTGAGTTTGATCACTGGGTCAGGAAGATCCTCTAGAGAAAAAAATGGCTACCCACTCTAGTATTCTTGTCCGGAGAATCCCATGGACAGAGGAACCTGGTGGGCTATGGTCCGTAGGGTTGCAAAGAGTCAGACACGAATGAAGCGACTTCACATGGATACACGTAGCAGTCAACAGTTATAACCACAAAAAACAGGCCCTGCCTTCTTCAAACTTACATTCTAATGGAAGAAATAGAGAGCAAAGTAACAGAGATGGCTATAATTCTCTGGGGTTGCCGTGTAGAGTGGAATGTGTTAGAGGAGCGTGGGGGCGAGGCGTGGCAGTGACCGCAGTGGTGGCTTGGTCGACAGCAGTAGCAGTGGAGATGGAAACAAAGGACAGATTGGGGATAAGATCTGAAATAGAGCTACAGATCTCCAGCAAACCGTATGGAAGGCGACCTTGGTCTGACTTCCTGGAAGAAGACCGAGATGGAGATTTGGGAGCAGGAGTACCTTGAGGAGTGTTCTCAGAATGCCTGTGACGGAGTGAGGGAAGCAGGAGGGACCAGTCAGAGAAGTTGAACTGTGCCTACAACAGAGGCCTGCTCAGCGGATCTCAGAGGGAGGGCTGAAGCTGGGCTGGCCCTTCCGATACATTCCAAATTGAAGTGAGGACGGGGTGGGTATTTGTTCTTCTCAAGGACCAGTCATTGGAAATGGGCTGCTCAAGAAGAGTGCACCTGGGCCAGGCAGCCCACTTCTGAACTTCCTGGAGAGGGACCCAGCTGGGAGTTGTCAGGAACCAGCTTTCGGCAGTCAGGCACCTAGGTCCCAACTGGGGAATCTGGTGGCGCATCACACCATCCACTAGAGAATATGTGGCTCTGGCTCCGTAAGACATAGGTAAGATGCTGTGTTCTAACTCAGGCTGATGATGAAATGCTAATATCTAATTTTTGAATTCTCAAATTCAAGTGAGCATCAGAATCATCTGAGAAGTACTGATTTCTGGACCCAATCCCCCCAGTCAGAGGTTTGTGGGGTGACCAGAGATTCTTCAGTTTTAATGAGTATTTTAAGTTATTCTGATGTAAGAGTTCACTCTTAACACTGTGGGGAAAAGATATCTTGCATTAGGTACAATTCTAAGAAGCTGCCAAGATATCCTGTCCCTGGTATAAACACCCTGCATAATTTTAGGATTGTGAATTGGTGCATTTTGCTCTTATGATTGGGCTTCCCATATCCCTGGGAGGAGGGCATGGCAACCCACTCCAGTATTCTTGCCTGGAGAATCCCATGGACAGAGGAGCTGACAGGTTACAGTCTATGGGGTCACAAAGAGTTGGACACAATTGAAGCCACTTAGCACGCACACCATCTTGTGATTAGACTGTATCATGTGGCACAGTGTATCTTAAGGGAGGGAGATTATCCAGGTGGGCCTGATCTAATTACTTGAACTTTTTGAAATCAGGGAGTCTAGCCACGTCACATGAGACATTTCACCTACAGAACAGTGAGATAATTAAGGGGAGATAACTAAGGGGTATTGTTTTACGGCACTGAATTTGTGGTATTTGTTATGCAGTAGCAGAAATGAATTCACAAACAATTTTATTAGGCATATCCTGGAGACATTACAGAGAAGAAATAGACTTGATCTGCTAGTAGTCAGTCTAAGAGAGAAAGGGAATGGCAAGAAAGGGAATGCCCCCTTAGATTCTTCCTAGTTAAATGGAAATGGTATGCCCAACCTGCCTTCCTCAGGGGATTGCTTGGGGTGGGGGAGTCCAAATCAAGTGTAAACATAACAGAGAAGAACTGAACCATAATTACAATATGAGCTCTAGGGCTTTTATAAGATTCTTTATAGGGATTCTTCCTAATCAAATATACAGATTTTTGAATAAAAATTTTCTTGTGTACCCTAAAGATATATAGAAGATACTTCCTCTGACTTTGAAACAAATGATAGAGCGCCAAGCTACCTGCTGGCTTGTCTGCCAAGTGCTAACGGATGGTGGAACCCAGGTGAGGAGAGATTTGGGGTGCACTCTTCTTCCTCGCACATTGCAGGGCTGGGTCAAGACTGTTCGTAGGGGAACAGGGGTGGGCAACTGAGAGTGGCATTAATTAGGATATAGCCAGGAAAACAGAAGCCACGTTGGCTATTATAACAGAGGGAGTATAATATATAGAATAGGTATTGGAGGCCTGATGGGGCAAAAGGAAAGATAATAACTACAGGAAGTACTGACCACCACTTGGAACTGTGGGGAGGAAAGGAAGAAGTTAGGATTAGCAAAACCTAGAAATTTAGAGGAGAAGCCTCTTGGAGTGGCAGGCAGATCTCTGAGAAAGAAGCCTAGCGGGTGCTGGCACCTCTGAAAGGGTAAAGTGAGACTGGTTCTGGGCATGTTGAAAAAGCTGGAGTCTGGGACAGCTACTGCTGCTGGGGCAAATGCCCGCTGCTGGGCTCACAGTCTCTCTAGGACCCTCTGTGGACGGAACCCAGTAGGGGAGCAAGCAGGCAAAAGGAAAAGCTTGTGTGAAGAGTCCAGCCACAGCATCACAAAGCAGGTTATGAAACGGTGGGTATGGAACTGAGAAACAATACCTTAATCACCAGCACAGGTGGTTTCCAATGGGGCCAGGGAAGTCTGATCTCACTTGAAGGACTCAAGACAGTGATTGTGGATGGGAGTGGTGGGAGAGAGCTGGCTTGTTGTCAACTTCTCCTTTGCCCTAATAAAAGATCCCAAATGCATGATGCCTGAAAGGGACAGCTTTCTCACAATAGAAACCCTGGGATGGAGAGAGGGATGAGATGGGTGGGGCAGCAAGCTAGAGAGTACCTGTCAGGGATGTTCGTATGAATGATATTCTCCATGAGAGCTGGACCGGTGGAGTAATCTCCTGATCCTCCAACAGGGTACTTGTCCTCTGGAAGTGTCAGGAAGTGTATGAAACTGTTGGGTGAGCATGGTGCATCTTCTTGGAATGTTAACTTTTCTGGAAGGTTTTCAGGGAAAATATTTTTGCATTAAAAAGTGTACTGTGGAATTGCAACCAGAAGTGGGACCAAGCTGCTCACTGCTCAAAAGCCAATAAAGAGGCAAAGTTAGTGGAAAGGAAAGTTTGCTTTATTTTGGATGTGGCAGTGAGGTGGGGAGGGCAGACATCTGTCCAAAAGCTGCCTCCTCTCACCCTGACAATCAGGGTGCAATAACTTTTATAGGTTGAAGGAGGGGGGCTGCCTGCAGAAACAGCAGTCAGCTCTGATAGTTCGCTTGAAATTGATCATCGATGGTCTGACCAGCGTCATCTTGATTGTTTTAAGTACAATTAGTCTTTAGTTCCAGAGTCGGTTTGTTCCAATTTCTTTGAGGCTGATTCTTGTAAGTGTGGCATCTTATGTCATGGCTACAGTCCAGTCTCCATGTGGCTATCTTCTTCCACCTGGTGGGGCTGTCAGTTATCTGTAAGACAGCTCACAGGATATGGCTCAAAATATTATCTATAGCCCTTGAGAAGGAGCTAAAGGCCCTTAATTATGCTTAATAACTGATCTATTATTATTTAAGGGCTTTCCTGGTGGCTCAGTGGTAAAGAATCCGCCTGCAATATAGAAGACCTGGGTTTGATCCCTGGGTCAGGAAGATCCCCTGAAGAAGGAAATGGCAACCCACTCCAGTATTCTTGCCTGGAGAATCCCATGGACAGAAGACCCAGTGGGCTACAACCCATAGGGTGGCAGAGAGTCAGATACGACTAAGCACGACAATACAGATATATCAGTATTTAGTCTTGTTAGACTGTTTTCCTTTGTTTTTGCATTTTCTCGCTTTTTGATTAAGCTTATTCTTTGGCTAAAGTTTTTCCACAGACAAAAGGCAGGTGGAGGACATGGGGTCAAGGACCATAGATGGGATCCTGCTGTGTTTCAGAATGGTGCAAATTTTACTTTTGGCACTAATATATAAGATGTCAAAGCAAATATATGTTTGCAGTAGACAAGATCAACTGCCACCTATCCTTCCAGAGTCCTTGAAAAAGTTTGGAAAACACTCCAAGTCTTTACAATTTGTCACTTGAGTTTTTAAAACTCAAGGAAGGATTCTTTTTTGTTTGTTTTTTTTGGTCTAGAAAAGACTTCTTTTCTATTTGAAGTTGCAAATGTTTAAATTATAAAAATTAAAACAATTTTCTTAAGCCTTAATGTTAAATTTAGAAATCTTGTTAGACTTTTTATAAACCTAATAAAACAAGAACAGTCATCTTTAATTGTTCTCAGGTTAATGGTAGATTAACTCAGTTTCAACAGATTAAATCCCCCACATATTGGTCACAGTTATAAACTTAATTAAATTCCCTTAAATATTTTAAATTGCATTTGTACATTTAATATATTTAATTTTCTTAAGTGCCTCAAATGCCCAACAAGACAAATTTATGACCTAACAAACCTTTCTAAGTAGTTAGATAACTCACAAATTAGATTTATAAATAGAGTTACCTTTTTGTTCTCTTAAACATTTCAGTACTGGTTAAATATTTCTTCAAGGTTTCTTTTGCTTTCAAATTAAAATTAGAAGTAAAAAACTAATTACACCTTTAAAACTGAGGTCACAGGCTAAACCACCAGATTTTCTACTCTGGCATGTTCTCTAACCCTTTAAATACACTTGGTGATTGCAAAACTGATTCCAAAATTAACATAAAGCTATTAGTTGTATGGGTTCGATTTGCTTCTTCATCTGTATTCAATTCTTATTTTTTCCAGGGCTAAAAATGTATTTTCCCAACTACAAGAAAACAACTGTACCACCTTGGGTGGGTCCATATGACAAGATTAACCATTCCTGATTAAGTCATGGTTGGGATTTTGATCAGGGTACAGACCTGTGGCCTTCATGCCTCACAAATGATCATGTTGGATCATTTTTGAAGATGGAGGTTTGAAGGCCCCTTTTCTGGCTATTTCTATTCTATGTATATTACTTTTTAAAAATGAGATATGATTTACATGTAATATTGTATAAGTTAATGGTATACCAAGGGTTGATTGTGATCCACACAGCCAAAGGCTTTGGCATAGTCAATAAAGCAGAAATCAAGGAGATCCAACCAGTCCATTCTAGAGGAGATCAGCCCTGGGTGTTCTTTGAAAGGGATGCTGCTGAAGCTGAAACTCCAGTACTTTGGCCACCTCATGCGAAGAGTTGACTCATTGGAAAAGACTCTGATGCTGGGAGGGACTGGGGTCAGGAGGAGAAGGGGACAACAGAGGATGAGATGGCTGGAGGGCATCACTGACTCAATGGACGTGAGTTTAAGTGAACTCCGGGAGATGGTGATGGACAGGGAGGCCTGGCGTGCTGCAGTTCATGGGGTCGCAAAGAGTTGGACACGACTGAGCGACTGAACTGAACTGCACTGAAGTGTTGAATCCATACATTTCTATGTTGCTGTGTGATTACCACTGGTAGCATTGGCTAACATCTCTATCATGGCACACAGTAACCATTTCTTTCTTGTGGCGGAAACAGTTAAGGTATATATTCTTTCATTTTCTCCTCCGGCCTGATATATTAGTGCTTGTCTTGTCTGAGTCTGTTCACCATGTAAAGACATTTTCATTGCTTATCTTCTGATTCTCCCAGCAGAGCATTATTCTGCTGCAAGATGGCAGGTGTGGGTCCATGAAGGAGAAGGCCTTCCATCTCTCCCTCTGGATACAACCGCAAGTGCAAAAAATAAACAGTTACTCAATGATAATGAACCAATGCATGCATAGGAGGAGACAGGAGAAGGAGGAGTCAGCCTCCCTCTCCCACTCCCACTTTCCTTTCTGCTGTTGCCACTGAAGGGACATAAAAGGTGTGCTAACCAGGCAGGGGGCAATTAGGAACTCGGGGTATGGCTTCAAACAGGTTTAGATTTGAATCTTGCCTCCACAATTGAAGAAAAGCACAGCTATTGAAAGGTTCCCTGACTTCTCTGATCCTATTTTCTCAACTTTGAAGTCCCCAACTTATGGATGATTGTTAATAATCGTTTGAAATTGTGTACATAAAACAGACAGCATTGTGTCTGGAACATGGCTCACTATAATTGCCAATTTATTGATTTGTTTTTATTGTCCATCTCTGTCTTGCTCAGTGTTCTGTCTCTCTCAGGTGCCTGGCACCAGGACTTGCTGGATGGATGACTTCCTATCCATGACAATATTTGGACCACTTCTCCTCAACTGCTAGAACTCTGAGCATTGGACACCACTGGTCCCTGAGTGACATGCTTGGGTCATGCATGGCGCCTTGGTGTTATAGGAATGCTATGGCGATTGTTTTGTGTAATGTGTGTTTATGCTGTTGCCTCTCAGGGTAGAGCCATAGTCATCTGTATACGGAGGAAGGTCAGACCTGAAGGTTGAGAAAAGTCATTGTGTCATCAATTAGATAAGAGCTTCTATTACAAAACTGGGTGTGAGAAGTGTAGGTGGGTAAGAGAATGAGACTCTTTCTCTTGGACTTGACAGGAGAGATGTCAAGATGACTGGGGAGAGATTGTGAGAAGAAGGTCTTTACATGACACCCTTTCACAGATAGTCACTTTCTGAGTCTCAACCCTATCTTATTCTAATTGCTTTCCAAGGTAGCTACACTCTGCCTCCCGAAGGCTGGGATCTCTCCTTCTTTTGGTTCTTAGCCTGTCACCAGGGATTCTTAATTTCCTCACTGTTGACACTTGGGCCCGGATAATTCTTTGCTGTAGTGGCTGTCCTGAGCACTGTAGGATGACTAGCAGCATGGTACTGTAGGTACAGTAGCTGGGAGCTCTTTGTGACAATAACAAATCTTTGCAGACATTGCTGAATGTCTCCTAGGGAAGCTCGTTTGCAAACCACTGAACTGGCCTCTCTCTTATGCTTTTGTATTTACTTCCCTTGTGTGCCCTTTGGCATCCTGTGAAGTCTTCTTGAACATTCCATCCTAACTGTGCCTAGGAGAAAGAAACATTTGGGGGTATGAATAAACCAGGTCCTTGAAGGAGGAGCGGGCAGATCTCAACAGCTACTGGGGTTGATGGTGGCAGTAGGAATCGAAGCCGAAGAATCCTAGGGGGACTGGAAACACAGCTGCTCCCACCTGGAGCCTCTTTTCCAAGTGTTTGAGACCCTAAAAGGGATGGTGGATTTGCTTAAGTTGTTTTTCCCATGAGTTTTTGGATTTTTTTCCACTCTGAGACAGGTGCACATTTAAGAAGTTCTGAATTCATGTCATGCCCCTTATGGAAGCCTAATTAGAGCCGGATTTTATAGTTTTTGACTAGGAATGGTAAAATTTTAACATGGCTGAAATCCCAAGAAATAAATTTGCAAAGCTCTTTATGGCCTTTCCTGCTATATCAGAAATTCAGAGAGAATGACAGCGATGTTTCCTGGTGGCCAAGCATCTGGAAGTGTTTTCCCTTTGTTTTCATGGGCACCATGGTTGACTCACAAGGGACTCTCCCTCTTGGCATCTTTCACACAGCGTGCTAGTTGCAACTTCTTGGCACAGATAAGATTGGTGGATCCTTCAATTCTCCACACTTTCTTTTCCTTGTCTTGAGACATTCTATCCAGGCTCCACAGTGCTCTCCAGTGGAACAATACAACAGGGTGGCCTGCCAAGCAGGTGCAAAGTTTTGGAAGACATTGCAATAAAGGTATCTCTGGATAAATGGGCAAGTCAATAAACGTATGTCCTAGGGCCAATTTGCATTTATTATTTTAATTATTTATTTAAAGTTTATTTTTGGCTGCACTGGGTCTTCATGGCTGTACCTGGGCTCTCCTTTGTTGTGGTGAGTGGGGGCTAATCTTCATTGTGGTGCCTGGACTTCTCATTGCAGTGGCTTCTCCTGTTGCAGAGCATGGGCTCTAGAGCACGAGGGCTTCAGAAAATGCATCGCATGGGCTCAGTAGTTGTGGCCCACAGGCTGTAGAAAGCAAGCTCGGTAGTTGTGGCTTGGGATTAATTGGCCCCTCCACCCCCCCACCCCCCACCCCCACCCTGGCATGTGGAATCTTCCTGGAGCAGGGATCAAACCTGTGTCCCCTGCATTGGCAGGGGGATTCTTAACCACTGGACCACCAGGGAAGTCCCAATTTGCATTTTTTAAACAGTCTGCATATTGAGTTCAAGAGATGTTATTAAATGATGCAAGAGATTGGGCTGGATGTCAGACTAGACATGGGATAGAGTGGGGCAAGTTAGTCAGGTAAGATTGTTTTTGGAAACATCTTCAGGTTGTAAGGGAGTGAAACCAGACATGAATAGAATGATGATACACTTTAATTCCTTGTAGAGGTCAGAGGCTATGGGAGGGAAGAGCAGGGAGAGGCTCTTTCTGGTCCAGAAGAAGGAGGGATGGCCTCATGGAGGAGAAAGCATTTGAGCTCTGTGGGATTTTGACAGATGGTGGTAGCTGGCTGTGGAAGGGCCCTGAGCTGTGAGGAATGGAATAGTATGAGCAAAGGAATGGACATGGGAAGGAGTAAGACATGTTCTGGGGTTCAGATGTGGTTAGAGTTTAAAATACGTTAAAGGCAGTAGAGAAAGATCAAGCTGGAAAGATACATGTTGGGTGTTCAATAAATAAATACCCATTAAATGAATAAATTAGTGGTAGATTGTTATCATATGACATAGGCTTTGAAGAACAAATTGAAGAATCTGGGTTTTCTGCTCTAAGCAATATGGGGCAGGGGGCATTAAAATATTTTGATCAGAAAAGTAACATCAGGTTTTCATTTTAGGAAGATTAAATTAGCAAAAGAAGGTAGCATGGATTGCAGTTGAAAATCCAAATATGCTACATGTACCACTGGCAGTACACAGGATGATTCTAGGTGGGCAGTGCAGGACTGCCACTCAGGTAGTAAGAACCAACAGAGCATTACTGCTCATTCATTGCCCCTCTGCTATTCTGGATGGTTAAATGTTTCAAATATAACCCCTGGGTACATGGGTACATTTTAAAGTGTTAATGGTTATATTCAACTATGAATTTCAAAATTGCAGCATGATACAAAAATTTTAAAATACATTTATTTAGGAAGAAAAAGTAGGTTAATTTAAAGAGAAAATGAAATAATAGGTGGATAAGCAAGTCCTGAAGATGGCATGTGAATGACTGAAGTTTGGGAAACACTGGACCAGAGGCATGAGGGATTAAAGGCAGAGGACTGGTCAAGAGCCATTGGACTGACTATCTGTGCAGTCAGCTAGATCATGATCAGTAAAGCAGAGACATTACTTTGCCAACAAAGGTCCATCTAGTCAAGGCTATGGTTTTTCCTGTGGTCATGTACGTATGTTAGAGTTGGACTGTAAAGAAGGCTGAGTGCCGAAGAATTGATGCTTTTGAACTGTAGTGTTGGAGAAGACTCTTGAGAGTCCCTTGGACTGCAAGGAGATCCAACCAGTCCATTCTGAAGGAGATCAGCCCTAGGATTTCTTTGGAGGGAATGATGCTAAAGCTGAAACTCCAGTACTTTGGCCACCTCATGCGAAGAGCTGACTCATTGGAAAAGACCCTGATGCTGGGAGGGATTGGGGGCAGGAGGAGAAGGGGACGACAGAGGATGAGATGGCTGGATGGCATCACTGACTCGATGGATGTGAGTCTAAGTGAACTCCGGGAGTTTGTGATGGACAGGGAGGCCTGGCATGCTGCGATTCATGGGGTCACAAAGAGTCGGACACGACAGAGCAACTGAGCTGAACTGAACTGAACTGATAAAAAGTGGCTAGTACTGAGCCCACCCATCATTTACAGGTTTAGCCTTTTACCTTTTTACTTAACTTCACTATGTATGAAAAGTTCCAGTCCAGTTAAAGGGATTTTCCATAAAGTATATCCAAAAGTTTGCTAAGCCTATAATTCTACTTCTGTAAATATTTTGAACATTTCCTTCTAATCTTTTCTCTGCTTATCCATGCTTATATTTAATGAAGTTGGGATCATACTTTGTATACAGTTTGTATCTTCTTTGGCCATCTATGGTAGTTTCATGAGTGTTTTCCCATATTCCTCTAGATTCCCTCAAAAATATTTTTTCCATTTGGAGGGATGTACCATGATTTAATCACCTTTAATGTTTGACTTTTAGATTGTATTCAGTTGTTTGGACAGATAACAAAGCTTTGGAAATAATCTTTTTATGGCCATCACCAAAAAGTTTACAAATAATAAATACTGGAGAGGATGTGGAGAAAAGGGAGCCCTCCTACACTATTGGTGGGAATGTAAATAGGTACAGCCACTATCGAGAACAGTATGGAAGTTTAAAAAAAACTGAAAATAGAAATTCCCTGATGTTCAGTGTTAGGACACTGGGTTTTCACTGCCTAGGGTGTGAGTTCAATCTCTGATTGGGGAAATAAGATCCCACAAGCTGCGAGACATGGCCAAAAAAATTCCCTGAAAATAGAGTTAGCATATGATCAAGCAATCCCGCTCCTAGGAACATATCTGGAAAAGACAAAAATTTGAATTTGGAAAGATAAATGCACCCCAATGTTCATAGCAGCAATATTTACGATAGCCAAGACAAGGAAGCAATCTAAATTTCTATGGACAGATGAATGGATAAAGATGTATATATATTTCATTTATACAATGGAATTTTACTCAGCTATAAAAAGAAATGAAATCTTGCCATTTGCAGCAACATGAATGGACCTAGAGATTATCATACTAAGTGTAGTAAGTCAGATAAAGAAAGACAAATATTATATGATATAACCTATATGTGGAATCTTAATAAATGATACAAATGAACTTATTTATATAACAGACAGATATAGAAAAGAAACTTATGGCTACCAAAAGAGAAGGGGGGAGGGATAAATAGAGTATGGGGTTAACAGATGTACACTACTGTATATAAAATAGACAAGGACTCACTGTACCGCACAAGGACCTATATTCATCATCTTGTAATAATCTATAATGGAAAAGAATCCAAAAAAGAATATAGATGTATACATATATATGCATAACTGAGTCATTCTCTGTATACCTTAAACTAATACAATATTTAAAATCAACTATATTTCAATGAAAAAAGAAAGAGTCTCTCCTTCTTAAAATGTACAATTATACTTTTTTTAGTATGTTCACAAACTAGTCCAACCATTAACATTCATTCCACAATATTTATATCATCCCAGAAAGAAACCCCATAACCCATTTGCAGTCACTTCTATTTCCTCCTCCCCTAGCAATCACAAATCTACTTTCTGTCTCTACAGATTTACCTGTTCTGGACACTTCATATAAATAGAATCACATAATACGTGGCCTTTTGTGACCAGCTCCTTTCACTTACTATAATGTTTTCAAAGTTTGCCCACACTTAGCATATATTAAGAAAGCACTAAAAGTCCACTGTATATAAAATATCCACGGTATATATACTTTATTTAGTATATAAAAATTCACTGTATATAAAATATACAGTCTATTGTTTACAGGTGGAAATCAATAGAATGGGAAGGACTAGAGAGCTCATCAAGAAAATTGGAGATACCAAGGGAACATTTCATGCAAAGATGGGCCCAATAAAGGACAGAAATCATATGGACCCAACAGAAGCAGAAGACATTAAGAAGAGTTGGCAAGAATACACAGAAGAAATATACAAAAAAGATCTTCATGATCCAGAAAACCATGTGGTGTAATCACTCACCTAGAGCCAGACATCCTGGAACGTGAAGTCAAGTGGGTCTCAGGAAGCATCACAATGAACAAAGCTAGTAGAGGTGATGGAATTCCAAATTCCAAATCCTAAAAGATGATGCTGTTAAAGTGCTGCACTTAATATGCCAGAAAATTTGGAAAACTCAGCAGTGGCCACAGGACTGGAAAAGATCAGCTTTCATTCCAATACCAAAGAAAGGCAATGCCAGAAACTGTTCAAAGTACTGTGCAATTGCACTCATCTCACACACTAGCAAAGCAAAGCTCAAAATTCTCCAAGCCAGACTTCAACAGTATGTGAACCATGAACTTCCAGATGTTCAAGTAGAATTTAGAAAAAGCAGAGGAACCAGAGATCAAATTGCCAACATCCACTGGATCATTGAAAAAGCAAGAGTTCCAAAAAAAACATCTACTTCTGCTTTATTGACTATACCAAAGCCTTTGACTGCAGATCCTAAGAAACTGTGGAAAATTCTTCAAGAGATGGGAATACCAGACCACCTGACCTGCCTCCTGAGAAATCTGTATGTAGGTCAAGAAGCAACAGTTAGAACTGGACATGGAACAACAGACTGGTTCCAAATCGGGAAAGGAGTACATCAAGGCTGTATATTGTCACCCTGCTTATTTAACTTATATGCAGAGTACATCTCGCGAAATGCCAGGCTGGATGAATCACAAACTAGAATCAAGATTGCTGGGAGAAACAGCAATAATCTCAGATATGCAGATGACACCTTTATGGCAGAAAGCAAAGAACTAAAGAGCCTCTTGATGAAAGTGAAAGAGAAGAATGAAAAAGTTGTCTTAACTCAACGTTCAGAAAACTAAGATCATGGCATCCAGTCCCATCACTTCATGGCAAATAGATGGGGAAACAATGGAAACAGTGAGAGCCTTTATTTTAGGCGGGCTCCAAAATTACTGCAAATGGTGACTGCAGCCATGAAAATAAAAGATACTTGCTCCTTGGAAGAAAAGGTATGACCAACCTAGACAGCATATTAAAAAGCTGAGACACTACTTTGCCAACAAAGGTCCATCTAGTCAAAACTATGGTTTTTCCAGTACTCATGTATGGATGTGAGAGTTGGACTATAAACAAAGCTGAGTGCTGAAGAATTGATGCTTCTGAATTGTGGTTTTGGAGAAGGCTCTTGAGAGTTCCTTGGACTGCAAGGAGATCCAACCAGTCAATCCTAAAGGAAATCAGTCCTGAATATTCACTGGAAGGACTGATGCTGAAGCTGAAACTCCAATACTTTGGCCAACTGATGCAAAGGACTGACTCATTTGAAAAGACCCTGATGCTGGGAAAGATTGAGTGCAAGAGGAGAAGGGGCTGTCAGAGGATGAGATGGTTGGATGATATCACCGGCTCAATGGACATAAATTTGAGCAAGCTCTGGGAGTTGGTGATGGACAGGGAGGCCTGGAGTGCTAGTCCATGGGGTTGCAGAGTCAGACTCACCCGAGTGACTGAACTGAACTGAAAAATTCCACTTATCTTCCTTATTTAAAACAAAACAAAACTTCTTGCTAGCTTCTGACAGAAAGGTGTCTCTTCTCCTCTCCTTTTCTTTCCTTACGCCTCTCTCTCATTCATATTCTCTCTTTTTCTCTCCCTCTTTCCTCCTTTTTATAGAAAATAACTGCCTGCTCTGGCTTTTCCTGATCTTAGCACATCTTAGCTGTGACGTCCTTCACCTCTTTTCCATTTTTTGCTCCAGTCACCATTTCTCCCATTATTAAAAAATAAGAAGGGACAATCTCTTTTTTTTTTTTTTAGCCACAGCTTTCTCATTTGTATCTGCTGACTGATCATAAGGAAACTTACCTTATTCTGGGAATGAGAGGGGAGGGCTTCCTTTCTGGACAATGTTGTATAAGGGCAGGCAAGCACTTTTTTTTACAGAATTCTCTTAAACAACCTAGAAATATACATTGTCTCAGTGCATGGCACCATAGGGGATCCTCTGTGGGATATGAAGATGGGAGGACCAAAGACCCACTTTAGGTAGTTTGTATTCTAAGAAAGGATTTGAAACATTCTTGATAATACTGCCTGATAATCACAAAATTATAATTATAATCATGAAATTATACTCCTTCAAGGGCTAGAATCATGTTCTGTTAACCTTCTCCAAAACTGCAATGCTTGGCACAAAGCAGGCCTTATTTTTGTTAGGATGTTTTAAAAGAGATATGCATAAGGTGCTGAGAAAGGTCAGGTGAGGCAGGGGTTAATTCTGGCTGGAGAAACCTAAGAAGGCTTCATGGAGAAAATAGTTTCTGTGGTGAGCAGTGAAGGAGGAATGGATTTAGGCCTGGAGCATTGGAAAGAAACTTCTAGGAAAAGAGGAAATGTATAGAGATGAAGCTGTGTGAGGTGTGGAAAGGGAGCGTGAGTCAAGTTAATGAGTTAACTTTGAAACAGACAAAAACAAAGTTGAGAATTTCACATCAGATGCCCCAAACTTCCAAGTAAGGAAAGAAGCAAGAGTGTCTTCAAAACAGGAAAGGAATGGGAGTGGAATTTGGATTCAAAGGAGTGTGAAAAATGTTTGGCTGTAGGATGTGGGCTGGAAACTCAACTAGACACAAGACTTGAGACCTTGAGGTGTTTGTGGGTCATACATATGGAGATATCGACAAATACCAAATCATCTAGGTTATAATTCAACCAATATCTTAAATATATTGGTACACATATTTTACTTTTTAATAAGTCACGTTCTATTAAAATTAAAATATAGCATACATTTCTTTTCTTACCAACTAGCAACAGATGTTATTAAACACTGTTTTAGACTCCGGGGACATAGCAGTGAACAAGATAGACAAGATTTCTGCCTTTTTGGACATTTCCATTCTAGTGGGGAGTGGGGAGACAGAGAAGAAGAAAACAAGTAACAGAAAGGTGCATAGCAGAGACCAAGCATAGCTAAACATTATTATTTCAAAACTTTATTCAAAATAATACAGAAACATTAACAAAGACTGTTTTCTAGCTAACTAATCACCATTTGCTAATATAAATATTGGAAAATCCAAACATAGTTTATTTACGCATGTTTTCTCAAACAATGTGTGTGCCAAATTCACAGGGTTTTATTGTACCAAAGTGAAAAAGTTATTCAGCACAATATGGAAGACAATTTGAAAATGTCTGGGACATTTTAACACAGTATATCTGTAATTAATTTCCAGAAAACTGTGCTAGGAGTCATAAGGTCTTGGTAACAATAGATAACACTGTAAGTTTTTCCTTGTGAATGTATTTATGTACATAGTTAGATGCAAAAATACATAAGACACCATTCCTACTTTCAAAGAGCTCCCAGACTAGAGGAGTAAAGAATCCATTAGAAAGCTAACAAAATACACAGTAAAAAACTGGTCCAAATCCCCTGTGAGGTGTGCTCCGCCTTGCCTTGAACATTCATTAATGTCACAGAACCTGACCTTGAAGGATTCGGGATGGGGATGCGAGAGGTCTGCATAGTAGAAAGAACTGCATTAACAAAGATGAGGCAGAAGCAGGTGTAGAGAAAAGAAACTCATATTTATTGAGTTCCAAACTCAACCTTATGTACATAGTAGGTCCTTTGTAAATGTTCAGTGAATAAGTATTCTTGTTGAAAAAGGATCATTAGAGCCATTTTGAAGACAAAGAAACTGAGGCTCAGAGAGATTAAATCATAGTTCTAAAGTCACTTAGCTAAATGTGGGAGAGTTAGATATTGACCCCCAGGCAGTCTGCCTAACAAGATTCTGTTCTTTGCCCTGTCCAGATGGGTGGCTCAAGTCTAGGGTGTGCAGTGAGGGGGCAGAGTGGGCCTTGTAGCCAGAGGGGAACTCAGACACACAGACTGGGCCTGGGCTGCAGCTGTCCCTAAATGACGTTCTAGTTAACACACGCTGTTCTTAGAGAAAAGCCACCGAAGATCTTAAAGTGGAAGAGTAATAGCATCAGTCTTTATTTTAGAAACAAGGTCAGTCAGTCAGTTCAGTCACTCAGTCGTGTCCAACTCTTTGCGACCGCATGAACCACAGCACGCCAGGCCTCCCTGTCCATCACCAACTCCTGGAGTTTACTCAAATGCATGTCCATTGAGTTGGTGATGTCATCCAACCATTTCATCCTCTGTTGGCCCCTTTTCCTCCCACCTTCAACCTTTCCCAGCATTAGGGTCTTTTCCAATCAGTCAGTTCTTTGCATCAGTTGGCCAAAGTATTGGAGTTTCAGCTTCAGCATCAGTCTTTCCAATGAATATTCAGTACTGATTTCCTTTAGGATGGACTGGTTGGATCTCCCTGCTGTAAGTGGGATAGGGTGGAAGTTAGAGGGTGGGGATGGGAGCAATGGCTATGAAAGTAGACTAATAGATAAGTTAAGAAATGGTATTGTACAGAGCTGATGAGGAAGAATAGATTTGAGACTGAGCAGGGGCTGTGGAAATGGAGACCCAGGGGGAAAGAGGCCTGGAAACATGTCTGAGGGAGTGTAACCACCACTCACAGGCCAGATGGACTAGAGGGGCAGCAAGGGATGCAAGATGGAGCTGGGATGTCTAGCTTTAGTAAAGGGTGATGCTATGAGCTGAAACAGAGACAATAAGAAAAGAAATGCAGTTGGTTGGCAGAAGATAACATTTTAGACATTTCTGACTAGAGTCACCCAAAAAGAGATGTATAATGGACAGCAGGGAATACAAGATGAGCACAAAGGAGAGTGGCTGGAACAAGAACGTGTTGGAAGTCATCAGTCTCCAAGAGACAGGACCAGAAGGATGGGAGGGCCAGGGAGAGGTTTAGAAGGAGAAGAGAGGGGAGGAGCAGGGCACAGGAGGGGAGGTCACAAAGGAAGGGCAGAGAGGCAACAGGACACCCAGAGGGAGAAGGCTGTGGAGGCCACGGGCAGAGTCTAGGGGAGCTGGAGTTGGCTGACTGAAGGTTCCCAGAAGAATGGATAGGGCGGAAGCCAGGGGAGGAGTGAAGAGTGAGTGAATGAATAGGGAGAATCAGTAAGGTGGATTCTTTCAGAGTTTCCCAGCAATGAGAGGAGAAACCGGGTAACTTGAAGGGAGTACTGAGGAGAGAGAAACCTTAGCGTGCTCCTGTGGGAAGTTTGTGAGCTGCCAGCTGCCAGCTGCCTTGGTCGGCCACCAGAGGAGGAAAGTGGGTGAAGCAGAGTTTTTTCTCATCTACTCTTGTGCAAAGCAGCTTTCTTAACAGGGAAGGGGAGAATCTGACTTAGTAGCAGCATCATCACTACCACTGTTAAAAGACCAGAGTATTGCAACATTGCTCTTCTCACGGTATAGTCTACTGATCACTTTATAATGATGTTCTCTTTTGGAGGGGTAAAGATAGAACTGGACTTGTAGCAAAAGGTTATAGGAGGTAGCCAAGTGCTCTGATTCTTGAGCCAGGTTGCCTAGACTCAAAGCCCAGCTCTGTCACTTGCTATGTGAACTTATCAATTATTTAACTTCTCGGAGACCCAGTTTCCTCGTCTGAAAACAAGAGTAATAATAGTGCTGCAATAGTGATGGGTTGTTGTGAGCATTACCTAAGACAATACGAAGAACTTAGAACAATGCCTGGCACACAACCAGCCTCATGGAGGTACTGGCTATTATCCTTAATGGTTATGCCAAGGATCTTGGGCATCGGTGTTGGAAATGACCCAGGGGTTTAACTGACCCTGACTTTTCCACCTGCCACTGGCCCATATTACTGCTAGGATTGCTTTAGCTATTCTTTACCAACATGAAATTCTTTTAATTTTGCATGAAACACCCTGCAAATTAATATTTGCTTTTTAAGATTACAAGAGGCTGTTCTTAAGAGGAAAAATAAAGCCTTCTCCTGCAAGGTAATAAGGAAGAGGACACTATTTAGGAAAAACTGATTTTGGTGTCATAAAACTCTGAAGTACAGAGCTCATAACAGTATAACTGAATAAATAATTATAATACTGGAGAGGAGGGGGTCTACATGCTGTTGAATATCTGACTCTTATTTTAACTGATTAAGGAAGCTATATTTACGCTTCATACACTTCTTAAAACATTCTTCCTCTAAAATATTTCAAAGCACTAAAGTAAAACATCTGGCACCAGGCAGTATGCAAAATAATCTTTTGCTGTTTTTCATGGCAGTGCGAGCTTGGAATTGCTCTACCTCACTGCCCCCTGCTGGTCGAGACTCAGTACAAACCAAAGCCCTGTGACCACTCCGGTGAACTTCAGATAGTGTGCTCGCCACAGGCTGCAAAAAGATAGCCCAATTTCTTCCTATTAAGAAAATAAATTGCTGGGACTTGCCTGGTGGTCCAGTGGTTAGGATTTTGCCTTCCAATGCAGGGGGTGAGAGTACAATCCCTGGTCAAGGAGCTAGGATCCCACATGCCTGCTGGCCAGAAAACCAAAAAGCATAAAACAGAGGCAACCTTGTAACACATTCAATAAAGACTTGAAAAATGGTCCACATCAAAAAATCTTTAAAAAAATAAATAAAAAAGGAAAATAGATTGCCATTTTAACTTACATCCTGGTCAGGTATTGGTTTTATGGAACTTGTAGTTTATTCTATTCGGGGGACCCTCTAAAAGATTAAAGAATACAAAGTCACAAATACAACGTCAAAGGTGGAAGAAAATATCTACTTTAAAATAAGAAAAGAAATGACAACAGATTACAGATGTCAAAATGCTGACAGCTGCCACAAGCATTGCACAATCCAGAAAACAAAATATTCTGTATTAACTAGCTGTCTTACACACCCCCCAAACTCTCTTTTATCTTACATTAAAAAATTCTTTGCCTCTTTTTTTTAAAAAAGGTTTTGCAATGTTTTTTTGTGGTGGAAATAGAAAGACAATTCAAATTTTCCTCAATCGTGGTTCATTTTTTTTTTTTTAAACTGTTGATGGTTGAGAAGAATTTCCCTCAACTTCACAATCCATTTGCAATGTTCTGTGCATTTCAAGTTGATGGTCAAATTTGGTGGTCAGTTTCTTAATCATAGAAAATCATTTCTATGATTCATGCATGCAGTTTCAGGACATTTTCTAGTTTTCTACTACAATATGTAACCTTGAATACTACTTGAAATAGGTAGCACTTATTAACCAGTTTATCTCTATGTCCCCCTTGCAGTGGATACAATTTCTGTTTTTTAGATGGCAGCATTTCATGTTAAATTAGCAAGATAACTAAATACTTTTCTAATTAAGTGTATTTTCACTTCTCTTCCTTAATGAAATCATCAAACAATCCAAAAACTGATTACTTCTGTTTGACATTTGTCTCTTCTTTTTTAAAAATTATCTGTATTTATTTATTTGGCTGTACAGGGTTTAAGTTGCAGCATGTGGGATCTAGTTTCCTGACCAGGGATTGAACCTGGGCCTCCTGCGTTGGGAGTGCAGACTCCCAGCCACTGAACCACCAAGGAGGTCCCTGTCTCTTCTTCTTGATGAATTACTGCTTTGGGTATGATCTGGAGTTTTTTGGTTGCAATTTGTTTTTCAATATCAAGCTAATTTCTCCTGATTTCATTCTTCATAGTAACTACTTTTCTTTCATATTCCACTACATTTACTACCTGAATTTTCTTTCAAAATGGTAACTCTGTGAGGTGGGTGTGTTAACTAACTTTTTGTGTTAATCATTTCTATATATAATATATATATATATATCATGTTGTGCACCTTAAATTTTGTACACAACTTTGTACATACTTTACACAACTTTGTAAAGTATGTCTCAACAATGTTGGAAAAATTTTTTTTTCAGTTCTTTAATAAAATAAGTAAAATGTCTATTGCTTCTCACTTGTTTTTACTGAAAACTTCCAAAACAACATTCAAAATTGCAGCTAACACTTCACCCCCTCAATTTCTCCTCAGCAGGACCCAAAACTGCCTGCCGCCACTCTAATGCCTGCGATGTGAGACAAATGTGACAGGCAGGACGTTGAAGTGGAAAGGGACAGCTAGCTGGCTGAACCAACTGTGTTTAAAATAGCTTAGTTTTGAAAATTTTGTGTAAATGGATGACCACTTGAGCACAGAGCTGGAGCCCCTCACAGGGTCATTAACTCCACAGGGAAACTTTCACGTCTCTCTGTGATCCCTCCTGTTTCTAGGCACTGCCAGGGTTTGGGGACAACTCTGTATGGCTTATTGATTCCATTCTGCTGTGCCTGTCCTTGCAGAAAACTGTTTTAATTTAAATCAGGTGGATGAAAAGTGAAAGTCACAGTCGTGTCTGACTCCTTGCGATCCCGTGGACTGTAGCCTGCCAGGCTCCTCTGTCCATAGGGATTCTCCAGACAAGAATACTGGAGCGGGTGGTCGTTCCCTTCTCCAGGGGATCTTCCCAACCCAGGGATCAAACCCAGGTCTTCTGCATTGCAGGCCGATTTTTACCATCTAAGCCACCATGGAAGGCCATGGATGGAAAGTCAGTCTAAAAGAGAGTAAATTCAGAATTAAGAAATATTTTTTAATGTATCTTTAAAAAAATAGGCAGATCTACAATTATATTTGATGATTTCACTCTCTCAGTAATTGATAGAGCAAGCAGTCAGTAAGGATATAGTAAACTTGAACATTTTGAATAAGCTTGTCCTGATATTTGTAGAATACTGCATACTTGAAAATGTATATTTTAAGGTACGAGATAGAAATCAAGAGACTGGTTTAGTTTGTCCCTTCAATAACTTGACGTTGGAGTATGTCACTTACTTGTAGAATAAGAGAATCTAAGAAACTTAGATTGTTTCTAAGATCCCTTTTAATTCTAAAACTCCATAAACTTGATGTACATATTAGACACTAGGATGATTGCATGAAGAAAGCAAATCACACTATTTTTACTATTAAAATTTTGGGGAAGCATATGAAAATGTATTACTATCATGCTCACCATCAACTTATGTTTTTGGCTTTTCCTTCTAGCCTTTGTATAAGGCCAAAGAGAGACACTGGCCACTTTGACAACCTGAAACTGGACTCCAGGAATGTCACCAACAGTATGACCTTTGCAACCAAATCCAGCAACCAGAACTTCATCATTTTCCTTAATAAAATTCAAATAGCCATCATTGGTACAAAGGTTGTGATTTTTTTTTTTTTTGCCATTTCTGATTACTGAACCCTGACACACTTCCTAATGGCAGAATTTGGCTCTTTGGCTTCAACTTCTACTTTTTCAAGCACAATTTCCTTGGCATGAGAAGCACCTCCAAAGGGGTTGGCTGTCAGAGTTATGCACAAATGGGCGTCCTTGTACTGTTAACTGGGGCTTCCCAGCTGGTGCTAGTGGTAAAGAACTCTCCTGTCAATGCAGGAGCAATGCAGGTTTGGATTCTTGAGTGGGGAAAATTCCCTGGAGGAGGGCATGGCAACCCATCCCTGGAGAATCCCATGGACGAGCCTGGCAGGCTACAATTTATAGGGTCACAAAGAGTCGAACATGACTGAAGGAACTTAGCACGCACATCTTGTTTATCAAGTCATTTCCAGTCTTGTGGGTGGCTACTGAGCTTCCTGGCAATATGAACACCAGGATATTTGCCCGTCATCCACAGGCTTGAGCAAGAGAGAGAAGAAGCACAGAAAGGAGCCACAAGCCACTGCAAGCCCAGACATTTAAAAAAAAATAAAAGAACTTGCACACTTGCAATAATTAGTTGTAATTAGTGTGACTATTTCTTGTGTGTTATTAGGCTTGAAAATTCTGTTTTTCATAAATGGACTAAATGTTTGCTCTCACTATATTATTATATTGCAAATATTATATCATATATAGTGTTAATTGACTTAGAACTCACATTTTTCTGTTGTAGTATACAATTTACTTAGCCCAGTTCTATGGTGATTACCACTGATTTAATATTGTCAGATTAATTTTGTATGTATATATTCTTAGGCAGAGCATCACTGGGTCATTAGACTTCCTTTTTATTGTTGAAAATGTACACCTTCTAGGAAGGAAGGATATTTTAGGAAGGTGGATACTAAATGAAGGAATACTTTAAGGAAAAAGTATTGTTTTTAAAATAATTTAAATAGAAAATGAAAGTCTTATTGCTATAATCTGCTTTCTGCTTTGTATTCTCAACTTTTGGGTTTTTTGTTGTTTTTTTTTTTTTTTTTTGAAACATTGATAGTATATTTATCTGGGCAGCCAGTTTGCAAGACTTCAGATTTCTAAAAACAAGTATTGAGGCCCAAAATGTTGGGATTCCAACTCATTCTTTCTCAGAAGGCTCTGGGGTCCTTATGCAAATTCCTTCCATTCCTCTCCAGCAACCAGATTTGCATAGTAGAGACCTTCTAGGAGGAACAGTGCCAGGATTCCTTCTGATACACCCTCTGCCCTCCTCTTAATGCCTCCTAGACAATGCATCTATCTCATAAGTATTAGTTTGGTACAGAAGTAATTGCAGTTTCAGACTTTGAATTTTAAATCATTATGACTAGGCTCAAACACATCTTTATTAATTAAAATAGGAACCATTATAATCAACACATTTTTGCCAATGAGAAGTGTTTGTTTATTCCTGGAAACGTGTAAAAATCCACATTTCAGGATTCGACGGACACTTGGAAAGCATTCTGCCTTCTGTGGTTATGGAAGGATTTTCCTTGCTAATGTTGTGGAGATGCTTGAAGAAGTGGTAGTCAGTTGGCGAGAAGTCAGGTGAATATGGCGGGTGAGGCAAACCTTCATAGCCTAATCCGTTCAACTTTTGACGCATTGGTTGTGTGATGTGTGGTTGGGTATTGCCGTGGAGATGAATTGGGCCCTTTCTGTTGACCAATGCTGGCTACAGGTGGTGCAGTTTTTGGGGGCATCGATTTGCTGAGCACACTTTTCAGATGTAATGGATTTGCCAGGATTCAGAAAACTGTAGTGGATCAGACCACAGCAGACCACCAAACAGTGACCCTGACCTTTTTTTTGGTGCAAGTTTGGCTTTGGGAAATGCTCTGGAGCTTCTTCTTGGTTCAACAGCTGAGCTGGTCATCACTGGTTGTATAAAATGCACTTTTCATCACACATCACAATTCGATCGAAAATGATTCATTGTTGTTGCCTCAAATAGAAGATGGCACTTCAAAATGATGATTTTTTTGGTTTGTGGTCAGCTCATGAGGCACCCACTTACTGAGATTTTTCACCTTTCCAATTTGCTTCAAATGCTGAATGACTGGAGAAAGGTTGACGTTGAGGTTTTTTTTTTTTTGGCAACTTCTTGTGTAGTTGTAAGATGATCAGCTTTGATGATGGCGGCTCTCAGTTGGTCTTTGTTAACTTTCGATGGATGGCCACTACTCTCTTCATCTTCAAGTCTCTCATCTTCTTGACAAAACTTCTTGAACCGCTGCTGCAATGTACCTTTGTTAGCAGCTCCTGAGCCAAATGTATTGTTGATGTTGCAAGTTCTCTCCACTTCCCTATGACCCATTTTGAACTCGAATTAAAAAAAAAACACTCAGGTTTGCTTTTTGTCTAACGTCATGTCTATAGTCTAAAATAAATATAAAATAAACCACAAGTAATGTCAGTAGCAAAAAACATAAAGTGAGAAATATGCATTAAAATGATGTATAACATAACCCATTTATTTAGAATATATTTCAATATCAAATGCCAAAGTTCAACAGTGTAAAACCACGATTACTTGTGTACCAACCTAATAAAAGGGGCTGATCAACTGCTTCTTTCCAGGACAAAAAGGTGCACTTATGGCTTTTATCACTGGACAGGAGATCTGCTGGAATAACTGAGCACTTTTGCTCAACAGACCTCTTGTTTCAATTTGGCCTTAGCAAGGTCCCCATCAGATAGAAGGAGAAGGCAATGGCACCCCACTCCAGTACTCTTGCCTGGAAAATCCCATGGACAGAGGAGCCTGGTAGGCTGCAGTCCATGGGGTCACGAGAGTCGGACACAACTGAGCGACTTCACTTTCACTTTCACTTTCATGCATTGGAGAAGGAAATGGCAAGCCACTCCATTGTTCTTGCCTGGAGAATCCGAGGGACGGGGGAGCCTGGTGGGCTGCCGTCTGTGGGGTTGCACAGAGTCGGACACGACTGAAGCGACTTAGCAGCAGCAGCATCGTATAGAAAACCTCCAGTGCACACATGGTTAGTGATGCCATATGTCTTGGCCTCTAGGGACACGTTTTAGGATAACACATCTGTCCTCTTTTGCCACCTTGCTCCAATCTGCTGCCATAAGATGCTGGTCTTTTGGGAAGGAATTGCTGGTATACAACCCTCACACCATCCTCCTCCTTTTCTTTCTGGGGTGGCTGCAGAAAGTACCTGTCCTATTCTGCATTAACTATCCAGTAAAAACTCTGCCCAGTGGGGTGAGGCCTGTGGTTTTCTAGGCCTGCCTGTGGCTGACTCCCTCAAATCTTACACAGGGGACTAATCAAGAGGAAACAAATCAGTTCCTTCCCAGGAGGATCTAGTAACTATGAAGATGTACACATTAGAAACTTGCGGGTCAACCCACACCCCAAACTGGGTGATCCCAACCCTTTCCCACTTAATCTACCAGCATAGGTTATTCCACCTCTGGATGAATCATCTCATAGGACTACTCCTGGCTTAACTGCATACAATGGTGTGGGTGGTGTTGCAAAAGGTTTTTTTTTAATGCCTGTTAGAATGGGAGAGGACAGGGAGGTGAGGGAAGAGGAAGAGGAGCCAAACTGGAAACATTGCAAGCTGACTCTGGAGCTGAACTCGTTTTCACTCGCCAGGGTGCTGTGGAATGTATCATCACACCTGCCTCATCCTGTTTGTGTAAAGTCAGAAAGCTTCACTTGAGCATGTCCTAAGTGGGAGGTACATTTCACATTCTTTGTCCTTGGCTTCTGGAGAAGGCAATGACACCCCACTCCAGTACTCTTGCCTGGAAAATCCCATGGACGGAGGAGTCTGGTAGGCTACAGTCCATGGGGTCGCTAGGAGTCGGACACGACTGAGCGACTTCACTTTCATGCATTGGAGAAGGAAATGGCAACCCGCTCCAGTGTTCTTGCCTGGAGAATCCCAGGGACGGTGGAGCCTGAGGGGCTGCCGTCTATGGGGTCGCACAGAGTCAGACACAACTGAAGGGACTTAGCAGCAGCATTTCTGTCATGGCAGGAGTCTAACGTGTAGTGACCTCACAGATATAGAAGCAATCTCTCATACTTCTCAAAAGAGACACACCTCTAGATATCTACTTGATTCATTTGTTCACGTTTCTTGTTTCAGTTTAGATTATATACTTTTGGAAGGGTATATATTTTGTATCTTCTAAGATACTGTTGCAGTGAAAAGAAAAAAAGAGGACTGAGTTTTTCTCTTTCCCTTTCCTGAGAACGAAAGATAAAGAGAAGATAAAGAGAATAGTGCAGGTCTGAACATTCCTAGTTTGTTTTTTTTGTTGTTGGTTTTTTTTTTTTTACTTTAACTGCTCTCAACTCTGCATGTCTGTAGCTAGGCTTGCTTTTCTGCCTCCTAACTCTGCAGGTGCTGCAATTGACAATTTTTCCTTTGACTCTATGCTAAATACATCCCCTATCTTGTGTTTACCTTTGCAATACCCTCCCTTGTAGCTACATATCAGAAAAAAAGGCCAAAGAGCCACCACCAAACTGCCAGACTCAGTTACCGGCTTACTGACGCCAGTTTATGACTGTCTTTGAAACAGTGCAAGAGGAAGAAATTAAGATCCTATCACCTTGTTCCTCATCACTGACTCCTGATTGTGAGCCCTTGGCTTATATAAGCCCCTAGAATCTTCATGAAGCAGGGAGCACAGTTCTTGACCTATCAGCCTTGTGTTCTCCTCTCTGCCGGCTGAGAATTAAAGCCATCTTTCTATTTTCTCCAAACTCTGTCTTCATATTTTTTTGATTTAGTTTTGGTGGGCAGAGAAGGCCAAGAGTTTGGCCAGCAACAATACTTATTTAACAACTGATGTTCAATTAATGGCAGAAGAGAAGGAACTAATTCCTCCTGGATCCTGTAAGACATAAAGAAGTCCACCATGAGCCCACAAAGCTTTATCCTAAAACTTTGTATGCATTTTATAGCACTGTCTATAGCTTACCCCTATTTCTTTTAACATGAAAATGTTATGAGTTGGTTACACTAGGTAAACTTACGGGCTTCCCAGGTGGTGTTAGTGGTAAAGAACTCACTTGCCAATGCAGGAGACATTAGAGACTTGGGTTTGATCCCCAGCTTGGGAAGATCCCCTGCAGCAGGAAACAGCAACCCACTCCAGTATTCTTGGCTGTAGAATCCCATGGACAGAGGAGCCTGGTGGGCTACAGTCCATGGTGTCGCAAAGAGTCAGACACAACTGATGAGATTTAGGACACACGGAGGTAAACTTAATGCTTTGAAAAGATGTGCAATATTAAATTTCTAAGTCTTTATATCCTTTGATGGGCTTCCCAGGTGGCTCAGTGGTAAAGAATCTGCTTGTCAATGCAGGGGACACAGGAGACTCGGGTTTGATTCCTGGGTCAGGAAGATCCCCTGGAGAAGTGAATGGCAACCCACTCCAGAGTTCTTGACTGGAAAATTCCATGGACAGAGGAGCCTGGTGGGCTACAGTCCATGAGGTTGCAAAGAATCAGACATGACTGAGTGACTGAGCACTGGGCACATATCCTCTGATAAACTGCTGCTCACCCTTGTTGCATATTCCAGTTAAGAAAGCATGGCAGGATGGAGACATACACCATGTTCATGGATCGGAAGAATCAATATAGTGAAAATGAGTGTACTACCCAATGCAATCCCTATCAAGCTACCAACGGTAATTTTCAGAGAACTAGAACAAATAATTTCACAATTTGTATGGAAATACAAAAAACCTCGAATAGCCAAAGCAATCTTGAGAAAGAAAAATGGGACTGGAGGAATCAACCTACCTGACTTCAGGCTATACCACAAAGCTACAGTCATCAAGACAGTATGGTACTAGCACAAAGACAGAAATATAGATCAATGAAACAAAATAGAAAGCCCAGAGATAAATCCACGCACCTACGGACACCTTATCTTTGACAAAGCAGGCAAGAATATACAATGGAGAGAAGACAGTCTCTTTAACAAGTGATGCTGGGAAAACTGGTCAACCACTTGTAAAAGAATGAAACTAGAACATTTTCTAACACCACACACAAAAATAAACTCAAAATGGATCAAAGATCTAAATGTAAGACCAGAAACTATAAAACTTCTAGAGGAAACATAAGCAAAACACTCTCTGACATTAACCATAGCAGGGTCGTCTATGATCCATCTCCCAGAGTAATGGAAATAAAAGCAAAAATAAACAATGAGACCTAATTAAACTTAAAACCTTTTGTGGAATGAAGGAAACTATAAACAAGGTGAAAAGACAGCCTTCAGAATGGGAGAAAATAATAGCAAATGAAGCAAGTGACAAAGAATTAATCTCAAAAATATACAAGCAACTCCTGCAGCTCAATTCCAGAAAAATATACAACCCAATAAAAAAAGGGCCAAAGAACTAAACAGACTTTCTCCAAAAAATACATATAGATGGCTAAGAAACACATTAAAAGATGTTCAACATCACTCACTATCAGAAAAATGCAAATCAAAACCACAATGAGGTACTATCTCATGCTGATCAGAATGGCTGCTGTCAAAAAGTCTACAAACAATAAATGCTGGAGAGGGTGGGGAGAAAAAGGAACCCTCTTACACTGTTGGTGGGAATGTGAACTAGTACAGCCACTATAGAGAATAGTGTGGAGATTCCTTCAAAACCTGGAAATAGAACTGCCATACAACCCAGCAATCCCACTGCTGGGCATACACACTGAGGAAACCAGAATTGAAAGAGACACGTGTAACCCAATGTTCATCGCAGCACTGTTTATAATAGCCAGGACATGGAAGCAACCTAGATGCCCATCAGCAGATGAATGGATAAGAAAGCTGTGGTACATATACACAATGGAGTATAACTCAGCCATTAAAAAGAACACATTTGAATCAGTTCTAATGAGATGGATGAAACTGGAGCCTATTATACAGAGTGAAGTAAGTCAGAAAGAAAAACACCAATACAGTATACTAATGCATATATATGGAATTTAGAAAGATGGTAACGATGACCCTATATGTGAGACAGCAAAAGAGACACAGATGTATAGAACAGACTTTTGGACTCGGTGGGAGAAGGCAAGGGTGGGATGATTTGAGAGAATAGCACTGAAACATGTATTTTATCATATGTGAAATAGATCGCTAGTCCAGGTTCGATGCATGAGACAGGGTGCTCAGGGCTGATGCACTGGGATGATCCTGAGGGATGGTATGGGGATGGAGGTGGGAGGGGGATTTAGGATGGGGAACACATGTACACCCATGGCTGATTCATGTGAATGTATCACAAAAACCACCACAATATTTTAAAGTAATTAGCCTCCAATTAAAATAAATTAAAATAAAATAATAAAATGAGAAATCACAATGCACAGAACTAAAAAAAAAAAAAAAGCATGACAGGGACTTCCCCGGTGGTCTAGTGGTTGACTCTGTTATGCCAATGCAGGGGGCATGGGTTTGGATCCCTGGTCAGGGAACTAAGATGCCATATGCCCCACAGAGTGGCAAAAAAAACAAAAACAAAAACAAAAAAACCTACACACACACAATGTAGACTAGCACAATAAAAGAGAAACATTAAAATATACATAATTAAAAAAAGAAAAAACATGGTGAATAAAAGTTAAATGTTTATGGGATGAATAAAATGGAAAATTTGATATTAAAATCCATTTGGGCAACTTCTTGCAGAAGTTTATATATTGGCAAATATATAAACAGTGTTCCAAGGGAGTGAACTCACCAACAAGAGTCTGGTCTATATTTCTTTCAAGTCTGGCCAGCTAGTGCACAGATGTGATCACGTCTTACTATAATTAGCTTAATTTTACAGGTGGGAAAGTGGAGGCTTAGGCAGGTAAATGGGCTTCCTAGGTGGCTCAGTGGCAAAGAATTCACCTGCCAATGCAGGAGACATGATTTCCATCCCTGGGTAGGGAACACCCCTGGAGGAGGAAATGGCAATCCACTCCATTAATCTTGCCTGGGAAATTCCATGGACAGAGGAGCCTGGTGGGCTACAGTCTATGGAGTCTCAAAGAGTCCGATTCAAGGGAGCATGCACGCACTAGGCAGGTTAACAAACCCCACAGTAGCTGTAGCTGTGAGTCAACAGACCATAATATCAGGGCCCCCAGGCCCCCAGGAGACTCAGGCCTCTGGGCCAACTCCCTCCTGTAGGACTCCAGTGCCAATTCAGGACTTCACATATACTTTTCATGCTGGGTTGAGATTATTGGAGCACTTCAGACTCCACCCCTGGGTAAGAGCTCCTCCTTGCTGGGACTATGTCTTGTTCACCTCTCTCTGTGCACTCAGCCTGCCACACGGAGGGTTCCCAAGAAGTGTGAAAATGAATAGGTAAAAATGTATAAATCCAAGAAACTGATGAATGATTCTCAATTTTACAAGCCTATCTTAAAAAAAAATTTTTTTTTACTAATAGTTGCTTTACAAATGTGTTACTTTCTACTGTATAGCAAAGTGAATAACTTATACATACACGGATAACCCTTCCTTTTTGGATTTCCTTCCCATTTAGGTCACCACAGAACACTGAGTAGAATTCCCTGTGCTATACAGTAGGTTCTCATTACTTATCTATTTTATAGTAGTGTATATACATCAATTCCAATCTCCCAAGTCATCCCACCTTCCCCTTTCCACTTTAGTATCTGTAAGTTTGTTCTCTACATCCGTGTCTGTATTTCTGCTTTGCAAGTAAGTTCATCTGTACCATTTTTCTAGATTCCACATATTAGTGATATTATACGATATTTATTTTTCTCTAACTTCATTCTGTATGACAGTCTCTAGGTCTATCCACGTCTCTGCAAACGTCCAGGCCTGTCTTCTATAAGCCCTTTGTGTTTAACTTGTGCCAAGATTATAAATCTAAATGAAAAAGAATTCAATGCTTATATGAGAACGTGAACTCAGTGTTTCTCAAGATTTTTCTTACTGTTTTCACTGTATTGAAAATGTTCACTCAAGCGGATCTTCTTTACTTTGGATTGATTCCCTTTCACCTCTTCGGGAACCCCCTGTGGCCCAGGACACAGTGATTGTTTCTGTCTCAGAACAGGCACTTCCTATTCCGCTACTGCAGGAACACAACTTGCCTGTCTTCTCTGGTGGTGGTTTAGTCACTAAGTCGTGTTCTACTCCTGCAACCCCATGGACTGTAGCCCACCAGACTCCTCTGTCCACGGGATTCCCCAGGCAAGAATATTGTAGTGGGTTGTCATTTCCTTCTCCAGGGAATCTTCCCAACCCAGAAATCGAACCTGGGTCTCTTTCACTGCCGGTGAATTCTTTACCAACAGATTCCAGAGAAGCCCTATGACATACATCATCTTGGTCACCATTCTCACAGGACCCCAAGTTAAATCACCTTCAGGTAGATACAAGGAGAATCCCTTCTTAACTATGTTATAGGTACAGATGGTAATTCTACAACTTAAGATAGTTTTTAAAAGCAGCTTTATTGAGATATAATTCACATGCTATGAAATTCACCTATTTACACCAGTCAATGGCTTTTGGTATGTTCAGAGCTGTGTAACCATCAGCACCCTCCATTTTGGAACACTTCCATCGCCACATAAAGAACTTCTACTCTTTGGCCATCACTCTCTAGCCTCTCCCAGGGCTGGGGGTAAGGAACTAGTCATGTGTACGATGAGAAAGCTCTGTGGCAATACAAGCATCTATTTTGCTTGAATATGAATCAGTCAAGATCATTGTTTTCAAGTGACAGAAATATGAATCAAACTAGCTTGGGCAAAAGGGAGCATTTATTTTTTTAATTAAAAATTTACATTGGACTATAGTTGATCTACAATATTGTGTTAGTTTCAAGTGTACAGAAAAGCGATTTAGTCATACATATTTTTGACTTAAATGTAGAAAACTCACCTCACAAATCAATAATTTTTGAAGTTTGACCTAGTTGTCTTCAATTATGAGAGTTGCAAGTTTGGGGCAAAATGAGGACTGCAGCCCAGGTGATGGCACCTCAGATAGCTCTGAGAGACTGCTTCAAAGAGGTGAGGGGAAAAGGTCAATATATATGATTTTTGGTGAAGGAGGAATACATGCAGTCAAGCACATATATTTCCTTAAGGTTTCTGCTGGTCTTGTGAAGTTCTGCTGGTCACGAGGAGTAGTCATCACCATGAAGGATTTTAGGGCTTTTCTAGATATGAGAAGATACAAGAACTGAGCTCATATAATCAGCTTCTGAAAAGATCTTAAGTATCTGAAGACCTGTCCTGCCAGTTTTTCCCTGAGCACAGAGTACCTCACTTCTGCTCTCCACCCTGAATTCCTTTCAGCGGGTATTGAAGGTCAGCAGCTTCAGCAGCACATGGCTTAATCCTTGTTGAGGTAGATATGTAGATGGCAAGTGCCAATTTATAATTTGCAATATACATATATCTATTCTATTTCAGATTCTTTTCCCATATAGGTTATCATAGAGTACTGAGGAGCGTTTTCTGTGCTATACAGTAGGTCCCTGCTGATCATCTGTTTTATATATAGCAGTGTGTATATGTTAATCTCAGTCTTTAAGGGAGCATTTATTGACCAGTAGGATCCATGAAGTTTGAAGGGAACCGTGGGAAGGGCACACAGGCAGCTGGGTCTTAGAAACCAAAGAGGGGTTTGAATACTCTTCTTTCTCCTTTGCCCTTCTTTTCATCTTTTTTCTCAGTGAAACCATTTTCCTCCACATGGCAGGAAAGAGGAGTATCTCTGTTTCCTCACATCACATGCTCTCTACCACCAAGAAACTTAGAAATAACCTGGAAGCCTAAAGCCAACAACGTAGACAAATTCCCCTGGAAGAAACCCAGGTCAAACTTCAAAAATTATTGATTTGTGAGGTGAGTTTTCTTCTGGGGGTAGAATGACAATTCATCTATATGACAGAAAAGGTGGTTGATGACAGCTGACATCTGGTTATAAATTAAAGATAGAAAGTGATACAAATTAAGAAGCATATTTACTTCATACCATGTGCTTAAAATCCAATAATAGTCATGATGCAGATATAGGGGTACCACAAAAATCTGTGGTAGATACCATGAAAATAAGCATAAAATAAGGATAGAATGTTAACATAATCACATGACAAAGTCCTCGTCAATGGGATGTAAGTGGAAGCAGTGTGTGCAACTTTTAGGAAGTGTCCTTCAAGGGTGACCTTTTTCCTTCCCCTTTCTTACTCTTTTTTTTTTTTAATTTATTTTGTAATTAAAGGAAAATTGCTGTGCAATGTTGTGTTGGTTTCTGTCATACTACAATGTGAATCAACCATAATAAGACATATATTCCCTCCCTCTTTCGCCTCCCTCCCCTCACCCTCTTTCCCCTTTCTTATTCTTGATGGCTTGAATGAGGATGCAAAGCCTGGCACTGAAGGAGTTATCTTGAATGGTGAAGTGGAATCTGTCTGTAGAGGGTAGTGAGCAACCAGATTGAAATGGCCTGGGTTCCCAAAGACTGTGGGGCCATCATAACAGCCTAGGATTACTTTATTAAAAATGTATTTAGTTATTTATTTATGGCTGTGCGGAGTCTTCGTTGCTGCGAAGGTTTTTCTCTAGTTCCGGGAAGCTTGAGCTACTATCTAGCTGTGTTGCGTGAACTTCTCATCACGGCAGCTTCTCTTGTGGAGTGCAGGCTCTATGGCTCATGGGCCCAGGAGTTGTGATTCCCAGGCTCTGGAGCACAGGAACAATAGTTGTGTCAGTTGGGCTTAGTTGCTCTGCAGCATGTGGGATCTTCCTGGCCCAGGGATCGAACCCATGTCTCCTGCACTGGCAGGCAGATTCTTTACCACTGAGCCACCAGGGAAACCCAGCCCAGGGTTACACATGCCAACATTATTAAGAGAAAGACAAAACCTGAATCTGGTTCAAGCCATGGTTATTTTAGAATTTGTGTCATACTTGATCAAAGCTTGGGATAAAAGATTGAAAAAAAAGTTTCCTATTCTAATAACTTCTCAATCTCAATGGATTGTACTGACAAGGTAGACAATGACATTTGCAGGTAAATCCTCAAAAAAGGAAAAAATAACCAACTTTCTGGTGGCTCAGCGATAAAGAATCTGCCTGCCATGCAAGAGACACCGGTTCATTCCTCAGTTGGGAAGGTCCCCTGGAGGAGGAAATGGCAACCCACTCCAGTATTCTTACCTGGGAAATCCTATGGACAGAGGAGCCTGGCGGGCTACAGTTCATGGGGTTGCAGAGAGTCGGACATGATTTAGAGACTAAACAACAACAGCAATGTACTCTTTTTTAGGAAGTCATGGGAGTAAACCAGTTAAGAGGAAGACATGGTCCTGGCAATGGAGAATCCAACACAGGAGACAGGTGAAAGTATTTCTCAAGTGGGACTGGAGGGAAGCTCCAGGACAACAGGCGTGCAGCCAGCCTGGGAAGCAGCCTGTTCAGATTAGAGCACACGCAGATTCTTCTCAGTTATAGATTCTTTTCCATGATGGGTTATTACAAAATGCTGAATATAGTTCCCTGTGCCATACAGATGGACCTTGTTGTTTATTCTGTGTGTAATAGTTTATATCTGCTAATCCCAAACTCCCAATCCATCCCTTCCCTCTTCCCCTCCCTGCTTGGCAACACAAGTCTGTTCTTTATGTCTGTGAGTCTGTTTGTTTCATAGATAGGTTGATTTGTGTTGTATTTCATAAGTAATATCATATATATATTTGTCTTTATCTATCTGATTTATTTCACTTATATTCCAAGTCCATCCATGTTTCTGCAGATGGCATTATTTCTTTCGTTTTTATGGCTGAGTAGTATTCCATTGTATATATCAATAGATACCACCATTTTCTTTATCCATTCATCTGTCAGTGGACATTTAGGTTGCTACATGTCTTGGCTATTGTAACTGGTGCTGCTCTGCACATTGGGGTGCATGTAACTTTTCAAATTAGAGTTTTCTCAAGATGTATGCCCAGGAGTGGCATTGCAGGATCATCAGATCAGATCAGATCAGATCAGTCGCTCAGTCGTGTCTGACTCTTTGCGACCCCATGAATCGCAGCACACCAGGCCTCCCCGTCCATCACCAACTCCCAGAGTTCACTCAGACTCATGTCCATTGAGTCAGTGATGCCATCCAGCCATCTCATCCTCTGTTGTCCCCTTCTCCTCCTGCCCCCAATCCCTCCCAGCATCAGAGTCTTTTCCAATGAATCAACTCTTTGCATGAGGTGGCCAAAGTACTGGAGTTTCAGCTTTAGCATCATTCCTTCCAAAGAACACCCCTGGCAGATCTCCTTCAGAATGGACTGGTTGGATCTCCTTGCAGTCCAAAGGACTCTCAAGAGTCTTCTCCAACACCACAGTTCAAAAGCATCAATTCTTCGGTGCTCAGCCTTTTTCACAGTCCAACTCTCACATCCATACATGACCACTGGAAAAACCATAGCCTTGACTAGACGAACCTTTGTTGGCAAAGTAATGTCTCTGCTTTTGAATATGCTATCTAGGTTGGTCATAACTTTCCTTCCAAGGAGTAAGCGTCTTTTAATTTCATGGCTGCAGTCACCATCTGTAGTGATTTTGGAGCCCAGAAAAATAAAGTCTGACACTATCATACCGTAACTCTATTTTCAGTTTTTTAAGCAACTTCCATACTGTTCTCACAGAGGCTGCACCAATTTACATTCCCACCAATAGTTTAGGAAGGTTCCCTTTCTCCCCACCTTCTCCAGCCTCTATTATTGTAGACTTTTCGATGATGACCATTCTGACTGGTGTGAGGTCCCCTCCTAATAGTTGTATTATGCTCCTCACTTTGCCAGTTCAAAAGAACATGGTATTTAACCTGTAAGCTGAGTTTAAAATCTGAAAAAGGACTCTGGGAGTTGAGCGGATAGGCTCCTTGCCTGTACTGACCCCCCCTAGGTGGTGTTTACTAAACAAATATTCAATCAAGGCAGCATAACAATTTCTAGAGGAGAAATTATTTTGAGCACAACATTCATATTTTGTAACTTGAATATTCCTCTTTCTCTCTTTCCTGTGCCCAGAGGGGCATAGGATTGAAGGAGGAAACAGACAGAGCTGGACTCCATCGTAGGCCAGGCTGCGAACATTAGACTACACGCGTGGTCACCCTCCCAATGGACTCTGAACTTTGTGCCTTGTGTCTATAGAAATGGCATACCAATGGAAAGCCAGACCCCCAGATAAAAGAGCCTCAGGACTTGTACTTGGACTCTCCATTGCCTAAAAGAATATGCTAATTATCTCTGTAACAGAACACAGTGGTAAATTCCATTATGTTTATCGGGATATGACCACAGGCCTATTGATAAATATCCACTGCTTATCTAGTCTTGTGACACATGAATCATGGATTAACTTTGATCGTATCTCTCTTTTACCTTGTCCAGACTAGTTTCAAGGAATTTGGGGAGGTGGGTTTGAACAAGTACACTTAGGGTATATAAGGTTTTCACAAAAACTGGTCTGGGTCCTTGGCTAAGAGGAGATTCTGCCTTGGGCCCTCCAGTGTAATAAACTGCTCTGCACTATCTGCATTGTCCTCCTGAGTGAGTTTGTTTCCCGGAACGCGTGGCTACAACAGGATGACTGCTGAAAGGTATTCCCTTTATTATTTTTTAAAATTTATTTTAATTGGAGGCTAATTCCTTTACAATATCGTGGTGGTTTTTGCCATACATTCACATGAATCAGCCATGGGTGAGCATGTGTTCCCCATCCTGAACCCCCCTCCCACGTCCCTCCCATCCCATCCCTCAGGGTCATCCCAGTGCACCAGCCCTGAGCACCCTGTCTCATGCATCGAACCTGGACTGGCGATCTATTTCACATATGATAATATACATGTTTCAGTGCTATTCTCTCAAATCATCCCATCCTCACCTTCTCCCACAGAGTCCAGAAGTCTGTTCTTTACATCTGTAAGGTATTCCCTTTAATTTGTATACCCCTTAGCCTCTGGGGAAAGCACTGGATGGGATGTCTTGGTCAGGGCAGTGCTAGTTCAGTAATGAATAAGCCCCAACACAATTGTGGGTCAGTCACACAGAGCAGCCTGAGACCCGTGTCCCAGTCAAAGGGCTGGCTTTCCTCTTTGCAGTGATTCAAGGACGTAGGGTCCCTTCTTGTGGTGGCTCAGCCTTTCCCTCAGGCCTCCTTATCACAAGCAGAAAGGGAGAGACAGGAGAAATAACACTTTCTAACCTCCTTGTCTGGCAGTGACACATATCACGTGGTCACCTTCTACTGGTGACGACTAGTCACTCAAGATTTCATGAAGATGGCAGGGGAGCTGAGAAACATAGCCCCTGGCTGGCAGCTCCTTTCCAGTAGCAACTCTACTGCGTGACAGGGAGGACCAGCAGGGACGTTTGGTAGATAGTTAACCTTCTCTGCCATAGGGAGCTTCCATTCAACAAAGGACACTTATCTGTGGAGAAAGGCAGGCAAAGGGTACTCCTCCATTTCCTTATAGAAAGTCTAAAGTCTGATCAGCTCAGTTCAGTTCAGTCGCTCAGTCGTGTCCGACTCTTTGCGACCCCATGAATCATAGCACGCCAGGCCTCCCTGTCCATCACCAACTCCCAGAGTTCACCCAAACTCATGTCCATAATCGCAAGCAAAGCCCAGTGCCTTGAGACTTGGCTAAAACAGCTGAAACCCACCACCTTCTTAGAGAAGTTCATTACTTTTTCCATTTATCAAAGACAAGTAACCTCTCTCTCTCTTTTGATAACTATTTTTTCTAATTTTATTTTTTTAATTGAAGTATGCTGCCGCTGCTGCTGCTAAGTATAGTTGATTTACAAAGTTGCACAAGTTTTATATATATATATACACACACAGCACAGTGAGTCAGTGATATATATGCATATATCCCTGGTAGTTCAGCTGATAAAGAATCTGCCTGTGATGCAGGGGACACCAGTTTGATCCCTGAGTTGGGAAGATGCCCTGGAAAAGGGATAGGCTACCCATTCCAGTATTCTTGGGCTTCTCTGGTAGCTCAGACAGTAAAGAATCTGCCTGCAATGAGGGAGACCTGGGTTGGATCCCTGGGTTGGGAAGATCCCCTGGATAAAGGACCAGCTAGCCACTCCAGTATTCTTGCCTGGAGAATTCCATGGACAGAGGAGCCTGGCAGTCTACAGTCCATGGGATTTCAAAGAGTCAGACATGACTGAGCAACTTTTCATTTTCACCATGTATGTTATCAATATATATATATATTCTTTGTCAGATTCTTTTCCCTTATAGGTTATTCTAAAACACTGAGTATCCAACAAGGACCTATATGGTAGGTCAATTTTATATCTATTTTATATATAGTAGTATGTGTGTGTTAATCCCAACCTCCTAATAACCTCTCTCTCTTTTGAATAGACTGTATGAAAAAAAAAGTTGTTCATGATTTCTAGGTATTGAGTCTGTCCACCTGAATGTTACCCTAAACAAAGCCACTTAAATATCAAAAGAGGAACGTTAAGTGAATTAGATATAACCATGCTGTGGAGTATTAACCAGCTGTTAATAGTTACTGTGCGCAAGACACTTTATCGACATGAGAAAATATTCATCATGTATTAGGTTTAAAAAAAGCAGGGAAACAAAGATAATTAAATAACTCCTAATCAAAGACTAACTAAAATTAAACAACTAACTGAACTATATGTATCTTTTTTTTTTTTTTTGAAGAGAATTGTAATAGACTGCATTATTATCCAAAAACACTTTCCACCTCCTCGAGCAGACTCTGCCCCATTGAGACTGGCTTGGCCAGTGTAGGTCCTTCCAGGAGACCTGCAGGTAGGCGCTGCTCCTAAGCTTGAGTCCCAGATGCAAGATGATGGAGCATAGGTGCAGTCAACCCACTGTGGACACATGATCTGAGTGAGAAATAAACACTTGTCAATGTAAAACAGGAACTGAGCTTATCCTAAAGTCAGAGAATAATCTCTTTTTGAAAAAATTAATGAGCATAATTGAGAGCCTGAAGTAACATGGATGGTTTCTCTTTATTTCACCTCTTCAAAGAAAAACACTTCTGTTTTTTGCTAGATCAGAGCATCTTTATTATACCATAAAAGTACTATCTCTTAGTAGAAATTCTTGTCTTCTGATAAAAAGAAAAATAGTCTCAACATGTTCTGACTGAACTTGATGTGCTTATGCTGCAAGAAATAAGGGAGGCAGAAGGAAGCTGTGGGCAGTGTCATAATGGGCTTCATTCATTTCCATTCAGAGTAAGAATGCAAATGGCCATTTGAGGTCCTAGAACAGACTCCGACAAAAATGAAAAGGCCGTGGCCTTTGAAATGAAATTTAAACCAAGCAGATTGTAAACACAAAAACTGAGGTAGCAGCAATCAATGTACATATAATGGATGCATTCACAGAGCAGGGCAAACTGGATGATGCTGTTATCAGTTATACAAGTAACTCATATCCTATATGTGATAAGTAAAAAAATATGCAGTAACTATTTAAATAGCAATGACATTCAATGAAGAACAAGGTAATTAAAAATTCATATGAACATTCTATTTGACTTATGATATTTGGGAAATAAATTAAAAGCAACTTCATAGTTAACTGACTATAGGGACAATATAATTCAAACTTACAAGATACAAAGGAAAGGATTTGGAATCATAAAATTTCTTGCCATGCGTCACCAAGGGACAAAATGATAAATCATAATAATTATTATAAACTAAAACATTACCCCTTTGTAAAAAGGGAGGGGGAAAAAACCTCTGATGACATTGCCCTTTACATCCTGAGTACGTTTCTTATTTCTGCGGTTGGAAAAAAAGTCAGAATGAGAGAAAATCTGAATAAGTGAAGTGAAAGTTACTCAGTCGTGTCTGACTCTTTGCGACCCCATGGACTATACGGTACATGGAATTCTCCAGGCCAGAATACTGGAGTGGACAGCCTTTCCCTTCTCCAGGGGATCTTCCTGACTCAGGGATTGAACTGGGATCTACTGCATTGCAGGCAGATTCTTTACCAACTGAGATATGAGGGAACCTCCAGAGAAAACCTAGCAAAGGCAATGATCTCAGGATGGAGAGGTAATTGATATAATTGCCAAACAAGCTTAGCACAAGGCCCACAGGATGTATAAGGTAGATTTTTACAGCAGAAATGGATGGCTGCTCACCAAAACTTGGTTTCTTTCCTTTCTGGGCTCATAGCTAGACAGCATTTTCCAGACTCCTTTATAGTTAGCAGTGATCAACCCTACCCCCACCCTGCCATGGTGGGGAGCAGGTTAAATCTGTTGGAAATTCACCCAAAACTCCAAGACAAGAATCAGTTCAGTTGCTCAGCCGTGTCTGACTCTTTGCAACCCCATGAATCGCAGCACACCAGGCCTCCCTGTCCATTACCAACTCCCAGAGTTTACCCAAACTCATGTCCATCAAGTTGGTGATGCCATCCAGCCATCTCATCCTCTGTCGTCCCCTTCTCCTCCTGCCCCCAATCCCTAACAGCATCAGGGTCTTTTCCAATGAGTCAACTCTTCACATGAGGTGGCCAAAGTATTGGAGTTTCAGCTTCAGCATCAGTCCTTCCAATGAACACCCAGGACTGATCTCCTTTAGGATGGACTGGTTGGATCTCCTTGCAGTCCAAGGGACTCTCAAGAGTCTTTTCCAACACCACAGTTCAAAAGCATCAATTCTTCAGCGCTCAGCTTTCTTCACAGTCCAACTCTCACATCCATACGTGACCACTGGAAAAACCATAGCCTTGACTAGATGGACCTTTGTTGGCAAAGTAATGTCTCTGCTTTTTTAATATGTTATCTAGATTGGTCATAACTTTACTTCCAAGGAGTAAGTGTCTTTGAATTTCATGGCTGCAGTCACCATCTGCAGTGATTTTGGAGCCCCCAAAAACAAAGTCTGACACTGTTTCCACTGTTTCCCCATCTATTTCCCATGAAGTAATGGGACCAGATGCCATGATCTTTGTTTTCTGAATATTGAGCTTTAAGCCAACTTTTTCACTCTTATCTTTCACTTTCATCAAGAGGCTTTTGAGTTCCTCTTCACTTTCTGCCATAAGGATAACAAGACAGTTAAAGGAGGAGGCTGGGCCCTGCCCAGACACCGTATTTCTCATTCTTGAAGTCAGGAGACCTCCCTGACCGCACGTGTGTAGAAGGCTCCTTAGCGGTCAAAGGGGAATGATGCTAATACAAGGCTACCCATAGACCTTTGTGGTAGAATCCATCTTGGCTAAGAGATGTGTGCACACACATGGGAGGATCCTGAGACATGCCAGTTACGGCCTATGAATTGGGCAAATCAAAAGGATTGGCCTTGGGCTTCCCTGGTGATCCAGTGGTTAAGAATCCACCTTACTATGTAGGGGGCATTTTGGGTTCTTCTGCTGTCTAGTCTCTCACCTCACTCTATGCCCAGAAATCTACTATGAGAATTTCTCTGCCTCCTGACCTGGGCCTCAAGCCTTGAACCCCATGTCATCTTCCCTAGTGCCCGTAAGAAACATTCATGTTTAATGGTCCATTTTCAAGAATAAGCGCTAACCTAAGAATGAGGAACTATTAATAACTAGCTTGAATAATGACATTGCTGTTGTAGCAACCATAGGAGTTACAAAACTGGAAAGTCTGGGCAAACAAAGGGAAGGTGGGATAACTAGGGTTTTGGGCAGGCTCATTCGATCGGTGAATTCAAAGCATAAGAACAGGAATAACTGCATGGGAAAGAGGAAGACAAGATGTCAGTGAGGGGCCAGCCCATAACGAGGAAGGGAATAAGCTTAGGCAACCTCTGGGAAGACTGTTCACCCCCTAGTACTCAGCCAATGAGGAACTGGGGCGGGGAGGGGGCAGGACTTGCATGCTAGAGAATAAATCGCTTCCTGTTACTGGCCTGGGTGTGCCTGCTCACCAGACACCCGATCTGACAAGACAGTCATTAAAAGTCTTGCTTTCACTATGTTTTGTGTGTCCAAGTCCATCCTTTGGTTTTGGGCTAGCAAGCATGTTTCTCATATGCCTAGCTCCAAGTTTTCCAAGGGTTCCTCTTTGCATCTATCGGATCCCCTTCACTCCAAGCCTTGGCAGCCTCCACATTGCTATAGACAGCCTACGGGGCTGGCAGCTAAGCAGAAGCCCAAATTATAAATTTGTGGATGCTGTCTCAAGAAATACACTCCAGCATAAACTGGAGAGCATAAGCTCTACAGACAAGGGATTCCTCTTCAGGAAAGTCCTGGAAACAGATCTGGACTGGTTCAAAAACACTTCTCTGGCTGTGCTGGGGCAGGCACCTAGCACGGTGCAAGGTCACAGGAGGGTGTAAGATGTCTGATCAGAAATCAGCTGGCACATAGAGGATGCTTGCTTGCAACCCAATCGGGTTTGAAGGGAATTTGGGGGACACCCTAAACTCTTCAGGTTTCCTGGTCAATCTTCCTAGGATTCCATTTTAGGAGTGCTCTCTTGTTATGGGTTGCAGAATACTACATGGGAAAATCCCCTTCTAAGCCAGAAGAAACACCTCTGGAGTGTATCCTTAAGAACTGGAAATTCTTTGAAATCAAAGGATTAAGAAGCGAGAAACTTCAGTTCTACTACAGCAGTGCCTAACCTTTGTATAATTTGGGGAGCAAAGAAAAATGATCTGAATATGAGTTTCTAAAGTATAATGCCGTTCTGCAACTGGATCTTTAATGCTGCAGGATGGGAAAGTGGAGTGAGATTCCCTATGTTCAGGCCTTCGTGCTCCTTTACCAAAATCCTACCCTATACGGCTCTTGTCATTTAAAACCTGGACAACCAGAAGACTCTCCCGACATTTTGGATGATCCCCTTCTAAGCTCTCCTGTCTCTCAGCAGGGCAACCGAGCTCTCCCTGCCCCTGACAGTATTCCTACCTCTCCATAGCCACCTACTTCTCCAGAGCCACCTACTTCTCCTGGCCCCTCTGACCAATTCCAAACTCCACCTCCCCATGTCCCTCAAACTCCATCTCCCCTGTCTTTCCTTACCCTCTGTTACCTCAAGAAACAAAGACTAGTCCTTCTGGGGTAACATGCAGTGGAGCTTCCTATCACCTAGGACCAGAGAAATTGTACTGTCTTAGGGAAGTGGCAAATGGTGAAGGGACAGTCAGAATACTTGTGCCCTTCTCTTTAACCGAGTTAGCCCAGTGCAAACAGGAACTGGGTATATTTTCTGAAGACCCTAGTAAATTTGTTGAAGGGTTTCATGCCCTCATTCTGGTCTATGATTAACTTGGAAGGATGTGCAAAGAGTTCTATCTACCTGCTATACTCCTGAGGAAAACAGAAAGTCTGGATAGTAGCTCAGGGGCGTGCTGACCAGCTTGCCGGAAATCAACCTGAGCACGATGCTATGAGTGGAGATGCAGTCTCAAATCAGGAACCCTCTTGGAATTATAATTCCCAGAAGCACATGATCCAATTAGAAGGGATGAGAAAGTATATCAAAAAGTCAGTTAATTAGGAAAAAGGTTAAGGAGTAACCCAGGAAGAAAAGGGAAATCCAGTCCTTCTTCACGGGCGGCTTATGGAGACATTTAGGAAACATACCAGTAAAGATCCCTTCAACTCTGAAGGTCAGTCCCTGCTGGGACAGCAATGCCAGTCTGCCCCTGATATTAGACGGAAACTCCTGAAGTTGCAATTTGGCTCACAAACGCCCATGCCCCACTCCTAGATGTGGCCTTTGGGTATTTAATAATAAAGACCAAGCTCAGGAGAGGAGAGGACCCAGTGTGGGAAAAGACAGGCCAGGGCTCATGTATAACTGACAGCTGTTGCTGTCAGTCATGCCTGTGTCCTCAGGCCAACCCAAGGGGTCCAAGAAAGTCCAACTATCCATCTGGAGGTAAGACCAACAAGGAGCAACATTACAAACGCAAGTCAACTGGCCACTGGGCCTGGATTGCCAGAAAGAGCCCCCAGACCATGCCCAACTTGCAAACAAAGAGTTCATTGGAAGAGGGACTGCCCTCAGTCCTGTAGGAGAAGGGGCTGCTGCTCCTGAGATGGCCATGCTGGACGACTGAGGTGGCCTGGGGATTCTGGTGGGTACTACCCACCCGCCAGTGAGAAGTCAATCTCCATCAAGGAGCCTTGGGTAGTCCTTGACGTGACAGAAAATCAATTTCTTAATTGATGTGGGAACCACTGACTCTGTCTTAATTTCTCATGTTGGACCTCTCTTCTCCAAAAGCTGCACTGTGACTGTTGTCAGTGGAAAGCTTTGCACCCATTATTTCACTGGGCCTCTCATTGGCCAATTGGAGCAATGGTTGATTTCACACGCCTTTCTAGCTATACCTCAGTGTCATACCCCTATCCTTGGGAGGGACCTTCTGAGCTCCCTTGGGGTCCGTTAGGAGGCCATTGAGAAGCCCCTTATTTTGACTCTAAGACAGACCAGCCATAAGGTCAATTCTATTCCCAGCTATATCCTACAGGCAGTAGACTTTTCAGTATGGGACTGCCTGGAAGGGCCATAAATGCCCAACCTCTAAGGATGAACCTTTAGGCCAGAAACTGCCTATACTAACAAGGGACAATATCCTATAAAGTTGGAAGTGAAGAAGGGTTTACAACCTCTCGTGGATAAAATTCTAAAGCATGGCCTCTTGGTGCCCTGCCAGTCTCTGTGCAACACTCCTATTCTTCCAATTGTTAAGCCAAAGGGGGAATATAGGGTGGTCCAAGACCTGAGAGCAGTGGTCCCTATACATCTCCTCCTGTCCAATCACAACATACTAACCCAAATCCCTGAGGACACGACTAGAGTAAGGGTAAGGAGTCTAGTAGTGTCCTCAGGAATTTGGGTTAATACGTTATGATTGGCCAGGAGGGGACGTAAAGGGACCACTTTATTTTCCTGGGCTCCAAAATCACTGCATATGGTGATTGCAGCCATGAAATTAAAAGACGCTTGCTCCTTGGAAGAAAAGCTATGACCAACCTAGACAGCATATTAAAAAGTAGAAACATTACTTTGCCAACAAAGGTCCATCTAGTCAAAGCTACGGTTTTTCCACTAGTCATGTATGGATGTGAGAGTGGGACCATAAAGAAAGCTGAGCACTAAAGAATTGATGCTTTTGAATTGTGGTGTTGGAGGAGACTCATGAGAGTCCCTTGGACTGCAGGGAGATCCAACCAGTCAACCCTAAAGGAAATCAGTCCTGAATATTCACTGGAAGGACTGATGCTGAAGCTCCAGTAACTTTGGCCGCCCGATGTGAAGAACTGACTCATTGGAAAAGACCCTGATGCTGGGAAAGATTGAAGGCAGGAGGAGAAGGGGATGACAGAAGATAAGATGTTTGGATGGCATCACTGACTTGATGGACATGAATTTGAGCAGGCTCTGGGAGTTGGTGATGGACAGGGAAGCCTGGCGTGCAGCAGTCCATGGGACTGCAGAGTCAGACATGACCGAGTGACTGAACTGAACTGAGGACACTAAATGGGTTATTGTACTAAATCTCTTTTGCCTTCTTTTGCATCTGAGTTCATTCCTCATCACACTATATGCTTGCCTTCGAGTAGACTAGGTCTGACTCAGTCTGGAGTTCCTCAGCCTATAGGATACTTTTCCAAGCAAACTCCACAGCCTGAGGTTGGCCTGACTGCCTCCAGGCAGTAGCTACTACTGCTTTATTGGTAGAAGAAGCTAATAAGCTTACCTTTGGACAGCTGCTGGAAGTCCAGACCCCTCATTGAGCACAAGAAATTCTAAGATAAAAGGCCACCGCTGGTCACTGGAGGCCACTCTTATCAAGTACCAGGCTTTGCTCCTTGACTCCCCAGAGTTAATCCTCAAAACTTGCCACACTTTTAAGTCTGCTACCTTAATGCCTGACGAAAGCCCAGAGTTAACACATTCTTGCCTTGAAACCCTTGGCCAGATCTATGCCTGTAGTTCTGACCTCACAGACCAGGCCATAGAAAACCCTGAGGAAAAACGGTTTACGGATGGCAGTAGTTTTGTTAGAGACAGAGTCAAGAGGGCAGGGGATTGCTATTGTGAGTGCTCATAGCGTCATAGCAGCAAAACCTGTGCTACCTAACACCTCGGCCCAAAAGGCTGAACGAGCTCTAACTTGAGCCTGAATCTTAGGGGAAGGAAAGATTGTAAATACACACACAGGCGCAGAATATGCCTTCCTTGTTTTACATGCCCTCGCAGCTATCTGGGAAGAGAGAGGACTTCTAACTGCCAGAAACTCCTCTACAAAATATGGGCTGAGATTTTACATCTCATCAGATCAGATCAGATCAGTCGCTCAGTCGTGTCCGACTCTTTGTGACCCCATGAATCACAGCACGCCAGGCCTCCCTGTCCATCACCAACTCCTGGAGTTCACTCAGACTCATGTCCATCGAGTCAGTGATGCCATCCAGCCATCTCTTCCTCTGTCGTCCCCTTCTCCTCCTGCCCCCAATCCCTCCCAGCATCAGAGTCTTTTCCAATGAGTCAACTCTTTGCATGAGGTGGCCAAAGTACTGGAGTTTCAGCTTTAGCATCATTCCTTCCAAAGAAATCCCAGGGCTGATCTCCTTCAAAATGGACTGGTTGGATCTCCTTGCAGTCCAAGGGACTCTCAAGAGTCTTCTCCAACACCACAGTTCAAAAGCATCAATTCTTCGGTGCTCAGCCTTCTTCACAGTCCAACTCTCACATCCATACCTGACCACAGGAAAAACCATAGCCTTGACTAGATGGACCTTTGTTGGCAAAGTAATGTCTCTGCTTTTGAATATGCTATCTAGGTTGGTCATATCTTTCCTTCCAAGGAGTAAGCATCTTTTAATTTCATGGCTGCAGTCACCATCTGCAGTGATTTTGGAGCCCAGAAAAATAAAGTCTGACACTCTTTCCACTGTTTCCCTATCTATTTACCACGAAGTGGTGGGACCGGATGCCATGATCTTCGTTTTCTGAATGTTGAGCATTAAGCCAACTTTTTCACTCTCCACTTTCACTTTCATCAAGAGGCTTTTTAGTTCCTCTTCACTTTCTGCCGTAAGGGTGGTGTCATCTGCATATCTGAGGTTATTGAGATTTCTCCCGGCAATCTTGATTCCAGTTTGTGTTTCTTCCAGTCCAGCGTTTCTCATGATGTACTCTGCATATAAGTTAAGTAAACAGGGTGACAATATACAGCCTTGATGAACTCCTTTTCCTATTTGGAACCAGTCTGTTGTTCCATGTCCAGTTCTAACTGTTGCTTCCTGACCTGCATACAAATTTCTCAAGAGGCAGATCAGGTGGTCTGGTATTCCCATCTCTTGAAGAATTTTCCACAGTTGATTGTACTCCACACAGTCAAAGGCTTTGGCATAGTCAATAAAGCAGAAATAGATGTTTTTCTGGAACTCTCTTGCTTTTTCCATGATCCAGCAGATGTTGGCAATTTGATCTCTGGTTCCTCTGCCTTTTCTAAAACCAGCTTGAACATCAGGAAGTTCACAGTTCACATATTGCTGAAGCCTGGCTTGGAGAATTTTGAGCATTACTTTACTAGCATGTGAGATGAGTGCAATTGTGCAGTAATTTGAGCATTCTTTGGCATTGCCTTTCTTTGGGATTGGAATGAAAACTGACCTTTTCCAGTCCTGTGGCCACTGCTGAGTTTTCCAAATTTGCTGGCATATTGAGTGCAGCACTTTCACAGCATCATCTTTCAGGATTTGGAATAGCTCAACTGGAATTCCATCACCTCCACTAGCTTTGTTCGTAGTGATGCTTTCTAAGGCCCACTTGACTTCACATTCCAGGATGTCTGGCTCTAGGTCAGTGATCACACCATTGTGATTATCTGGGTCGTGAAGATCTTTTTTGTACAGTTCTTCTGTGTATTCTTGCCATCTCTTCTTAATATCTTCTGCTTCTGTTAGGTCCATACCATTTCTGTCCTTTATCGAGCTCATCTTTGCATGAAATGTTCCTTTGGTATCTCTGATTTTCTTGAAGAGATCCCTAGTCTTTCCCATTCTGTTGTTTTCCTCTATTTCTTTGCATTGATCGCTGAAGAAGGCTTTCTTATCTCTTCTTGCTATTCTTTGGAACTCTGCATTCAGATGCTTATAACTTTCCTTTTCTCCTTTGCTTTTCGCTTCTCTTCTTTTCACAGCTATTTGTAAGGCCTCCCACGACAGCCATTTTGCTTTTTTGCATTTCTTTTCCATGGGGATGGTCTTGATCCCTGTCTCCTGTACAATGTCACGAACCTCATTCCATAGTTCATCAGGCACTCTATCTATCAGATCTAGGCCCTTAAATCTATTTCTCACTTCCACTGTATAATCATAAGGGATTTGATTTCAGTCATACCTGAATGGTCTAGTGGTTTTCCCTACTTTCTTCAATTTAAGTCTGAATTGGGCAATAAGGAGTTCATGGTCTGAGCCACAGTCAGCTCCTGGTCTTGTTTTTGCTGACTGTATAGAGCTTCTCCATCTTTGGCTGCAAAGAATATAATCAATCTGATTTCGGTGTTGACCCTCTGGTGATGTCCATGTGTAGAGTCTTCTCTTGTGTTGTTGGAAGAGGGTGTTTGTTATGACCAGTGCATTTTCTTGGCAAAACTCTATTAGTCTTTGCCCTGCTTCATTCCATATTCCAAGGCCAAATTTGCCTGTTACTCCCGGTGTTTCTTGACTTCCTACTTTTGCATTCCAGTCCCCTATAATGAAAAGGACATCTTAAGCATTCAAAAACCAAAATAGGTGGCAGTCACTCACTTCCACAGGCACCAAAGAAATTCTCAAATTTCCTAAGGAAACAGCAGGGCAGATTCGGAAGCAAAGAGAATTACCCTGATGCCCATCAGCAAAATGGCTCTAATTCCATCCCTTACGCCTTCTAACTTAGTTATAACCAGGTACTGGGATTCCAAATAGGAAAAGGAGTACGTCAAGGCTGTATATTGTCACCCGGCTTATTTAACTTATATGCAGAGTACATCATGAGAAACGCTCTGGAAGAAGCACAAGCTGGAATTAAGATTGCTGGGAGAAATCTCAATAACCTCAGATATGCAGATGACACCACCCTTATGGCAGAAAGTGAAGAGGAACTCAAAAGCCTCGTGATGAAAGTGAAAGTGGAGAGTGAAAAAGTTGGCTTAATGCTCAACATTCAGAAAACGAAGATCATGGCATCTGGTCCCATCACTTCATGGAAAATAGATGGGGAAACAGTCTCAGACTTTATTTTTCTGGGCTCCAAAATCACTGCAGATGGTGACTGCAGCCATGAAATTAAAAGATGCTTACTCCTTGGAAGGAAAGTTATGATCAACCTAGATAGCATATTCAAAAGCAGAGACATTACTTTGCCAACAAAGTCCATCTAGTCAAGGTTATGGTTTTTCCAGTGGTCATGTATGGATGTGAGAGTTGGACTGTGAAGAAAGCTGAGTGCTGAAGAATTGATGCTTTTGAACTATGGTGTTGGAGAAGACTCTTGAGAGTCCCTTGGACTTCAAGGAGATCCAACCAGTCCATTCTAAAGGACATCAGTCCTGGGTGTTCTTTGGAAGGAATGATGCTAAAGCTGAAACTCCAGTACTTTGGCCACCTCATGCAAAGAGTTGACTCACTGGAAAAGACTCTGATGCTGGGAGGGATTGGGGGCAGGAGGAGAAGGGGATGACAGAGGATGAGATGGCTGGATGGCATCACTGACTTGATGGACATGAGTTTGGGTAAACTCTGGGAGTTGGTGATGGATAGGGAGGCCTGGTGTGCTGCAATTCATGGGGTGGCAAAGAGTCGGACACGACTGAGAGACTGAACTGAACTGAACTGACTCAGATTCTAAAGAGAACTGGGCACGAGACAGAGGGAAAACTATGGAAAGAGATGGGTGGCACACAGATCAGAAATTGCTCATCTCTCTTTGACAAGTAGAAAATTATAAAAGAGCCACATTACTGTATCTGGGGAGAGATACAATGTCTATGATTATTTTCCAACTTTTTACAGGGAAAGGGCTCCTGGAGACAAAAGAGTTACTCAAGCCTGTGCCCTTTGAGCCACCCATAATCCAGGAGGCAATCAGCTTCTTCCTCTTGCTAGTCTTGTCTCGTGATATGGGGTGTACCCAGGAGAAGACTGGCAAATAGATTTCACTCAGATGCTCTCTTTCCAGGGCTTCAACTACTTATTAGTCTTTATAGATACCTTGCGGGGCTTCCTCGTAGCTCAGTCTGTAAAAAGTCTGCCTGCAATGCAGCAGACCTGGGTTCGATTCCTGGGTTGGGAAGATCCCCTGGAGAAGGAAGTGGCAACCCACTCCGGTATTCTTGCCTGGAGAATCCCATGGACAGAAGAGCCTTGCAGGCTACAGGCTATGGGGTTGCAAGAGTCGGACACGACTGAGTGACTAAGCACAACATAGATACCTTTACTAGATAGATAGAGGCCGTACCCACTAGAACAGAGAAGGCAGCTGAAGTGACTAATTCACCGTTAAAGGAAATTATTCCTAGATTCAGATTGCCCCGTCACCTTCAGAGTGACCAATGGACCTTCGTTGGTAGCAAAGGTCATGCAACAGCTTTTGCAGGTTTTAGGAATTAAATACCACCTCCATCCATTCTGGAGACCTCAGTCCTCAGGAAAAGTGGAACAGGATAATCATACTCTAAAGAAAATTTGGGTAAAAACTCTGTCAGGAAATGTCAGAGTCAGGGTATCGCCTGCTGCCAATAGTCATCTTAAGGGTCAGGGCAACTCCTAAAACAACTACTAAGCTAAGCCCTTTTGAAATGACATACAGAAGGCCATTCCTTACTCCGGACATGCTAACTGACCCAGAAACCCAGGCTCATCTTGAGTACATTATGAATCTGGGCCAGGTCCAGAAGGCTATACAAGAATATGGCAACAGAGTGCAGCCTGCTCCAGATGACAGTCCCAGCTACCCTGTTGTAAAATGTGGAGACTGGGTACTTTCAGAGACTTGGATGTATGAGTACCCTGGCAACCAGCTACTCCCCAAATGGAAGGGTCCTTACCAAGTCTTGCTGAGCACTTCTACAGCAGTCAAACTCCAGAGGGTCATCAGCTGGGTTCATCTGTCCAGGATTGAACCTGTCCTTAGTGATAGGTTACTGGAATCCGAAGAACCACATTCCAGCCACCCCTGTGAATCCACCTCTTCCTCTAAGTCTCCCCAGGATCCAGAAGACCAGAACAGCCTGAAAATTCTAGGTGGATGGTTGAGCCACTAGAAGACCTGAGGCTACTACTCAAAAAGAAAATAAACACTTCTTAAACTCTAGGCTTCTCTTGTGGCTCAGCTGGTAAAGAATCTGCCTGCAATGCAGGATACCTGAGTTCGATTCTTGGGTTGGGAAGATCCCCTGGAGAGGGAAAAGGCTACCCGCTCCAGTATTCTGGCCTGAAGAATTCCATAGACTGTATAGTCCATGGGGTCACATGACTGAGTGACTTTCACTTTGTACTAAAAAAACTAAAACAGACTCTAGGCTAAGTACAGGCTAAGTACCCATAGTTACTGTCTTCATTTTGCCTGCTGGTACTCCAATCCACCTTCCACTTCCTCTCTAATCCACATACAGAGTAACTGATAGGCTCTGGTAAATTCAGATAAGTATTGTTTTCTCTGCTCTCACTCTTGCTCTCGGAATTCACTGAACTTTTCTGCCCATGCTGGGTGATTTAAATATGACCCTGACTGGTGCTACTAGGAAGCTACTAATTGCCTTAGCTTTTCTATGTGTATCTCCTTTATCTATAGGCTGGACAGAAAACTCTCTGGTTCACATTGCACAAACTCTTGCTTCCTTTACTGCGTTGACAGAATGCTGGATTTGTTTACCCAGAGCAAAGTTCATCATGGGCCGTGGTGATCCCTTTATCCATCTTATAAAGAATTTTAGCCAAATTCCTGATGGAAATGGTCTTCTACTAGAGACCCAAGTCTCAAAACAGTAATGTACAGGGTCAGAATTGTTCATTTTCCTACTGAAGAAAATTCTAATATCTCTTGCCTAACCCAGCCCTCCCAGAAGGAGACTTGGGACCAACAGGTTCAGAGCTTCCATTTTGGAAATAGAGAAAGATATGCTGACCTTGTACAACCAGATTCCTACCCTTGCTTGAGCCTCTGATTATAACAGTCTTACTGATCTTTGGCCCTTGCTTCTCTAATCTAATCATTTAGTTTGTTTTCTCTAGAGCATCACTGGACAATGGTGCTATGCAGGGACTCCCCACAGCAGATCCTGCTGAAACCACAACAGAAGTCACACTGGGGCCCATTTAATAAGACAGAGTGAGAGCTCCATGACCCCAACCAGGTGAGATCTACAAGCCTCTATCTAGCCTGAAGAAGTTACAGAAGACAGACCTTCACTCTTCATTTTCCCAATAAAGTTTTTTTTTTGGTTTACATCTCTCAGCGGGGATTTGAGACAGGAAGTAGATGGGTACCCCCAGGGTAAAGTGATTGGAGATTCACTCTCTAAGGACCAAAACTCCAAAATAAGAATAGCAGGACAAATAAGAGAGGAGACTGGGCCCTGCCCAGACCATATATTTCTCATTCTTGAAGTGAGGAGACCTCCCCAACCATACATGTGCAGAAAGGCTGCTTGGAGGTCAAATGGGTGTGATGCTAACTAAGGCCAGGCCACCCATAGGCCTTTGAGATAGAATCCATCTTGGCTAAGAGATGCATGTACACATGGGAGGATCCTGAAATATACTGAATATGGACCGTGAACCAGATAAATAATAATTGGCTCAAGGGAACCTGGAAGAAATGCCCCATATAAGTGATTTAAACTGCCACGTGAGTATAGCTCACAGAGTCTTCCTCTGAGTCTGCCTGAGTGTCTATCCATATATACTGTACTCTTTTTCCTCCTAATAAACAAAACTTGTTTCACTACTTTCTGTCTTTAGGGGAATCATTTCTGCAAAGCTGGAGGGCCAGGGCCCTTGTCACTGACCACTGGTTTAGTGGCTAAAATTTGGTGCTCTTTCCACCATGACCCAGCCTCAATTCCTGACTGGGAACCCAAGTCTTGCTTCAGGGCATTGCTGGCTGAGGTCACCTGAGATCAAAATTATTAAAGATTGAAAAAAAAAAAAACACCCAAAAAACACTAAGACAAAAATTGAGCTTTGAGTGGAAGAGAAAATATTTTGCATCCTTAGTAGAAGCAAAGTTTTTCCTAGCATTTAGCTTTGAAAAGGGACAAATTTTGAAGAGCACCCACTAAGTATACACAGCACAGAATTAAATGCTTTTCATATAGGTGCCTGGAAAAGAAACATATTTAGGTAAAGAGAAAGGAAAATGCAATGTCTGATGTTTTCAGTCACTGAAGTCTATCACACGTTAAAGACACGTTAACGATGGCTGATACTAAATGGAATTCAGTCAAAACATTTTTACGTGATGTAACTAGAATGAATTACATGTTAAAAGCCGTCTTATTGAGATATAACTCACACTCCACATAATTCACTCCCTCATTCAACATGTGCAGTGCCATGTTTTTAGCATATTCACAAAGTTGTACAACCGTCGCCCATCTAATTTTAGAAGACTTTCATCCACCTTGAAAGAAACTATATACTAATTAATTCCTTTTCCTTCACTATCCATTCCCACAACCGTAAAAAAATCACTCCTCTACTCTGCTGCCTGAGGTTGGCCTGGCTGCCTCCAGGCAGTAGCTGCTGCTGCTGCTAAGTCTCGTCAGTCGTGTCCGACTCTGTGCGACCCCATAGACGGCAGCCCACCAGGCTCCCCCGTCCCTGGGATTCTCCAGGCAAGAACACTGGAGTGGGTTGCCATTTCTTTCTCCAATGCATGAAAGTGAAAAGTGAAAGTGAAGTCGCTCAGTCGTGTCCGACTCTTAGCGACCCCATGGACTGCAGCCTACCAGGCTCCTCCGTCCATGGGATTTTCCAGGCAAGAGTGCTGCAGTGGGTCGCCAATGCCTTCTCCGCTCCTCTACTCTAAACCACTACAAATTTGCCTATTCATAACATACAAATGGAATCATATAGTATGTGCTTTATTTATTGGCTGGCTCCTTTCACCTTGTTGTTTAGTCGCTTACCACTGTTTTTGAGGTTCATCTATGTCATAGTATGTGTTGGTACTCCATTCCTTTTTATTGCTGGATGACATTCTATTGTGTGCTTATACCACATTTTTATTTATCCATTTATCGGTTGCTGAATATTTGGATTGTTTCCATTTTTGGCTATTATGAGTAATACTACTATTTGTCCACAAATTATGTATGTTTCATTTCTCTTGGGTATAAATACCTAGGGGGCTTCCCTGGTGGCTCAGTGGTAAAAGAATCTGCCTGCAATGCAGGAGACCTGGGTTCAATCCCTGGGTCAGGACAATCCCCTGGAGAAGGGCATGGCAACCCACTCTAGTATTCTTGCTTGGAGAATCCCATGGACAGAGGAGCCCGGCAGGCTGCAGTCCATGGGGTTCCAAAGAGTTGGACAAGACTGAAGCGACTTAGGACCAGTATTCTTGCCTGGAGAATTCCATGGACAGAGTAACCTGGTGGGCTACAGTTCATGAGGTCAAAAAGAGTCAGACACAACTGAGTGGCTAACACATACATAAGCACCTAGAGGTAGAATTGATATGTCATTAGGTAATTCTATGTTTAATCATTTGAAGAATTATCAGATTGTTTTCCAAAGTGGCTGCACCATTTTACATTCCTCTAAGCAATGTAGGAGTTTTCACTTTTTCCACAACCTTATCAACACTTGATAATTTTTTTAAATTTTATTTTAATTGGAGGATAATTAAAATATCATGATGGTTTCTGCCATATGCCAACATGAATCAGCCATAGGTTCTCAATACTTGTTCTCAATACTTGTTATTATCTGTTATTATTATTATCTGACTTTTTGGATTATTGTCATTTTAGGGAGTGTGAAGTGGTATCTCATTGTGGCTTTGATTGGTATTTCCCTAATGAAATAATGTTGAATATACTTTCCTGAATATATTTTGATTATTGGCTACTTGTAGATGTTCTTTGCAAAAAAGCCTATCAAGTCCTTTGTTCATCTTTAAAGTGGCTATTACTGAGTTTAATTTTTTTAAATATATATTCCAGATACCAGTTCCTTATCAGATGCACAAGGGCTTACCAGGTGGTGCTAGCGGTAAAGAACCCACCTGCCAACGCAGGAGATCTAAGAAACTCGGGTTCAACCCCTGAGTCAGAATATCCCCTGGAGGAGGGCACAGCAACCCACTACAGTATTCTTGCCTGAAAAATCCCATGGATAGAGTAATCTGGTGGGCTGCAGTCCATAGGGTCCCACAGGGTAGGAGACGACTTAAGCGACTTCGATTCAGTTCAGTTCACTCACTCAGTCATGTCCAACTCTGTGACCCCATGGTCTGCAGCACGCCAGGATTCCCTGTCCATCACCAACTCCCAGAGCTTACTCAAACTCATGTCCATCGAGTTGGTGATGCCATCCAACCATCTCATCTTCTGTAGTTCCCTTCTTCTCCCGCCTCTACTCTTTCCCAGCGTCAGGGTCTCTTCCAGTGAGTCAGCTTATATCAGGTGGCCAAAGTATTGGAGTTTCAGCCTCAGCATCAGTCCTTCCAATGAATATTGAGGACTGATTTCCTTTAGGATTGACAGATATGATCTCCTTGCAGTCCAAGGGACTCTTAGCATGGGCCAAATGTATGATTTTACAATATTTTCTCCCATTCTGCACATTGTCTTTTCACTTTTTTCAACTGTCTTTTGAAGCACAAACGCTTTTAATTTCCATGAAGTCCATTTTAACTATTATTTCTTTTTTCCTTTGTGCTTTGCTGTTGTATCTAAGAATTCATTGCCTAACTAAAGATAATGAAAATTTACTCCTTTGTCTTGTGATTTTTACAGTTTCATCTCTTACATTTAAGTTATTATCCATTTTGAATTAATTTTTATCTATTGTGTGAAAATGTGGGGGGGGGGGGCGTCCTATTTGCTCTTTTTCATGTGGATATTCAATTATCCTAGACTGCTTTGTTGAAAAGACCAATCTTTCCCTCATGTAATTGTTTTGGCAAGTTTGTTGAAATTCATTTGACCTTAAACAAGCAGGTTTATTTCCAGAACTCTCAATTCTATTCAGTTGATCTTTATCTACTTACAATGAGAACTCTTTGCTTAAAACTGCTATGGACTTACAGCAATAACTTCTCTTCACTGATTCTTATGCTTTTAGACAATCCATCATTGCTTAATTCCATGGCAAAACCTTCCAGAAGTGCTAAATGACAAACTGTCCCCCGCCCCCACCTCCGTCCCGCCAAATTAAAACGAATTAAAATACATTTGCTTTGAGAAGGTTCTAAAAAAAATCCAAAACATTCTGGGGTGTGGTAGTATTTGAGCAAGAAATAACTGGCCTGGTTCACTGGCTCCATTGTTTGTTAGAATGTCTCTCCCTGTCTCCTCAGGGATGGGCACTCTCAAAGATCATTATCCATAGAGAGGAGGAGGGCAGAGTTTCCACTGCCATCAGTTGCTTTCTTTCCCATGAGCAAGCGTTGAGATGTCTTTGAAAGCCAAAGAAAATTCTGTAATCTGTAAAATTTTTCAACCATCTTTCCAAAATGTGATTTCTTTACTACCAAAGCTAAGAAGGAGAAGCGCACACAGGTGGCCGTCGCAGGTGCCCCCTCGTCTGAGAGCGTCGCCGGGCCTTAGGAACGCCAAGCTCCTGTTGGCACCTGCTCGCCGAAGGCGCGAGAGCCCCTGGCTGCTCAGTTCCCCTTCTCGGTCTAAGCTTTCCTCCCTCGCCACGCGCCCTCGGGCCTCCTTTAAAGAGCACCGCGGGTCCAGAGTTGCCACGATACCGCCCTCCTGCGCGCTCGCAGCGCGCCACCCCCGGGGCTGTTTCGCTGGCTGGCCGAGAGACCTGGTTTTTTCCCCGGTGGCAGGTCGGAGGCCCCCGGCTCCTTCGCTTTGGCGTCGGCGGTGGCGCTGGGCACCTGGCGCTCAAAGAAGCCCCGGGGCCGGGCGGGCGGCGCCGGGTGTGGCGGGGCGGAGGGGGCGGGCCCCACCCTCGCCAGGGCCGGGCGTGCGGGCTGGCTGGTGCCGGGGCGTGGACGCAGGCTCGGGAGGACGCGGCAGCTGGCCCGGGACGCAGGGGCCGCGGCCATGACCTCGCCATGGAGAGAGGTGCTCCTGGAGAGCCTCCTGGGTAAGCCAAGGCCGCCCGCCGCGCATTCCCCGGTCGGTCCCCCTTGCCCTACCGGGAACCACGATGCTCGGCGGGCTTGGCTGAGCCCCGGGAGGAGGGAAAGTAAGCTCGGTGCCCGGAATAGAGATGCTTATCGTCCCCTGTCACCTTCTGCTGCTGAAGGACTTTTAAAAAAGAGAGAAAAGCCCTAGATTGAGGTTCCGAGGATCCGGCGCTCCCCCGAGTCTTCCCGAGCTCCTACGCCATCCTGGTGTTGCGCCCAACGGGCACGACTTCTTCACCTGTCGGCCTCGAACCGCGAGGCTGGTACCAACCCCGAGTCCCATCACCCATGACCTTTAACTGAATAAATTTCAGTACCGAGCTTTGGCTTCCCAAGCGGCTCAATGGTAAAGAATCTGCCTGCTAATGCAGGGGACTCCATTCCTGGGTCAGGAAGATCTCTTGGAGGAGGAAATGGCACCTTTCAGAAAGGGGCCCCGTTCCCCCTCCCTCGGCACCCTGGCTGTAACACTCAGGGCCGTGTCTGCTGCTTGGGTTGGCCCGGCACGAGTGGGCTTGGGTGGTGGTCGCACATTGTGAGCATTTGGCCACAAACATCCGACATGGGACACGAGTCCCGTCGTGTGCTCCCTTAGCAGCTTTGCAAAAAGTACCAGGAGCAACTATTGTTGTTAATATTGTCTGAGTTGTGTGGTTGAAATCAGAACTCCCAGACAAACGTTTGGGAGATTGGTAGTTCACAATGAAAGGAAGGGGTGCCTTCCTAAGAACTGGGTTTTCTGGAAGCTGGTAATGCTGGGGGGTGGGAGGTGGCAGGGAGGCTCATTATTTGGCCCAGTCTGTATCTCACAAGTACAAGATATAAAAAGAATTATGCACTCAGTAGGTACCTAGGGTGCTAGGTACTCTGTGTACTCGATCTTTTTTAATCCTCATAACTCTGTGAGGTGGTTAAAAGTACTGTTTTCAGTGATTAAGAATAGTTTGGAACTGGATTCCTTGGTTTTCAGTTCACTGCTATTTGCTACTTTTGTGACCTTAGGCAGTTACTTAACTTTCAGGATCTCTGGAGTTTTTGTTGTTTGATTTTGCATTTGTAAAGGAGGAGTAGAAATAGTGTTAGTTTCATAGGACACAGGTTGTCTGAGGAATCAGAAAGAAGATCCCTGTGAATACTTAGAGCCTCACATGTGTTAAATGTCCATTGGTTATTTATCATCACTGTAGAAGATTACAAGTTCGGCAGATGTGAAAGTAACTTCAAATCTGGATTTTCCACTACCCCACACTGCCTCCTAAGGCTTAGGTTTAAAATATTTCCTTACTAACCTGCCTTTGGCTGTAGTCTGCAGTGGGAGGAAGGAGTTCTATTATTTTTTGCTGTTTTTGATTTTCACCATATTGCTCATTAAAGAAAGGTCAACTTAGTTGAGGAAATTTTTTCAGGATCCTGACAGGAGACCAGATTGAACCTAGATGGCTGAGATGAAGAGCCTTTAATTAAGGGACTGCCACATTACAGGGCTTCCCTGGTGGCTCAGATGGTTGAGAATCTGCCTACAATGAAGGAGACCTGGGTTTGATCCCTGATTTGGGAAGATCCCCTGGAGAAGGAAATGGCGACCCACTGCAGTATTCTTGCCTGGAGAATTCCACAGACAGAGGAACCTGGTGGACTACAGCCCACTGAGTTGCAAAGAGTCAGACACCACTGAGCTACTTTCACTTTACCTACCTGTATGAACCTAGACAGCATATTAAACAGCAGAGACATTACTTTGTCAACAAAGGTCCATCTAGTCAAGGCTATGGTTTTTCCAGTAGTCATGTATGGATGTGAGAGTTGGACTATAAGGAAAGCTGAGTGTTGAAGAATTGATGCTTTTGAATTGTGGTGTTAGAGAAGACTCTTGAGAGTCTCTTGGACTGCAAGGAGATCCAACCAGTCCATCCTAGAGGAGATCAGTCCCGGGTGTTCATTGCAAGGACTGATGTTAAAGCTGAAACTCCAACCCTTTGGCCACCTGATGCAAAGAGTTGACTCAGTGGAAAAGACCCTGATGCTGGGAAAGATTGAGGGCAGGAGGAGAAGGGGACAACAGAGGATGAGATGGTTGGATGGCATCACGGACTCAATGGACATGAGTTTGGGTGAACTCCGGGAGCTGGTGATGGACATGGAGGCCTGGTGTGCTGTGGTTCTTGGGGTCTCAAAGAGTTGGACACGACTGAATGACTGAACTGAACTAAACTGATGAATGAGGTTAAAGGGACAAACAGGGGATATTGAGGGACTAAAAACAGCTGGAAGCCATTCTCATCCTGGGCCTGAGAAGGGGATGGAATTCTCTTATTGGAACCCAGTTAAGGCCAGAGTCATGAAGGAGGGCAGCCAGCCAGAGCAGTTGTGGTAGTAGTTGTTGTTGTTTAGCTGTTAAGTCGTGTTTGGCTCTTTGCAACCCCATGGACTGTAACCCGCCAGGCTCCTCTCTCCATGGGATTCTCCAGGTAAGAATACTGGAGTGGGTAGCCATTCTGTTCTGCAGGTGATCTTCCCAACCCAGGGATTGAACCCTGCATGTGTTCCCTGCATTGGCAGGTTGAGTCACCAGGAAAGTAGTCCAGTTGTAGCGGAGGGAAGGGCTGTTGTCTGAAACAGTGACAAAGTTACACTCTCTCTCTCTTAAAAACTGTTTTTTTCCCTTTTTCCCTCCTAGGATATGTTTCTTGGTCTCTCTGCCATGACCTGAGCCCAATGATCTATTACTTTCCCCTGCAAACACTGGGACTCACTGGGTTGGAAGTATTTGCCATAGCATTTCTTTCTCCATTATTCCTCACAATTACTCCTGTCTGGAATCTGGTTAATAAGAAATGGATGCTAGCCTTGCTGCGGATAATTACTGTTGGTAAGATATAAAAGTGATTCCTTAATTTTTTTTTTTTAGTTAAAAATCCAGGGAAAATATAGACTGTTCTTTGAATGCTAAATGATTAAGTAAAAAATAAAAGATGTCTCTTTGTCTTACTACTGCCTTGAAGAGTTATAGTAGAATTGTAAGTCTAGACCAAGAGTCAGCATATTTACATTTTTAACTTTTCTGTCAGATTGGAAAATTTTAAGGACCCCTGAACTGAAGAGGGGAAAGATACCTTGGAGATGTGAAATTATTAAATATGTTTTTGTTCTTTTTTCTAACTATGATACAAAACTCAGAAGTCATTAAAAAGTTTTTGAATGATAATGCATAAAAATATGGAAATTATGCATGATGAACATTGTAGTAAGCAAAAGTAATCAATAAATTAGGAAAAATATTGCAACTCTTCTAGTCAAAGGGCTAATTTCACTAATATATGGAGTTTTTGCAAATCAGTAATAAAAGGACCAATAACTCAATAGAAGAGAAGGCAAAGGATATGATCTCGGGAAGATCCACTGGAGAAGGGATAGGCTACCCACTGCAGTATTCGTGGGCTTCCCTTATGGCTCAGCTGGTAAAGAATCCACCTGGAATGGGGGAACTCTGGGTTTGATCCCTGGGTTAGGAAGATTCCCCTGGGGAAGGGAAAGGCTACCCACTCCAGTATTCTGGCCTGGAGAATTCCATGGACTGTATAATCTATGGGGTTGCAAAGAGCTGGACACGACTGAGCAACTTTCACTTTCAATAAAAGGACCAATAACTCAATAGAAGAGAAAGCAAAGGATATGATCAGTTTACTGGAAAGGAAATACAATTCGTTCTTTAAAAGATACTAAAAGGTGTAGAATACAAATCATATATATATATATATATATTTATAGATAGTTTCTCATATCAGATTGATAAAGAACAAACTTAGATAACACTATTGTAAGCATGGGAAAACAGGCACTCATGCATTGCTGGTGGGAATGTAAATTTGAACAGCTTCTGCAAAGGATAATTTAACAGTGTTTATCAAAATTACAACTCTGTATTTTTCACTCAGCAATTCCACTTCTGGGTATATATCCTATAGATAAGCTTACATATGTGTCAAATGATAAAAATAAAAGGTTATTTAATCACTGTAGCAATATTTATAATAACAGTGTCAGAAATAATCTAAATGTCATCCATATGGGATAGGTTAGGTTAAATAAATTTTGGTTATGAAACTGGGAGTACTATAGAATACTATGCAGCTATACTAAAGAATGAGAACATTTATGTAAGGAAATGGAATGTTCTTCAGTAGTGAGAAAAAAAGAAGCAGTAAACAGTATGTTCAGAATGCTAACATTTGTGTAAAATAGGCTAGATGAAATATATTTAGTAATTAATTGAACACTCATTAAATAGGTCCAAAAGTATTTTAAAACACACTGATATTTTTGTTGCTTCTAAGGTGAAAAATTTGATATTGAGACAGACATGAAGATGAAACTTTGCACTGTATACCTTTCATAGTGTTTGAATTCTGGATTTCAATATGTTACATTGGCAAAACCCAGTAATTAAAAAATATACACTTACTATCACAAAGACTTGAGGTTATTATATTAATAAATATTGAGAGACCTTGGAAAAGTACTAGTGGTAAAAAAAAGTAAGAATGTGAGGTCATGGAGAAAAAGTTTAAAAAACAAAAATACCAGACTCCAGTCTGGTTGAATCTGTAGCTGAGAAGTACTGCCTGTCTTGCCCTTTTGCTATAACACAATTGGTTTTTCTGAGTTTGCATTTGTTCATGAACCAACCACTCTGTGTGTATTTCTTCTGTCTAGGAACAGTGACTGAAATCACTAGGAAATTCACCTTCCGTTTTTCTGTGCATCAGTCCCTGAAGAAGGCAGAACATGGTTAGTGAGTGTAGCCAGCTCTGTGGTTACCCACAAAGATCTGAAGCCCTAAACAGCAGTGGGAAAGACCACTGGAAAATGCATCCTTTTAAAAGATGATGTCCGTAGGAATGAAAAGAAATATCAAATGATCATGAAATTTCAGCTCCAGAAATAATAAAGATGAAACTTCCTACTTCCAGAGTATATATAATAACTGAGTTCAACTATCCTTGGCTTACAGAGTTCTTTATGACTATGGCCTCATTACACTCCCTGGTTGGCTTTATGGGGTGGATCTCGTCAGAGCACTCTTTTGTTGCCTTTGCTCAGTGCTGCCTGTGGCAGCTTTACCTACAGAGCCACTCAGCATACAGTTTCTGGGACAGTTTTTTGTTTTTAGTCTAGTTCTGGCCCAGCAACTTCTGGAGACTGTAATGTAATAGGAAATAACTGGAGAGTATGGTGTTCGAGATACTTCTTGTTGTTCCCTTTTCATCTCCTTTCTCCCTGAAAACCCATTACTTGAGTAAAGGATAGAATTGTATTTGAGAAAGCGGAGTGGGTAGGAAAGTGACTCAGATGTGGGTTAGGAAAGTGACTTCAGGATGAAGAAACCAGTTTGTGTCAGATGCTCTTCCACATGTCCATTGAGTTTGATGATGCTAAAGAGAGGCTGAAGTAAGTCATGCTTTGCCTTAAAACTCCCTTTTCAGGTACTTTTTTTTTTTTCAGACTTCAGATACTTCTTAAGATGAAACAACGTTGTTTTTCACAGAGGTCCGAAGGGATTCTTACACAACTACAAAGCTGATCTGAGTGTTACATGCTGTCTCACTGCTGTTCCTTCAGATATTTTAGGTTAATCAGTACCTAGTTAACTATTAAACCATTAAACTAGTTCATACTATTGGGTTGGTCAAAAAGTTCATTTGGGTTTTCTTTAATGAAAAATCCAAATGAACTTTTTGACCAGCCCAATACAATTAATTTAGATTAGTTTTGATCTTAATTATTTCGACTCACTAAAATAGCCCTGATTAAAAAGATAGACAATATTAAGTGTTGACAAGAATATGAAGAAACTGAAATCCTTACACATTACTGATGGGAATGTAAGATGGTGCAGTTGGCTTGAAAAACAGTTTGGCAGTTCCTCAGGATGTTAAACATAGTTGTCATATGATCCAACAACTCCACCCCTTGGAGTTAGACCCAATAAAAATGGAAACATTCACATAAGACCTGGTACATAAATGTTCATAGCAATATTATTCATAATACCCCAAAAGTGGAAACAATCCAAATGCGCATCAATGGGATGAATGAATAAACAAAAAGCAGTATATCCATGCAATAGAATATTATTTAGCCATAAAAAGGATTGAAGCACTGACATGTGCTATGACATAGATGAACTTTTTTTAAAAAAGTTTTTTATTAAAGTTTAGTTGGTTTACAATACAGTGTTCGTTTCAGGTATAGTTGTGCAACTTTGTAAACATATTAAGAACCACTGAGTCATACGTCTTAACACACTGAATTTTATGGTATGAATAATACTGCAATAAAAATGTTCAAAAAGATTTATACATACACATAATTATACATTAACTCTGTCTTCCTGAGGGTAAACATGGTATTAGACACAACAGTTATCAAAGGCAGATCATTAACTAGTAGGGCATGCTTGCCAGAAATGTTTAGCTCTCCTTAAAATTTGTTTGTAGGTAGCATCGCCTCCTTCCAGGCTCCAAATGCCAAACTTCGGCTCACGGTCCTCGCACTTGGTCTGTCTTCCTCTCTGGTGGTGCATGCTGTGACGTGGTGGACAGGAAGTGGCTTGCAAAGGTATAGTTTGCATCTTGTGCCTATAGGCAAACAAGTGTGGTCAGTTACCAAAGGGAAGTTGGGACCGGGCATTCCAAGATACAGTATTTAGCTTTCAGGAAGGCCTTATCGAAGTCTCATTTTTTTTTTCCTTTTCACAAAACCAGGATGTGAGCATTTGCCATTACTCTCAATAATGTTGTGAGAATGGAGAAATTATAATGAGTTGCCTAGGTAACGGGCTATATAAAGGCTAAGTTGTGTAGATTACCAACAAGACCACCTCATATACTCCTTCTGTGACACTGTGAAATTCACAGTGGAAGGAGTACATTGAAACCACTCACAAAAAAGTTGTTAAAAATATTTCTGTGCTTACAGGTACTTCAGAATCTGGGGGTTCATTTTAGGACAGATTCTTCTTCTTGTTCTTCGCATTTGGTACACGTCACTAAACCCAGTCTGGACTTATCAGATGTCCAACAGAGTGATACTGACATTAAGTACTATTGCCACACTTGATCGCATTTACACAGGTAAGCATAGGCCCAGTTTATTTAGGGATTTTTCTCTCTTGCACAGTTTATTTACCTTTCTTATCTGAATGTCACACATCTTGGAAAGATAAACGAGTCTTTCTGCACTCTGTCTCCATGTCTGCTTTTTCTCCCTCTGCAAGAGTAGCTGGCCTCGAAAGTGGACTATTATCTGAGCAGAAGGCACCTTTTCCTTGGCAGCACAGAGGGTGACAGTAACCGTTCGTCTCTGGCTTGTCTCACTGTGGAGTGGGATAGTAGACCCAGGCCTCATGTTCCCTGCTGGCTTTCAGCTGTCTTCTCCTCTTTCCCTCTGAACAGGGCTTTCCAGGACGAGATCCGTCAGCCCTCTGCCTCCACACTGACCCCAGCCCATCTGTAACACTCTGAAAAGTTATTTGTTAGCAAGGGCTTTGAGAACTGCATCAGTTCAGTTCAGTCACTCAGTTGTGTCCAACTCTTTGCAACCCCATGGACTGCAGCACTCCAGGCTTCCCTGTCCATTACAACCTCCCGGAGCTTGCTCAAACTCATGTCTAATGAATCAGTGATGCCATCCAGCCATCTCATCCTCTGTTGTCCCCTTCTCCTCTTGCCTTTAATCTTTCCCAGTATCAGGGTCTTTTCCAATGAGTTTTCGCATCAGGTGGCCAAAGTATTGGAGCTTCAGCATCAGCCCTTCCTGTGAATTTTCAGGACTGATTTCCTTTAGGATTGACTGGTTTGATCTCCTTGCAGTCCAAGGGACTCAAGTCTCCTCCAACACTGTGAGAACTGCATGAATTTGTTCTTTTTTTTCTCTTGGTTAGTGTTTTGCTTTTGCTCCCCTCCCCCCACCCACCCCACCCTACCCTTAAGTCTGAAGGTATTTAAACTCCAAATCTGAAATGTAAAAAGAAAGGAAATCCTGAACTTTCATGTGCTTGTGGGCTAAGTTGCTTCAATCAAGTCCGACTCTGTGCAACCTTATGGACTGTAGCCCACCAGGCTCCTCTGTCTGTGGGATTCTCCAGAATACTGGAGTGGGTTGCTGTGCCGTCCTCCAGGGGATCTAACTGACCCAGGGATCGAACCCCTGTCTCTTCTGTTGCCTGCATTGGCAGGCAGGTTCTTTACCACTAGCTCCATGGATATTCATACCACCTTTCAAATCACCTGTCTGGAGCTTACAAGCGAACTTGGACATTTGCATTACTCGCGAACTCCAGACTTCTGAAGAAAAGGAAGAAATGTTGCTAGATTCTACTTAGCTTGCTCCTGGCTTTGTGTGTAACTCTCAATGAGTCACTATACTTCTGTAAATACAAGGAGAAATCTCACAGGTTAATGAAAGTTTAGAGAGTTTGGCTCACCATGAACAAAGAGTTTGTTTAACTCCTCCAATTTTGGTATGAAATGGGGGTGATGAGAACAGGGAAACATCATGCATGTAAATTGATCAAGAGACATTGATATTGATTAGAACATTTAGAACTCGGTTCTAGCACCTAATATATGTTTTGTATTTTATAAAACGCTCACATGTGAAGTAGAAACTCAGGCAGCAAACTTCACAGGGACAGCCTGATAAGGATCTGGATTCAGGGTATCCCTTACATTTCTGGACTTTACATTTCTGTAACTCCAGAAATATAAGTAATTTCTGGACTTACATTTCTGGAGTTTGCTTCTTTCTCGCTTCTGTTTTAAATTTTTGTGACCTATTTGTTAGTCCCTTCCTGTTTTTGCCCTGTGCTCCATTTACAAAGTTCAACTCCTTTCCAGCTTTCCCAGGATATCTCATCATCCCTAGCAACGTTTTTTGGGGTAGTTTTATTGAAGATTTGCTGCGCCTTGGGGAGAGAGTCACACACCATAGTGTGTAGCAGTGTTGTTACTTGGGAAATTCAGCTTAAGCTGCTCTCTTTTCCAAAGACTGTCTCGTTGGCCTTCAGGCCCTTGGTCACCATCTGTCTTCACCACCCTCTCCCTCACCCCCATAGCTTTCAGCTCTGCTCGTCCTCCCCCTCACTCCTTTCTGGGCAGAATGGCTTTCTTCCTGCCTATGAAATCATGCTTTCATTCCCACAGGCAGACTCTCAGGTTTCTTTCTGTCCCGAAGCAGGCTTCCCAGTGTCGCGAAGCATCTGCCCAGCAGGCTCTCTGTTCCTATAAAGGCTTTCTCTTGCCAGCATTTTCTGCAGTTGGTACATTTCTGTATGTGAAGTCACTAATGCAACCAACTGAGACCTCACTGTTAAAACAGTCCTAGGAAGTATAGTAGGGTAAAGCACACAGGTACTGGCTAGGCTCTCTCTACCAGCCGTGTGATCTTGGATCTGTTTTCTCTGGGCCTCTCAGTTTTTCAACCCGTGAAATGGGGTTAGTAATAGAGTTAGTAACCTCATAAAGTTGCTGTGAAGATTAAATGCTTTCATGTGAGGGCCTGGCCACAGTAACTGCTCAGTTGACACGTTAACTGAGTGTTAACTCAGTTAACACTCTGGGGGCTCAGAGGGTTAGATGAGGACCTTGTTCTTTCTTGGGAGAAGCAGCCTGGTATGCTGGGAATGTTCCATTCCAGGGGGACTGCGTTTATTCCCTGAACTCACCTTTCACTTTTCATACATATAGTTTAGCTCATAACTGTTTGTTTCACATGAAGTACATACCTTTCTGCATTTTCAGTTGTCAGATTCCAAAATGATTTATTCTCCTGAAATCCTGATTTAGCCTCCCCCTGCCTGCCTCCTGGCATGTTCTACTTGTTATGGGGTCTCACCTTCCCCTCTAAAGTAAGCTCCCTGAAGCCAGGTACCATTTCCTATTTGTTTAAAGTCGGCTAATATAGAGGGTAAATTTCTGTGTAACTGACCCTTTTCTGTTTTTTATTCTAGACGGTGCCTGCTATAAACCTCAGTGGAAGAAGAATGGTGAGGCAGCCAAGGCAGTGGCTTCTGGTCTGAACTGGTTGTTGGCAGGTGCTGCCTTTGGCAGCCTCATGTTCCTCACCCACTGGATTTTTGGAGAGGTGTCTCTTGTCTCCAGATGGGCAGTGAGTGGACACCCCCATCCAGGGCCAGATCCGAACCCATTTGGGTGAGTTTGAGTTTGGAAGCAATCCAGAAATTGACTGGTATGGTTGAAGACCTTGCTCCTCTGTGTGAGCAGCTAGACAAGCATGACATTACTGTGTTCTCTGGAGATGAAAGCGCTTGAGGGCTGTTTGCCCCCGTGCTGAGGGATGCTGGGAGGTGACAGGGACGATTGAGGACTGTGTGTGGCCAGGTGAGTGGCCCCTCTGGACTGTGAGCACGGGAGGGGAAGGGCTCTTTGTTTGCAGACGCATTCCAAGCCCCTGGGACAGAGCCTGGCACACAGTAGGTCCTCATCAACGTTTGTCATTGACTTGGAGATAGACAGTGATCAACCGGGTCCTCTCAGGCCTTTGCTGTCTTCTGAACACCCAGGGCCATCCTTCACCTTAGGAGGTGGGAGCAGGCAGGAGAGCGGCCGAGAGCCTCACTCCAGAGCCGGAGGGCCTGTTTCAGATTCTTTGTCCTACATGGGCGGCTGTTTCTAATATCCAGCAGGTTACTCAAATGCTCTTTTCCCCAGTGTCATCCTCTGTGAAATGGGGATAATTATAGCATTTACTTTGGGCTTCCCTGGTGGCTCAGACAGTAAAGAATCTACCTGCAATGAGGCAAGACCTGGTTTCGATCCCTGGGTTAGGATGATCCCCTGGAGAAGGGAATGGCAACCCACTCCAGTATTCTTGCCTGGAGAATTCCGTGGGTAGAAGAGCCTGGTGTTCTAGAGTCCATGGGGTCGCAAGAGTCGGACACAACTGAGAAACTAACACTTTCACTTTTTCATAGCATTTACTTTACAGACCTGTGAAAATTAGCTGAGCTAGTATATGTAAAAATCTTCAAACAGTTCCTGCTATCTAGTAAGCACTCTGTGGTTTTTAGTTTATTTATATTATAGCTACTTCATTGAGTGCCATGTTGTAATTTCCCACTAAAGTTTAGTTAAATTCTTTTTTAAAAATATTATTTTTATTTATTTATTATTAAAATTTATTTGGTTGCACTGGGTCTTTGTTGCAGCATCCAGGATCTTTAGTTGCAGCATGCAGACTCTTAGTTGTGACATGCAAACTCTTAGTTCCAGCATGTGAAATCTAGTTCCCTGACCAGGGATTGAAACTGGGCTCCCTACATTGGGAATGTGGAGTCTTAGCCACTGGATCACCAGGGAAGTCCTGTTTAGTTCTTTTTTTCCTCCCCATCTCCTACAAGTTTTTGCCAAAGTAGTTAAAGAATGAAATAGTTTGTGGTTATTTTCAAAGATACACAATTTATAATTATTTATCAAACTCACCTCAATCCTAGGAAGGCAGAGACTATTGATAAAAGCAGGATTGAGGTTGAGAAAAAAATGAAAAGAGGTACACTAAATAGCAATTCTCAGTGACTTTTTCTTTTTGACTTTGGCAGAGTCATTTAAAATGTCCCATAGCCAATATGAACTATAATAGTCTGAGAAAGCTCAGTTACTTTGTTTACATTGACCATGAAAGACTGCAGATGTCATTTATGACAAGTTAGAGGTGCTCTTATGTCAGTGTTCTGAACGTATATGAAATTGTTTCCCAGTGGACTTTCGTGGTCTCATTAGTTGTTTCACACTCACATTGTCTCTTGGATGTGCCTAGAGGTAGAAGATACATTTCCATTTTATATCTGGGGCAATGGAATAGTAACAGCGTCAGATATCCTATAACATGTCATTTTTTTTTTTTAACAGAGGTGTAGTTCTGCTGGGCTTGGCGAGTGGATTGATGCTCTCACCTTGTTCATGGTTTCCGGGTTCCAGTTTAATCTGGTGGATTACAGGTGTGTGGTTTCTCTGTAGAAATGCTTGGTTATCCAATTTACTCACAAGTATGCAATGGCACCCCACTCCAGTGCTCTTGCCTGGAAAATCCCATGGATGGAGGAGCCTGGTGGGCTGCCATCTATGGGGTCGCTAAGAGTTGGACACGACTGAGCGACTTCACTTTAACTTTTCACTTTCATCCATTGGAGGAGGAAATGGCAACCTACTCCAGTGTTCTTGCCTGGAGAATCCCATGGACAGAGGAGCCTGGTGGGCTGCCGTCTATGGGGTCACACAGAGTCGGACACGACTGAAGCGACTTCGCAGCAGCAGCAGCATGTGCCCCTGGGGTGGAAGGAGATGACCATACAAGCCTGTGCCATTGAGGGCGGGACAGTCTCACCAGCTGCAGCCCCTAGAACTCAGATGTCACCACGGTTACTGGGAGTTACTGGCTCCAGGTTCTTGCTTCCTTCTCCTTGTTTCCCCTCTCCTCCTTAGCTGTCTTATCCACCTGATGATGCTGACATCCTCTCCCCCGTCTCCTAGATAACTTATCTGGGTACAGATGTCTGTAGCAGTTTTATTGATGGTCTGAGGAGATGGAGGGTTGGACATGCCATGTGGCCGAACCACTTCCCCTGTCTTGCTTCTCTGGTTTTCAGGAATGCCCCCCTTTGGGACTTCACACGAAAGTTCAATTTCCCTTTCTCTTGTGCGGGTAACCAGTTTCACCCCTCACTCCTCTATTCAGCCTTGGGAGGGTCCACGTTTGTTTATTCAAAAGCCTGTACCCTTTCTGCCCAGTTACATCCTTTAGGATTATAGACTGTTGGTGAAGACTATCATATTTCCGGAATGATCTACTTATTTTTTTTTTTAAAGGTTTTTTGGTGTGGACCATTTTTAAAATCTTTATTGAATTTGTTACAATGTTGCTTCTGTTTTATGTTTTGCTTTTTTGGCCCCAAGGCACGTGGGGTCTTAGCTCCCCACCCAGGGATTGAACCCTCACCCCGTGCAGGGGAAGGTGAAGTCTTAGGGAAGTCCCCGATCTACTTATTTTAATGACTGTGACTGTTTTGTTACTGTGACTGAATTATGTCACTCTTTCCCCTTCCCCTTAAAAGGCGGGAATGGTTACAGTCAATTTTAGTGTTAAGTTAAAAAAAAACCCACTCTGTGACAGTGCACATGCTATTTGGTTTATGTGAACAGAGAGGTCCTTATACATTTTAATTAAGCAGGTGATTCAGAGTTTTGTACTAGATGCTGGGTATGGGTTTGTGAGATAACATGTAACGATAATGGAAGATACAGTTTAATAACCTCATAGGTGGTGGTGCCGGCGGTGGTTCAGCTGTTAAGTCACGTCCAGCTCTTTGCGACCCCATGGACTGCAGCAGTCCAGGCTTCCCTGTCCTTCACCATCTCCTGATACGATTCTGTACACCCTCAGTGCCATCACCCTTGCGTGGAGGCGTGTGTCAGCCAGTAGGCTGCTCAATTCCTGAGGTTAACCAGGCCCTCATCCTCCTGGAGCTGTATGAGCACACAGTTGCAGTCATGTTGAGCTGTTTTTACTTGTTTGTGTATTTTCAGGTAGACATTCCTTAAGGAAACGCTTGGTATGAATATAATGTTAGGAGTAACCTTTCTTCTCATCAAAGAAATGCCTCCTGTGATTGTGCACAAAAATGGCCAGAGAACCTTGTCAGTGCTGAGTGCAGTGAGCATATATAGCTTCTTAATCTGTATGCAATTAGGAAAAAGAACATGAAATGCACTGAAAGTTGTTCAGCATTTCTATCATGCCTTTTCTCATGGCATAGGAGCAAAATGTTAATTGGGCATGTAAGTAGCAGCTTCATTTTAAACCTGGGAAAGCTGAGGTCCACAGAAACATAAAGAACAGAAAGCCTTGAACTTATAGTTTTATGCTTATATTTATTTCCCCAGATAAGTAAGCATAGCCTGGAGCATTAAACCTAATCTAGTCTGACTATCTCTCTGAAGTGTTAAATAAAAGGCCTTAAGGGCAAGACGATTTAAGGCTTCTAATGGCTATTTGCAGTAGAGAGGAAAGCAGGGCTGTAATTCATGAACTCTATCGCCCTCTGCCTGCTCACCTGAATTAAGTTGGAGCTCACACTTAATTATCTGGAGATAGTGCCCACTTTTCACCATGATTCATCTCTGGAAAACATCTCAAAGTAGAGTGAAGAAAAAGAAACCATATATTTTCATTGTACAGTTTAAGTTCCAACTGGATCCGAGTATGAAATTCATTATGACAGTGACCAATAGAATTTCCCAAATGCAAAGAGACAGGAACTTTAGATCTTGATGCCAATTATATTAGTAAAATCAAAGTTCTATTTAAAAAGACATCAAAGTCCTAAATGCATTGATAGGACCCCAGGGTACTATACAGAATGCTTATAATTTTATTGTATGAGGAACTTGGTCAATTGAAAATGAACATGTTGATTATTATAAATATCATTGAAATATTCAATTACTATGAATTCTGCTTGTTGTCTTCAGTTCAGTCACTCAGTCGTGTCTGACTCTTTGCAATGCCATGACCCGCAGAACGCCAGGCCTCCATGTCCATCACCAACTCCCGGAGTCCACCCAAACCCATGTCCATCGAGTTGATGATGCCATCCAGCCATCTCATCCTCTGTCGTCCCCTTCTCCTCCTGCCCTCAATCTTTCCCAGCATCAGGGTCTTTTCCAATAAGTCAGCTCTTTGCATCAGGTGGCCAAAGTATTGGAGTTTCAGCTTCAACATCAGTCCTTCCAATGAACACCCAGAACTGATCTCCTTTAGAATGGACTGATTGGATCTCCTTGCAGTCCAAGGGACTCTCAAGAGTCTTCTCCAATACCACACAGTTCAAAAGCATCAATTCTTCGGCACATAGCTTTCTTTATAGTCCAACTCTCACATCCATACATGACCACTGAAAAACCATAGTCTTGACTAGACGGACCTTTGTTGGCAAAGGAATGTCTCTGCTTTTTAATATGCTATCTAGGTTGGTCATAACTTTCCTTCCAAGGAGTAAGCGTCTTTTAATTCCATGGCTGCAATCACCATCTGCAGTGATTTTTGAGCCCAAAAAATAAAGTAAGCCACTGTTTCCACTGTTTCCCCATCTATCTGCCATGAAGTGATGGGACCAGATGCCATGATCTTCGTTTTCTGAATGTTGAGCTTTAAGCCAACTTTTTCACTCTCCTCTTTCACTTTCATCAAGAGGCTCTTTAGTTCCTCTTCACTTTCTGCCATAAGGGTTGTGTCATCTGCATATCTGAGGTTATTGATATTTCTCTTAGCAATCTTAATTCCAGCTTGTGCTTCTTCCAGCCCAGCGTTTCTCATGATGTACTCTGCATATAAGTTAAATAAGCAGGGTTACAATATATAGCCTTGACGTACTTCTTTTCCTATTTGGAACCAGTCTGTTGTTCCATGTCCAGTTCTAACTGTTGTTTCATGACCTGCATATAGGTTTCTCAAGAGGCAGGTCAGGTGGTCTGGTATTCCCATCTCTTGAAGAATTTTCCACAGTTTATTGTGATCCACACAGTCAAAGGCTTTGGCATAGTCAATAAAGCAGAAATAAATGTTTTTCTGGAACTCTCTTGCTTTTTCGATAATCCAGCAGATGTTGGCAATTTGATCTCTGGTTCCTCTGCCTTTTCTAAAACCAGCTTGAACATCTGGAAGTTCACGGTTCATGTATTGCTGAAGCCTGGCTTGGAGAATTTTGAGCATTACTTTACTAGCATGTGAGATGAGTGCAATTGTGCGGTAGTTTGAGCATTCTTTGGCATTGCCTTTCTTTGGGATTGGAATGAAAACTGACCTTTTCCAGCCCTGTCACCACTGCTGAGTTTTCCAAATTTGCTGGCATATTGAGTGCAGCACTTTCACAGCGTCATCTTTCAGGATTTGAAATAGCTCAACTGGAATTCCATCACCTCCACTAGCTTTGATCGTAGTGATGCTTCCTAAGGCCCATTTGACTTCACACTCCAGGATGTCTGGCTCTAGGTGAGTGATCACACCGTAGTGATTATCTGGGTCATGAAGATCTTTTTTGTACAGTTCTTCTGTGTATTCTTGCCACCTGTTCTTAATATCTTCTGCTTCTGTTAGGTCCATACCATTTCTGTCCTTTATTGAGCCCATCTTCGCATGAAATGTTCCCTTGGTATCTCTAATTTTCTTGCAGAGATCTCTAGTCTTTCCCATTCTATTGTTTTCCTCTATTTCTTTGCATTGATTGCTGAGGAAGGCTTCTTTATCTCTCCTTGCTATTCTTTGAAACTCTGCATTCAAATGGGTATATCTTTCCTTTTCTCCTTTGCTTTTCACTTCCTGTCTTTTCACAGCTATTTGTAAGGCCTCCTCAGACAGCCATTTTGCTTTTTTGCATTTCTTTTTCTTGGGGATGGTCTTGATTCCTGTCTCCTGTACAATGTCACGAATCTCTATCTATAGTTCATCAGGCACTCTGTCTATCAGATCTAGTCCCTTAAATCTATTTCTCACTTCCACTGTATAGTCATAAGGGATTTGATTTAGGTCATTCCTGAATGGTCTAGTGGTTTTCTCCACTTTCTTCTTATTTGGGAGGACTCAGCCTCAAACAAAACACAGTTAAGCTACATGGTTAAGAGAAACAGGCAAAGTGACAGTGTATCATATGCTCCCAGTGGTGTACAAAAAGGGAGGAAAATGCACACATATGCCTTTTTCTTCCTGTGCACAGACTGTCTCCAGGAGGATGGCAAAGAAAATGCTAACATTGGTCGCCTTCACTAAGGGGAACTCATAGGCGACCAGAGGGACTCTTTTTCACCTTTCAGATTTTTGGGTTTGGAATTTATAACCTTAAAAATGCAATTTTAGTGGATTGAAAAATATGTAGCCTGTTTAAAAATAGAAATGAAATTAAAAACGAAAGTGATCACTGTCAAGGGTAATTTGAAGAAAGGTTTTCTTTCCCTTCTTTGTAGTAAGACAGATGCAACAACGTCATAGATTAAAATATCTAATTAGGACTCATTTTTTGGAATAACAGTCATTGTAAGCTGGTAAACTTGGAGCTTCCTGGGTCGCTCAGCTGGTAAAGAATCTGCCTGCAATGTGGGAGATCTGGGTTAGATCCCTGGGTTGGGAAGATGCCCTGGAGAAGGGAAAGGCTACCCATTCCAGTATTCTGGCCTGGAGAATTCCATGGACTAAATGGTCCATGGAATTGCGAAGAGTTGGACACTACTGAGTGACTTTCACTTTCACTTAAATTGTTAAACAGAAAAACTCCCCCTCCCTAATAATCAAATAGGGCTTCCCTGGTGGCTCAGAGGTTAAAAGCATCTGCCTGCAATGCGGGAGACCTGGGTTCGATCCCTGGGTCTGGAAAACCCCTGGAGAAGGAAATGGCAACCCACTCTAGTATTCTTGCCTGGAGAATCCCATGGATGGAGGAGCCTGGTGGGCTACAGTCCACAGGGTCGCAAAGAGTCGGACGCGACTGAGTGACTTCACTTCACTAATAATCAAATAAATGAAAATCAAAATATGCTATAAATTTCATCATTAATTTGGTAAAACTTTTTAGAAAGAAATGCTTTTGGCAGCGTTTCTGGAGGAAGTGGGAACTGCTATAACCTCTCAGGAAAGCACAACAAGTATTGACTCTTTAAAATCCTTTTGCCTGCTGATGCTGTAGTTGTACTTCTAAGAATCTTTTTAAGAATTATTTTAAGGAAATAATCAGAGATGTAGTGAGAGATTAATTGACAAAGAAAGATGTTCCTCACAGTGTTGAAAGCTTTCTAAATGGCCATCAGTAGGAAAATGATTGTTTATTTTTTGTTGTATATTTATCCAGTGGAAGATTATATATATATATATAAACATGTTTTAGAAGAAAAATATTAATGATATGAAAAAAAGTTCCTGATATAATGTCCCACAAAAAGCAGAATATAATCCTTAATATGTGGCTTGATTTCATTTTTTTATGTAAAAATACTTCTGTATATATACAGAAAATGACATAGGGGAAATATATAGGCGTATTAGCTGGGATCATCTTATGTCAGTCCTAGGTGATCCTTAATTGCTTCTTTACAGTTCTGCATTCTTAAATTTCTGCAGTGAATAGGCTTTATATCTGTTTATTTCAAATTAAAAAAGTTGTTATTAAGATGACCATGTTAAAAATTTGAAGGCCTGACTATGGAATTAAAACCTGTGAGTTGTAGCGGGCCCTGCAGCCTGGTTCTCACATTCATCTGAGTGCTATTCTTTTTGAAGTGGGGAAGGACAATCACGTGTCACCGTCCTGTGATGGTGTGGGTGGGGCTTACTGCTGGACGAGAGCCATGGGGTGCTAAGAAGCGGGCTGGATCCTCTTCCTGGAATTTTTGCCCCAAGCAGTCAGAGGCTGCTGTAGACGTCCTTAAAGGGTGGGTCTCTATTATATATAATGTTGACAGAAATGTCCGGTGTCTAGAAAATGCCATATTCTGTGCAAAGGCGTTATTTTGATGGCTCCAAAATGGAGTGCTGTGCTGCCATCTCAAAGCCCATTTCATAGGAATATGGAGAAAGGTCATATTCTTTCAGATCTGGCTCAATGAATTAGCAAACATTTACTAAGTGCCTCCAACGGACCAGGCAGATTCCACAGCCCCCCGGCACCTCAGAGGCTGATGTATGCATGAATGAACTGCCTGCAGAACTATAAAGCAGTGAGTCCAGGAATGCAGTCTCGGTCACAGCTTCTTTTAGGACTGTGAGATCGAGAAGGTCAGTTTATGTATTGTGGGTTGACAGGCAGCATTTAAATGGATGGAACCTGCTTTAGAAAATTTCTTAACAAAAATGTTTCAGAAATTACCCTGACTTTACCTGTTTTCTAATGTCCTAGATCTGGCTGGTTAAATTAAATTAACATATTCTTGGTATTTCAGATGATTTCATGTTTTTTCAGTTTTTGCTATACGAACCTTAACACAACCTAAAAATGCCTTCTTCTCTTCCACTGCTCTTCTCAAAGACCTAGCACTGGACTGAGATTTTCTGGACCTACATTCCACCTCCAGCTGTGCAAGTAACTAGCTGCGTGACCTTAAGCAAAGCATATTAATCTTGCTAAGACCTTAGTTTCTCATCAGTCTAGAAATTGAACCAGCATGCCCCCTGAGGTCCCTTCTGGCTCTAAATAGCTATAAAGTGGTCATCCTATAAGCTTATTATTCTTTTCTTTTTTTTTTTAAGAAAATGGAAGAGGCTATTACTGCTTTCCTGTCTGATTGGGTTTCTTTGTCTCACAAACAGGAGCGACCTCGGCAGCAGGACTCCTTTACCTGCCCACGTGGGCAGCCGCTGTGTCTGGCTGTGTGCTTGCCTTCTTCACGGCATCCATGTGGCCTCAAGTGCTTGGACACCTTATTAGCTCAGGCTCGAGCCCTGGAAAAGCCATGACCACTGCCATGATATTTTATATTCTAGAAGTATTTTTCTGTGCCTGGTGCACGGCTTTTAAATTTGTCCCAGGAGGTGTATATGCTCGAGAAAGATCTGATGTGCTTTTAGGTGAGTACATTTGAAAGGTCTGGATTCAAGTCACTACTCACACATTCCTTTCAGGACTGACTGGGATATGCACTTTACATGACTGATTAGAATAAATAGGATGATTTTGCCTTTCTTATTGAAACAGACTCTTTTGGTTAAAAAAAAAACAAAACTAGAGGAATATCTAAATTACTATTTAAAAAGAAATTTCTTGGGACCATCCAAGCAGTTCAGTGGTTAAGACTCCCTACTTCCAATTCAGGGGGTGCAGATTCAATCCCTGGTTGGGGAACTAAGATCCCACATGCTGTGGCTTTTAAAAAATGTAAGTTAAAAAAAGAAAAAATTTCATAGTTCATCGATAACTTTCAGTAATATTTATTACTGCAAAGGCCCTGGAAGTAAATTTGTTGTTGTGTGGTCGCTGAGTCATGTCTCACTCTTTTGCAACCCCATGGACTGTAGTCCTCCGCCCATGGTATTCTCTAGGCAAGAATACTGACATGAATTGCCATTTCCTTCTCCAGGGGATCTTCCTGGCCCAGCGATTGAGCCCAAGTCTCTTGCTTGGCAGATGACTTCTTTACCACTGAGCCACGTGGGAAGCCATTGGAAATAAATAGCTGTGAAAAAACCAAGTTTAAACCATAATAAGGTGTAAAAGAGGTCCATGAAACACTGTATTATATGATATGTAAGGAAAAAATATGTGCATGGTGCTCACATTGCTCTTTTGATGGTAGGCTTGTAGATATGTATATAGGAAGTATGTTTTTTTGGTTCTCCTGAATTTTATATGGTTTTTATTTACCCTCTTTTTACCAATAAAATAGATTTTGCATATGTGAATCTTAGTGTAAATGATAAATGATAAGTGAAATGTGAATGATAAAATCATAGAGTATATATCTTCCATTTCAATGATTATGACCTTACATACCAAAATTAAAATTTCATAGGCTTAGCTCAGTTTAACATTTCAGAAACTGTCTTCTGGCTGTAATGAAATTACTGATATGTACCAAGCAGACACAGATCAAATGTTGCCTGTCATTTTAGTTTTAAGTAAAACATGTCCAATGCCTCCAAAATAAAATCTTTGAAAAATTGAGGAGATAAAACATATTTTAATAAGGGATTCACTGGTGGCTTAGATGGTAAAGAATCTTCCTTCAATGCCATAGACCTGGGTTCGATCCCTGGGTCAGGAAGATAAACCCTGGAAAAGGAAATGGCAACCAACTCCAGTATTCTTGCCTGGAGAATTCCATGGACAGAGGAGCCTGGTGGGCTACAGTCCATGGGCTGTCCAACAAAGAGTTGGACATGACTGAGCAACCAACACTCAGTTCTTTGTTCACACATTTTTCTACTTGTTCATTTATTCATTAAAAAATTATCACGCACCTACTGTGGTCCAGGCCTAGTGCCAGGTACCGGAGACTTAAGAGACAGAATCCTGCCCACTTGGAGCTTCTGTGTTGTGGGGGAAACACCACACCTCACATTAGACAAATACTTAGGGAGTTATGGTGGGGCGGATGCTACACAGAAGTCTGGGCTTCTATTTGTGCTCATCTGTCAGTCCCCCTTGTGCCCATGAAATATATCCAACCACTTTGTGCATTTGCACATAAACTTTCTTCTCTGTGAGCTAGACATCTGCCAGGACAGGCCGGTTTAGAAGAGGTATATTTTAAAGCAACTTTTGAGGATTTGCTATTTCTGGTAGATATCAAAGCTGCGACCCAGTCAGAGACATACACTGCTGCATTTCCTCCGCGATAGTCTTGGCTTTGTGAACTTGTGTTTCTTCTGATTTCTTTCAGGAGTGTGTACTCTGTCCTGCTCTATCTTCCTGTCCAATGCCCTGCTTTTTTTCTTACTCCATCTTGCTTGGGGGTCTGCCATGTGGAGCAATGGAACAAAAGTAAGAGCTGTTCTAAGCGTACGTTTCTTTTTTTAGAATGTTATGAGCGACAGATGTTTTGAGTTCCTTCTCACTATTTATGGAATTGCAGAAATCGTGCTTTATTACAGCTTCAAATAACTAAGAATTCTTTTTAGTAATAGTGACATTATGTTGATAAGGCTGCAGAAACTGAGGAACATGGGTAAAGTTCAGAGTAGCTTTGAATAACCATTGTAAAGAATCTGTATTAGATCAGAAACTAGTTATAAATGTATTGTCTAGGTTTCTCCTGCTGTTTCCTACTAATTGCACATAATTTTTCTTTTAGCCTTCCACCTAAGCCTCTTTTACCTGACATTCCCTAATTTATATATTGTTCAATTACACCTCTGTTTCTAATTCTCATTATATACAATGTTAGACGTATGCAGACTTCATGTGTAAGCTACATAGAAATGCATCCCAGTTGAGCTCGTCTTTCTTGGCCCAGTGTGAGCTCCAGTGTGCATCCTCTGCTTGGACACACAATCCAGGCCATGAATGCTGCCATATTAAGAACCTCTTCTTGTTACTAATACTCTTCATATTAAGTATCCTCTTCTTGTGCTCGTCAACTCGGTGCATATGGTCCCTTTGGTGGAGAAGACCAAGTCCCTAAGGCAGTCCAGAAGATGACTTTCTTTTTGTCCCACCCTTCCCTGGACAATCAATAGTCAGTGACCAACACTACGACCAACCATTTCCTAACCAGGAAATACCAACCTGGTATTTCCTAGGAAATACTCAGGAAATTGTAAGAAGCCCCTTATCAAGAAAGATTGGGGTCTTTTAATGTATAGCTTAATTTCTAGCACCCTTCCTGATTTCTTATGATTATCCTAATAATTAAAAGTAATATTGGAGTAATTGCTTAGGTACTGAGATAACTCAGTAACTGAATTTTCAGGATATATCCATTTAAATGGAATTTAGGCTCCTGGAATTTGCTACTGGAAGTAGTTTTGGATCAAAATGTAATATATTCATCTTTCTTTTTTGACAGGGACTGTGATGGTAATTATTGGGCTGAATATGTTATTGGGTCCGAAGAAAAGCGTGGATTTTCATTTTCAAACAAAAAACAGCCCTAAAGTGCTTTCCAGAGAGAGTGAAAAATACGTGAAACTTTGTGAGTATAGTTTTGTTTTATTTTTAAAAGCATTTTATTATAAATATAAATTTTCAAACATGTGAGCTTAAAAAGTATAATGAACCTGCAGGCACCCTTTAACCCAGTTCCAACAATTGTTAACATTTGCCCATGTTGTTCATACCTTTTTTTTATGAAATACTTTAAAAGAGATCTCTGATTATTGAATCATTTCAACCATAAATACTCTGTGTTAGTTTTGTTTCACTTCTAACGTAGATTTAACTAGGATTTCCAGAATATTTGTTGAAATCATTGAGACTATTTATTTTGTTTCTTGTTCTCCTTTTTATGGAAATTAAATATGCTAGTGTTTGGAATACTGATGAGCAGAAACAAATATCAAATTAGTTTACTATTCAGTCTGACTCATCTCAGAATATACTAGATTAAATAAAAATGTTTATTGAATGTATAACATTTGCAGATAGTGTCTTAGCACACACCCATCCATACTCAGTCATGTCTCTGCGACCCCATGGACTGTAACCTGCTAGGTTCCTCTGTCCACAGGATTTCCCAGGCAAGAATACTGGAGTGGGTGGCCATACCCTCCTTCAGGTATCTTCCCGACCCAGGGATTGAACCGGAGTCCCCTGTGTTTCCTGTGTCTTCTGCGTTGCAGGTGGATTCTTTATTGCCACCAGAGAAGCCCCAATATACTGCATTGTTGTTGCCGTTTAGTCGCTAAGTCATGTTTGACTTTGTGATCCCACGGACTGCAGTGCTCCAGGCTTCCCTGTCCTTCACTGTCTCCCAGAGTTGGCTCAAACGCGTGTCCATTGAGTCGGTGATACTATCCAACCATCTTATCTGTGTCACCCCCTTCTCCTCCTCCTCTCAACTTTTCCCAGCATCAGGGTTTTTTTTTTCCAATGAATCTGCTTTTTGTATCAGCTTCATTGGAGCTTCAGTTTCAGCATCTGTCCTTCCAATGAATATTCAGGGTTGATTTCTTTTAGAATTGACTGGTTTGATCTCCTTGCAGTCCAAGGGACTTTTAAAAGTCTTCTCTAGCACCATTAGTTTGAAAGCATCAATTCTTTGGCATACAGTCTTGGATTCTAAAAATTTTAATATAAGAAATATCTGGGGCTTGATTCTGCAGGGTATTTTTGCAATGGTTCCTGCTCATGGAGAATTGTTTTCTTGTATATATTTATGATTTTATTTTATTTATTTATTTTATTTTCATGGTTCTTGGAATGTTTTTAGCGAAGCTTCTTTGATGTCTGAGGTTAAAGTATGGGTTATATATGCATGTCAAACATGAAAATTAACCCAAGAAATAGACATTTCCCCTTTACATAAAATCCATGGCTAATAAATTCAATAATTTCATTAAAACTATTAAAAATACACTTCAGTTCAGTTCAGTTAGTCGCTTAGTCATGTCCAACTCTTTGCGACCCCATGAATTGCAGCACGCCAGGCCTCCCTGTCCATCACCAACTCCCGCAGTTCACTCAAACTCACGTCCATCGAGTCGGTGATGCCATCCAGCCATCCCATCCTCTGTCATCCCCTTCTCCTCCTGCCCCCAATCCCTCCCAGCATCAGAGTCTTTTCCAACGAGTCAACTCTTCGCATGAGGTGGCCAAAGTACTGGAGTTTCAGCTTCAGCATCATTCCGTCCAAAGAACACCCAGGGCTGATCTCCTTCAGAATGGACTGGTTGGATCTTCTTGCAGTCCAAGGGACTCTCAAGAGTCTTCTCCAACACCACAGTTCAAAAGCATCAATTCTTCGGTGCTCAGCTTTCTTCACAGTCCAACTCTCACATCCATACGTGACCACTGGAAAAACCATAGCCTTGACTAGATGGACCTTTGTTGGCAAAGTAATGTCTCAATTTCTTCAAAACAATTATTTTCTGTTTTCTGTTCAGTTTTGTGGCTGCTTGTTGGTGTGGGATTGTTGGGATTAGGACTACGGCATAAAACCTATGAGAAGAAATTGGGCAAAGGGGTAAGTAATTAAAAGTTTTGATACAGGATTTTAAATGATGCCTATGTATATGCATGCATTTGTACACTTCACTATTATGATTGAACCCTAGGCCTGGGTCTGAGGACGTCAGGACTCTGGATTCCACATTCTTAACCTTTAGGTTGGGCTTCTCCATTGGCTCAGTGGTAAAGAATCCTCCTGCAATGCAGGAGACAAGTATTCGATCCCTGGGTTGGGAAGATCCTCTGGAGAAGGAAATGACAATGCACTCCAGTATTCTTGCCTGGATAATCCCATGGACAGAGGAGCCTGGTGGTTATAATCCATGGAGTCACAAAGAGTTGGACACAACTGAGCGACTAATCAACAACAAAAACAGCAACAGCAAACCATTAGATCACAGGCTGATAACATAGTGGAACTAATTTATGAAGATAGGTTCCTGGGACAGGATAGACCCATATATTAGAGTTAAACTCATCATGATTTGTTATATAAAGTTATTGTTGTCATTCAATGACTTAACATATCCAAACTATGAGATAAAAAACTATTTTATAGTGGGCTTCTTTGTACTGTTTGGTACATATTTCTGAAGGCAACATATATGATTCTTTGAGAAAAATCTTAAAGATAATTCTAGATTTTGTGGATTATGCTTGGTATTGATGGGTCATGAAAGTTTTCCATCTCTTCCTTTCCTCTCTTGTCTATAGTTTGATGTTTTATTGTCCTTTACTCTTATAGGCAGATGCGCAGAAGCAAGAGTAAGTCATTGCAATGTGATGCTTTCCATCTGCTCTGATTAAAAGTTTGATATGTTTCATAATGCAGTTAGAATTATAGTTTGGCAAAAACAGCATTTGAGGGTTAACTTTGAATTTTAGCAATCTGAGTTATCAGGCAAATTTTCCCCTTAATTAAAAAGCTATAGTGAGGATGAAGCACATGCTCTTTTATTTAGCTTTGTAAGTCCAGCACCTCACAGAGTACTTGGTACATACTCAGAACTCAGTAACTATTCCTTAAAAAGTAAATAGTTCATTACATGGTCTCTTTCTTTTGCCCTTCAATTGTTAATTTTATTATTGTAACAAAACGTCAATTAGAAGAAGATCCCCAATGTCAGCAAAGGGTTCTTTTAAAAAGGAATCATTTCATTTAGATTTAATACCTTTTTTTAAATTAGTTCATTCATTGATTAATTCATGTGATACATGAATGTTATTTGATAAATGCTTATTGAATGTCTCTTGTGTGCCTGCTATCGGGGATATGAGGTAAACTAGTTGGACAAGATTCCTGCCCTCATGGTAATGTAAACTCATGGAGTTTACATTCTAATTGGGGAGAGAGACAGTCTTCAGAAGAAGGAGTAAATAAAGACTATCACTTTAGATCAGGTGGCTCTGAAGCATGTAAGATGATGGAGTAGAGAGTAACTGGTCTGGGTGGTTAGAGAAGGCTGCTCTGAGGACGTGATGTTTGAGTTGAGATAAGAGAGCTAGGAGTAATGGATTCAGGTAGAAGGAACACAAGTAAAGAATGGAAAGGAAACAGACTTGAAGTGTTTGAAGGGCATCAGAGTGGGCAGTGTGGCTGAATCTTGGTGAGCAAAGGGAAGCGTGGCAGGAGATGAGGATGGGGACACAAGTGAGATCACATCATAGGGCCTATGGAGCACAGGAAGGAATTCTGATGTTAGTTTTTTTGCAGTGGAAGCCACCTGAATATTTCAAGCATTCGCACAGAGAGATATGATATGATATGATATATATGTATATGTGTTGTGTGTGTGCATGTGTGCTAAGTCAATTCAGTTGTGTCAGACTCTTTGTGACCCTATAGACTATAGTCCACCAGGCTCCCGTGTCCATGGGATTCTCCTGGCAAGAATGCTGGAGTATTGCTGTGCCCACCTCCAGGGAATCTTCCTGACCCAGCATCTCTTAAATCTCCTGCATTGGTAGGCAGGTTTCTTTACCACTGGCACCACCTTGGAAGCCTATATTTATCAATTTGGCTGCTTTGTAAAGAATGGATTGACGGATTGTAGAGTGGAAGCAGGGAGATAGGTTATGAGGCTTTTTCTGGTGTCCAGGAGAAAGGCCCTGGAATTTTGGATGGGTGCCATGGTACTGGAATTGGAGAGGAGTGGATAGACTTAGAATATATTTTGAAAGTAGAGCTGATAGGGTTTGCTGATGGATTCGATGTAGATGGATAAAGGGAAGGGAAGAATAGAGGATGAATTCTATGCTTTTGGCTTGAGCAACTGGATGGAGAGTGGCAACATTTACTGGCATGGGAATAATGAAGGAATAACAGGTTTTGGAGTGATGAAAGCCAGAGTAAATCATAGGTATGTAGTCATGTGAAAAAGTGTAACTTTTTATGAATGTAATCCTGCCTCTGGAAGTCTCTGCTGATGGTTCCATTCTCTTTATAGGACATGGCTAAATGGAGCCACCTTTCCTGTATAGACACGAGAGGCCTGCTGTGGCACACTGAGCTGCTTAGAAGTGGTAGCCCTCCTCTGCCAAGAGGCAGCATTCACTCTTCTCTCAACCTGAATTTTTATGTTCCACTTTGTTCTCTCAGTTGTGGTAGTATAGTTGGTCTAATCTGGCCATACTCTTTCATGGGATCCATGCTGTTGGTCAGCTGGAGTTAGTTTGAAATAGTTAGGGTTGGATACCGCATGCTCTGACTGGGCCCATGGACTCAAAAGAGGAATTTTCAGAGGGTGCTGTGCTCCTGAACCTCAGCCTTGCCAGTGTGGAATTGGCAGGCAACTCTGCAAAAATGGTAAAGGACTCTGTGTATCCTTCTGTGACCCCTTTCTTCTCTAATGCAAGAGTAACCCCAACCCTAAATCATTCATTAGGGCTGAGTAGTACTACAGCATATGTATGATCTTTTTTTTTTCATTCATTTTCTTATTTTTCCTACTGAAACAACAGCCAGATTGTTTCTAATTTTTTGCTGCTATAAATATCTCTTTCCCAACATTCCTCCTAACTTCCAAGCCTAACCTAGAAACTCATAAATTTATTATGATAATCAGTTCAGTTCAGTTCAGTCACTCAGTTGTGTCCAGTTCTTTGTGACCCCATGAATCGCAGCACGCCATGCCTCCCTGTCCATCACCAACTCCCGGAGTCAATCCAAATTCATGTCCATCAAGTCGGTGATGCCATCCAGCTACCTCATCCTCGGTCATCCCCTTCTCCTCCTACCCCCAATCCCTCCCAGCATCAGAGTCTTTTCCAGTGAGTCAACTCTTTGCATGAGGTAGCCAAAGTACTGGAGTTTCAGCTTCAACATCCATCCTTCCAATGAACCCCCAAGACTGATCTCCTTTAGGATGGACTGGTTGGATCTCCTTGCAGTCCAGGGGACTCTCAAGAGTCTTCTCCAACACCACAGTTCAAAAGCATCAATTCTTTGGTGCTCAGCTTTCTTCAACAGTCCAACTCGCATGTCCATACCTGACCACTGGAAAAACCATAGCCTTGACTAGACAGACCTTTGTTGGCAAAGGAATGTCTCTGCTTTTTAATATGCTATCTAGGTTGGTCATAACTTTTCTTCCAAGGAGTAAGCGTTTTTTAAATTTCATGGCTGCAATCACCATCCGCAGTGATTTTGGAGCCCCCCAAAATAAAGTCTGACACTGTTTCCACTGTTTCCCCATCTACTTTCCATGAAGTGATGGGACCAGATGCCATCTTAGTTTTCTGAATGTTGAGCTTTAAGCCAGCTTTTGCACTCTCCTCTTTCACTTTCATCAAGAGGCTTTTTAGCTCCTCTTTACTTTTTCCCATAAGGGTGGTGTCATCTGCATATCTGAGGTTATTGATATTTCTCCTGGCAATCTTGATTCCAGCTTATGCTTCTTCCAGCCCAGTGTTTCTCATGATGTACTCTGCATATAAGTTAAATAAGCAGGGTGACAATATACAGCCTTGATGTACTCCTTTTCCTATTTGAAACCAGTCTTTTTTTCCATGTCCAGTTCTAACTGTTGCTTTCTGACCTGCATATAGGTTTCTCAAGAGGCAGGTCAGGTGGTCTGGTATTCCCATCTCTTTCAGAATTTTCCACAGTTTATTGTGATCCACACAGTCAAAGGCTTTGGCATAGTCAATAAAGCAGAAATAGATGTTTTTCTGGAACTCTCTTGCTTTTTCGATGATTGATCTCTGGTTCCTCTGCCTTTCCTAAAACTAGCTTGAATACCTGGAAGTTCATGGTTCACGTATTGCTGAAGCCTGGTTTGGAGAATTTTGAGCATTACTTTACTATCGTGTGAGATGAGTGCAATTGTGCAGTAGTTTGAGCATTCTTTGGCATTGCCTTTCTTTGGGATTGGAATGAAAACTGACCTTTTCCAGTCCTGTGGCCACTGTTGAGTTTTCCAAATTTGCTGGCATATTGAGTGCAGCACTTTCGCAGCATCATCTTTCAGGATTTGAAATACCAACTAGCAAATATCTCCTTATGATTATGCATTGCCTGTTAGTTGCTCAGTCATGTCCGACTCTTTGCAACCTCACAGACTATAGCCCTCCAGCTCCTCTGTTCATGGAATTCTCTAGGCAAGAATACTGGAGTGGGTAGCCATTCCCTTCTCCAGAGGATCTTCCCAACTTAGGGATCGAACACAGGTCTCCTACATTGCAGGTGGATTCTTTACCATCTGAGACACCAGGGAAGCCCTGATTATGCATTAGCTGTGGGAAAATGCTGGAAAATTCCTTTGCTGAAAAATGAATTTTGGTAGAGAGAGGTGGAAAAGTGGTTCACTGAAACTGCCATTGTTCAGTCTTCCTAAGTTATCATTAAAACAATTCCTCAGGCACCAGCCACAGAGGTCTCTGCTGCCATCTGGCCTTTCAGGTTTGGCTTTGACAATGATGGATGGTCTAGTCTAGAAAGATCAGCTCAACTGCTCAATCAAACGGGTAAGTTGTACTGAAATTAATTTCAGGCTTTGAGAAACTATTATTGTTACTTTCATTTTGTGCAAGATCATAAGTAATTGGAGGAGGATTTGCTGGGTCTTAGACTAATCTCTTAAAAAGGCTTTACTTTGGTGGGTGGCTACAGGAGGATGAAGCTTCTGTAACCACATCTGTGTTTGCTTGAAAGCAATTAAATAGTGATTCTAGGACAAGGTCTCATTCCGGGTGTCTGCAGGAGAGTCTTGTCATGCCTTTGCTCTTGGAAATGCCCCTGCTGGGGGCTCCTGTCACTTAGGAACCTGCTGTTGAGGACCAGAAAACCGTCAGATTAAAAGGCAGAATGGGGTGCAGTGATGCTTATTTGCAAAGCAAATTGCTTTCAAGAGACTGAGGGCCAGTTTTACTTGTTTCCATTCCCTGGGGCGCTCATCTTTGGATGCTGCTGCTAAGTCACTTTAGTCCTGTCTTTAGTCGTTTTAGACTCTGTGCGACCCCATAGATGGCAGCCCACCAGACTCCATGGTCCCTGGGATTCTCCAGGCAAGAACACTGGAGTGGGTTGCCATTTCCTTCTCCAATGCATGAAAGTGAAAAGTGAAAGTGAAGTCGCTCAGTCGTGTCCAACTCTTGGCGACCCCATAGGCTGCAGCCTACCAGGCTCCTCCGCCCATGGAATTTTCCGGGCAAGCGTACTGGAGTGGGTTGCCATTGCCTTCTCCGATCTTTGGATGAAGCCTCCTTTAAAATATATGGGTGTTTGGCTCTTAGATCAACTAGAGGTCTCTTGCGTGGAGTTATTCCTAAAGATAAGCTTGTCTTCTGAGAAATAGCTGAGGGTTTGTATGATTCTAATGCCGTTAAGAAATTTATTGGGCCCTTAATCATTTAGTACTGATTACAGGCTTCTGCAGCACATCCAACCAGGGTATCTGAATAAATTCACCTCTGTGTCAGTACCATGGAAGTGTTTGCCCAGGAATAAAACACTATTGTATACTGTATTGTTTCCGAACATAAATTAGATATTTGAGAAAGGCATTAAGCATATTTGAAATTTTGGAAAAGATGTGAATATTTGAAAATTTAACAAAATTATGTTTTGATCTTTTCCCCCATTTCCACAAGGTGTCCCATACATTCTAAATATGGTAAATATGTTTTTAGCTCAGATTTGAGCCAGTTCACTTTAGTAAGTCATTAGGAATTACTTGGTTCTTTGGTCTATGACTAAAGGTTTGGGATTACAAGAATCAAGTTTTGATAACTGTTTTTACATTGCTGTGGTTAATCACCACGTCCATTTTTTCCCCGCTGAACAGGTGCAGATTTCATAACAATTTTGGAGAGTGATGCTTCTAAGCCCTATATTGGAAACAATGACTTGACCATGTGGTTAGGGGAGAAGTTGGGTTTCTACACCGACTTTGGTCCGAGTGCACGGGATCACACTTGGGGGTGAGTGTACCTTGAGAATGAATCCTGCATGTATAAAAGACTAGGCAGCATAAGCTTGGAGTGGACAGTTGATATTGTTATGCCTTATCCCTAGGAGTATGTCCCAGTGATGCTTCTTGGGGGATGAGGAGGTGCTGAAGATAGGCATATTCCATCATTGTTTCAGTAGCCTCTCTGTTGCTGGATATTTTCAGTTCTTCACTATTATAAACCATTCCATGTAGGAGCTGAGGTTACAGCACTAAACGTGTCTGCCCCACATGCCGTCCTCATGGAGCTTACATTCCCGTGTGACGAGACAGAAAATAATCATGTACACACAGAAATAGATAAGATAATTTGAGATAGTGGTGAGTGCTGTGTAGAAAAGGAGAGTGGCAGGGTAGGCAGGGCAGTGGGCGATGATGCTGAAGGCAGCGTGGTCAGGAGGGGTCTCTCTGCCCATCCCACAATGGGGAGGACTAGCACCAGCTGTGGGAGGAGCCAGTGTGGACTCGAGGCAGATCATGTGTGGTGTGCCTGAGCACGGGGGTTAGGGGGAACTAGTAAGAAAGGAGGTCAGGAGTAGGCCCTTGGTCTTGTAGGGTCCATAAGCCATGCTTAGCACTGACTTAACTCAGTTTTGATGGAAAACCACTGGAGGATTTTAAACATGGGAGCGGTCTGATCTGGTATACGTGTGTGGAAGATCGTTCCAGCTGTTCCTAGAAGAACAGATTGTTGGGGGCAAGAGTGGGAGCAGGGAGACAGGTGATGAAGTAGAGGTGCTAACACAGGTGAGAAATGACGGTGGAAGCTGTGGAGATGGAGAAGAGGGCACACTCAGGAGCTCTTTCGGAGCAGAGCTGACAGGAATTCCTGATTTGGGGGGTTTGGGGGGGTTTTGTGTTTGATTTTTTTTTTGGTCAAGCTTGTGAGATCTTAGTTCCCTGACTAGAGATCAAACCCAGACCTATAGCAGTGAGAGAACCATGTCCTAACGCTGGACCATCAGGGAATTCCCAGGGCTTCCTGGTGGTTTAGATGTCAGGAAGGGACAAGGGCAGCACCTGGGTTTTTCACCTGAGTCCCTGATAGGAGATGATGCCATTTAGTGGGACAGGAATGACCAGGTGAACAGCAGGATTGTGCTAAGTTCGAGATGCCCTGGGACAGTCAAGTGATGTCCAGTAGGCAGTTGTGGGCAGCTTGGAGGGCCGAGTTGGACAGCAGAGGCTGGGCATGTGCATTCAGGATCATCACTGTAGAGATGGTTCTGTGAGAGAAACTTCACGAGGGGCCACACAGACCATATGTGAAGGCGGGGAAGAGAAGCCGGCTGAGGTCTGAGCTCTGGTCGCCCTTTCCATGTGTAGTTCTCTGACTTAGAGTGAGGTGGGACATGTTTTCCTATCTTTATCAGACCATTTGTAATTTCTAATTTTGTAAATTGTTGCTCTGAGTCCTGGCTGGCAGGATTGTGCATTCCTATATGTGTTGATTAACGTTAGAATTGTTTATGCAGATCAGTTGCCAGAGGAATAATGCAAGTAAGATGGAGTGTGTCCATTTGTGTGGCCCTAATCCCGCCTTTTCGTGTCTCCATGGCACTTATGAGACAGAGTTGACAGTGTTGTGCCTGGTGACACAGTGAGACATGCTGAATAGTCCTCTTGCAGTAAATTGTTCTACAGAAGGTCCCATCCGTCTTTGCCATACTGTTGTTCTCAATGCCCTTCGTGAAATGCTTGAAGTGTGAGCATCCCTAAGAACACATATGCTTAGTTCTGTTGGCATGAGATGGTGGGACCAATAGTGATGCACATGTTTCTTTCCATTCAAATACAGGATTATGGTTTTGTCAAGATACCCAATTGTGAAATCGGAGCATCACCTTCTTCCGTCGCCAGAGGGCGAGATTGCACCAGCCATCACGTTGACTGTCAACGTTTCCAACAAACTGGTGGATTTTGTTGTGACCCACTTTGGCAATTACGAGTGGGTTTCTTTGGTTTTTCTCGTAGTGCACAAATGCCAAAAAATATTATTAACACATTACATTGATTTCCATGCATTGACCTTTCTTATTTTTTTTTTTAATTATTATTCTCAGAGTGGTTTTCTGGGTTTGTTTTTTGGGGGTTTTTTTGGTTTTAAAAATCAGGCATAGAAGAAGTTCCCTGATGGCCTAATGGTTAGGATTCCGGGCTTTCACTTCTGGGGCCTGAGTTCAGTCCCTGGTCTGGGAGCTGAGATCTCACAAGTTTGCATGGTGTGGCCAAAAAAAAAGGAAAAAAAAAAAAATATCAGGCACAGAAACGTTTGAGATGCCTTCAGTCCTTAATGATGTACAAGACAGCGGTGATGGCCATGTTAGCCAGCAATGACTGAGCAGGCACTGTGCTAAGCGCACTGTTGTATTTAATCTACGTATTGTATAACAGTACATAGTCCCATTTAACAGAGAAACTAAACTGAGAGGTTAGATGACTTATCCAACCAGGGTCACACACGCAGGAATCAGGTAGACTTAACTCAGAGCCTTCAAGTGCTTGAAACCCACGGTAAACCAGACTACAGAAAGATGGAATTCCGTTTTTCTAAGGATTACTGCAGTTGGAAGTACCAGAGGGATTTGAGGTACTAAAGGACATTCCTTTACCTGTCATGTCTCCAGTCAGATGAGAGGTAGGCAGAGGAATCTGGCAGGGAGATCAACGTCTCTTTTGATTCTGATAAACCTATTTGGACAACATGGCTTAAGTGTGCCCACATGGACCTGCTAATACATCCATCCCTCCAGTAATACATGATGCCAGCTCTCCCAAAGCAGCAGACCCATGAGGCAGGGACGGAGTCCGCCCTGTCACACTCTCCCTTAGTGAAGAGACTAACACAAGAAAACTCCCTGTTGGCAAACCGGCAGGTTCCGAGGAGAGATAGGAAGGGTTTGAGACAAGCGTTCTTAGTTCATTCTTCCAAACTTGATTTATTAGAAAAATCCTCCCAAGAAGTAAAGGATGAGAGAGAGAGAGAGAGGCCAAGATGGTTTTCTAGGTTGGTTCCCCTCCAAGGAGACATGAGGAATGGGGAATGAGTTTTATCTACAAAGAATAACATTCACAACCAGTGGCTTAGCACTGAATAAATCACAAATAATGCCAACATTATGTTATGAAAGCCAAGATAAAAGTACATAATTTATATTCTACCATACTGAACATCTGGAGAAGGAAATGGCAACCCACTCCAGTATTATTGCCTGGAGAATCCCATGGACAGAGGAGCCTAGCAGGCTACAGTCCATGGGGTTGCAAAGAGGCAGACATGACAGAGTGACTAACAACAATACTGAACATTCTTTAATAGTCACTGAAAACATACGTGTGAAGTGCTTAGTGCTATAAAATATGGCAAATGGGCGTTGTCTGTCTGCATGACACAAAAGGCCACAGAGCTTTACAGTGACACAGAGAACATTGAAAAACAACAAACAAAGGTAGCAGCCAGATTTGTTTGGTTTGGATGAAACTTACAGTACAGCAGAGGGCTACCCTGGCGGCTCAGTGCCAATGCAGGCGATGTGGGTTTGGTCCCTGGGTCAGGAGTATCTCCTGGAGAAGGAAATGGCAAATCATTCCAGTGTTCTTGCCTGGGAAATCGCATGAACAAAGGAGCCTGGCAGGCTACAGTCCATGGGTCCCAAAAGAATCAGACACGACTTAGAGACTAAAACAACAACAGTACAAAAAACCCGAATATTGTTGTATTGTAAGTTTCACCTAAAGCAGGTGAGCACGTCTGCTATCCTCACTTCCTATCACCTCTCTTTTTCTCACAGTGTTATGTGCATCTGTGAAAGTGCGCTTGACTATTTTCTGAAATAAAGTCAGAGCATAAATAATATAAGCCAGCCATTCAAATGTGATTAATGGGGACTGTTTGCTAATTGGACTCTTGCTGGTCTTCTTAGAAATGAGAAGGTGTTTGGAGCACGGATGGTATAGACAGTCCATATCTCTGTAAAAAACTGTTTAAAAAAATGCCTTCTGTTTCTCCTAGCAATTTTCATGTCACAAGTATAGGCCTTCAGCAATCACTCCACTGAGCTTAAATTGCCGTTGAATTGGGTTTATCTTTTGAAAAATAGGCATTTTTGTGTTTAAAGCTGGCAAGGTCTCAACCTAAGAAATAGTTGAACACACTCCTTCCCCTTTTCCCTTTGCTTTCCCCCCGCTGTCTCCTTTAACTCCTTCTGACCTCCTCTGAAATGTGAAGAATAGACTTGAGAGGGAAGAGAAAACGAAAAGACAGCCTTCAAATTGTTTGGAAAAGAGCAGGGAAGAACTACCTTTTCTAACTCTATTAACCGTCTGTTTAAATCTCTGTAACTGACAATAGACCTTTGCTTGCTAGCTTGCTCTCGTGGTTTAATAATGACAACAGCAGCAGCAACGATAGGAACAAACATCTATTGAGGAGCTGCCGCTTCAGGGGGGGAAGTGGTCTGCTTAAATGGAAAAGAACACGAAACTCCAGAACCTGAAATCAGACAATCTGGTCTGAATCCTAATTCAAGGTGTATCCGTCACCAGATTTGTTAACTACCGTAAGTCTCAGTTTTCTTTCTAAATTAGGAGCAATAATCCTACCTATTTCAGAGGATTTTTGTGGGAATGAAATAAGATATATTTATGAATAGTTTTATCATGAAAAGTATATGACTAGAGTCACTGCTCAGTTAATACTGGCCATTATTATGAAACTAAATTGGACACCTCTAAATGTGTGGTACCTTGGGCAGCTTAAAAGATTATTGATCAAACACAAATCAAGCATCTGTCATGTCCCAAGCACAGTGCTTGGTGCAGTCTTTTCCCTTAGAGCCTTGGCTCTTGTCCATGCCCAAGTGACACGAGAAAGTTCACACTTCAAATAGTTTGTAAAGCCATCATTACATGTTTCTGTTGGCCATTGTTTTCTATAACACTACATAAAATTTTTTATTCTGAATAAATATTTAAAGATTTCACTTTCTAGTGATTATGGCTTATAAACATGAAATCAGATTAATATTAAGAATGAATTACAAAATGCGTATGCATGTTATCAGCTGATTCAATGGGATTTCTAAAATTACCGACTATACAAATGTCTTTACAACCAATTAACAGAAAACAGTGGCATTCCTTAATTATTTAGGTATACACCATAACTAAAATTGGTATTATTTTAGGTAATTAACTGAGTCACCACTTAATTACTGTGGTTTTTTTCCCCCTATAACAGGCAGAAATGTACAAAGAAGAACAAATGTACAAACCCATACAGAACCTGTAGTCTGTAGTTATAGTTTTTGTTCTGTTGTAACGTAAACTCAGTGAGTTATAGTTCCCTTGTCTCTGAAAATCAGATAAAATCAGTTTTTTTCAGCCCACATTATAGGGCTATTGGGCTGATTATACATCAACAGATAAGGAAACATAAAACATGCATTCAGTCGCCCTCTGTTTCTCCCTCTCTCCTAGTCCCTCCTCCTTCTTCCTTTATACCTATATATACATACACATTTTAATTATTATCAGTGGATGAAATTTATCTCCTGAGAAAATGTAAAACCAAATTCATAGATTATTTTCTAGTATATATTGCTAAAACATATTTGAATGAAAACTCTATCTGTGGAGCAGTAACTTTGGCAGGCTCTAGACCTGATTTGAATCCCGGCTGTGGGTGTGAAAGGAACAGAATTCACTGCAGACCTAATGAAGGGACTACTTACAAAGATGTTGGAAGGGTCAGGGGAACAGGTAAGAGATGCTAAGGTACTCAAACACTAGTTAACAGTGGAGAATCATTACGATACTTAGGGCTGAAGGGACAGAGAGATACTGTGTTCCCAGAGCCCTCTTTGATCTTGAATCAGAAAAGGGCCACCAGGCATGGAGAATGCAGCTCCTGGAGAAGAAATATCCCAACTTCTCTCTCTTCCTACCTTTTCATCTCCTGCTGGTGCCTTCACTTGGCCAGACCTCACTGGTAATTAGCAGACAAGGGAGCCCATGAGATGAAATCTGCTGGGATCAGCCTCCAGGGCATAGAGAAGAGCTGGCAATGGATCTGGGCAAAGATGTTCAACAAATGGTCATTCTTTTCACTCTTCTACTTCTTGAGACATCTTTTGATAGTGCTTAGCTGTCTGTGCATAAGAATGGATAAGTTTAGTCCTGTCTTCTACTTCAGTGAGTTTTCTCCAATCTTCTCAGCCCTTGGTGATCTCTATCTTCCTTTCCCACTGCTGTTTCTTAACAGTCATGTATTAGCTGTCTCCTGCTTTCCAGGTGGCTCAGTGGTAAAGAATCTTCCTGCCAATGTAGGAGCCACAGGAGACGTGGGGTCAGTCCCTGGGTTGGGAAGATCCCCTGGATTCTTGCTGGGCTAATCCCATGGACAGAGCAGCCTGGCAGGCTGTACAGTCCACGGAGTCGCAAAGAGTCGGACATGACTGAGCAACTGAGCACGCACATTAGCTGTCTTACTCTCTAAATGCCTGTGTTGGTCTGCTGCCTGTTTGCACTTGGATCCATTCCTGGCTCATCTCCCTTCCAGCTACAGATTGCTGGAAACCACATTTCCCATAGTCTGTTGCCTTCTGGCTTCTGAATAGGTTGAGCCAATGTAATGCACTAATGCAAGGCTGGAGGGTTGGAGGAAGGGAGGAGATAGAGTACTTCTCATTCCCTCTCTCTGCTTTCTTTGTTGTCTCTGGCAGCAGCTGAGTCTCCACTGTGGCTCCAACTCCTCCTTCAATGGTAGCAGATCCTTCTAAGTAGCCTTCTCCATAGTACCATTTCGCATCAGCTAGAAACCAGCTTGTGGATTCTGGGAATATCACCTCTTCCTGTTGTCCCTCTGGCCCTCGAGGTGGTAGTCGTTTCTCACTCAACTCCAGTTGCCTCACTGAGTCCTATTTGGCTTCCTGTCACCTAGTAGCCAATCCCCTATATTAAATTCACTTTGTTTGAAATGCCTAGAGTGGTTTCACTTTTCCTCTCTGGATCATACCAACTGTGATATCCCTATTTTTCCCCAGACTGACGATAACCCCCCAAAAGCTTGAGGTACTTGCCTGATCGTCAGTTACACGCTTAGAGTGCTCAACATAATAAAAGCAGCTACTTACCTAGTGTTTGACCAGGAGAGCTGTGGAGGCTTTTAGAAAGTGTTCAGTTGAAAGAGTTGAGTAGGTTAACAAACCTGGTGTGTTCTGTGAATATTAGGATTCTCCCTCTTACTCCTTGATTTTTTTAAACTACTAATCTTTAGCTCTAATACCAATGACCAAGTCTTAAGATTATGAATATAATTTCCTCTGATGAAAAGTTGAACAAATGCTGCTTTTAGTTATTTAGATCCACTCGATTCCAAATGATCTGTGGGGAAAGGTTATATCATTCTTAGTCAAAATTTACCGGCTGCTCAGTTGAAGCACAATAGCTGTCTTGTTCATTTGCTTAACAGTCAAAGCTGTGGTTTTTCCAGTAGTCATGTGTGGATGTGAGAGTTGGACCATAAAGAAAGCTGAGCACCGAAGAATTGATGCTTTTGAACTGTGGTGTTGGAGAAGACTCTTGAGAGTCCCTTGGACAGCAAGGAATCCAACCAGTCCATTCTAAAGGAACTCAGTCCTGAATATTCATTGGAAGGACTGATGCTGAAGCTGAAACTCCAGTACTTTGGCCACCTGATGCGTAGAACTGACTCCTTGGAAAAGACCCTGATGCTGGGAAAGATTGAAGGCAAAAGGATAATGGGATGACAGAGGATGACATGGTTGGATGGCATCACCAACTCAATGAACATGAGTTTGAGCAAGCTCCAGGAGTTGGTGATGGACAGGGAAGCCTGGTGTGCTGCAGTCCATGAGGTTGCAAAGAGTCAGACATGACTGGGCGACAACTGAACTGAAGTTAATGTGTCCTAATACGAATTATTCTGGGTTTGCACACTGTTTGAAGATATTATTTGGGAACTTAGGTACCTAGTATTTTTTTTAATTGTTTTTCACATGCAATAAAGAGGTATATTTTGGCATTTTTTCAGAGATGACCTCGACAGGAAACTTCAAGCTATTGCTGTTTCAAAACTACTGAAAAATAGCTCTGAGCAAGTGATATTTCTGGGATATATCACATCAGCACCTGGTTCCAGAGATTATCTACAGCTCATTAAGCACGGCAATGTGAAGGTAACACAACCTTATTAGGTGTTCTGATTTCTTAAATAAAGTGATGTTTCTTCAGGTTGAAAAAAACCCAACCCAACATTTTAATATGTATCTTGATTATCTAACTGCTGCATGGAAAACTACCAAAACATACCGGCTTTAAATAGCATTCATCTCTCTGCTCATGAATCTGCAAATTGGACAAGACCCATTGGGTAGCTCATGTCTGCAGCACACAGAGAGATGGCTCAGCTGGGGACTGGAGGAGCCACTTTGCAGATGACTCATAAGGGGCAAGTTGGTGGGGCTTTTGACGAGGAGCTCAGCTCGGGCTTTGGGCTCAGAGTCCTGGTTCTTTTCTATAGGCTTCTTGGGCTTCTTTCTTGTATGATTGCTGAGTTCTAAAAGTGAGTCTCAAGAGACCCAGGAAGAAGCTGTATTGTCTTGTATGACCTTGTAAGTCATATAGGATCATATCTCTCATCATCACAAGCCTGCTCACATTCAAGTGAACAAAACATAAACCCCATCTCTTGGTGAGGCGAGTGTCAAATTCACATAAGAATATTACACGGAAGGTGGATTACTGTAGCCATGTTTAGAAAATACAATCTGCCACATTGTGCAAGTTAATCATGATGAGGGTAGAAGATAATATGTCATATAGAGAGGCTGGCTGATCAGGGCCTCACTAAATGACACTGAGTTTGTCCTTATCTGTTCAGGTCCCAAATGGTTGAATTTGTTGGTGTATCCAGATATAATCATGCTCTGGGAAACTGACGGTTAAATCCTTGAGATATATATACACTAGAATGTTAAATGCATTATTTTATTTTTTTTTTTTTTTAAATAGCAATGGATCTTTTTTAAAAAAATTATTTTTGTGGCTGCACTGGGTCTTAGTTGTAGCACTTGGGATCTTTGATCTTTGCTGTGACATGTGGAATCTAGTTCTCTGACCAGGAATCGAACTGGGACCTCCTGCATTGGGAGCAAGGCGTCTTAGCCACTGGATCACCAGGAAAGTCCCAAGTGCATTAATTCATAATGAGAAATGTAATTGTTATATTTAGTTAAGCCCTATGTACCTTTCTTGGTCCTTTACATGTCTCTTTTTAGTTCATTGTCTTGAGAGAATATCTGCAAACAAAAAGGCTTATCCATCTTATCAAGTGCGTAGAGAGACAGGTGAGAGAGTGTGGCATGATGAGAGTTTTCTGTATGTGAGAAAACAGAATGACAGTGGCTTAAATAAGAGGTATGTTTCTCTATGTGAATGTCTGGGAAGGTGATTTACTGCAAGTATGGTACTGGGGGGTATTGAGAATGTGCTTCTTCTATTTTGTGGCTCCACATTACAAGGGCTCCACTCCCAAGTTTGCTTCATGTTCCAAGATGGCCATATCCTTGTTCTAGTTAGCAAGATAGAGGAAGGGATAAGAAGGGGCCAGGAGCATATACAAGTTATCTCTAAGGCAAACTCCAACACTCATACTTACATTTTGTTGATTAGAATTTAGTCATTGGCCATATCTCACTGTTCAGGAAATTGAGAGATGCAGTGTGCGTGCGTGTGTGCTAAGTTGCTTCAGTTGTGTCCCAGTCTGTGTGACCCTATGGACTGTAGTCCCCTAGGCTCCTCTGTCCATGGGGATTCTCCAGGCAAGAATATTGCAGTGGGTTTCCATGTCCTCCTCCAGGGGATCTTTCTGACTCAGGTCAAACCCTCGTCTCTTATGTCTCCTGCCTTGGCAGGTGGGTTCTTCGACACTGGTGCCACCTGGGAAGCCTGAGAGATGCAATATTTAATTGTTTTTCTTTTTTTGTAATTGAAATATAGTTTATTTACAATGTTGTGCGAGATTGCTTCTCTTGTTTAAATTTTCTTCGTTGGAATATACTTGCTTTACAATGTTGTGTTGGTTTCTGCTGTACAGTGAAGTGAATCCATCATCTGCATACATATATCCCCTCTCTCTTGGACCTCCCTCCTAACCTACCCCCATCCCACCCATCTAGGTCATCATAGAGCACTGAGATGTGATGCAATATTGAATCCTGATACTCGTAGACCTAGCTAAACATCATACAACTTTGAAACGGGGCAAGGCAGATATTAGGGAGATGAGTTAATCTCTGCCCTAGTGGATAAGGCAGAAGTGGAGTCAAGGTGGACTCCTAATTTTGGCTTTGGTCAGAGGGAGGGTTTATGATGGTGACACATTATTATAGAGAACCCATAAGGAAGGGGAGGTTTGCAAAGAAGATGAGTTCAGCTATGGGCTGAGTTGAACCATCTGTGGGATATTAGGGGAGATGTCTACTAGGCAGCTGAATATATGGATCTGGAACTAAGAAGGGAAGTCAGGATCAGAAATGTAGATTAAGGAGTTGTCATTATCTAGTCGATTATTCCAACTGTGGGAGGGGACATTGTTGCTTACAGAGTTTGATCAGATCAGATCAGATCAGTCGCTCAGTCGTGTCTAACTCTTTGCGACCCCATGAATCGCAGCACGCCAGGCCTCCCTGTCCATCACCAACTCCCGGAGGTCATTGAGACTCACGTCCATCGAGTCAGTGATGCCATCCAGCCATCTCATCCTCTGTCGTCCCCTTCTCCTCCTGCCCCCAATCCCTCCCAGCATCAGAGTCTTTTCCAACGAGTCAACTCTTCGCATGAGGTGGCCAAAGTACTGGAGTTTCAGCTTTAGCATCATTCCTTCCAAAGAAATCCCAGGGCTGATCTCCTTCAGAATGGACTGGTTGGATCTCCTTGCAGTCCAAGGGACTCTCAAGAGTCTTCTCCAACACCACAGTTCAAAAGCATCAATTCTTCGGCGCTCAGCCTTCTTCACAGTCCAACTCTCACATCCATACATGACCACAGGAAAAACCATAGCCTTGACTAGACTTGCAAAAGGAAGACCAAAGAAAATCCCTGATAGAGTCACCTTTAGTGTGGCTCTCATGAGGGTAATGGGTGAGGGAAGATAAGGGAGAGATTATCTCAGAAAAGAGATTAAGTAGAGATCAGAAGAGTAAGAGGAAAATCTGAAGAGTGTGGAGTCACAGGGGCTGCATTAGCTATTTATCACTGTGTATCGGTGTGAAAGCTACACGCCTTAGTGGCTTAAAAAGAACAGTGGCCTAATAACCTTGGGACTCTGTGGGTCTGCAGAGTGGTGTTCTGTTCTTGCCTGGGTTCACTCATCAGCTGGTGTCTGTGGCTGGGGGTTCTGACATGTCCCCCACTCACTTGTCTGGCCCTTGGTTCCGGGTGCTGGCTGCTGGCTGGGCCTCTTTCTCCATGTAAGCTCTTCATACACTAGCCTACCTGGTGTCACATTTACCAGCTTTGTGACCTTGGGGCAAGTTACTTAACCTTTCTGGTTAACCATCTATAAAGTAGGGATAATAATACCTATCATGGGGTTGTCATGAGGATGTAAGATAAGATAATGTCTAAAAGCCCTCAGCTTTGTATATAGGATGCACTCAGTAAGGGGTAGCTATACATTTGTATTATGTACGTCTGGCTGTATGTATAAAATCGTATTAGATAAACGTGTAAGTATGTGGTCTATAAAGTACAGGAGAATATTAGACAAGATGATATTTGGCAAGTTTAAGGAAAAATTGATTGTATCCTAGTAAGAGAGGGAATGTGTGTGTGTGTGTGCAGGGAAGAGGAGTTTTATTTTATTTTAATTTAATACTCTATTGGATTACACTGTCATGGTCAGAAGCTGTGTCAAGATTGGCAGCAGATTCTTATATAACTTTTTCTATTAGGAACTTTATTAATGCAGACGGGAATTTTAATCATAAATGCTTGAGTGAATAGATAGTCCTCTTTAAGAAATGAGTATTTAAATTCTGCAGTCTTAAAATTTGAGAGCATCTTTTAAAAAAAACTAGTAAAATAAAAAGATAGTAAAACATATTCCTAATTGATTATTCCCACTACATACAGGTAAATAGCTAAATTTTTATCTCTTCCCAAGGCAAGCCAGAGCAGTACTTTTAAAATATATTTGCTTTTTTCATCATTAAAATATTAAAAGAAAAAATTTTTTTTTTGCCCTGCTGTATGCCATGTGGAACTTCCCCAACCAGAGACTGAACCTGTGCCCCCTGCAGTGGAAATGCAGAGTCTTAACCATTGGACCACCAGGGAAATCCAATTTAAATTTAATTTTTAAAATATATTACAAATTTTCTGTGTATACAAAAGTCATATTGTATGTGTGTGATATGTGAATAATAGTAAAGATTAATTAACAAGAACCCACAGTTCCCTGGTGGTCTAGTGGTTAGGATTCCAGGCTTTCACTGCTGTGGCCCAGGGATTCAACCCCTAGTCAGGAACTGAGATCTCACAAGCCACACAGAGGGGCCAAAGAAGAAAAAACTAGCATTTATGTGTCCATTACCAAGCTGAAGAAAAAAATTTACAAATACATAATAAATTATGTGTATTCTTTTAGTCATTTAAAAATATATTTTAATTATATTTTAATAGTAAAATTTGTCAAAATAGTAAAAAGTCAGGTATATTTTTTAAAAGATGAAAATGAAGGTTTCTTTAGTATAAAAGCTCCATGTTTAGAGTTTTCCAAACATATAATAGCAACAAATGCTTATGTTCTGACTTTCTATTGAAAAATAATGCTGGTCTCAAGCTTTCTACATCAAAGAGACTCATGATTACTCCCAAAATGTGTGTTTTTCCAATGAGTCCATTTAACGAATACAGACTGAACTCTTGCCAGATGCCAGGCTTCATGCTAAGCACCAGGGAGCCAAGGTGATTAAGAGGCTCTCAGCTCAGGCAGGGGAGAGTGGAGACTATAAACAGTTGAGCAGAATGGTGTAGCTGGTGGACCTACAGGACTACACAGGATGACGGAGGAGCATGTGATCAGTTCTGCTTGGGATGCGAGACTCGGGAAGCTGTGGGAAGCCGGGTGCTGTGTAGTAATTCCCGATTTACTTGCTTACCTCCCTCTCTAGACCACCTTCCTGTTTTACTAGGGGCTAGAAGGGGAAAAGGTAGGTGTTTTGGAAGTATCTGTAGAATGAATAAACAATTTGGACCTTAAAACATCAGTAGGAATCAGGTGGAGTAAATAGCATATACAAAGAAAGGCATATTTATTACTGCATCTCACACATTTCCCTGGCAATTCAAAATAGAGCACTGTTTTTAATGCTTTAAACATTCTCTTCTCTCTCCATCATTAGGATATTGACAGCACAGATCAAGACAGATGGTGTGAATACATTATGTATCGAGGGCTGATCAGGTAAGCATAGGCGTTTGAGAGTTGTTTTTCTGCATCTGTTATTACTGTGATCTTTTGGGTCTATCCTGGAAAGAAAAACTTTAGGGAAGCAATTAATTAATTTTGTTACTTTTCATAAACATTGATTTGGTTAGTTACCCAATTTAACATTTTTTTCAGGGCATGGCCTAATGATTTAAGAAAGAGTAAATGGCTAAGCAAATCAACTTCAATTATACAAAAAGGATACTGTGTAAGCTGTTAAGCATGATAATTGTTAACTGTCAGAACATGTTAGGAATGGCACCATTTGTGACTGCATGACATGGTAGAAACAGCATGAAGCCTGGGCTTGGATTCCAGCTTTGCTGACTTCTAATCATGTAATCTTGGGTAAGGTGGAGTCACTGCTATATTGTGGTGAGCTCTCTAGGTAGATTATATTTTTTAAAAAAGATTACCCCGTATAAAAAAGTGAGCATTATCCATATATATAAAATTCCAAAATAGTACAGCTGAAAAATCTCAAAATTCAAGCATGTAACTGTAAATCTGTTTTGAAGGCATTGTTTCTTTAAACAAAGCAAAGGGCAGTTTAATACCAAAAGAAAAAGACTGATATCTCAGATTGAAAATACTACTTCTGTTTAAATTCATATTAAAGTGGTTGCTTTAATGGGGATAGAAGGAAATGGCAACCCAATCCAGTATTCTTGCCTGGATAATCCCAGGGATGGCGGAGCCTGGTGGGCTTCCGTCTATGGGGTCGCACAGAGTCGGACATGACTGAGCGACTTAGCAGCAGCAGCAGTAGAGTCTCTAGAAAGCAGTTTATGAGATAGATTGAAATAGGTATAAGTTCAAAATGTAAAAATTGTTAGTTGCCAAGTAACAGGAGCCTAGTGAACTACAGTCCGTGGGGTGGCAAAGAGTCGGACATGACTGAGCGACTGAGCGCAATGCGCGTGCACACACACACATGCTTATAGTGACTATGACTGTGAGAGGCGGTATCTTGATCTGCTCAGGTTGCCATAACAAAAATACAATGGACTGGGTGTCTTTAGCAACAGAAATCAGTTTTCGTATGGTTTTGGGGACAGAGGGAAAGAGCATGCATGTTCTGTGATATCTCTTCCTTTTGCTGTTGTTTCGTCACCAAGTTGTGTCCAACTCTTTGGGACCCCATAGACTGTAGCCTGCCGGGCTCCTCTGTCCATGAGATTTCCCAGGCAGGAATACTGGAGTGGGTTGCCATTTTCTTCTCCAGGGGAGCTTCCTGACCCAGGGATTGAACCCACATCTCTTGCATTGGCAGGTGCATTCTTTACCACCAAGCTACCAGGGAAGCTGATACTCTTCCTATAAGGACACTAATCCTACTGGATCAGGGACCTACCCCACCTAATTTAACTTAATTACTTCCTAAGAGGTCCAAATGTGGCTGCACAGGGCAGAGGGTGGGTTTAGGGTTTCAACACATGAATGTGGGGGGAGGAGACACAAACATTTAGTCTGTAACAGATGGGAAGGTAATTTTGAAAATGTCAAAATTAATGCAGTTAGGGACTACTGTTTCTGTCCAGGAAACCAATTCTATAAACTTTACCTGGATCATCTAATTCAATGCCCTGCTCTCAGTAGGCACTTAATAAATACTTACTGGACAACAATGAAAGACTCTCTGCTTTGGTAGAAGATTTAGATTGTCAGGTTCCTTATCTTCAATGGCTTTTTGAAGGCAGAGTCTATGAAATGGGTTAAACTTTGATCTTAGAGATTTGGGAAATAAATGACCTAGATTTACTAGAGAGAGTGACGTTGAATTACAGGGAACTACACAGAATTGGGACCTGAGCTTTTAGACAAATGCATTAACCTGTCAGACAGCTCAGAGCCACATCTGATGCCGAGACTATGCTTCTCTCATCTGCTGTGGTGGGCAGGCTTGCTTCTCCACTTGTTCCAGCTCTGGGTTTCTGTCTCTATTCTGGATGGAGCTACAGGTTTTAAGTGTTCCTCCCTCTGCCACTGTGGCCCAAACCCCTGCTGGTCTTTCATCTAAATTACCTCTGTGCCCTTCTAACTGGTCTCTCTTCTTTGACTGTTACCCTGATGTCTGCTCTCTACACCATAGCCACTGCATCTCTGCACAATGCCCCATCTCCCTCTCAGAGAAACTCTGAAGTCTGTTAGGAAGGCTTTGCATCATCTGCTACCCCATGCAAACTCAGGTTCCCCTTATGCACTCCATTCCAGTCACTGTGGAGCTGGTTCTCAGAAAAGCCAAGTACATTTGACCTGAGCACCTTTGCATTTGCTGTTCCCATTCCCAAGAACGCCCTTCCTCCAATACCTGTGTGGCTTGCTCCCTCACTTCATTCAGCTTTTTGCTCAAATGTCACTTTGTCAGAGAGGTATGCTCTGACCATTCATTATAGAATAACAACATTTGCCACCTAGCGTTTTCTGTACTCTGTCCTCTGCTTGTTCTCCCACAGTACTTGGGTACTTATCACCATACATATATACATGTATTTGTCCTCCTCAATTAGAATGGAACCTCTATGAGGGCAAGAAATTTGTTTTAGTCACTGTTTGTTTCCAATACCTAGAACAATGCCTCCATGTAGTAGGGGCTTGATATATATTTGTTCTTTGAATAATGAACAAATGAATATATTTGTTCTTTGAATAAAAGTCAGACTGAAGCTGACTTTTAAAGAGGCAAACTATAAATAAAATTAATTCTTGGCTGTTCATGGTTCCCCCATTTTTCCATCTGAGCTTCTGATAACTCTTTGGATAACATCTACAAAGTGCTTTGAAATTCCTGGAGAACTGCAAGCTTGAAGCAAAAGCAGGATGTACATTTTTTTCCCAGACATTAAAAATGTGCAGTTTTTCAGACGTTGCTGTTCAATTGCTAAGTCATGTCTGACTGTTTGTGACCCCAAGGCCTGCAAGCACTCCAGGCTTCGCTGTCCTTCACCATCTCCCAGAGCTTGCTCACACTCATATGCACTGAGTAAGTGATGCCATCCAACCATCTCATCTTCTGTAGCCCCCTTCTACTCATACCCTCAAATTTTCCCAGCATTGGGGTCTTTTCCAATGAGTTGGCTCTTTGCATCAGGTGGCCCAAGTATTGTAGCTTCAGCTTTAGCATCAGTCCTTTTGATGAATATTCAGAGTTGATTTCCTTTAGGATTGACTGGTTTGATCTCCTTACTGTTTAAGGGACTCTCAAAGAGTCTTCTCCAGCACCACAGTTCGAAAGCATCAATTCTTTGGCAGTCCAGTTCTTTGGACCACCATAAAGAAGGCTGAGCGCTGAAGAATTGATGCTTTCAGCCATTAAAAATCTTTTCTTTAGATGTTTAATTGTGAATGAAAATGTGCATGTGATCTTTGTAGTTTTTTTTTAAGGTAAAAAAGAATTTAGGACTATGCTCCTAAATTCTGGAGGATTTTGCTCCTAAATTCTCCAGGAATTCTGGAGAATTCCTGCTACTGACACAAAACAATTATGTGAGAGGCAATTTGTATATATAGAATATTCGTTAGTTACTATAAAAAAGTAGAGTAAGGTTGCCAATTATGTTAATTAAATCTATGCGCATGTTCTTTATTCATTTACATCATAAAAGAAATATTTTGGTAAACATTTAGAGTAATAAATCAAGTTCATTCTAGTGATATACAGAGTTAGAAACGGGAAACTGACTTATTAGTGAAGGTATTATCTGCCAGATCTCATCAGATTTCAGTATGATGATAAAATCTTTACAAACCATTTCTGTTTCTGCCACAGATTGGGTTACGCAAGAATCTCCCACGCTGAACTGAGTGACTCTGAAATTCAGGTAGCTAAATTTAGGATTCCTGATGACCCAATTAATTATAGAGACAACCAGAAAGTGGTCACAGACCATAGGGAAGTTCCAGAGAAAATTCACTTCAATCCCAGGTGAGTGAGTTCCTTTATGTGAACTAGAGCTATGAGCTCATGCATCCCCTCTAGGGACCTAAATAGTACCTCGCAGTGAGCTACCAATTAGATTCTAGAGGTTTATTCACATAAGGAGCTCCTGGTAAACTTTATAACATCTCACTTGGGCTGAAGTTATGGTCCCTGCTCTCTGAGACAGAGAAACGTGCTGAAGTCCCAGCCTCAGGCACAAATGACCACATGGTACCATACTATCACCATTGTAACAGCTAATATTAAAGTGTTGCTGCGTCCCAGACCCTCTTCTAGGTGTGTTGTGTGTTATCTCCATAATCCTCATTGGATCGGTCTTCTTGTTATGCCCATTTTGGAGGTAAGGAAGCTCAGGCTGAGGAACATAATAGAACTGCACCAGGGTTACGTTTGGAGAAGGAAATGGCAACCCACTCCAGTGTTCTTGCCTGGAGAATCCCAGGGACGGGGGAGCCTGGTGGGCCGCCGTCTATGGGATCGCACAGAGTCGGACACAACTAAGCAACTTAGCAGCAGCAGCAGCAGGGTTACGTGGCTAGTCAGTGACAGAGCCAACAAACGGGAAGGAGGCCTGTTGGCATCACTGGGTGCTGTGATTCTCAGTGTTGGCTGCACTAACACTCACCTGGAGAGCTTTTAATAACTCCCTCTGCCTGGTCCCACCCCAGACCAATTCATTAGAACTTCTTGATGATACCTGGGCTTTGGGTTAAAAAAAAAACCTTTGCAGGTTATTCTAATGTGCAATTAAGATTGCGACTATGGAGAATGGATCATTCATTTCCATTACAGATATTCCACCCTGTGAAACATATTGGGTGCCGTTTAGTTTTAAATAGAGGTTATCTGAGAAACTTGTTTGCAGAAAAACATGTGGTTTGGAGTAAGTACTTTGTGCTTCTCCCATGACTGGGTAATGAGAGGCAATATCTGTCTCAAAGCAGGCTCAGAATGAATCATATATTCAATACATTGTTAGTATTACTTGACATTTCTACTACTTTTACCAGTTAATAGCTATAGAAACATCTCAGACCTCATTTTGTATGGGGAAAAATGACATTTAGGTATTCTCTTTTTTTCCCTGGTCTCTCCTTACAAGACACAACTGTACGATAGTGTAGGCAGGGAATTTAAGGAGAGCTCTAGCCCAGTCTGGATTTGCTTCCGTCGCTGTATTTGACCTTGCCCTTTGTAACTACAATGTACTTGTGAAGAGCATGGGCCCGGGGTGAAGCTGCCCAGTTGTGAGCCTCAGTCATTTCAGTGAACAGCTGGGCAACTGTGGACAAGTTGCTTAACTTCTCAGAACTTCAAATCTCATTTGCAAAATGCGAAAAACAGTAGTGCCTGACTCTTGAGGTTTTTTGAGCTTTGAATGACACACAAAGTTCCTAAAATAGTGCCTGGTAAATGCTTCAGAGCCAGTAGCTGCAATGGCAGCAACAATATTTGTAGCAGTAACAGTAGGAGTGAAATAGAAATCTTCCCTCCTTTTGTTGACTAGGTGAAAGCTGCTCAGTCCTGTCCGTATCTTTGTGACCCCATGGACTATACAGTCCATGGAATTCTCCAGGCCAGAATACTGAAGTGGGTAGCCTTTCTCTTCTCCAGGGGATCTTCCCAACCCAGGGATTGAACCCAGGTTTCCTGCATTGCAGGTGGATTCTTTACCAGCTGAGCCACCAGGGAAGTCCAAGAATACTGGAGTGGGTAGCCTATCCCTTCTCCAGCAGATCTTCCTGACCCAGGAATCAAACGTGGGTCTACTGCATTGCAGACGGATTCTTTACCAACTGAGCTATCAGGGAAGCCCTTTGTTGACTGAGATGACTTCTTAAATGGAAGCTCAAAGATCTGGGAAGAAAAAAAAATTTTCCTGTTTCCTTATTCTCATATTAGGAGTGTTGAGAAGTCCAAATAAAGTGTTTTTGGCTAATCACAACTGCAGATTGGTCCAAGCCAACTGTGAAAGGGTTTGATCTGCTTTCTCACTCAGTTTAATTATGAAAATAACAGAAGCATAAGTAGAAGGCCTGCTTTAAGATTTCTTATTATAAAAATGTGTACATATGAAAATTTATAAAATAGAAATAGCCAAAGAATACCAAGTTTAAAAAAATCCCATTCCTTAATTCAGCAAATAGTCATTGAGCATCATGATGCCAGTACCATGTTAGCATCAAGATGTGCTGAAAACTGGGGACAGAGTGGTGAATAAGACCACATATTTGTCCTGTGGAGCTTATGTTCTAGGGGGAAATCAGCAATTCAAAGATTATCACTGGTAATATTTTTGGACACATATTCACTTTTTTATATGTATATGTATCTATATATATATATACACACAAATATATATGTATATGTATCTATATGGGCTTCCTGGTGGCTCAGACTGTAAAGAATCTGCCTGCAATGAAGGAGAAGTGGGTTTGATCTCCGGAATAAGGAAGATCCCCTGGAGAAGGGAATGGCTACCCACTCCAGTATTCTTGCCTGGAGAGTTCCATGGACAGAGGAGCCTGGAGGGCTGTAGTCCATGGGGTCACAGAGTCGGAAATGACTGACTAACACTTTGACTTTTTGTATATCTATATATCACCAAACTTTGTAAATTTATGAAGCATACATATGTGTATATGTTCATTCTATTTGTTAATCTAATTTTTTTCATCCAAATAGTATATGATGAACTTCCTTCTATAAAAAAGTACTCTTCTGAAAATATTTTTAATGATTGCATAATATTCCACTATATGGCTATACCAAACTTAGTTAACCAATTGGGTTTTTGTACCTTTAGTCTTTCATTATTACAGAAAGTCTCCAAGGGACTCTTTACATCTTTGGGTACATCCTTGATTACTTCCTTACTACTTGGTCCAGTTGTGGAATAGTAAAAAGGTTATGCAAAATTTTAATATCTCTTATTTTTGTTTTGTGATGTCAAAGTATACAGATCTCCTATCTCCTACATTATTGAGGTTATTTGGATATTGCAATCACTGATGAAGAAAAGGGAGTCATGGCTTCCTTTCCAGTGCCTTTTGTATTTCATCATACCCACCAGAGCTATATAATTACCTAAGTATTCATTGGTAAAGTAAATCATTAATTTGTAGAACCTGAGCACTGTAGAAGACTTCAAAGTTGCAAATGTACCAAAATAGATTTTATAGATCCATACATGTAACATGAATAACTTCCTTTCAACTGTAAAATGGATATTATTCCAACTGGGATAATATCCAGACTTATTTTTCACAAATATTATCAGCCAATAATTCTTAAACAGTTGTGTTTGTGGACTGATCTGTAATCATGGAATGAGGACCTTGAAGGTTAAACTTAATATGCCTTTTCCAGAGGCATGAATCCTTTTTTCCCCCTATTCATTTGCTGTTTTATAAATTAATCACATCTCTGCAGGTTTTATGATAGATAAGTAAGCCACAATAGATTATGGTTGAAATTTTACATAAGAACCTAACTTTTGGATAGTGTTTACTTATCAATTACTTTTTTTTTCAGATTTGGATCCTACAAAGAGGGGCACAACTTTGAGAACAACCATCATTTTCATATGAGTACTCCCAAATACTTTCTATAAACTATTTAAAACAAGAATTCACTGACTGAACAAGCCCAAGGAAGAGAAAACTATTATAAGAAGAAGAGATGAACTAAAGTGGGAAGATACACACAAAAAACCCCCTCAATTTTGGAAAAATACAATATCTACCCAGTGGGAAATTCTATCAGTATAATGTATGTGCTAAGTCGCTTCAGTTGTGACCGACTCTTTGCAACCCCATGGACCATAGCGCGCCAGGCTTCTCTGGCCAGGCAAGAATACTGGAGTGGTTTGCCATGCCCTCCTCCAGAGGATCTTCCCAACCCAGGGACTGAACCTGAATCTCTTTTTTTTTTTTTATTTTATTTTTTTTTAAACTTTACATAATTGTATTAGTTTTGCCAAATATCAAAATGAATCCGCCACAGGTATACATGTGTTCCCCACCCTGAACCCTCCTCCCTCCTCCCTCCCCATACCATCCCTCTGGGTCGTCCCAGTGCACCAGCCCCAAGCATCCAGTATCGTGCATTGAACCTGGACTGGCAACTCATTTCATACATGATATTTTACATGTTTCAATGCCATTCTCCCAAATCTTCCCTCCTTCTCCCTCTCCCACAGAGTCCATAAGACTGTTCTATACATCAGTGTCTCTTTTGCTGTCTCGTACACAGGGTTATTGTTACCATCTTTCTAAATTCCATATATATGCGTTAGTATACTGTATTGGTGTTTTTCTTTCTGGCTTACTTCACTCTGTATAATAGGCTCCAGTTTCATCCACCTCATTAGAACTGATTCAAATGTATTCTTTTTAATGGCTGAATAATACTCCATTGTGTATATGTACCATAGCTTTCTTATCCATTCATCTGCTGATGGACATCTAGGTTGCTTCCATGTCCTGGCTATTAAAAACAGTGCTGCGATGAACATTGGGGTACACGTGTCTCTTTCCCTTCTGGTTTCCTTGGTGTGTATGCCCAGCAGTGGGATTGCTGGATCATAAGGCAGTTCTATTTCCAGTTTTTTAAGGACTCTCCACACTGTTCTCCATAGTGGCTGTACTAGTTTGCATTCCCACCAACAGTGCAAGAGGGTTTCCTTTTCTCCACACCCTCTCCAGCATTTATTACTTGTAGACTTTTGGATCGCAGCCATCCTGACTGGCGTGAAATGGTACCTCATAGTGGTTTTGATTTGCATTTCTCTGATTATGAGTGATGTTGAGCATCTTTTCATGTGTTTGTTAGCCATCTGTATGGCTTCTTTGGAGAAATGTCTATTTAGTTCTTTGGCCCATTTTCTGATTGGGTCATTTATTTTTCTGGAGTTGAGCTGTAGGAGTTGCTTGTATATTTTTGAGATTAGTTGTTTGTCAGTTGCTTCATTTGCTATTATTTTCTCCCATTCTGAAGGCTGTCTTTTCACCTTGCTAATAGTTTCCTTTGATGTGCAGAAGCTTTAAGGTTAATTAGGTCCCATTTGTTTATTTTTGCTTTTATTTCCAATATTCTGGGAGGTGGGTCATAGAGGATCCTGCTGTGATGTATGTCAGAGAGTGTTCTGCCTATTGAACCTGAATCTCTTATGTCTCCTGCAATGGCAGGCGGGTTCTTTACCACTAGCACCACCTGGAAGCCTATCGATATAACATATGTTGCTAAATACAAGCATTTTTCCAAATTGTTTTTCTTAATTTTTTAAATAAAAAAATAGAATGTGGGGTAATCTAAGGAAGTTTTACTGTGAGAGAGAAAATAACAAAAATGTCTTAAGTTTTTAATCCTTAAAAATAGGAAATGGATTTTTTTTTTTTTTTTAATGAGCTGGAAGGATTACTTACAAAAATCAAGCAGCCTTAAATCCCTCTTGGGACAAAGCAGGGGGAAAATCTTTAAAGATTAAGTCTAATTGTTAGAAGAATACTGTGTACATACAGCTGCTGAGTCAGCAGCTGCAGCATGCCTATCGCCATCCTGCCCTGAGCTATGATAGAATCATGTCTCTACTCTGTATTTACATCCCTTCCTGGCTGTACAGGACATACTCCCTTGATGTCTCTACTCAGGGCACACTCCATTAATGTCTCCATTCAGGCCACCAGCTGTCAGGGAACACATCTCTGCACACAGAGGGGTCCCACAGAGAATTTTCTTTCCACTGCCAAGCAGGTGGGTGATGGGGAGAATTCAGCCCAACAGCATCATCTCCACAGGGTACAGTGATTTGAGTGTTGCCTAGGAAGGTACACATACATCTTAGAACTGGAGAGGACCCTGCGTGTTTGATATTTGGGAGCAGAGATAAAGATTATAAGAGAATTTCCAGAAGTTCGATGTCACAACCTAAGGAGGTTCCTTGGATCTATTTAATTGAACAGTATTGAGCACATGGCCATATGTGAAACATGATGTCGCTATGATGGTTTTAAAAATATGTCCACAAGTGATTTGGTACTTTCTTCAAAAGGTGGGACCTAATTGGCCTCTTTTTGAGGGTGGGGTAAACTTAGTGACTCATTTCTTTTCTTTAAAAAATTTTTTTTAAATTGGAGGATAACTACTTTACAATGTTGTATTGGTTTCTGCCATACATCAGCAGAATCAGCCATAGGTACAGACATGTCCACTCCCTCTTTAACCTGCCTCCCACCCCCACCCACTCCCACCCCTCTAGGTTGTCACAGAGCACCAGGCTGAGCTCCCTGGACTATACAGCAACTTTCCATTAGCTATCTTTTTTACGCATGGTAATGTATTTCATGGGTGCTCTCTCAATTCATCCCACCCTCTCCTACCACTGCTATGTCCATAAGTCTATTCTCTATGTCTAAGACTCTATTCCTGCCCTGCAAATAGGTTTATCAGTACCATTTTTCTAGATTACATATATATGTGTTAATATACGATACTTGTTTTATCTCTGACTTACTTCACTCTGTATAACAGGCTGTGACTCACTTCTGGTGAAGCCAGGTGCCACGTTATGAGCAGCCCTGTAGAAAGGTGGGGACGAATCAAGGTTTCTTGCCAACAGCCGTGGCAATGAGTCACCTTCCACCTCCAGCACCAGCTAAACCTTCAAATTGTATTTCAACCCCTGTTCACATCTTGACTGTAACTCACGAGAAACCCAAGTCTAACCACCTGGCTTAGCTGCTCCTAAATCTCTGACAGATAATAACTGTTGTTTTAAAGCCATCTGTGCTTAGGTCTTCTTCAACTTATGATAGGGTTATGTCCCCCAAAAACCCATGTAAATCAAAACTGCATTTAATAATCTAACCTACCAAACATCATAGCTCAGTCTATCTTAAAGGTACTCAGAGTTTTAGCCTACAGTTAGCCTAGAGTTGTGCAAAATCACCTAACAGTGGTTAGATTCCAGACTGAGTCTGAATGCCTGAAAACCAGGAGTGCTGAGGGCTTGAAAAGGTCAGTGTTCCAGCTCAAGTAATCAGGAAGGAAGAAAAAAGGGTGAATTCCTCCTGCCTCCACCTTTTGTTCTATTTTAGGCCCTCAATTGATAGGATGATGCTCACCTAACACTGGAGAGGGCAATTTAGTGTGCCCATGGATTCAAATGCTAATCTAATTCAGAAAATGCTCAAAGACATACCCAGAAATTATATTTACTTTGGGTACCCTGTGGCCAGTTGACATGTAAAATTAACTATCCCACTGACATGACTTGGGTTGTTTTTTTTTTCAATTGTGGCTTCCTGAGGCTTGTCCCAATTCTACTAAGTAAGACTTTTTACTTTAACAAGATCCATAGGTGATATGTGTTCACATTAAAGATCGAAAGTCCCTGATTTTGGTGGCCCCGCAAAATCTCAAACTCTGAACTGAGATGAAGGTGATTCTTGATGGCTCATGCCCCTTGACACCTGGCAAAACAAGTAAATAAAGTAAAATACGATGAATAATCCTCTTATGAGGAAGATAACAGATCTCAAAAGATTTCAATAAATAATTTTTTCATATACAATGTCTAGTACACAGTCAAAGATGACAGAGCACATAGAAGATAAGACACCATAATCCATGATCGGCAGAAATAACAGACGAAAGGAAACAGACTTACTGATGTGGATTCCAGCTTGTGGATGAAGCACAAGCTGCAATCAAGATTGCCAGGAGAAATATCAATAACCTCAGATATGCACATGACACCCTTATGGCGGGAAGCGAAGAGGAACTAAAGAGCCTCTTGATGAAAGTGAAAGAGAAGAGTGAAAAAGCTGGCTTAAAGCTCAACATTCAAAAAACTAAGATCATGGCATCCGGTCCCTCATGGCAAATAGATGGGGAAACAATGGAAACAGTAAGAAACTTTATTTTCTTGGGCTCCAAAATCACTGCAGATGGTGACTGCAGCCATGAAATTAAAGACACTTGCTCCTTGGAAGAAAAGCTATGACCAACCTAGACAGCATATTAAAAAGCAGAGATATTACTTTGCTGACAAAGGCTCATATAGTCAAAGCTATGGTTTTTTCCAATAGTCATGTATGGATGTGAGAGTTGTACCATAAAGAAAGCTGAGCATCGAAGAACTGATGCTTTTGAACTGTGATGTTGGAGAAGACTCTTGAGAGTCCCTTGGACTGCAAGGAGATCAAACAGTCAATCCTAAAGGAAATCAGTCCCGAATATTCACTGGAAGGACTGATGCTGAAGCTGAAGCTTGAATACTTTGGCCACCTGATGTGAAGAGCTGACACATTGGAAAAGACCCTGATGCTGGGAAAGATTGACGGCAGGAGGAGAAGGGGACAACAGAGGATGAGAAGGTTAGATGGCATCTCTGACTCAATGGAAATGAGCTTGTGCAAGCTCCAGGAGTTGGTAATGGACAGGAAAGCCTGGCATGCTGCAGTCCTTGAGGTTGCAAAGAGTCAGACATGACTGAGTGACTGAACTGAACTGAGGTATGGGATTTATCAGATATAGACCATAAAGCAACGATGCTTCCCGTGTTCAAGGGCTTAAACGCTAAGCTTGAACATTCCAGCAGGAAAATTATACTTTTGTAAAACTATGCAGAGTGACACAGCCCATTTGAAAAAGAAAAGTTCTAGGACTCAAAAATACTATAAAAATACTCTACACAAATACACTGAAATGAAGAATTCAGTGAACTGCTTTAGCATCAGAACCATACAAATATCTGAAGAGCTGGGAGATAGGTCTGAAGGCATTCAGGTTCACCAACGGAAGGCTCCCATGGAATAAGGATAAGGGGAAAATTCCAGCGCAACTGCTTAACATTTGCAAAGACACTATCTTTGTTCTCCATTTAAACAGACACATATTTAATAATCTCTTTATACCTTCACACCATAGTGTGCTTTGTGCAAGTATACATCTTTAACTAGTTGTAACAAAAAGTTCATGGAACCCTGATAGTATGTAATTCCCCTTAACCTGATAATGATCATTCCAATGCAAGTCCAGAAATTCAGAGAACCTCTAACTAGCTCAGCCTTACAGATGCTTGCTGTTGCTGAATCCTGGGGTAAAGTAAAGGCCCCAATGTTTTGAGTGGGGTGAGGATGTGGCTAACCACAGTTTCTCTGATGACTGAGCCCTTCTGAGAAGACTCATCTTGGAGTAGGAGGCTGATGCTGGTTGTAAACTGGGGTAGGGATGGAGAGGGAAGGTTGCCATCCTGAGACTCAGGAGACTGCTTTGGCGACTTTGATAATGTAAATGCACTTGAAATGATTGGTAAATGGGTATAATATGTCAATCCAGCAAAATATAATATGTTTTTAGTTCTCCTTACTTTAAGGGTTTCTGGGGAAATCTATAGACCTGGCTCCTCTTCACATCCAGCTTACTGGGTAGAGAAGATATACAGATTCTTTATGTTTGCACTGTTTCCTAGCAGAGTAAAACACAATATAAAGTTTTCTGGGTTTTTTTTTCCTAATTTGTTTTTTTGAAATAACAGAAAATCTCTAAGGGTAACTCTGTAAACATTTTCTAACATTTCTGGCAATTTTTCACCTACATTTTTTCTTTCCTTTTAAAGACTGAGCTTGCAAGCAAGACAACAAATGCGTTCCCCCCCCCACCCCAGATTCCTTTTAAATTTAAGATGAGAATATACTTGTTTCTTGAATAAGCCCTTAAGGGAACAGGTACAATGGATTGAGTGTTTTTGTCTTCCCCAAATTCATATGTTGAAATCGTAACCTCCAATGTCATGGTATTAGAAGGTGAAGTCTTAAGAGGTCATAAGGTCATGAAGGTGGAGCCTGCATGAAAGGAATTAGTGCCCTCCTAAGAGCCAAAGGAGTGTTCTCTCTCTCTTGCCTCCACCATGTGAGGATACAAGGAGAAGAAAGCCACCTGCAAAACCAGGAAGAGGCTGTCACCATACACTGGATCTGCTGACACCTTGATTTGGTACTTCCCACTATGTGAGAAACACTTGTTTTTTAAGTCACTCAGTCCATTGTAATTTGTTATAGCATCATTAACTGACCAAGAGAACAGGTCTGATAATACAGTGACTGTACAGTCTATAGATTGAAGAGGATAGAGTCCCATGTGGGGAACGGAAACACCCAAATCTCTCCCCCTACTTTACAGTGGACATATACTCTTAACAGCCAGTGTCTCCTCCACTCTGAAGACCAGGCTCTCCTTTTTTTCCCTGCTTTCTCTCCAATCGATTTTCTCATTTCTCATTTGTTTTTGAATTCTACTATACTTTTTAAATGATCAAGTGGATTCTGAGGATAATGGAAGAGAATAGAAATAAGAAAAGTGCTGACTTGCTGTATTGTGGAGTGGTAAAGATAAATACCACTGTATTGTAGAGTGGTAAAGATTAAAGATAAAATAAGATAAAATTTATTTTATACAGCTGGGTCAGTAGTTATTTCAATTTCAGTGTATTTGGGAAGCATCCGATTATTTTAGCCATAGCTTCTTATGAGCTAATAATTTAGTCTCTCTCTCCCTTTCTTGCTGTCTTAGTTAGAACACTTTAATCAGTACCAAGGAACTCTGAATTAATGCCTTGAGCTACCTCATTATGTGAGTAGCTAATAGGAGCAGTAACACAGTCAAGTTATTTCAGAGTAAAGACATTAAAGAAGACTCTAGAAGGGGAACCACCTAGTCAAACATTGACTGATAACACAAATAATCAGACAACCTTAATAGACTATAACTTTTCTCTGCACTCAATGCGTAGGCATAAGAGGCAATTCCTAAGAACATATGCCCCTTTCAGAATCCTGAAATTGATAATCACAGGGCTGGAAGGGAACCTAGAGATCATGTAAATTAGTTCTCTTTTCAGATGACAAAATGAATTCAGAAGCTAGGTGCCTACACAAGGACATAGCTAAGTAACAGAAAAGCTGAAACAAGAACACAGTTTTCTTGACTCCCTGGTTCAGCACTGTGTGTTCCATACAATATCGCCTCCTATAAAATTTGGGATTGAGAGGGGAAATATTTCCAGGGTATATCATGAGTATCTGATGGACAGTCCATGCTTCTACACCATAAAAACTGATGCACCAAATTGAGTTATGTCTGTCTGTCTGCCACACATCTCTAATCACAGATGGTGACCCAATCCTGGACTCACCACCCTACAGGGACATTCCTGACCTTCCACCTGCATCTCTGTTTCTCCTTCCTTTCCCCCCAGGCACCAGAATAGGGCCTATATTACTGGTGGAGGAGATTCCTTTCCCAACCACTTTTTGGACCTCATTTCTTCCTTTCATTCTATTCATCCTGCTCTCAGCAACACCATAGAAACTCTGCTTGACACACCGCCCCCCACACACCCTACCCCACCATCTTGTTGAGACACTCTGAGCAAAGGTAGTCCGAACCCATTTGCTGGCTAACTTCATCACCAGCTTTGCCTGGCTGGCTGGTTGTCTGTTAGAATTCTTCCTTTCCTCTCTTACTATCCTTTACTAATCTACTCCTCCAAGGTCATTCCCTTAAGAAGGCAGGACCTTGTCTTTGTTGGAGGCTGGTGGATAGAGACTCAAGATCTCTCTTGTGGCCAAGAACATTTAGCTTCCTCTGCTCACAGCTGGGCTCCTTCTTTGAGGCAAGTGTCCACCTCTGCCCAGCTTCAGATACAGTGACTTTTTTGAAGAATTAGGCCAACACTTTACAAATATTTTGATGTATGCAGCCCTATAAATAAAAAAAAAGAGCATACACTCTCAATATATTTACTTATAACTTCCATACATGTACTACTATTAACCCATATGTTAAATATAAATAAAACTTAATTGATCTCCAATATTTGGGGGAAAAAATATAAATTGTCACAAATACTCTTTGCAGATTCTCCTTCCTCCCACCACTCCCCAGAACTACTGAAATGGGCAGTGGATGCTCTGGGATCCACACCTGGGATGAGTCTGTGTTCAGTAATAGTAATAATGATTACTGCCACATTTTGAGCCCTGACTATGTACCAGACATGACAAGTCTTTACATAAAATGTCCCACTGAATTTTTTTTTTTTCCCACACCATTCAGCATGTGGGATCTTTAGTTCCCTGACCAGGGATCAAACCCAAGCCCCCTGCAGTGGAAGGGCAGAGTCTAAGCCACTGGACTGCCACTGAAGTCCCCCACTGAAATTTTGCAGGAGCTCCATGTGGTAGGCACACTCAATTCCCAGGTTAATGTTGAAGAACTGAGGCTTAGAGGTGCTGAGCTCTGCCCAACGTTGACACTAGCAAGAGGCAGGGCAGAATTAAAGCCAGGTCTCTCTGACTTGAGGCACACCTTAGGCACTGAGCTGTGCTGCTTCGGGGATGACAGCAAGCTTTTGAGGTCTCTGCTCTGTGCTGAGCACAGGGAGCCAGGACACAGCCTCTGCCCTCGTGAAACTGCCATCCTACTTGGGGTCTGACATCCTGGGAGCTCCCTAGATCTTACTGAAAAGGGTTTGATCAGGCGGAGTGTATGTTATGAGGCTTAAAAAAAAGTTCACAGCATAGAATTGGTTGTAGAAATTTTAAAAAACTTTAAGATGTACAATTATGCAGTATTACAGCACATTTGGAACTCTGTTGCCTCTAAGTCTTGGAATCTTATCATTTATAGCTTTATTTCAATGGGAAAATGTACTCTATTGAAACACTCAACTTATAAGCTTTTTAATAAATTAACTTTTCATGATTTTTTTTAAGAGTTTAGACTTTCCAAACAACATACTAAGACAAAGTTATTATAGCATTTAAGAAAGATCAATGAGAAGCATTGATGAAATTTTCAGATAATTAGAATACCATCTTTGAATACTCTGGTTAATTGAGATCATTGCTTCAAAATACTCTAAGGTGAATATAGTCATTGGAAAAGAAATAACTCCACCAAATTCCTTAATGAAATAAACAAAAGCCTGATGGCATATTCTTTTCCCAGCTGGAAATAACATTAATATCCCTTACTCACAAAGCCCTGCTCCTGCTTCTAAGTTGCTCTGTGCAACCCCATAGACGGCAGCCCACCAAGCTCCCCCGTCCCTGGGATTCTCCAGGCAAGAACAATGGAGTGGGTTACCATTTCCTTCTCCAACGCATGAAAGTGAAAAGTGAAAGTGAAGTCGCTCAGTCGTGTCTGACTCTTAGCGACCCCATGGACTGCAGCCCAACAGGCTCCTCCATCCATAGGATTTTCCAGGCAAGAGTACTGGAATGGGGTGCCATTGCCTTCTCCGCACAAAGCCCTAGCTCCCATCAAAATAAAGAGCTAGAAGCTGAATGTATTTCTCTTCATTTCTACCACAGATACCTGATGGCAATTGACTTTGCATCCCTCAACAGGAATGGCAAATGTCACAAAATTAATTATTGTAAACACCTGTGTTCAGAGACTGTGTTCTTTTATATAATATTGACAAAACATGTTGCTTTGTAGTCTGCAAATCCTTTTGCATCTGCAATTTCTTTTTGGTTATAGCAGTCACCTTTTTTAGCTGATGTCCTAATAATATATTATTGTATAATAAACTATGTCTCATGATTTTGTGGTATTGACCTAAGACAAATAGACTGCCAGATATTTCTCTGGCAAAGATAGGTTTATTCTGGATCAGCAGACAATTGCAATTTGGGGTCTGTGACCACGACAAACCACATGGAAGTCCCCACATGGCAAGGGAAGGAGACCACTTGTATAGAGGAGAAAGGAAGTTGGGAGTGCTATAGTAAACACTCCAAGGCTGAGTCTTGCCGGGAAAGAAGAGGAGTCTTTCTTCTTCCTGTGGGTCTCTGCTATTATCACAGGGCATGAGAGCACCCACTTCTGGTCTCCTCACTTTAATTGTGTGAGTGCCTTAGTTGCTCAGTTCTGTCTGACTCTTTGCCACCCCATGGACTCATGGACTGTAGCCTGCAAAGCTTCTCTGTCCATGGGATCTCCCAGGCAAGAATACTGGAGTGGCTTGCCATTCCCTTGTCTAGGGGATCTTCCCATTCCAGGGATCGAAGTCACATCTCCTGCATTGCAGGCAGATTCTTTATGATCTGAGCCAGCAGGGCAGCCCCACTTTAATTGAGGTTTATTACATTTTTATGGTGGGTTAGAAACTTAGCCAGAACTTAGCTGGACAATCCTTCTGTCCCCTGTGGCACCGTCTGAGTCACTTGCTGGCATATGGATGGTGGCTGGGCTGGACCAGAGGTTCCTGGCCGGCTTTACCCATGTGACTGTATCTTGATGAGGAAGGCTGGAGAGGAGGACTCATCTGAGTCTCTTAGCTGTCCTCTCTATGTTGAGTAGGTGGACTTTATATATGGTGGCTCAGAGCTCCTAAGCGAATATTCCAGGGGATAGAAAATGGAACCTTCCAGAAGACTAAGATGCAGGCTTGGATAGAACAGTCACTTCTGCCATATCCTATTCACCAAAGTAGTTGCTAAATTCAAGGATAGGGGACCAGGACCCCATTTTCAATAGGAAAGGTATGGAAAAGTTGTGTGAGCATCTTTAATCTGCCACAGCTAGATTTCAGGAGTTTTCTTTGCATTTTCTAGATGAGGAAACTAATCCTCAAGCTAATTGAGTTGATTTGACCAGAAGGGCATGTCTAGGAGATGGGGAAGGTGCAACACTGCTCACAACTGCTGATTCCAAGGCCAGTATACCTGTACTGCTGGAGACCTTGCTGGGTTCAAATACATATTTTCTGGTGAATATAATATGCAACCCTTCTTCTTCCTCTTTTTGGCTTCTGAGCCTTTGAAGTATATTGGGGGAATTCAGGACTTTTGAGGACCCAGGCATGTTACCTTAAGTGCCTGCATTTCTGATGGTACATGTGCTCTCTTTTCCCATGGGACCTATTTTCTTCCTACGGCAGGAATGAGATGAGGGCTGAGGGAAAAGGGGGAGTACTTTCTGTAAGAACTGCGGGTCAGGATAATTGTTGTGGTGTCAGATGCTGCTATGAGCCTAGGCTGCCAGTCCCATTATGTTGCGTTCTGAGCAAGCAAGGGGCTCCACCCATGAAAGAAGTGCCATTTAGTTGAGATGAATGGGGGTGAGAAACTAGTCAGGAAATAAACAGTTGTTGGGTGAGGGAATGAGGAGGAGTCATTTCACTGGCCAATAAAAATCAGTCCTTTGGAACCTGGCTTTAAATTGAGACACTAGTTAACAAAAGTCCAAGCACACGTCACGGTACTTCTCCTGTACAGTACAAATGATGTTTTTGAAAAGCACCGCCCAGTACGTGCCATTGGCTCTATTGCTCAGATTTGGTCATGGGAAAATCTGGGGTTTTCTCTGGTCGAAGGCACTTTGTCTTTACTAATAAGCTATGCTTTCACTTTTCTTTATTTCAAAATGTCAAAAGATGCTTCTTTGCCTTTTCCAGTGAAGCAATGGCTATACCAACCCTCTTTTTTCTTACTGCAGCAGAGCCTATTGCTATATTATCCAGTATTACTTTATATTATTAATTATGTAACATATTATCTAATTTATAGTATAGTTATATTGCTATAATAGCCTATTGCTATGGCTTCTATGACGTCTATAGCTTATTGCTGTAGTCGCCTTTAGATTTAAATTTATGCACCAAGTCTTTGCAAATACCTCATCACTCCTCTTCCAAAGTACTGAAAATTGTTTTCTTTACTGAATACAAACCTGTCCTATTTTTTACAAAGCAGCAACATCACTAATGAAATCTACAAAAGCACTTTGGAAATGTACATCAGATGTAAGCAGGGGAAAATTCCCTTCTAAGTGCTTCTGAATGTAACCATGCTGAACAGCATATTGCATACCAGTAGCTCAGGACTTCAAAGTAACAGCAAAATTAAAGTTCAAGCAAAGCATCCTTCACTTGGAACATTTTTGCTCTGTGGATATCAAGTGCCACATGTACTTGCAGTGGCTAGAATTTCCATAAAAGGAACAACAGGAGTGCTAGATTGCATCACCTAAAAGCAATGGTGGCTGTTATCACAAAGGGAAACAAATTAAAGCAGAGGAAAGATGATAGGAGTAGTTAGCTGGAAATGAAAGGCAGAGCGCTTGAGTGCTACCCGGGAGTATTAGTGAGACCCTGAGCTGTGCCCATCTGATGTGTCCCTTTATCATCTCCTTTATCCACAGTGTCTGAGGCTTGGGAAATTTCTGTGATTTATGAAAGTGCCACCAAGCTTCCTTCTCTGCCAGGGAAAGCTACTGTGGCTAAGTTTAGTGTAGTGGTTTCCAAAATGAGTTCTTTCACTCCTGGGGTGCAGGGAAAATATTAGAATTACTATTTAAAAAAAAAATTTATGTGTTTGAGTGTGTGGGGTCTTAGCTGAAGCATGCAGGATCTTACTTGCATCATGCAGCATCTCTCGCTGAGGTGCACGGACTCCAGTTGTGGCATGCGGGCTGTCCTTGCAGTGCTCAGCCTTAGTTGCTCTTAGTTGCATGTGGGATCTTAGTTCTCTGACCAGGGATCAAAACCGAGTCCCTTGCATTTCAACAGATTCTAAATCACTGGACCACCAGGGAAGTCCCTAGAATTACTATTTTATTCCACTGTGTTTTAGTGTTTTAGAATCTCGATTTGGGGGTTATGTTTATAGCAATGCTATTGAAAATGAGGTTCATCACAAGCAGCATTGCTGTCCCCTGGGTTGTTGCTGTTCAGTTGCTCAGTTGTGTCTGACTCTTTGCGACCCCATGGACACCATGGCTTCCCTATCCTTTACTATCTTCCGGAGTTTGCTCAAACTCATGTCCATTGAGTTGGTGATGCCATCCAACCATCTCATCCTGTGTTGCCCGCTTCTCCTCCTGCCCTCAATCTTTCCCAGCATCAGGGTGTTTTCCAGGCCCCTGGGAACCTGCTAGAAATTCAGATCCTTGGGTCTCATCTCAAACCTACTGAATCTCTGCCCCTCTGGAGGTGGGATCCCATGAGCTGTGCTTGAACAAGTTCTCTAGGTGATTCTGATACCCATGAGAGTTCGAAAAGCAAACTGGTTTCTAATGTGGATATTTATTTAAAAAATACACAGAGATGGGAGAGGCACTCAGACATATTTACTGATGGGATGCTCAAACAAAAATGTTGGAAGGCGACGCTGTGATGGAAACCTGCTGACTCAAAAGCCATATACCCTCCTCCCCACCCTTTTTTCTCCCTATATTGCTAATTAAACATGGGTTGGGAAAGGTAGTAAAAATGTAGCCTCTTTCACTTTCTGGATGAACTTAAACAAGTTACTTAGTCACTCTGGAAAATGAAAATAAAGTGAGATGCTTTATCTCACAGGACTGTTAAGGAGAGTTAAATAAGCTTGTGTGTATCAGAAGCATGTAACGAACCTTGAGCACAAAACAGACCCTCAGTTCCTCTTTTCCTATATAGCTGCGGATGCCACAGCATCAGTAGTGTAAGGCCTTCTGTTTGCTAAGATAGATCTATTAGCCCCCAAATACATCAGTATATGTACAAAAGCTAAAAAAAGAAAAAAATCTCCTACAGTCTACAGACTATAACCTTGTATAGTACATTTTGTGATCCCATGCCAATACAGACAGGTGGGGAGGGTAGCAAGTGACTGTACTGAACATGCTTACCCTTTTCAAGTTCAGTCCAGTTCAGTTCAATCGCTCAGTCATGTCTGACTCTTTGCAACCCTGTGAATTGCAGCATCCCAGGCCTCCCTGTCCATCACCAACTCCCAGAGTTCACTCAAATTCATGTCCATCGAGTCAGTGATACCATCCAGCCATCTCATCCTCTGTCATCCCCCTCTCCTCCTGCCCCCAATCTCTCCCAGCATCAGGGTTTTTTCCAATGAGTCAACGCTTCACATGAGGTGCCCAAAGTCCTGGAGTTTCAGCTTTAGCATCAGTCCTTCCAATGAACACCCAGGACTGATCTCCTTTAGGATGGACTGGTTGGATCTCCTTGCAGTCCGAGGGACTCTCAAGAGTCTTCTCCAACACCACAGTTCAAAAGCATCAATTCTTCAGCGCTCAGCTTTCTTCACAGTCCAACTCTCACATCCATACATGACTACTGGAAAAACCATAGCCTTGACCAGACGGACCTTTGTTGGCAAAGGAATGTCTCTGCTTTTGAATATGCTATCTAGGCTGGTCATAACTTTCCTTCCAAGGAGTAAGCGTCTTTTAATTTCATGCTGCAGTCGCCATCTGCAGTGATTTCAAGAGGTGAATGTAATTTTCCCCTGAAACTCCAAGCTGCAAAGAACAGCAATGTCAGTGATGCTGTAGACCGTAGCAGTTCAACATCATGCTGTTGTGAGGAACAGCTAGTAAAATCCATTACTGATCATCCTCTGGAGCAGATATCCCCAACCTTTTTGGCACTAGGGACCAGTTTTGTGGAAGACAAGTTTTTCCACAGACCATGCTGGGGATGGTTTTGGAATGATCTAAGTGCATTTCATTTATTGTGCCCTTTATTATTGTCACATCAGCTCTACCTCAGATCATCAAGCATTAGATCCTGGAGGTTAGGGACTCCTGCTCTAGAAGCAAGTAGCCTCTGACTCAAGTTGTGCGTGTTTCAGCCTGGCAGCTAGATGCAGCCAAGTTAATTCATGAGAGATGATAAAAAGTATTAGCCAAAGTTTATCTCAGAGAGACCCAGGAAATGCGCTGAAACTTTTGTGCTCCTATGAATCACCTGGAGAACTCGTGCAGTTGGCACATTTCTGGGCCTCACTCCCCTTGACTTTTATTCTATCAGTATGTGGTGAGCCTAAGAATGTGTATTGTTAACAAGCTTCCTACGTGATTCTATTTCAAGTGGTCCATGCACAAGAGAATTTATATGCCCTGAATCGCAGATGTTTTAGAACTGATTAGCACTTCAGAGCTCATTTGGTGTAAGATTTCTTAACCTTTTCCCCTTCATGAGAGCCAAGACGATTGTCATTAAGATAAATGCATGACACTTTCTCATTAATATATTCACATCTGACAAAACCACAAAGGTTTGGAACAACTAAAACATGCCATAACTATTAGCAGCAGTGATTCACAGCAGACCGAGGCATCGATAAGATTGTGTCTTACTCAGTTCCCTACCGTGGAATTTAACACTACCTCTCAAGAAAACTTATCAAAATACGAGGGGGAGAGAGAGTAAGTGTTAACAAAGAGGTGACCCTGCATCTGCTCCTGTTTTAGCAATACTAATAATTCATTCGTAATCTTGAGTACTTCATTAGTAACAGATTTCCTAGTGATACAAATCACAATTGAGACACACCGCCGTGGCAGAGCCTGCTAGTTGTCTTTTGATAGTTCTTCTCCTCCATCCTCTGTAAGAACCTCCAGATTTTAGCTGGGCACATGGACAGTGAGGAAAGAATGGCTGTATTTCCCAACTTCTCTTGCAGTGAGGAACGACCATGAGTCTGAGTTCTTGACAAAAGGATCTAAGAGGAGAGAGTGCATGAGACTTCCAGGCAGTCCTTAAAAGGAGAGCATGCCTCTTCTCCTTTCTGTGGCCAGGAATGGGAGGTGAGCTCTAAAGGACCACTTTGGACTATAATGGGGAAAGTATGTGTGGAGGGTGGCAGAGGAAAAAAGTGAGGAGAAGGAGCTGGAGATCTGCAGTGCTAAGAAATCCAGGCACTAGCCTTGAGAGTGACCTTAGACCATGAGGGAGAGTCCAGGTGTAGGTAAAAATGACTGTGGCTGCAATGAGGTGTTGAGGTGGATTCAGGAAGGAATGCAGGGAGGTCTCCACTTCCTGTCTTTAGTCTGTTCAGGCTGCCGTAGCAAACTGTCTAGCTTAAGCAGCAGACACTTATTTCTCACCCTTCTGGAGGCTGGGATATCCAAGATCAGGATGCTAGTAGATTTGGTTCTTGGTGAGGGCCCTCTGCTGGGCTTGCAGACGGCTGACTTTTCACTGTATCCTCATATGGCTATAAGAACACTAATCCCATCATAGGTCAATCTTGGGATACATGGTTCTGAATGAGCAGGTGTTAAAATAATTTGAGTTTAGATACTTTATGTTGCACGTTACAGTCTGGCAGTTAATCTATTCTGTGAATCACAATACAGGGTTTTTGTTTGTTTGTGGGGTTTTGTTTTGTTTTTTTTTGCAGATTATGGTTTCCATTTCTCATTACAGTATCTCACATAGTGCCCTGCTACTACTAAGTCACTTCAGTCGTGTCTGACTCTGTGCGACCCCATAGACGGCAGCCCACCAGGCTCCCCAGTCCCTGGGATTCTCCAGGCAAGAACACTGGAGTGGGTTGCCATTTCCTTCTCCAATGCATGAAAGTGAGAAGTGAAAGTGAAGTCGCTCAGTCGTGTCCGACTCTTAGCGACCCCATGGACTGCAGCCCACCAGGCTCCTCCATCCATGGGATTTTCCAGGCAAGAGTCCTGGAGTGGGGTGCCATCGCCTTCCACACATAGTGCCCTAATGGGCACTCAATATGTTCGGTTGAATGAATTAGTAAATTAATTATTAAAAGTAAATCAAGACTAAACTAATAGTCCAAGTACACGCATCCTTAGTCACTCAGTTGTGTTCAGCTCTTTTTGACTCTGTGGACTGTAGCCCCCTCCCTGGCCAGGTCCCTCTGTCCATGGGGATTATCCCAGCAAGAATACTGGAGTGGGCTGCCATTTCCTCCTCTAGGGGATATTTGCAATCCAGGGATCAAACCCTCATCTCCTGTGGTTCCTGTATTGGCAGCCAACTTCTTTACCCACTGAGCCACCTGAGAAGCTCAATGGCCCCCGTATCTACACACAAAAGCATATGGCAGTGGTACTTAAAATAAAAATGCACATTCCTGAGGTCACCCCCTAGATATTGTGATTAAGTAGGTCTGGATTTGGGGCCAGGTGATTCTGATGCTAGTGGTCCACAGTTTTCACTGGTGGGCTGGTGATAAAGTGGGCTTAAGATGTTAACAAGGGGAAGGAAACACAACCTTACAGGTATCTTTAAGACTTGGTTAAACAGGATTGATAATTAAACTAAGGGCTTCCCAGATGGCTCAGTGGTAAAAAAATCTGCCTGCCAAGCAGGATACCTGGGTTCGATCCCTGGGTCATATTCAGTATGATTGAGCATGCACATATACACACACAATTGAACTAAAGAAATCAAGAGTTATGTTCCCTTCAAAATAAGCTGGCTGATAGAAAAGGAAGCACAGTGACTTGTATGCCTACACATACAACACACCTGCTAAAAAATCCATGTATCTTTATGTACACAGTGATGAGCACTCAGCTGAGAATTAAAGGAAAGAGAAATAGAAGTGATATTGTCATGGTAGAGCACTTCAGATTACAGTGTCTTCATAGCGTTAGCTGTGTCACTAGGTTCTTATTAGTAATAATAAAATGCCTAAATTTGAATGCTTCATTATGTTTTCTATTGAGGTGAAATTATCATAAGATCAAATTAAACATTTTAGAGTGAACAATTCAGTGGCATTTAGTTCATTCACAATGTTGTACAACTATCACCTCTATCTAGTTCTAAAACAGTTTTATCACTGAACAGTAAAGTCCTGTATCCATTAAGCAGTATACCTAGGAGTAGAATTGCTGGGTCATATGACAATTCTTGGGGCTTCCCTGGTCAAGTATCTGCCTGCAATGCAGGAGACCGGGGTTTGATCACTGGGTTGGGAAGATCACCTGGAGAAGGGAATGCCTACCTACTCTAGTGTTCTTGCCTGGAGAATCCCCATGGACAGAAGAGCCTGGCGGGCTACAGTCCATGGAGTCACAAGGAGTCAGACACAACTGAACAACCAACTTTATTATTTTTTTATGATAATTCTGTTTAGATTTTTGAGGAACTTCCAGACTATTTCCTGCAATGGCTGAACCATTTTATATCCCCACCAGAAAAAGATGAGAGCTCCAGTTTCTCCACATTCTCTTCCACACTTTTTACTTTTTTTTTTTTTTTTAATTATAGCTATCCTAGTGGATACAAAGTGGTATCTCATTGTGGCTTTGATTTGCATTTCCCTAATTTCTAAAGGAGATCAGTCCTGGGTGTTCATTGGAAGGACTGATGCTAAAGCTGAAACTCCAATACTTTGGCCACCTCATGTGAAGAGTTGACTCATTGGAAAAGACTCTGATGCTGGGAGGGATTAGGGGCAGGAGGAGAAGGGGACAACAGAGGATGAGATGGCTGGATGGCATCACCGACTCGATGGACATGAGTTTGAGTGAACTCTGGGAGTTGGTGATGGACAGGGAGGTCTGGCGTGCTGCGATTCATGGGGTCACAAAGAGTTGGACACGACCGAGTGACTGAACTGAACTGAATGACTAATGGTGTGGAGCATCTTTTCATCTGCTTCTTGGTCATTTGTGTATCTTATTTGGAAAAATGTCTATTTAAATTCTTTGCCCATTTTAATATTTGGGTGACTGTGTTTTTGAATTTTAAGCATTTAAAAAAATACATTCTGTATACCAATTCTTGTTAGATATGTGAATCAAAAATATCTCCCCAATCTGTAGGCCATATATTTTTTAAAAATTTATTAATTAAAAGTTTATACTAACATAAATTTCACTCCCTTGTGTTCTGATGTGCTTTCATGAGTGGAAAACAGGGCCACCTGCATATATACAAATCTATGGTATAATATTGCCTTACTCCTGATGTTAATAAGTTTGTGGGAACAAATCGCTGGTGGGAACATATTTTTCAGGTGTATCATGGCAAAAAAAAAAAAAAAAAAAAAAAGACTGAAAATTGCTTTTCTAGACCAAAGGTCCAGATTCAAGAATAGGATGATGTACACTGATTCCTGTGTACCAAAAACTGGTTCTGAGGTATGAAACAACAGCGGGACGGAGACCAACTAACATGACATGTAGGAAGTCTCCTCAGCCATGCTAAGCTCGCTGTTCCTCAACCCCTGAGTCTTGAGACAGTGAAGAAAAGCAATCTAATTCTCCAGTTCCTATTCCCCATGTTGGCTCATTCAGCAGTCTCCGTAGAACAGAGTGCATTCAAGCATTAGAGTTTGGCTTATAAAAAGGAGACATGAATCTCAAAAAGCCTCAAATACCAGATTAAAAAAAAAAACCAAAACAACAAAACTAATAGCAGCAGTGGTAGCATGAGCTATACCATGAAGCTGAAATGGTTCAGGCCCTGGAGCTGGGAGGGAAGGAAGAATGACTGCCCTTAATTTGAGAATAAAACGAAGACCAACGGGAAAGCAGACTGTTCCTGGCTCATAAAACCACAGAGGAACTCAAGTTTCCTGACACTTCCAGACAGGGCTCTAGCAGATATTAAGGAAAGTGAAAGGAAAGTGAAGTTGCTCAGTCATGTCCAACTCTTTGCGACCCCATGGACTGCAGCCTCCCAGGCTCCTCCATCCATGGGATTTTCCAGGCAAGAGTACGGGAGTGGGTTGCCATTTTCTTCTCCAGGGCTAGCAGATATTAAGCACAGAGTAAAAACTATCTTTAACATTCAACTATAGACTTTCAGGGGCCTCCCTGGTGACTCAGTGGTAAAGAATCCACCTGCCAATGCAGGAGATGTAAGACATGTGGGTTCGATCCCTGGGCTGGGAAGATCCTCTGGAGGAGGGCATGGTGACCCACTCCAGTATTCTTGTCTGGGAAATCCCACAGACAGAGGAGCCTGGTGGGCTTCAGTCCACAGGGCTGCAAAGATTTGGACATGACTGAAGCAACTTAGCATGCACACATGTATAGACTCTCATATCTGGAATGTGCTTCATCTTAAAGGGGGCCCACTGACATGAAGCATGCAGAGACAGAGTAAAAATCGCTGATTCTTCCTTATGAAATGAATCCCACTGGCTCCCCACAGCCAAACTCTAATAGACACATCAGAGCTCTCTATCAATATAAGTATAAACTGGAGGCTGTATGCTCAGAGGCAGTAGAAACCATGGATGAACTTGGTGGGTGATGACAAAGGTACAGAAAAGCCACTGTATCCTCTAATTCTTTACCACATCTTCCAGTCCTAGTGGAAACAAAGATCACCAGCAGATTAAACAACCCTTGATGGATGAAATATTTATTGAGTTTCTAAATAATGTGCTGGAGACAGCGCTAGAACATCAAAGACAGAGCTCCTATTCTGAAGGTGAGGCGGCCACACAGAGTAGAGGTTTCCCAGATGGGAGGATGGGGCATGGCAGAGTGAGGAGGCCTGCTGGACTTGGGAGGAAGGAGAGATGGTCCAGCTTGGCTCTGAGTCAGAACTCTCCTGATTGCAAGTGACAGAAACCTAACTTGAATTGCAAAGAGGGAATGTATGGTCAGGACAGCAATCCCTTGGAAGGGTAGGGGATCTCTCAGGCTTCAGAAGCAATTGGAGTCAGGGACTAGATAGCCGTCAAGACAAGGTCAGTGCACAGGCTTGTGTCTGAAAAAATTCTTCCCCCCAACTTAGTTTATCTACTGCTCACTGGAGACCCAGGTTCAATCCCTGGTCAGGAAGATCCACTAGAGAAGCGAATGGCAACCCACTCTAGTATTCTTGCCTGGAGAATTCCACGGACATGGCTGGCAGGCTACAGCCCATGGGGTTCCAAAGAGTTGACATGACTGAATGACTTTGCATTTTCACCTTCACCTTCATTATTCATGTGTCCAGTCACTTCCTCAGGAAAGCCTCCACTCCCCCTGCTCAGCAGCCTGACTGAATCACACCCAGAAAGCTGGCTGGATTTATTCAAGTCTTTGGGGGTCAATTGGCAAAAGGTGACCCTTTTGAGGGGACAATGCCAGTGTGTGAAGAATAGGGTCTCCTGCCTCTTGGCACATACAGCTTCACACCAGGCCCCATGGCTTGGTTAGGAGACTCCAGGTGGGGTTTCAGCCCCCTTCCCTCCTTGGCAGTACAACTTCATGCCGTGTACAAGCTAGCCCATCTGCTGTGGACCCCGCAGTCCTCATCTAGTTTGGCTGGCACCTGGAGACCCCAGTCTTTCTGTTGAGCCTCTCCTCAGAGACCGCGGCCATCCTCAGTGAGGGATGACGCCATTGGCCAGTCAAGGGAGAGACTAAATTGGCACTGTCTGAGAGGGAGTTGGAAAACCAAAGAAGTAAAGTGATGTGGTGCTCACATACACAAAATACAAAACCCAAACCAAAACCCTGTATTCTACTGTGTGTTCTCAGAAGACTGTTCCTTTTCTCCTTACCTACTTGTCAAAATAACAGTTTTACTTTGCTTGCATGATTATTTAAGGAATGTCTCCCTTGCAAACTTGTAAGCTCAACAAGGACAGCAATTGGGTCTGCTTTTGCCCAACATGTGATTCCAAGGGCCCAGCAGTGTCTGGCACATGGAAAGTCCTTAATAAATAATGTTTGTTTCATGAATAAATGGATGAGCAAACAAATGAGTGTGTGTTTCTTTATTTCTCTGGGACTGGCTTTTTTTTAATGAGCAGGGGGCTATGCCTGCTGGCAGCTTATAAGTCCACAGACAAAGAAGGCTGCTGCTTCTTCTGATTTTTAGAATTCCAGGGAAGGATGCTAGCTGGCCCAATTGAGATCACATGTCCACTGTGACATGTGATGGGAGCACCCTGACAGGCAATTCCTCTCCAAGCTGTTTGGTGAATGGTGGAGTGAGCAGTTCCCCAAAAGAAGAGGAGGCCCTTGCTAGCGAAAGAGGGGAAGGCTAGACAGAAATAACTCTGATGGCCCCCACACCGCTGTGGACTTGCCCTGGGCCGGTCACTTGTGTCTTTGTTTCCTCACCTGTGAAATGAGGGAATGAGCTGAGCTCATCTCTGAGATCATCCAGCCCAATGTTCTATTCCCTTTTGTTCTGGTTCTGTTTCCTTCTGCCAAATTCTGTCCCAGTGCTACAGGTGTTAAGTGGAAAAAGACATGACTGTGGGCAGCCTCAGTCAAGCAAGGCTTAATGGAGGTGAGCTTTACACTTAGGGGGACAGGCAGGGGAAGCAGGGATGGCATCTCAGGCGAGGGGCTGGCTGGGGCAGGATGTTAGGGATTGGTATTGAGCCATTTGTTTGCCAGAAGTCTTCCTTTTTTTTTAAAGAGTAAATATCTTTGTAAGGGATACCATGTTAACTCACCTGTATTTTCTCCTGAATTAGCTTATCCAAGAACAGCAAGCCATTCATCCACAAGGATCTGAGGGAATGAGACACTGGACAGGTAAGTTTTGATAATCAAAATAGATCCTGAGTACAAGCATCTCTTGCATGTATGAATTAGGCTGATCATCGTGGGGTCGATGTATACAGCTGACCCTCGAACAGCATGGTTTGAACTACACAGGTCCATTTTTATGTGGTTTTCAATAAATATACCAAAATATACTTGTAGAACACCATGTACAAGACTTGTATTGAAGTGGATAGCCTTTCTTTATGTAGCTAGGCATAAGGTGAGTGATAGTTAATATAAAATTAATAGTTGTCTTACTGTTTTATAACTTTGCTTTCAAAGAATTACATTACTGTAAAGTATGTTTCTCTCTCTCATAATTGGAGACACTGAATATCATCCTATCATCACAGGTAAGTGGTTTTTTAAAAATACGCTGCAATGTTTCCGACACTGTATTATGAATATGACACTATGTGCCATCAAAATTTTGTAATGATTCATTCACAGTGTATATGTTAGGTACTGGGAAGCAATCACATGGATTACACAAGCTACATGGACATGGACTTGGGCAAACTCCGGGAGGCAGTGAGCGACATGGATGCCCAGCGTGTTGCAGTCCATGGGGTCGCAAAGTCGGACACGACTTAGCGACTGAACAACAACAGCAACAAGCTACATTAAAGCAATCATACTGTTGCTTCTTCATTACCAATAATATGAACTTATTTTTCACATTATCTCTTCCTTTTTTGATGTCTAGTGTTAGTAATATATAACATTTATAGCACTTTGTATCATATTAGACAATATTGATGTCAATACTAACAGATGACTCATAAAGCATAAGGTTACAGTACTGATACAGTATAGTAAATATATTTTCTCATCCTTATGATTTCCTTAATAACATTTTTTTTCTCAAGTTTACTTTATTGTAAGAATACAGTATATATTACATATAATGTACAGATATGTTAGTCAACGGTTTATCAGTAAGGCTTTCGGTCAACAGTAGCTATTAGTAAATAAGTTTTGGGGGAGTCAAAAGTTGTATGCAAACTTTTGGTGCTCCCAACCCACCTCACCCCCACCCCCACCCCCCGCAATAGTTCAAGGGACAGCTGTACTTTGTATGTGTGCTGGTTGGGGGTCGGGGATAGCTTTGCTCCAGGGATGAGAGAGTGGCTCAGGGAGGCAGGGAGCAAAGAAATGTCTCCCTTTCACGACGCTAAAATGCTTGAGGCTCTTATATACACAACTGGCCCTAAACCCTTCCCACGTCCATTAAGTACAATAACCTGTTGGTGTCTGTTTGTTTCCCTTCCGATTTTTCAAGCAACTCCTTAAGGATGTTGTTTAAGCTGAGCTCAGTCTTGGTCAATCTTGTTCCTGTTGGGGAAGAGTGAGGTATGCCTTCACTCCCTAAGGATGGGTCTTGTTCTGAAAGTGGATTTAGTCTGTCCAGGAGGGCCATCTACCAGTCACCACGATACAAGCTCCTGGCACCTGGGAGGGAGGCTGGAAGAGGGAGAGAAGGCTTCCAAGGGGATGTGGCAAGAGGGGAATGAGTGGCACAGTCTGGAGCTGGGTTTGCTGGCGATCCTATAACAGCACTGCTACTCTGGGCCCTCTCACACAGCCCAACACACAGTCCTATCGCTGCACTCAGGGCTCTGTTTAACAAGAGAAAAAAATTTCATACCCTAGAACTGGGGAAACAGTGTCCCATGTTACCCCTAATGATGAACGGTGAGAACACAGGACATTGCCTGGACCCCTAGAAATATGCAAAGTGTGACTGCTTATAGCTTCCACATTAGAGGTCCTGAAGTGTGTGTTGGCAGAGGGGGAATTGGGTGGGTAACCGACCCCCTGTAAAATGCTTTACAGAGATGCAATATAGAGTAGTGACTAAAAGTATAGATCTGAAGCCAGTCTGTCAGTGTAATTCTTTTGGTTCTGTCACTCACTAACTGTATGACTCTGGGCAAGTTACTTTACCTACTTATGCCTCAGTCTCCTCACCTGTAAAATGAGTTGAACAGAAGTTTCTGCCTAGTGAGATTGTTGGGCTTTCCAGGTGGTGCTAGTGATAAAGAATCTGGCTGTCAACGTAAGAGCTGCAGGAACCATGTGTTCAATCCCTGGGTTGGGAAGATCCCCTGGAGAAGGGCATGGCAACCCACTCCAGTATTCATGCCTGGAAATTCCCATGGACAGAGGAGTCTGGTTAACTGCAGTCCATGGGGTCACAAAGAGTCAGACATGAATGAGCAAGTGGGATTGTTGGGAAGGTTAAACGAATCCACACAAGCACTGGAATAGTACCTGGTGCCAAGTGAATGATATTGCAAAACTTAAGTGTTTGCCAATATTTATATCCTTCAGTCTACCTCCTGAAACTTGAAATGTTTCCCAAAGTTGAAGTTATGGGATTTGAATAGAGGCTTAGAACAGGCTGAAGTTGTGGTGATAGAGCTTGGCAGCCAGAAAAAGTGATCGTTAGGATGGAAGAATGGAGAATAAAATGGAAGCGGTTATAGAGGTGCAAGGCAGGACTTGCAGGATAAACCCATCAGATCGTGGGGTGGGGGGTGGAGGAGGTGCGGGGCTGCTGGGAGGCCTAGAGCCCAGCTGGAGCTGATGAGGACCTGGGGTTGGGGATGCAGGGAAGAAACTTAAAGGACAGAGAAGGCACGAGGCGACGCTGGGCAGGGTAGGGCCCAGAGGCTGAATGTGGGTGATGCAGAAAGAGCAGTTTTGACTGCAACCCAGTTTGGAACTGGAGGTGAGCAAAATATGTAGAGATGAAATTTATTTTTGGCACCTCTCCAGAGAGCTCTGCTCCTGTTACTCCGTGTTTGCTACATGCACAGCACCCTGAAAATGCTGCCCCTCCCCGCCTGAAATTGTTCCCCTCACCCTCCACTCCCCTTATCTGAATGCAGGCTCAGAAGTCAGCCTGCCTGAAGGAAAGCTAACAGAGAGGAACTCCTCTCTCAATAACTAAATTAGTGCTACCCACGGACTGTCCCTAAGGTGCCTGGATTTTAAAAAGGAAAAACCTGTAAACTAAAATGAATTTCTCATCTAGGAATCCTTAATTTAGGGGGTGATGGGGTGGACATAGGTAGGTTTCAGGCCTTTGACAGAGAGTCATCATTCTCAGCGATTCTTAAAGGGAGTCTGTGATTCCCAAAACGTTAAGGGCATTTGCTTTAACCTATTTTGGTTAAGGCAGTGGAACAAACTAAAATGGAAGCATTCAGATTAGTTGGAAGAACATAGTTTTCAATTCCGTTAGTGGTTTGTCTGTGTGTCAAAATTCTTTCCTGTTTCTTTTTTGGAACCATAGGAGTTGTTTTTTTTTTTTTCTTAAATGCTTGGATTCATGCTTTCTTCCTACCAACATGGCTCCTGTGGTAGCTCCGACTGGGGTTCAGGTGTGACTGTCGGGAGGTGTGGGGTATCTTGAGACAGGTGTTCCCAGGTTGTAGGGGCTGGAATCTGCTTAGTCATAGGTTTTTGACGTCCTACATAGTCTTTTCTTTCTAAAACAGCAAGTTCATACTTCTGTAACGTGGAACCAAGGAAGTGGGCATGCCTTTTCCACAGCATCCCTCCTCCTCTTCCCTCCCCTATTTCCTACTGCTGTCTGCAGCTCCATCCACTCTCCCGGCATGCTTCACTTTGCCATAATGAGATGCTCGGCTGCTGTGCAGCCACGACGTCTCGAGATGGATGGGGCCTCCTGTACTGCCCTGAGAGGGATGTTAAAAAGACATTGTATTCATGGAAGCGGGCTAGAAAAGGCAAGGAGAAATGAAGAGCCTAATTTCACAACACACAGCAGCCGTTGTCCAAGTAAAATGGTTTTTCCTTCTGTCTTATCCCCTGCGTACTGGAGTAACTAAAGCAATGGTATATTTCTGAAAGTCACTCTAAAGGTCATCCATTGTTTAGATTCTATTGGAAAATTATACCTTCTGAGATTGAATTTAATGTGACCTCATTAGGGCTTGATTAGCTCAATGCGATTAAGGTGAAAACACCCAATTCAGAGAAGAACTTGTGGTAATGAATGAATACATTTTTATTCAAATATTCTGTTAAATCCCCAGACAGGTATGATTTCCATAAAATAAAAGGCTCTGGATAAAATAGAAAGGAGTAGTTTTAAGCATCTTACAGTTGGGCTGGAGAAAAGATTAGTTTAAAAAAAAGGCTTATTAATGCTACCCTAATTGTCACATGTCAAGAAATCTTGCAGGTTAGAAATAGCTTTTAAAAATAAATGAAATTGTCTCTACATTGAGGACAGGCAAAAAATTTAGTGCTAAATGAAACTAAAAACTGAAACACCGATGTCAAATCTCAGTGTAATTGAAAAATTCTTAGCTTTTCTGAGAGAAGCCTAAGATGGCTGCTTCATAAAGAAGCCAGGCTCTTCTAGAATTCAAAAATACAGACTCATTTTTACTTGAAATAGTCCCAAGCATAACAATTAGCCAACTGCATCTCATAAGACTGCATCAGGTTCATACGGAAATATGTGATCCCATCACATAATTGGTGCTCATTCATTCGTGTTTTCCTCTGACTTTTATAAAATGCTTTTATATATTAGTCCTTGCTTCTCCCTTGAAGGTATTAGTCTCATTTTTATAGTTGAAGGAACTGTTCAAGAGTTTAAGTGGTAGGTAGGGTTTAAGTCTTAATTCAGGCTGGCCCAACGGCAATACTTAAAGACATTTTGCCTTTGCCTCTAGCATGCCGCTCAGTCGTGTCTGACTCTTTGCGACCCCATGGACAGTAGTCCGCCAGGCTCCTCTGCACATGTAATTCTCCAGGCAAGAATACTGAAGTGGGTTGCCATTCCCTTCTCCAGGGGATCTTCCTGACCTAGGGATCGAACCTGGGTCTCCTGCATTGCAGGCAGATTTGCGTCTGAGCCACCAGGGAAGCCCTGCCTTCTAGTACATAAGATTTAAACTGTTTTATACCAGTTCCTGTGGCTCTCAGGAAAAGGCAGTAGTACATCAAAGTACGAGTAAGAGAAATTATTCATTATGGAACATAACATGTGTCTCTATTCAGGCAGAATCCCCTGTAACTGATGACGATCTGTTTACTCCTTTGGGGTATACCATCTTTCTATAGCCACAGGAATTTCCTATATCCATTTGAACTTTCAGTATCAATCAATTTTCGTTACACAAGTTTTTAAAAAATTTGAACAGTGGACATTGATGTTGCGTACTCACTTTTTATCTCTACTGTATGAAGTCTCACATGTCAGTTCAAACTAAACTAATTTCACACTGGTGGCATGTCCTAGGTCCTAGCGAAGGATGTTCTTGAATACTAACTATATGTTTCGCCGTGAACTCTAGAAGGGAAGAAGGAAGCCCAGCTAATAGAAAATAGTGACTGTGGAGTTAGAGACTAGATTAGACGAAAAACAAGCTTGGGATGAAAAGCTGGACATGAAGGGGGAAAAGTTTATTCTAGAATGTGTTGAGTCCTGGAGAGTGTCACACTGATCACAGCAGCTAATGTTTACTGAACATTACTCTATGTCAGGTACATTTAAGTGCTTACTTGTATTTACTCATTCATGTAATCCTTACAACATTGCTATGAGGTAGGTTCTACTATTTTCACTATTTTGCAGGTAAGCAACCAACAGATTTTTAGTCCAGGCAATCTGGCTGCAGAAAGCCTAAATTCTGCTTCAAAAAAAGATGGCATAAGTGCTCTGGAGGCTAAATTATGTCCAATGGAGAGGTGGTTCCAGAAAGTTCCATCTGCTAAGTGTTTTTGGGAGACATGATATAGCCCTAGTGGAGGCTGATGAAAAAATGGAAGGCTCTTGAATGTACACTATAAGCCCACATGACCAGAGCATATCAATTTTATGAAGTAATCTGTAGTCACTGTTGCTTGCTTGTGTTTAATATCCTCCAGTGTTCTGACCTCCAGTGTAAGAGAGGCAGGGGAAAAGGAAGCTGATGAAGGGAAAAGTGTAGTAAAGTAAGACAGAAGGCAAATGATGCTGTATTTTTGGCTTGTCAATTACTCCTAGTTTTGAGGAGAGGCTGTCCTTTTTGGTGCCAATGAGGAAAATGTCTACTTCTATGCTTTTTCTTTAACAACCTGATCACTGGGACCTGACTATGATGCAGGTTTGAAAAATGAAACCAACATTTTTATTATCCTAGTAGCATCTGGAAAATTGCTATTTGCAAAACTGTTCTATGTATATAAGTGAAAAGCAATGGATCTTACTCTGACATACGTAATTAAATTAAGAGCTGAAACTGGTTCCCAATAACACAGGCCTCAGTGGTTAGAAGGTTAATTCCAGTAGGCTGAAGAGGCTTTCCTCTCTTACTGATATAGCGTGAATGTGTGCTCAGTCAGAGTATTTATTACATTCAGCAGAACCTCATTAGCTACTCTGGATAAATAACCTCATTAATGACATAGCATGAAGTAGACAGATGCTTTTGAAATAAGATCAAAAGGATCAAATAGATAAGAAAGCTGTAGTAACCTGGAAATAATCTTTCTGACTAATATTTCATTATATATATCTACAAAGGCAGCTGGAGTGGCTAGATACTCTAGAAAGAGGCCAGGTTTCATACACTATTTTTGAAAATCACATTCATATCCATATTATTATATTCTTGTAAATAAATCTCTCAAGTAGGAGGGCATGTACCTGCCCCCAGCACAGGAACACGACAACATAGGGAGTTTGACTTCTCAGGGGCACCATTACTTATCAGTGGCAAGTTACTATGGCTCTTATTTGTCTGAGCAGGCCCAACTGTATTTCAGTCTTGAGGACTATGCTATTTTTCATTCTGTAACCCCAACCCTAAATGCAAGAAAAGCATGCTATAGTGGAATTTGGGGAGAAGTTTTGAAATTTTATTAAAGAGCATTGTTGTTCTTTCTCACTCGACTTTTCCATACTAAATTTCAACCTAGGCTTAAGGTATTAAAAAAAATGATTTAAATTAAGGAGGCTTCCTTGGTGGCTCAGATGGTAAAGAAGCTGATTAAAATTAATGTTGTACAACAAATAGAAAAATTCCAATTAAATTATCATTTGAAAAAAAGTAACTTGCTTTAATATTACCTTAAAGCAGTAATTGGGTGAAGCAAAATGGCAGAGACTACATTCCCAAATAGCTCTACCCACCATAGTCCCAAGACTGTGGTTCTCCAAGGACATGAATATAAAAGCACAGAATAACATTATTATCTCGGTAAACATCCCCACAGGAATTGAGTGATTTGGGAATGCTACCAATGAGAAAAAGTGGAAATGTATTACATATTTAAAAAATTCCTTACGGAACTTCATGAAAAAGAAGGCAATATTCTAATTCTGAAGTATAGAATTTGAAGTAGACCTAACTTTCCATCTTTGGAATTTGAAGATTTGATATTAGACAGTGTGATTTAGTAAAAGACCTGGTTTAGGAGTTGGGATACTTGAGTTTAATGCTATTAACTAGCTGAATGACTTTACATTTAATTCTTTTGGACCTCAAGCCTCATATTCTTAAATGAGGAGGTTGGATTTGATCATCTGCAGGGTTCCTTCCGCATCTAAAATTACACCTTACCGTCAACATGCAGTTCACTCTGAGGAAGAGTTAATTAGTGCCTACTCTGAATGCACTGTAGTTGGTGCTGGGGACATAGAGATTAAAAACAAGAGGGAGAGGGTGGGAAGATTTGGGAGAATGGCATTGAAACATGTAAAATATCATGTATGAAACGAGTTGCCAGTCCAGGTTCGATGCACGATACTGGATGCTTGGGGCTGGTGCACTGGGATGACCCAGAGGGAGGGTATGGGGAGGGAGGAGGGAGGAGGGTTCGGGATGGGGAACACATGTATACCTGTGGTGGATTCATTTTGATATTTGGCAAAACTAATACAATTATGTAAAGTTTAAAAATAAAATAAAAAAAAATAAAATAAACAAACAAACAAAAAAAACACAAGCTTTCTACCCTTAAAGGTTTATAATCCTGGGGATTGTTAAAATGACAGGGTAATATATACAGAATAGTATGCAGTCACTTGAGCTTCCCTGGTGGCTCAGATAGCAAAGAGTCCGCTTGCAACGATCAAGACCTGGGTTCGATCCCTGGGCTGGGAGGATCCCCTGGAGAAGGGAATGGCTACCTACTCCAGTATTCTTGCCTGGAGAATCCCACAGACAGAGGAGTCCAGCAGGCTACAGTCCCTGGGGTCGCAAAGATTAGGACACGACTCAACAACTAACACTTTCACTATGCTGTCACTTCATTATATCTGTTTTATTATTCATAAGACTTGTAGGCCAGAGGCTTAGCAGACTGTGAGCTTGCCCCCCAATCCTCAGGCTACAGCTGACTCACTATAAACATCTGTGTAAATTACTCTCTAGATCTGTTTTTTCTTTAAAAATAATCATACGGACCCGACTGAAAGTGATGCTGGAATACAACAAAGGCTGTATATTCTGTACATTTTTATGTGCCAGAGGACAATGTTGGGTGTTGGGGCAAAGCAGCTGGCAGGTGCCTCATGTAGATTAATATTAATATATCAATACATTATTATATAGTTGGCTGCAAATAAATCGATATAGCAAATGACTACAACAAATTAATTTTGGTCTGATTTTAATTTAGAGGTGTCAAGTAACAAGTCCATTTTTGTGCAAAAAAACATGTGTCTCAGCCCTTGAAGTACCATGATAAGCAGTAAAAAGCCACACAAATATCACATATTCAAAATATTATAAACTTGGATGAACTATAAGTACTTCTTAGATGTGTAGAGTAAGTTGAAAACACAAATGGTATAAAGAATGCAGGAGCAGTTTCTCTGCTCAGGCTAAGTAAGGACAGACGTTCGTACAATTAGATCTGCCCCAAAAGGATGCCTCATTTCAGAGTCCAGAGGTACCTATCCATCTCTGCAGGGCCCAGCTGATGCTCTGTTAGGTTAAAGGTCACCAATGAAGAGATGAGATTCTTGTCTTGTCTGAATTGAACCTGAAGTGGATAAATTCAGGTTCAATTCTGAGAATCTATTATTAGATGGAGTGATTCATAAGTATTTGAAAGATAGAAGCATGATAGATACAAAATGAGGCATTAGGGATTAACAAAGATGGAGTATATTACAAGGGGAGTGATGTGGGACGGAGGAATTGGTTTCATCTTGTTCTTTCAAATAGGCTGTTTTTGGCCTTAATATTTATGCCCTGATTTGAAACATAAATTTCGGAACCCTGAAACTCATAAAGCTTTGGCTGTTTAAGTCTAAAACCAAAACGACTCATTAGTTACCAGCTGTTTTTAGTGTCATCCATTCTCTAAGGCGGGAGGGTGGAATGGCCTAGCTGCAGGATGGGGCAAGGCTTCTGCACACAGGGAAGTGGTGTTTGTGTGCTGTGGCTGGGATAGGAGAGGCGGTCCTCCACTAATATCTCAAAATATTATTCCGCTACAATAATATGGTGAGTGTGATGAGTTGGTTTGAAAGCCTTGCGAAAAACTCGTCGGAACTCTGGAAAATGGTGAGAATTCTTGACTGAGGAAGCTCAAGGGTCAGAAGAAGTCATCTAAACTAACTCTTTCCTCTGCCAAATAACAGCCAAACAACAGTTTTTCGGACCGCTTCTTGCCGTCATTGACTTAGGTTCGCTTAGCTGACGCTTACTGTCCTTCGAGGGCTGGTGACCTGAGCCCTGGACTTGCTCAGGTGCCAGCCTGAGCCCGAAGCTCAGAGAGTGGCCGCTGGTTTTCTGCATGTGGTCTGCGGGCACACAAATGTGTATCACCGACCATGGAGCAGTCGAAGCCTTTAGAACAGCTCGTTTGTGACGAAGGAGGAGGAAATGTGTTGTTGCTGGAAAAGAAGCGCATTTCGAAAATGAGGACAGAATGGATTGTTGTGACTTGTTGTGCAAGAAAGAATTTGTTCCTCACCAGAGGGTTTGCTGGAAATAAAGACGCGGCGATTCTTTACCAGTCTATAGCTGCAGGAAACAGCCAGCAAGCGAAGTCACAGTCCAACTTCGTCGCGGACTGGGCTCCCGCAGAGAGCCGCTCGGAGGCGTGAGAGACAAGCAGGAGACTCCGACTCGTCGAGTCAGCGGAGAAGAGCTAGTTCCCCTACTCAGTGCAGCGGGAACAAGCCGCACCAACAGCTCTTCCCCTTCTCAGTTCTTTGGGAAACACTTCGCTTGCTTTGTTTCAGACGCCGACCTATCTTTCTTGGTTGGTCTACAGCTCCACCAGTCCCGCCCACCAGAAGGCGGGGCTCCAGGGTCAAGGTGGACCAATTCCCCAGCCTCGCCCCTACACGCGCTTTTGGACCCCCGGGGCTGAGTGACAGCGGCCAGGTCCAACCTGCTATTCGGGAGCATGGCCCCCGCCAGGGGCGGTACGGGGACGAGCCTCCGGGGCCAATCATATTGGACTTCAGGGGGCGGGGCCTCTTTGCCAGCTCCAGACCAGCTCTCTCCGCACTCTTTTTGTCAAATGAGAGACGCGGGTGGGCGGCCCCTCAGCCGAAGTTCAGCCAATGGAGGAGGCGGGGTGGGCGGGCCGAGAGTGCCCGGCGGCGGGTCCTCAGCTCCCAGCCGAGGTGCGGCGAGCCGGTGGGGGGACCGCGAGGCGAGCGCGGGAGCTTGGGCGGCGAGAGCGGTGTGAGCTGCCCGAAAATGCACTCGGATGCCGCCGCTGTCAGTGAGTAACAGAGAACCAGCCGGCTGGGAGCGGGCGGCTGCCAACACTCTCCGCTCATCTCCCGCAGTCCCCGCCCCGCGCCTCCTGTCCCGAAACGCGCCGGGATCCCCTGCCCGGGAGCCACCCCTTCCCCTCCCGGGGCCGGGGCGGGCGGTGACGCTGCGGGCGGCGCGGGGCGGGGGCGGGCGTGGGGGGAAGGGGCCGGCCTGCCGGGGGAGGGCGGAGGTGAGGGGGGTGGGGACTGGCTCCATTTCAGTGTTGGGGGAAGGGGGGGCGGGACGTGCGATGAAGGGCCGGGACCAGAGTGTCCCGGGTGAATGGAGGTGGAGGCGGCGGCGGGCGCTAGCGAGCGGGGTTGGGGGTTGGCACCGACGGGGGGAGGGAGAGAGGGAGCGAGCAAGCGAGCGGGGCGCAGGGGTGAGGATTTCCTAGGGGCTGAGCGGTGCGGGCGGCTCCGTGAGAAAGGCGGGTGAGTGCTAGGGGAGCGCGGGGGCGGGGACAATGGGAAGAAGGGCTGGATGGCGGGGGTGGGGGGGAACAATGGGGTGGAGGATTGGGGGCAGCGGCCGTGCGGGGCAGGAGGGCAGGCAAGGAGATGAGGGCTGATGTAATGGGAAAGCGAGATGGTGGGAGGGATTGGGGTGTGATGGGATAGTTGGGGAGTCCGGCGAGCAGGAGGGCCATAGGAAGCGTGGAGGGATAGAACTGGGAGTGGTGAGAGGGGGCCGACGTTGGGGTAATAGGATGGAGCAGGTGTTGGGAACATAAGGAAATTAGGAATGAGAGGAGAGGCAGAAGGTGGTTTGGGGTGACAGGATGGGGGCAGGGGTAGAGGAGGTGCTGTGGGGGTAAAGAGCTAGTTGTGAGCGAAGAGAGGTTGGGAGGGGCCGGGGCAGGGGGAACACTGTCTTGTTCTGTCCGCGCGGGGCTCGGGGTGGTGGGGGGTAAGGTGTCGGACTATGTGTTTTGGGGAGATGTATCCTTCCCTGGATTAAGGCTGGGTCCCTTGAAGGGGAGCCTTGAGCTTCGGGGTATAAGAGGGGGCGGGGCTGGGGTGGAGGGGGCGGGGGAGGTGCCCTGAGGTTGGCGCTTGCCGCGGTTACCCCTGATCGGCGGGAAGCGAGGTCAACGCTGGCGCGGGCTATGGCTGCGGGACTGGGAGGCGGGGCAGGGAAGCAGGCTGCGGGTTTTCCGCTGTGGGTGCCGGAGGGGTCGGGCCCTGGAGTCTAGGGGCGGGGCGGTGGCGGGGGCGGGGGGTCCCTGACGGTCCGAGGATTTGGCAGTCTGTGACGCAGTTGTCTAATTTCTGATCGTCAGGTGTGGAGGCTGGTGCTTCGGGATCCGCTTCCCTGCCGGGAGGGCCGGACCACAAACCCAGCGTAGCGCCCGCGGGGCGCGACCTCTTCCAGCCTTGCGGAGAGGGCGCTTTAGGGGTTTCCTTTAGGGTCTGGCACCAGTCGCCGGGTGTGAAGGGGAAAGGCGGTCCCGCGGAATTCTGGGACTTGTAGTCCGGACCGCGGTTGGGTTGGGTGCACGTGGGTAACTGTGGAAACGAGTCCCAGAATGCAGCGCGCCCCTCGGAGCCTCCCAGCTCCGCTAACTCGTGCTTTATTCCCGGAGGACCCTAGCGCACTCCAGGGAGGCGTGTCTGTCCCCTGGGACCTTCTCCCCGTGTCAGCGGGTGGGCGAGAACCAAGCCAAGCGCAGCCGTTTCACACTTGGGTTCTTTATCTCCAAGTTGAATATTTCCCACTTGCATTTGGTACCCTTACTTGTAGAATAAATGCTTCGTCTTGAACCATTTAGTACATAGGTTGTGGAAAAACATTGAAGATGCGACGCAGTTTAAAGCAGTGTTTAGAATAGTGTGTATTTGTGACTTCCTGTGTGTCTAAACACCAGGTTAAAAGGTTCCATCTTAGTTAAATCTAAGAATGCGGTGGAGACGCGTAAAAATGTTGTGAAGATAGTATAAATTGTGTTTGCAGTTCTTGGGCCGTTTGGATTGCCAAAGGATAAGGGGACTTTTGGGGAAAAGATGGTCTTGAATTTAGTGTGTGTGCATGTACGTGTGCGTGCTTAGTCTCTTCAGTCCTGTCTGACTGATTTGTGATCCTGTAGACTATAATCCGCCAGGCTCTCTGTCCATGGGATTTCCCAGGCAAGAATACTAGAGTGGGTTGCCACTTATACTCCAGAGGATCTTCCTGACCCAGGGATCGAACTTAGGTCTCTTGCGTCTCCTGCAATGGCAGGCGTATTCTTTACCACTGTGCCAACAATTGAGAGCTGGAGGTGACTTAATGGAATTGCGGTGAAAATGATCTCATTTATTTAAAAGCCAGCGTGAAAATGTCAAGATGAGCAAAGGGAATATTTGATGTCTTCGGTTTTCAAAGAAGCATGGAAAGCAAATGAGACTAGAGGAAGGTAAACTCGGTGGAGAGAACCTTAGGTTTTCATGTGTTTTTCTTTAGTATTAGAAACCATCCTTTCAGCCTGTAGACTGCAGACATCACATCCTTTGCCAGTTCCCTTTACCATTTATATGCAATGACGACTCCAAAACGTGTAATGTGGAGGGCTTTCAGGTTAGCTCAGAAATGACGGAGTTTTTTAATGTGATGTATAAAGTATTATGAAACCATTGGTAGCATGGTCACTAGAAGATTATTGTGATGACCCCGATGATAAAAATTTTACCAAGAAGTCCAAAGATTTGGAAAGTATCTAGTATGGTTACAAATATATTGAACTTGAGTGCTTGACTCAGTGAACTCATATGGTTCATTTCATAATGGCTGAAAAATTGGGCAGTGTGTGATTTTATCAGGAAAAGATTTATATCTGTTTTATATTTTACTTAAGCTTATGGTGACATATCCAGGAACTCCTTTGTGATATGTAAATATTTAACCTGGTTATGTTTTCCCTTTTTTTTTTTTAATGTGCATGTGTCATGAAATTTGCTCTTGTAAAGGGTGAAGTATATGAGGTTGAAAACCAGAGCTGTAACTGTCTTTAAGGTGGTGTTTTTAAAGAAAATATTAGGCCAGTCATTTTGTTCCCTTTTCTCTTTTTTCAATTTCATCCCAAAGGGCAGGTGCCCTATAGATACACATGACGCTCTCTCTTCCCCAACACTCAAACCCCAGGTTCCTATACGTTATTATCGTAGCACTTTCTGCTATGGTTTTTAGGTTCCTCTTTGATTTTTGGCCTTTGGGGAGGTTTTATTTTCTTTTGAGCTTAGTTATGCATTTAAACAGATGTTTCTTAAACTTTTCCCAGAACTTTTGCGACTGTTTCAAGCAGATGGTTCCAACTTAAGAATGGTTTGACTTTACAGTGGTGCTCAATCAATCTGCATTTGATAAAAACTGTACCTTGAATTTTGGATTTTGATCTTTTCTCAGGTTAGTGATGTATGGTATTATATTCTCCTGACGCTTGAGCGGCGGCCTCGGCAACTCCCAGTCTGACACGTAATCAGGAGGGTAAACAACCAGTACAGTTACAACCGTTTTGTACCCAGACAACAATCCTGTTTTTCACTTTCAGTACAGTTTCAGTAAATTACCAGAGGGGACTTCCCTGGCGGTCCGGCAGTTAAGACTGCGCTCCCAATGCTGAGAGCACTGATCCTATCCCTGGTGGGGGGACTAAGATCGCGCATGCCACATAGCATGGCCAAAAAAAAAAAAAATTACCTGAGATAGTCAATATTTTGTTATAAAATAGGCTTGAAGCGAGATAATTTTGCCCAGCTGTGTGTTAACATAAGAGTTCTGAGCATGTTTAGGATGGGCTAGGCTAAGCTGTTACCTGTAGGTTAGGTTTATTAAATGTATTTTCGACATAGGATATTCTCAGTTAGATAGTGGGTTTACTCAGGGCATAACCCCATCATAAGTAGAGAAAGATCTATAGTGGGAAAATTTTTACCCACTATAGGTTGTTTTACCAGTAACATTGCCAGAAAAGAAAGACCCCCTCGTTTTCTCCCTTGGAAGAGAAAATGGTAACCCTCTCCAGTATTTTTGTCAGAAAAATCCCATGGACAGAGGAGCCTGGTGGGCCACAGTCCATGGGGTTGCAAAGAGTAGGACACGACTGAGCTCACATTTCCACTTCTGAGAATTTCTGTACTTTTGTTTTTTCTTCCTCTCTTCTTGCTCCCAAGAAGTACCCCTGTTAACACTTGATCACATTTTTTCAAATGTTATTTAACGTTATATCCATTTCTCTTTAACTGCTCCCAGAAGCTCTTACTTATTACTTTTTTCCTATCATATATGTTTGCATTGCTCTCATCTCAATAGTAATAGTCTTGTGGAGTCAGCAGTGTAAAAAAATCATAGTTTCAGAAACTGACCTCCTGGTAACTTTTGTTGTATGATTTAGGATGCCTCTGGCAAATAAATACTCCATCAAAAGTGGCTTAAGTAATAGAGCTTATTTTTGTTCAGTAGCAAGAAGTTTAGAGATGGATGGTTCTAAGGCTGGTATAGAGTCTCAGTATGTCTTTTAAGAATCGAGGCTCTTTGTATACTTTTTTCCTTTATTTTTAGCATTTTGGTTTATCAGGAGCTGTAGGCTCATTGCCTCATGTTCGCAATGTGGTTGCTGTAGCACCAGACATCATACCTATGTAAGAATAGGGTGAAAGCAGCATATTTCCTTACAGTTCCCTCCCTTGCAGAGAGGAATCTTTTCTGGAAGGTCACCTTGGAGACTTTCCCTTTAGTTTCATTGGGTAGAATTGGCGTCATGCCACTACTAGTTGTAAGGGAGGTGGAGAAGGTGAAAGTCTGGCATTTTTAGCTTCTGTTGTGGATTCCAGACTTCCCTAGGGCCGAAGAAGGGTGAGGAGAATGCTATGAGTTGGCAGCCTATAGTTATATCCCTGAATCAGCTACTGTGTCCAACTGTCTTTGACTTGGTCTCAATCATTTTTATCTGTTGATTTATTTTCTGGCAAATTCTAAAATAATTAGAGGCGACTTAATAAATATAAATAAAATTCTGTCAAGAGAAAGAAAATACAGATTTACAAGCTACACATAAATGCTTGCTGTATGTTAGAAATGGGCCATGTATTTTGGCTCTGAGCTTCTTAGTGGCCAAAATAAAGATGAAAACAAGACCAGTTCACTTTTTTCATTTGGTGAATGAAACTGCAGTTCATTTAATAACCCAGGCTGGAAGCTTAGACATTGCTTATCCTCTCTTTTCTTGGTTGGTAGCAAGTGCAAGCTTGCATCTCTTCCTATGCCTGTCCTCTCTGTTCCATACCGATTGCCATCACCCTAGGCCTGAGCCATCCTTTCTTATAATAACCAGCAAGTAATATTTTTGCCAGGCTCAGCCTCCTATTTATCCTCTTCATCATCAGTTGAATATCTTTGTCCTTATGACCCCTCTACCCCAAAACCTCAAAGCTCCCAGTTGCTTACAGATGTCTCAGAAGCTGGGGTAGAACTGGTTCTATATTTTAAGCTTGATTTCTTTCCCCTGAACCCTTCCCCTCCCTCGGCCCTCAGTGCCGCTTCTCTTAATTGTTCCTTGTTCCCACTCTAGCAGACTCCTTCCCTCCACTGAATCTCCAAGGACTGTTGACTTTTATTCTCAGTTTTATCTTATTAACAGTAGCTGTGTGTTTACTTACTTGTCCCTTTTCCAGTTAGACGATAACTCTCTCTTGAGATCTGGGACTCTGCCTTAGTATCCATGCTGTGGTCCAGTGCATTGCATTGCTTAGGACCTCAAATATGTAATGAACTGAACTTAGATGGTCAACTCTTGAGCAGTTAGTGAATTATCTGAAAGATTTTAATGCTTCCTCCTGCAATTCTGCTTCTGAGATGTCTTTTGTTATCTTTAGGTTTTTCTTCCAGGAATACAAATTTTCACTTATTCATTCTCTGCCCTTTTTTTGGACAGAGTTGTCCTATGCAAACCAATTTAAATAATATGTATTTTTAAATACATGCAGATATCAGTTTTGAAGAATGTCTGTGGCATGGAGAAGTTCTCCAGAAGGGAGTAGTGTGCTGATGATGTGCTGAGGGACAAGAGTGTGCATGTAACAGTATGTGTGTCCACTTCTGACCTGATGTGAAATAGGCCGCGGTGGGGAAGGCTTGGGCAGGGCTTGGCAGGTCTGATGGTAAAGGGCCTGGAAGTGTCTGTCTCCCTTCCTATTTTGTTTTATGAACAGAGTCTGGTCCTAAGGGTTTTTTTTTCTTCTTTTTTTTTTTAATGTTAAAAATACATTAAGCTCACCAAAGTCTTTCTTTATTTAGAAAGTAAATTGTGTTAGTTGGAGGTGAGTTTTCTGAGCCTCTGACATTAATACTGACATCTCTGTTTAGGTGACCAGCTTAAATTATAGTTAGTAGCCTTTCATAGCATATTCTTTTTTTTATTCTGAGATTCAGGTTAGCAGAAGTACCTCTTGAGAATTACTCTTTTAAGCAGAACATACATTTAAAGATATTTGTGGCTGGGAATTGGAGAAGGCAATGGCACCCCAGTCCAGTACTCTTGCCTGGAAAATCCATGGACAGAGGAGCCTGGTAGGCTGCAGTCCATGGGGTCGCTAAGAGTCGGGAACGACTGAGTGACTTCACGTTCACTTTTCACTTTCATGCATTGGAGAAGGAAATGGCAACCCACTCCAGTGTTCTTGCCTGGAGAATCCCAGGGACGGGGGAGCCTGGTGTGCTGCCATCTATGGGGTCGCACAGAGTTGGACACGACTGAAGCAACTTAGCAGCAGCAGCAGTGGCTGGGAATTCCCTGGTGGTTCAGCGGTTAAAACACCACACTTCTACTGCAGGGAGCACAAGTTTGATCCCTGATTGGGAAACTAAGATCCTGCATGCTGTGCAGCCACAAAAAATAAAAACAAAACAAACAAAAAAAATACTAAAAAAATAGTGGTGGCTATCAGTTCAGTTCAGTCGCTCATTCGTGTCCAACTCTTTGCGAACCCATGGACTGCAGCACGCCAGGCTTCCCTGTCTATCATCAACTCAAACTCCTGTCCATCAAGTCGGTGATGTCATCCAAACATCTCATCCTCTGTCATCCCCGTCTCCTCCTGCCTTCAGTCTTTCCCAGCATCAGGGTCTTTTCCAGTGAGTCAGTTCTTCTCATCAGGCGGGCAAAGTATTGGAGTTTCACCTTCAGCATCAGTCTTTCCAATGAATATTCAGGACCGGTTTCCTTTAGGATTGACTGGTTGGATCTCCTTGCAGTCCAAGGGACCCTCAAGAGTCTTCTGCAACACCGCAGTTCAAAAGCATCATTTCTTCAGCACTCAGCTTTCTTTACAGTCCAACTTTCACATCCGTACATGACTACTGGGAAAACCGTAGCTTTGATTAGATGGACCCTTGGTGGCTATAAGAGAGGCTATTATATTGGTGGCTATAAAAGAGGCTGCAATTTTTGGCTTATGTTTCAAATAGAAAAAAATGCTGAAGTGCATTTTAAATAGAATCATATATTTTAACAATTGTTGTATGACTGTTCAGATCTAAGGATCTTTTCTCTATCATGTCCAGTATTCTGGTAGACAAAGTATTTGCTGTTTTAGATTTGAATTGTTTTTGTTTTAATCCGAAGATGCTGTTAATGAGTTATTTTCAATCTAGGAAGGTAGGCTTTGTAGTTTTTGAAACTATTAATTAACATACTGGTGGTGGTGGTGGTTTACCCGCTAAGTCGTGTCCAACTCTTTGCGACCCCCATGGACTGTGGCCCACCAGGCTCCTCTGTCCATGGGATTTTCCAGGCACGAATACTGGTGTGAGTTGCCATTTCCTTCTCCAGGGTATCTTCCCAACCCAGGGATTGAACTTGTGTCTCCTGCATCACAGGCAAATTCTTTATCAACTGAGCCACCATAAAACATTAAATAATGCGTTGAAAGACCCCCACCCTCCCCGAATCACATTACCTCTGAGTATGATTCATTTTAGTTCCATCTTTGAGGATTGTTTTCCTTGTGAATATTTTTTGAAAACCTTTCATTACTTGCTGTCTATGTCAGTAGTATTTGCAAAGATGGTGTGTCATCCCTTTATATCTGTGATGGCCTTTGCCAGTCTCTGGGGCCCTAGTTCTTCCTCTGATTGGGGAATTCTCACTGTCAAAGCAGAGCTGCCCAGACACACCTACACCAGAGTGTGATTCTGAAACTGAAGGCAGGTCCAGGTTATGTCAGTGATGCACTCTGCCCTTAGATGTTTTGGTTGTACAGCTGGTGTGATTGGTCCTCTGGTTTTCCTGGAGATTGTGGGAACTATCTAATAACCTTAGAAAAGAAAAATTGCTGTTCTGTTTAAGTTAGCTAGTTGGTTTGTGATGCTTGCAACTAAGAATTCTGACAAATTCAACATCCAGACCTATCACTGGTCGATACATGGCAGAGGCCGATGTGGAGAAGAGCAGTGATCTGCCTTTCCACCCTGCCTGGACTCTGTTCAGAGTCCAAGAGCCCTGACTTGAGGCGACCCAAAAGGCTGAAGAGGCACTGAGGCAGGGCCTGTGGTAGGAGCTGCCTTTGTCAGCGGTCACGCAGGACTCTGAGGCATGCCGTCACCCCACTCATCTCACTGTGTAGAGCTCTTTACTGCTGTCTTCTCTTAATCACATCTGTGTCCTCTCCCCCACCCCCAAATTGTGGAGAGTATTAGGTATGGAAATAATACTGGTAGAATATTTATTTTGTTTAGCCAAAAATCATATCTAATAGTCCTAATTGCTTTTTAGTTGACTTTACACTAAAGACTTTACACTTTAGTTACACTATTGAATGTAATTAATTCTATAAATTGTACCCGTTTGATAAATATGTGTGTGTGTGTAACCACCACAATAATTAAGATATAGAATGTTTTCGTTACCCCTCAAAACACCCTTGTATTCCCTTGCAGTCTGTACTTCTGTACTTTCCACCACAATTTTTGGCTTTTAATATATATCAGCTTAGGCCTCCTCCATGTTATTTGATGATTTGTCATTTTGCTGTTTGTGAGGATATTACAGTGTAAAAAGATATAATAATCTCTTCTTACTGAACTGTTAAATCCAAAGGAAAACTAACAGTGCTGCATAAATTATAAATCTGACAATTAATACTTTACACGTAGAATTGACTTGAAATAGTTGACTTGTTCCCTTGAAAGATTTTTCTGGTGGATGGCTTTTCTGTGGACCAAAGGCATATAGTTCTAGGATTAGTTCCTTGGATGAGATGATTTGTTTTCTGTGTCAGGTTGGGAGGCAGGGAAGCATAGTAGTTACGTGTGGGCCCTAGAGTCAGAATATCTGGGTTCTGTCCCTGTTAGCTGTGTGACTGTGAATAAATTACTCAGCTACTCTGTGTAAGCTTCAGGTTCCTCATGCATAAAGCCACCTACTGTGGGGTATGGAGTTGTTCAGTCAGTGGTGTTTATTGAACACCTGCTGTGTACTAGGCCCCATTCTTCATCTGTCATGAAGTTTTCATTCCAGCATGGAAAAGTGTGTTCCATGGTGAGCAGTTCATTAGAGAAGAACCAGGCAGGAAAGGGGAGCACACCCCTGCCACTTGCGTGCAGGGCAGGGGAACGAGAGCAGAGGATGTTGTAGTTTACATGGCTTGGGCAGGGAAGGCCTGAAGGAGGTGAAGGGGACATTCTAGGGAGAGGGAATGCAAATTCAGAGACTCCCAGGAGGGGAGCAGACCTGTGTTTGAGGAATGGCAAACAGGCAGTGTGCTTGGAGTGGAGCTGGGGGTTGGGCAGAGAGGAAGAGTAGGAGGCAAGATCAGGAGTGATCCTGAGAATTAAATTAGAACACAAAATGTTTAGAGAAATGCTTGGCACGTTTCTGTTTTTGTTGCTCATGATTACTGTGTAATGACAGTTTTCTTATTAGGCTTTAAAAAGAGGCCCTTGAGGGACTTCCCTAGTGGTCCAGTGGCTAAGACTCTGCTTTCCCAGTGCAGGGGGCCCAGGTTCTATCCCTGATCAGGGAACAAGAGCTGACATGCCACAATTCAAGATCCTGTGTGACTCAGCTAAGACCCAAAGCAGCCAAATAAATAAATGAAAGGATACCGTGGAGAGGAAAAGAGGCCATAAGAAAGAAAACAGGCAAATGAGGCATTGCCTCACTTGGTCACTCACCAAACCTTTGAGGTTTTTCCTGTAGCCAGGTGCTGCTGTGACAGAGACAGCTGAGCCTGGCCCTTGTGTCTAAGGAGCTTCCTTCCAGTGCTTAGTGGTCGAGGCAGAGAAGTCCTGGACAGTTGAAATATGGGACAGGGAAGGTTAGATGGATGCCCAGCATGCTTGGAAACAAATAGGTAGTCATTCAAATTAGACTTCAGGGAAGTGAAGTGACGTGTTAGTCGATCAGTCGTGTCCGAGTCTCTGTGACCCTGTGGACTGTGTAGCCTACCAGGGTCCTGTGTCCATAGAGTTCTCCAGGCAAGATTATTGGAGTGGGTTGCCATTCCCTTCTCCAGGGGATCTTCCAGACCCAGGAACTGAACCCTGGTCACTTGGATTGCAGGCAGATTGTTTTACCATCTGAGTCACCAGGGAAGTCCTTCAGGGAAGGGTTACCTATTATTGTGTAAGCTTAGCTTTTGAACTTCTATTATGTGAAGGAAAAGATGGGTGTGTGCCTCCGGGGGTGAGGTGGAAGGGTGCTTTCCAAGTAGAGGGAGCAGCCTGGCAGTAGCAAAGAGTTGGGTAAGCCAGAGCTAAGGGGAATCAGGTGGAAGGGTGGGCAGGAGCCACATGGAGAGGGCTAGAAAGAGGCTCCAGGGAGTGGAAAGGAGGTGAGTGGTAAGAGACAAATCAGAAGATGTGGGATGCAGGGAGAAAGGAGGAAGAAAGCGGGGTTGGGGGCAGGGGAGGAGAGGGACTGACAACATGCTTATACACAGTGATTAATCATAGGCTGTTCCAGTTGCCTTGCCTGCATTCATTCATTTAATCCTCACTCCAGCCCTTGAAAGTAGGAATACGAATGTACTATTATCCCCATTTTACAGGTGAGGAAGCTGAGGTACAGAATGTGATCTTCTGAAGGTCACACAGCTGGTAAGTGGTGAGTTGAGATGCTGACTCAGGCATTCTGACACTGGTGTTGAGGTGCCTGCGACTGCCTGTGAAACAATGTGTGTGCTTAGTCGCGTCCGACTCTTTGGGACCCAATGGACTGTGGCCCGCCATGCTCCTCTGTCCGTGGGATTTTCCAGGCAAGAATACTCTGAAATAATACTATTTTATTTGTGCATTTCATTTCATCCTTTGGTAACCTGGCAGGTATACTGGAATTCTGTGTTTTGTCATTGGCTTATGAATGCTGATGGCAGAGCCTGTTATGATTATCTTTGTTTTGCATTTGGTTCTTTTCTTCTTGAAATGGATCCCAACAGGGTCTGGGATGAATTCCTTCTTTCCCACTCCTCTTCTTTCATTATTGCCATTTCACAATGAAACTAGTCATTTATTTAAAAATGCATTCTAGCTGGGCAACTGATTATGTCAAAGAAGAGTATTTCCATACTTTTCCTTGTCACTAATGAAATAGTCATTTTTAGTCTTAAAGATTTTATTTTAAGCAGACATTTGTATTAAGTACCTTTTAAGCATATACTTTTTGAATATAGGAGATACCTAACATCATTGCCGAAAAGCCAGAAAACTTATAGAGCTACTAATGTTGTTTTTGTATAACATCTTTGAACTGATTTCTTATCTTTTTCGGTAGTTGAGGAGTTTAAGTCTTTTTCCCCTTTAAGATCTCTTTCTACAGATTCCATTCCCAAAATTAGACCACAGATTATTTGTTCTTAATTAAACAGGAAGCTTGAGGAGGAGTGTTGAACATTCAAGTCCAGACAGCTGGCTATTGCCGTGAGAGTTTTAAAGACCTGTCCCCTTGTCATTCTTCTGCCCTGTCTTTTTGATCTTCTGGGTTCTGTCTGTCTTAGTCTCTTCCATGTTGAATAATAATAATAGGGATTAAAATAATGAACTTTTGTTGGTTCACAGTATGGGCCAGTGCTGTGCTAAGTGCTTGGCACACACCCTAAGAGCCTGGCGAGGAGGGGCCTGCTGATTGATTTAGTGAGGCTGGGTAACAGGAAGGTCCTTCAGCTAGGAAACTGCAGAGCAGGGACTCTAACCCGGGGCTTTCCAAGGCCAGAGCTGTACTCTTTACCCCAAATCGGGCCTCTTCTAACATCAGTGAGATGAAATGGATCTGTGTTCTTCAGTGGGTAGGGTGGGGTGAAGCCAGTGAGTCTAGGGCCCTTTGTATCTTGTCAAGGTGGGAGAGCAGCCAGTCTGGCTAGCTCCTTTAAGATGGTGGCACCAGCAGGCACAGACTGTGTGGTTGGTGACGGGTGCTGGGTGGCACGCCACCTGTCCTGGATCGGGGCTTCACCTCCCAGCCACTTTTTTTGGGTCCTGTGAGAGTTAGGAGGACAAAGCCAGAAGCGGTGGTGTGCTTGGATGGCCTTAGCTTCGGATCTTGTGTTCAGTGAAAGGTCTGAGTCACCCACGATGACCTGGTCCCACCTCGTCAGTTTCCTCCTTTCCACGCTCACGTTCCTGACTTTGTGTCTTTTAAATAACAAGTATTTATTGATGAGGAAAGTGATGTTCATGCCTTCCTCCTCACTGCCCCTTGGTTCCTTTCAGTTTGCACCTAGGTTTTTGACCTTGAATAGCTTGGATCTTGATCTTGTCTTCATGCTGCGGGGGTTGCCGTGAATGGGTTGGACTCCCCTCTGGCCTGGCTGAGATCGTGAACTGGATGTGGATTGGGGATTGAAGAGAGGGTGGGGATGTACGCTCCTCTCTGGTTGCGTGTAGAGTCGCCTGGGCTGCTTGAGAAGCTCTGACAAGTCCACTCCTATTTTTGTTTGGCCTGGAAGGGGCCCCAGCAGTGGCAGTTATTCAGACTCCCCAGGTGATTCTGATGCGCAGCCTCTGGATCGGTGTTCAGCGGCTCAGTGTGTACACGGGGTTTGGTTTGGGCTATGGCGGGGAGGGTGCCAAGGCTGCGGCCAGTCCTCCCCCGTACAGGCCACCTTGCTCAGCATGCAAGTGACACCGAGTGACACAGAGCCCCGCTCAGGTGGCGGCCGCTCTGCGCCGGGCACTGTGCTGGGCACACTGCAGCAGGGGCTCGTTTGATCCTCACAGTGTTCTCATGAGGCAGGTGCTGTTAGACCAAGAGATTCCTGTTTCTGACAAGTTAGACAAGTGTGCGGTATGAAGCTGACCTACAAACCTGGCTTTTGGTTTTTCCTAGTTTTGCGGTGTGGAAAACTCGTTTCAGATCTGTGTGTTTTAATAATTTGGCCTCAAATGTGAAAATAGGTTTTACAAGTGAGACACGTACTTGTGCTGTCTCACATAGCTCAATGACTTATCAGTTGGTGTGCAGAAGCGTAAGTTGGTTCTAGAATACCAGTTGAAAACACTACTGTTTATAGGGTTAAAAGTAGACTTCATTTTATGTAGACTTTGTATTTTAAGTCATTTTGAAGTAAAACTGGTTTTTAATGAATTTTTAAACTTAAAGTGCATTTTGTAATTTTTTAAAATCACATATACTACGTATATTTGTGCTCATATTATAGATCCACCCTGACTTGTAATCTGACCCACTCTATGCGCTCTGGCTTCTGTGACCTTCTAGGGTACGAAGCAAGTTGAATCTCAGCGTTTTAAATGTCTCCAGTCTCCTCATTGTTAAGCCCAAACTCAATACCCACTCTGTCCTTTGTGCGTTTCTCCTTTCTCTTCATGGTCAAACTTCTGCAACAAGTTGTTTATGCCCAATGATAGACTGATCCCTCACTTCTTGCTCCAACCATGCCTCATTTCATTCTTCACCACAGTTATAGAGTAACTTGCACATTGCTCAATCCAGTGGCTACTTTTTTTTTTTAAAGTTTATTTATTTATTTGGCTGCACTGGGTCTTAGTTGCAGCTTTCAGGATTTAGTTCCCTGCCCTGGGATCCAATCCAGGTCCTCTGCATTGGGAGCTCAGAGTCTTGACCACCAGGGAAGTCCCCGGTGGGTACTTTAAAAGCATTTTTCCCCCTTTTATTGGTCATGTGCTGCTGCTGCTGCTGCTAAGTCGCTTCAGTCGTGTCTGACTCTGTGCAACCCCATAGACAGCGTGTACTTTTCTAAGTATTGGGATAAAGTGGTGAACAAAGCTAAAGAAAATGCCTGTCATCATGGAGCTTGGGCTTCAGGGAGTGTGACAAAGGATAAAGATGTAAATATATATATAATATAATGTCTGGGTCACAAAGGGCCTCATATCTTATGATTCTATTGATAGAAAATGTATAGAGGCAAACTGTAGGGTTAGTGGTTGCCTGATGATGTAGCGGTGAGGGAAAAAATGAGTTATTGCTGATGGGGTGATAAAAATGTTGTTAAATAACATCGTGATGGTTGTGCAGCTGTGTATACACTAAAAAGCATTGACTTGTGCACTTTAGATGGATCAATTGTATGGTGTATGATTTCTATTTCAATAAAGCTTTTTAAAAAAGGTCAAAAAATAAAGGTTTAAACCCTAACCTGTAGCTCAGCTGGTAACTCTGGTGGGGATGGAGGTGCTGGTTTGGATAGGGAAGTCAGGGGAGGGAGGCCTCTGGATGAGGTGACGTCTGAACAGATATTTCAGTGATGTCAACGTCAGGCCAGTGATAACAGAGGTGGGAAAGAGGAGGAGGATATATTAAATAAAATAGACCCTGAGCTAGGAGTTCATTTGAGTAGTCAAGAAGAATGTGGCTGGAATGGAATGAGCAGGATAATGAAATGGGATGACTTAGGTCAGATCGTGTAGGGCCTTGTTGGAGTTTTTCCTTTCATGCGGCAGTCACAAATCCAAAATCTTGTGATTACAGCCTTACATTATTACTTGTCCTTTGCAGGTTGGCAAGGGTCTCTTTTCCCCTCAGTGACATTCATATCCTCAGTGTACCCGAAACCTGTAGGAAAATGGGCTCCTGTTTCTAGAAGGAAAGAGAAAGAAAGTGAAAGTCACTCAGTCGTGTCTGACACTTTGTGACCCCATGGACTGTAGCCGGCCAGGGTCCTCTGTCTGTGGAATTCTCCAGGCCAGAATACTAGAGTGGGTAGCCATTCCCTTCTCCAGGGGATCTTCCCGACCTAGGGATTGAACCCAGGTCTTCCACATTGCTGGTGGATTCTTTACCAGCTGAGCTACCAGGGAAGCTCTCTAGAAGAAAGGGCAGACCTAAACAGTGAATCTTAGTTACATACACTATTATATACTTTTTCCACATCACTGAGTAAAACTAAGGTTTCAGGAGGGTGGGCCATGTAACCAATGGCGTGGAGCACCCCTCAGCCTTCCCTGTGGAATTGCCTTTAGAGAGGCCCGGCCCTGCACCACTGCATCTTGCTCTTGTTCTGTTCCAGAAACATGTAAATGAATGCTGATTTTGATAACCTTTAGTTTTGTTTCACTTTTTTGGCAATGACAAGGTAACGACCCCATGTTCTGTCCTCCACCTCCACCCCCAAAGCCATTACTGGTTTAGTTCGTCATTTTCATTGTCCTCAGAATGCATTAACCCACTCCAGTGTTCTTGCCTGGAGAATCCCAGGGACGGTGGAGCCTGGTGGGCTGCCGTCTATGGGGTCACACAGAGTCGGACACGACTGAAGTGACTTGCAGCAGCAGCAGCAGAATGCATTTATCAGTACATATATGTGCATAGTGCTATATTAAAAATTTTGTACCTGAGAGCATTGCTTACTGATTGACCAGCTGGAGTTTAGCTAATAATAAAATACTTTTATTTTAATTCTTAGTGACAAGAAGAAGTGTATCTGAAATAGAAATAACATGGATGTTATGTCTTTTCTGCACCATCTTTTGTGTTTTTTTTAAGTTGGTAGATTGTTTTTGATTTCACCAGTTTTATTATCTTTTTATTTAATAATAAGGTTCTTTAACTTTGTGTATTTACTAATTGACTACTTTGGTGGGACATGCTGCTGCTTTTTACTCCCTGATGCTCTCATCAGAAATGAGTTAGAACAGAAGAAGGGGCTTTGGAATGTGAATTCTCCCCAGCTTGGCCACAACTAGTTACCTGACTCTGCCTGTGCTAGTTTTCCTAGCTCAAAGGACAAAAGGACGTGAGCTTCCCTCACAGCTCCTGAAAGCAGTCTTGTTGGTTTTCCTCCTAGTGTAATCACATTTTATATAGAGGTGAGTTCTAAAGTCCATATCTAAGGTGAAAATCACCAGTATTAAAAATATCACTGGAGGGATTTCCCTGGTGGTCCAGCAGCTGGGACTTAACACTCCTAATACAGGAGGCCCAGGTTCAATCCCTGGTCAGGAAACTAGATCCCGCATGCTACAACTAAGACCTTGAGCAGTCAAATAAATAAATAAAAATATACTAAAAAAAAAAAATCGCTGGAAATACTTTCAGAAGGTGCCCCCTCCTTGCAGATTGTCTCTAGCACAGCGGTTTTTTCCTCCAGCATTAGGACAGGTCACCAACTCTTCTTCAGCTGAGCACCAGTTGAAGCAGCTGGCTTATGTTTAGGGACTGTGTTTTATGAAAAATACATCTCCTAAATCCTTGGCTCATACAGTGTTGTTAGGTGCATGTGGAGACTGAGCGGACCCAGCGACTGTCAGAGTCCTGTTGCCCATCTCCCTGTCATTAAGTAGAGGCCTCAGGGCAGTTACTAGGACGATTGACTTCTCTTCTCTCTCCCTCTTCTTTTTGCCAAGCTGTTGCCCTGAATTGGTGTGAGTTAAATGTGGATGTCCTGCGGTCCCCTTGTACTCTCCACTTTTGCTGCCACAGACCACCTGAAAGCCCTAATCGTTTCCCACCTTGCTCACTACCAGTAGCCTTCATGAAACACCACTCTGAATCCAGGCCACATTTGCCGTTGGGCAATCTTTCTAAAAAAGGCTGATTTAAACACTGCTATGGCACCCAGGCTCATAGCAGTGCTTCCAGCATTCTGCTGTGCAGAATTAAGTACTCTCTGGATTCTGGTAGCGTAACTTGGCCTGGTGAAATTTCGTTCAGATCTTGTGCCATAGTCGTTTCGCCGTTTTCATGTGAAACAGCTGTACATGAGTTACCTTTGAGTAGGAGTGCTGGAGAGTGCCACGTTTATCTTATATTTGCATACCCTCCAATGGCCCAGTGGAAATACTCGTCCTTAGATTAACCTCTTAAACAGGGTTCAGAGCCACACTTTTTCTGTCCTGCCCTGCCTTTGAGTCTCTTCTGTTCCCATGCTGCTTCTCACATGTGAAGATCCAGTGATGTGAATGCCCTGAAATACCAAAGCATACTGAATTTAAGTCTTGATGCCCTTGTCCCTACATTCATTTATTCCTTGAGTATTTATTGAGCACCTGATGTGTGCCAGGTATTGCTTTTGGTACTAGGGATATAGCAGTGGACAAGAGCAGGTTCTGGCCTTTGTGAAGCTTATATTCTAATGCTAAAGGAAGATGGCACCCAAATATGACATGAAGTCTGGTGGTACTAATGCCATAAGGAGAACTAAAGCCTGGTAATGGGATAGTGAAGAACAGGTCCTGTTTGTTGGGTCTGGCAAGGTTCTGTAAGAAGGTGATGTTTCAGTGGCAACCTGATAAAGTGTGAGAGCAAGCCATGTTATTATTGGAGGAAAGAGGGCTCAGTGCAGAGAGAACAGTGTGTTCAAAGGCCCTGAGGTAAGAGCTTGGTTGGAGTATTCACAGGATAGCAGGAAGCTCTCTGTGACCGAGAAGAGTGAGTGAGGGGAAGATAGATAAGAGATGAGATTGGGTAGAAGAGGCAGAGAACATGCGGGGCCCTGAGGCCATAACTTCTCTTTAGCCTTGAGTGCCTTTCCCTTCTATCTGTAACTTCTGAGGTTGGAATTAGTTTTAATTTGTTCCACATGGTAGCTAGTTGCCTTCTGCTTGCGGAATAATTATCTCTTCCCTATTGATTTGAAATACCATTTAATCGTATTAATGCTATGTACTTATACATACACGCAACCATACAGACGTGCATAGACATGTTTATTAGCTCTCTTTCAATGATTTGTCTTACTGCTCGTGTACCGTATTTTATAGCACTGTACCTCTACACCAGGCCTTGGCAAACTACAGCTCATGGTCCAAATCAGGCCCACTACCTAGTGTCTAGAAATAAAGTTTTATTGGAGCACAGCCACACTCATTTGCTTGTGTATTGTTTATGGCTGCTTTTGAGCTCCAATGGCAAAGTAGCTGCAGCAGAGATCGGATGGTCCACAAAGCCTAAAATATTTAAGATCTGGCACTCTTGCAGAGAGTTTACCAACCTCTGCTTTATATTATGTATGGTCTGATAGGGCCTGTTCTTCTTCATTCTTCATTTTCAACAATTTCTTGGCAAGTCAAGTGTGTTTGTTCTTTTCAGGTGAACTTTAGAATCAATTTGCTAAGCTTGCCTGACTCCCTTCCCTTTCCCTCACCTCTTTTTTGGGATGGGGAGGTGGGAAGCAGGGAGAATAGGAATTTGATTGCATTTAATTTTGTAGTTCAGTACAGGGTGAAGTGATCGTCTTACGATACCGGGTCTTTCCATTCCAGGAATATATCTCTGCATCTGTAAACTTTTATTGTTTCTTCACTTGAATGTTGCACATTTAAGTTTATTCCTACATGTACTATTGCTTTTCGTTGCTATTATAATTGAGATCACCTCCCAGGTATATTTAACAAGTGATTATTTATGGCATAAAAGAAGGGTTTGAATTTTTATGTATTTCAGTTGTTTCTGACCCTTTATGGAAGTAAACTCCTGTTAGGACTGTTAATTCTTAAAGTTGATTCTTTTGGTTGATGATAGTCATTGTCTGAACTTACCCGTTTTTGTTGTATTACTTATGTCTCTCTATATTGTGGGATTCTGTATACAAAGGGTAGTTTGGAGGAAGTGAATTTTGACCCTCTCAGTGACATTCACTTTTTTCTGTTATATAGGTCACAACAAGTGATAATTATTTAAAAAACCCAAAACAAACCCCCAAAACTCCCAGAAAACTTTATGCCACATCAGGATTTGTTGATCATTTTAAAGAATACTCAAGATAATTTAGGCAAGCCATTTATCAAGCATGCTGTGTCTTTCTGCAGAGCCATTTGTCACTTTTAATACAGAATGGTAGGTTTACATGTCACACATGAGTGTCTAACCAGTGATGGTGGAGAGCCTTTTGATCATGGACTAAAGTTGACTTAACTGAGCATTTAGCCTTTAGAATTGAAATAGGAGCCAGAGGAGATTTTATGAGTCAGTTAGTGCTTTCCCAAATGCGCTTCTGTAAAGCATGTGATCTTCACCTTTTACATCTATTCCTTAAGGATGTGAAATCTATTTTAGATTTCAAGGTCTATTACTTGCCCTGAGCAGTGAACAGATGAACCATGAATTCAATACGTGTTAACCTTTGTGGATTTATCTTTTAATGCCATTTTGGTCTTTTTTTTTCCCCCCGAATTTGTGTCTGCTCTTTAGCTTTTTACCTTGATGAAACTAAAGAAAAACTGTTCTGTTCATGCTGCTGGTTCCTTTTCTTTTTCCTTTTTTTTGATGAGGTGATGATGAGGTGGTTATGATAGTAGACACTGGGTATGGAAATAGAGACTTGCTGACATATATTATGTGACTTGTGAAATGAACCTTGTTACTTTCATCGTCTGTAAAGTGAAACTTCATGTATAGAACTTTAATGCTCTTGTACATTTTTTTCCACTGCTGAGATATTCTTCCACCATCATTATGAAATCAGTTGGTGGTATATGAATGTAGACATACCATCATAGGCTGTAGAGATGTATCAAGCTGTATGCCTCTGTCACAGAGGCAGCTGCAGCTTTGAGATCTTTGATGTGGGGCTTGACTTGGATCTACAGAAGTAGAAACCATTGTAGGTGGTTGGTGTGGAAAATGGTATAATCTAACAGTGATAATATCTTTTATTGGGCACTCACTATGATCCACACATTACTCTGACTGACTGCCACATCCAGGCATTGTAGGCTCATTCACAACTGAGGACATTGAAATTTAGGTTAAATAACTGGTGGATCTGAGATTCAAGCTAATTGTTAGACTCCAGAGTCAGGTTGTAAAGCTCAGAGTGTTATTTTGGCAGAAACTGTATGTGTGTGTGTAAAGACGGATTTAGCAATTTTAATTTGTTTAGATTCTCCTGAGTGAATTTTGGCAGTTGAATCAGCAGGTCTGGAGACCTTATTGCTTTGGTGATCTTTGGCAGACTCAGTATCCTCGGTGAAGACAGAATCTAGATCCCTAAGTTTTCTGGTGTTTTTTTTTTTTTTTTTTTTTTTTTGCGAGTCCAGAAGTTTAATTTATATATCAAGATATTACTGTAGTGTATCGTTTGTCTTCCAAATTTTAAATTGAGAGAGTACAAAAAGGGAGCTTATGGTTTGGTCATAGATGCCAGGGGAGGGGGTGGGTAAGATTAAGTTCCCCAAAGCCTTTGTTACTGCTCCTAGCTTTAGAGCCCCCTACCTAGGTTTATGAAATAGAAGTATAAGTACATAAATACACACACACGTGTGTGTGTGTGTATGTGTTTGTGTATATATATATTCAAACCCCCCAAATGTTTTAAAATCTTTTTCTGTGCAGTTGCACTAATTAAGATGGAAAATCAAGGTCTGCACATATTTATGTCATCATTTACCTTAAATATGGCTCAACCATTCAGATGCTAAATAATTAACACTTGTCTGTATTTGAGGTCCTTCTCTGGTTGTCCCTCAGCCAAGCACTCTGATTCTTTGGACCACTCTCAATGGCTGTGCGTGTGGTGTCAGGCCGGGGGCTGCCGTTGGTCGGGCCAGCGCTGCCCGTGTACATGTACACGTACAGCCCGCTGCTCCTGACAGTGGTGTGTGTATGTCAGGGACTCTGCTGCCTGCTGGCCCCTCTGCCCTCCAGGCCAGCCCAGACCTGGATTCCTGGCACGATTTAGAAAAGAAAAGTGGAGCTTTCTAAATACTGGCAGGCAGGTCAGCTTGCTTTCCAGCCCAGAGAGTCCGGCTCAGCAGAGACAATTTGTGTTGTAGTGTTGGCTCCTTGCATCTGACATGCATCCTAAAGAAATATTCCAGGAAAGGGTGATTTTTTTTTCCTCTCTCTTTTTTATCAGAATGGCATAACTTGGAAAGTTACAGTATCTTTTCAAGGTTACTTTCAGACTAACGTTTACTAATCGTTATGATGGTAAAGAAAAGGAACTAATGTAAATCTTAATATTTTATGAAACTGCTTCTATTGATGCTTATTCAAATATGAAATAGCCATCGACTTTTAACTCGTATTCATATAACCTACTATGTAGGCAAGCATACTTTTTATGAAAAACATTTGAAATTGGAGATTCAAAAGCCAAACATAAAGTTTTATGTTGTGCGGTATTGTGTGGTAGAGCAGCTTGACTTTGTCTTTTGTGTGTGATTTAGTGTACAGTCCTGAAGTTGTTAGAGATGGCAGGTGGAGACAGTCTTTGATTCTCTGTGAGTGCAAGTTCTGCCTCTGTGTTACTGGCTCTGTGGCACATTTTACTGTTGCAGTGCCAGGAACTATAGACCCCATCCCAGGGCCCTGGCCTCTCAGACAGGCCACTTTCAGGCCGGCCCTTTGATTTATCTGTATTTGTTAAACAGGAGGGGGAGGGGCTTAGATTCCATTTCTGCTCTATGTTGTGTAAGAGTCAACAAAATACGTATATTGTAAGAAATGTCAAGTGATTGAGATGCTTTCCTGTTTATTTTCTTGCCAGGAGCTTGTGTTGTGCTAGTAATTCTGGGGAGGAGAAAGAGAAAGTGAATATGGTTCATTTGAGATCTGTCGTCTATTTGTGTTACTTAATTTGCCAGCATCAGTGATATTTTTCTATTAAGCTTAAGTTCATTGCTGATAGGATATTATAACTACTGAAGTATTTTTGTTTTGCCTTACAATTCACATGAAAATTTCATGAACTGTATTGTAACATTTGGTTGGGAATTTAATTTTATTGTCAGACTATTTCTAACAGATAGGTTGGTAGTTGCATGTTGTATCTTATTTAATAAGTATCAAATATAATGGCGATAGTATTCAATTGTATCAAAACATTTATTTCCACTTTTGAGCTTTATTTTTTAATAGTCTTTTTGCAGTATGGGAAATAAATGACACTGAATTTTCCCCTTTTTCTTTTAAAGACTTTCAGCTGAACTCTCATCTCTCAACACTGGCAAATATTCATAAGATCTACCACACCCTTAATAAGCTAGTAAGTCAATTTTTTAAAGACAAAACTACCAGCTGTTCAGTTGTTTTAAGTGTATTTGATAAGAATTTAGATTATGGATATTAATATATCAGCTGTTTATGAAAATACTGAATTTTAAAACTTGCTGTATGGTGAGTGATTTCTTGGTAATAATGAAAATATTTCTTGCAGAATCTCACAGAAGACGTTGGCCAAGACGATCACCAAACAGGTATCTATAAATGCTATCACTACTTAATTTTCAATAAACTTCCTAATAGTTATGAAGGAGAAGTACTAGCTGAGACCGCTCCATGTTATTATAATACATCCCATTAGCAAGTTGTTCCTTGGTTGAGGATCTTTCTCAGGGTGTATAGAGGCAGCCATGCCACAGCTCCTTCCCAGGAGGAAATCTGTTCTAGGGCTCCAGTTTACAATGGAGTACTTCAGTTCCTTTAACGGGGTTGGGGATTCTCCCCAGTGGTTTGACGATAATCATTCCTTTACTAAAGTATTTTAGCTTATACTAAAAAGTAGTGCAGTTCGAAAGGTTTTCCATAAATGCTTGTTGACTTGAGATATAGAATGAGTTGATAGGGAGATAGGAGTATATCTGTGTGTTTTGTATGGGTCCTGTGGATTTATGGGCTTCCCTGGTAGCTCAGACAGTAAAGAATCTGCCTGCAGTGTGGGGGACCTGGTTTTGATCCCTGGGTTGGGAGGATCTCCTGGAGAAGGGAATGGCTACCCACTCTAGTATTCTTGCCTGAAAAATCCCATGGATAGAGGAGCCTGGCGGGGTACAGTCCATGGGGTTGAGAAAGAGTCGGACACAGCTGAGCAACTAACACTTTCTTTCACTTTGAGGATTTATGACTGGGAAAATTGAAAGTGGATTATTATAAACAATTCTCTAGCCCTTTGGTTCTCCAACTCTAGCTGGCATTATAATCATGGTGGAGGGAGGGGCTAGTTTCAACGGGTTGCTCGGCTCCACCTCCAGAGCTCTGGGGTAGGGCCCCATAATTTGCATTTCTGACCAGCTCCCATGTGATCCTGATGGAGCTGGTCTGGAGATCACACTTTGAGAAACACTTCTCTAAACCATGGTGATCACAAAGTTCAGAAACTTGCACTTGATCTATAGTTATGATAACTTCCAATGAAAGTTATTAAAATATATTTTAAAGTTTTTGAAAGTTACCACAGTAACATATGAACACATGTTTGTTAGAGAATTGTTAGAGAACTGTTAGCTTGTTAGACAATAGCACAAAAACAAATGAAGGAAAAAGCCATAACCCTCCTTTAGTATGCTGTTTTAATACTTACTCTTTCGGATATTTTTGTACCTGCATATGTTTTTATAGTAGTATAGTAGTATTTTGTTGGTTTTTTTTTAGCATTGGTGAGCTCACACTGTATATACTATATAGCATCGGTCTTTTTTTTTTTCCATTTAATTTTTTTATTAAAAAAAATTACCTTGGAGGTTGTTGGGATTTAGGACTCCCTACCCTTCTCCTCCAGATTGGTTCAGGATCAATTGAAAATTAGGCATAATAAGATGGATATTGAACTAACAGTTGTGTTGGAAAACACAGCTTAGATGAACAGCAGAAATGCAGAAGCTTTGCAGTATTTCACCTTAATTAGACAGCCTTATACACAATCACTGCCATAGCCAGTAGAGCACTGCACACCTGGCCCACTTCTAACCCCTCATTTATGGCAGTGAGGGGTAGCAGCTTCTGCTGGCAGGCTGGGCGGAAAGGGAGTTCAGAAGGAGCCGGGCCCCTCTGCTCAGTTCCCCCCGCCCCCCATTACCAATTAGATCAGACATTCCTCCTTCCAGGGAAAGGAGTGAGAGAAGGGGAGGTGTGCTTTAGAAGGTCAGGCCACAGAGGGTCCCTTCACCTGATATTTCTGTTTTAGTAAACATAGGTCAGGACAGTCAAAAACAGTCTCCATAATAATTTTAAAAGCAGTGTATGCACATGATTTTAAAAGAAGTGTCAAAAAGGTGTAAAAAAGCAAAGGTTACCGTCCAGTTTTATGAGCGCCAGCTCCCATCCCCCGCTAGTACTACACCCTTGACTCTCCAGAGACAACTCTTATATTCTTGTATTTGTTTCCCAAATGATGACAATGATATATTTTCCCCCAAATACAAGTATACATTTATATATGCCTCTTGTTTTTGTCACTCAGTGTATCTTGGAGATCTTTTTATAGCACATTTATGAAGCTTTATTTTTAATGACTGCATGATTTTCTATCTTGAGAATATATCATAATGTGTTTCTGTTGATGCACACTTAAGTGTGTTTAACTTTTAGCTACTACCAATAATGCTGAATATAATTTTCAGAGCCAGTTCTAATAGTTAAGAAAAAGCACATTTCTGTTTTCTTATTCTGGAAAAATACATTGGTAGGCACTGGAGATTTTTTAAACTTGATAGTTGTTTTGATTTTTAAAACTGAATTTTTTGTTGGTAGAGTCTTTCGGCTATCTTTCCCTTGGCTATGGTAATGAAACATCTAAGTTTTGCCTCTTGTACACTATTTAGTTACTGTTGAACTTTGGATTTAAGTGAGTATTGTTATTATAGTAATGTCACATTTAAATATTTAACCTGAATGTGGCAGTTTAATAACTGAGGGTTATAATTCAGGAATACTCAAGTGGAGAGTGTGTTTGGCTTCATACCTCCTCTTTTGCCCTTGGGGACAGTGCATGTGTCTGATGTTTGGTATTTGACTTGCTGGTGCAGTGCCTGGTACCTCATATGTGCCGGTCATTGTCGATTAGCATTAGTAATTTCTTAGAGTAGTCCATTTCATTAACATTTCCCCATCTGGTTTTAGCATCACTTGTGATTATCATATCTGACAGAGCATACTTGAAGAATTAAACAACATAAAATCTGTAACGTTTGGAAATCTGAGAAAGTTAATCACTGTAGTGCCTCTTTGAATCTCTTCGTTCAATGGTAGACTGAGCAATTTCTATACCAACTGTATATATACGGAAGGGTAAAACCAAGTGCAAGAGGCCAGGATCTTTCGCCTCTCTTTCTTTTAATAATTTTCTTTGGTTCTTTCAGTCTTCCTACCACCAAAAAAAGAAAAAGGGGAGAGAGTCTGTACATTAATATTGGAGAAATAGCCCAAAATAATGGGCATGAATTTAAAAAGCCAGAGAGGACCAATAGTAATAATAATAGTGAAGGAGGATGATAGATGTTGGAAGTCGTATTGTTTAGAGAGAAAGGAAAGGAAATTTTTTGGTCTTTAATAGTAGGATAAAAATTGCACATTTGGACGCGAATAGTTTTACTCAAGCAAGTAAGTAGTTCAATGGTGTGTTCAAGAAAATGAAATAAAATATTTTGATACTGATAAAATGTCTTAAAATACAACCTATTTATCAACTTTGGAGGAGGAAATGGCAACCCACTCCAGTATTGCCTGAAAAATTCCATGGCAGAGGAGCCTGGTGGGCTGCAGTCAATGGGACTGCAAAGAGTCGGACATGACTGAGCACACTTGCATTTATCAACTTAAATGACTATACCTTTGTGACATTATTCTGTGAAAAAGCTATATAAAAATTATTGAAGTAGCAGAATGAACATATAAAATGTTATTGAGTCAAGGCTATATGATACAACAAACTCATAATAATTCGATAGTGGGATTTTTGTATTGGAACAAGCATTTATACTAAGTTTGGAAAAGTCAGAAAAAGATCTCTAATTGTATAGAGCTCTTATTTGAGGATGAAACTGGGTGCCCAATTTAATATGTCATAGGAGAATTAATTCCCGAACAGGACCTTTTTTTAACTTGAGGCCCACAAGCAAAATGATTAAATTTTAAAAAATCGCGGAGCAGCTACTTAGATACCGTTTATTAGGAATAACATACTTAGTTAAATTATTATGAAAACAGCCAGCTGCATAGGCATTAAAAGGCTTTGTGGTTTGATCCAGGTGAACTCAATTTGCTGTTCAAAATTGATTTTTCTGGGACCAACTATTAGATATGTTTAAAATGTTGCAGTATTTCTAATTGTTTAGTATAAGAAGAAGAGCTACATTCTTTGACTGATTTATTTGAAAATATGGTCAGATTTATTTGAAAATATGGTCATTTAATAAACTAATTTATTTGTTCTCCTTAAACACTGAACCAAAAAGAAATGAACCTGAACTCAATCATCATAACCTTTGGTTAAAAAATGGAAACAATTTCTGTTGTCTTCCTAAGGATCATACAAACACTTCAGCATCAAAAGTGTTTCTAATGAGGGTAGGGTTTCAGAGTCACTGTCTATCTAATGGAGAGAGATTGCAAACTGAACACCAGAATGTCTATCCCTGTAATGTGAAGGAGCCTGAATCATAGTTTGGGATTACTAGCTGAGATTATTCATCCCTTCGTCTTCCTACTTCTTTGTTATTGTAATAAAAAGGCCTTTCTTTTTTTCGTAAGTACCTGCCAAACGTTTCTAATGAGATTTAAGATGGATTCCTAAAATCTTGTTCTTTCCTCTTTTTTCTTTGTTGTTGTTCACTTGCTCATTCGTGTCTGACTCTTTTTGACTCCATGGACTGCAGCACACCAGGCTTCCCTGTCCTTCATGATTGGAAGTTTGCTCAAATTCATGTCCATTAAGTCAATGATGTGTGATTGGCAAACATTGGAAACTTGTAACTCTGATCATTTCCCCCCAAAAAGGCTATAATATGATTGGAAGAGAAACCAGAGTATTAACTCTGATCATTTCAAATGAATTCGTGGGTTAGTTAGCTTTTATTTGTTAATTATTTATTGAATAGGAACTTTTAGGAGCTCAACTTATCAGCCAGTTTTCTTATATGTCAAATTGGGGTGGTAATAATACCTCTTAGATTTGTGATGATAACTTTGAAAGTGCTTTGTAGTTATTTGAAAACTTTGAAAACTTCAGCCTTAATATTTTGCCTCTTTACCTATAATGGCAGATTATTTGTACCTAGGTGGATACTTGTAGCAGGTTAAAATAGCTAAAGCTTCATTAAAACAGATAAACATTCCATAAGATTCTTGTTTATATTATTTGCTTGCTAAATTTTCAGTGTAAAAATAAGTGTAATTCAGGTAGATTAAGTGATTCAAGTTCTGAGGCAGTAAAGTCTAAATTTAATGATACAGATAAATACAAATTTGTGAAACATTCATTTGGATTTAAGTGTCTTGATTATAAAAAGATATCACAGAGTTATTTTAAGAAGCAAACGTTCTCAAATATTTGTGTTAAAAAAAAAATCCTACCTGCCAGGATACTTGAGTCAAGTGCTTGTCTTAACTGATAAATAGGGGAAAAGTCTAAAATGGTGGTGTATTACCTATTTATAGTGTTTCAAATCTATGGAAATGTACTGACTTTTTAGCAGAATTTGATTTACAAATGTTTTAGGAACACATTTATTTAACAAATATTTCTTGAGAGTCTACTATAGGATATATATATATATATATATACACACACACACACACACACCTTATTACTGTATAATGATACTGTATTTGCTGCTGTGTCTGCACAGGTGAACCAGACAGAACCCTGCAAACCAAGGTGTACTTTTGTGCATGGACTTAAAAATCTTGAGTTGTTGCTTTTGCTTGGATAGGATCCCTGAAGCCATAGTGGGGGTTTGGGGCTACCACACCTTGAGTTGTATGCGTTCTGTAAGTTTTTGCTGACTTGGTTCATGTCACCAAATTATTTTAGGTCAACTTGTTTTCCTCAGCATTAAACACTTGCTTTTGAGTTAGCTTGAAACTTAAGTCCTTGAGTTCTCGGATTCTGCCTGTAGTGCTGTGCTGTGTCGTCCTCTGTGACTTCTCTGGGATGTGAGTTGGACACGTTCTTCCTGTGAGGTCGGGGTGAGAGGGTCGAGGAGCCAGTGGGTGCCTGAACTGTAGCAGGTGTCGGGACTGAGCAGACACTGTTTCATTGTGAAGGACGGCCCCCGATAGTCACTTACTTATGCCGATGATTAGAGCAGAGACATCTGAACAGGGGCCACGTGAATAAATAAAAGAACAAAATGCCAAATTTGAGATGCTTTGGGGCTAAAATATGAATATGTTTTATGCCAGGAAAAGTGATTTGTGAAACTTGAACAGAAAGCGTTCATTAGTAAGAAAAAAAAAGAAAGTTGAAAAAGTTAGTTAACTTATGATGGCAGTGTTTCCACGAAGAGGCAATGGTAGAGGAGCTGGTGGTGGATCAGATCTTACTGGTGAATATTGGTGGAAACATTGTTTTAAATGATGGTCATCTTCCCACGGGCTGGGGAGAGGTGTGGGTTTCCTCTGTGTTCTGCAAACACTGGTGGGAGGGAGAGGTCACTGCCGGACTAGACGCTCAGAACCTGACTGTGACCAGTGCCGGGAGACAGTGTCTCTCCTTCACACGAGCACAGCCAAAAGGGAGAAGCAAGCCTCAAGGTTGCTCCTTTCCGAGAAGCGTGGCAGGCTTTCTGGCAAGTTGGGTCACACTTTTTTATTCTGTGAGCCCCACCCCGAGGCATTACTGGACAAGAATAAATCTTGCCTGTTGGCGGTCTGCAAAAGCTCTGGTCTCTGCCCCTCTCAGACCTCTTTGCATGTCAGCGTAAACAGGACTAGGTTTCGCAGGGAGGACGGACAGGTATGTATGGTGGCAGCACTCGCTCCGGCTCTTCTGCTTCCTATTCTTGCTGCTGTTGTGAGAGAGATGTGAGGTTGTCTGGTGTCTCTGAAGAACCTCTACTCCCACCCTGGTTGAGCTCCGGGAAGGGTGGCTGAGGCTCATCTTTCTAGCCTGGTGGGCTCCACCTGTGCACTGAGGAGCCAGCCTGGTCCAATAGCCAGTGCTGGAACCCTGCCTCGCTGGCGCCATTGTCCTGGTTTGTTTCAGGAGAGATGCTTTCGGCTGGCCTCTTCCTAAAGTACATCGCCTGGAGGTGGAAGCCTGAGTGTGTCCAGGATTTAGGTTCCAGTCCTTGCCCTTGTTCTTTTCATGTGGGAACTGTTAGCTACTGACATCTCTCTCCCTGCCTTCTGAACAGCCTTCTACAAAGAGCTGTCCATGCTTTGTAGATTGCTGGGTTCCTTCTCCAGCCTTAGCCGCTCCGCCTCCACCCCTGGCTGCTGCATTTTACTGCTGCCTCCCTGGCCCCCACCCACTGCCTAGCGCACTCCTCCTCCTCAAGCCTCCGGGAGGACAGTGCACTCACCCAGGTTTTCTCCCCACTCAGGTCCTCATCTTCTTTTCCCAGTCCCCAGCATCCACATTCCCCCAGGCTCTAAGGGCTTCCCTGATAGCTCAGCTGGTGAAGACTCAGCCTGCAATGCAGGCAACCCCAGTTCAATTCCTGGGTCGGGAAAATCTCCTGGAGAAGGGATAGACTACCCACTCCAGTATCCTTGGGCTTCCTTGGTATCCTGTAATGGAGGAGACCTGGGTTTGATCCCTGGGTTAGGAAGATCCCTTGGAGAAGGGAACAGGTACCCACTCCAGTGTTCTGGCCTGGAGAATTCCATGGACAGAGGAGCCTGGCGGGCTATAGTCCACGGGGTTGCAAAGAGTCAGACACGACTGAGCTACTTTCACTTTGCCCAGGCTCTGGCCTCGGTCCCCTGCTTCTCAGCCTCTGCTGCTGTGGCTGTGTGGGAGTGACAGTGAGTGGTGGCAGGGAGCCAGGGCCTCGCTCCTGGGCTGCCTGGGTTCCACCTTGATCCCACCTGCTGCTTTCCAGCCACTGCTTCATCTCTCTGCCTGAGTTTTCCTCATTTATAGGAAAGGGGATGCCAAGGATGCCCTCCATCGTAGGGTGGTAGTAAGGATCAGGTAAATGTGGAGCACTGGCCTGAGCACATACCTCTCTTGTGAAACTCAGTTCCCAACATCTGTCTACACATGATGCTTGGCACCTGAGCCCTTGCTGAGTGGATGTTTTTCCCTCAGAAAACTCCTGAGAAAGAGTTACCTCAGAACACTGCTGAGAAGGTCTCATTTTCAGATGGTGAACCAGAGACCCAGGATAGGTCATTGGCTGCCCAAGCCACATGACCAGATGAGGAGCTGGAGGTCATGCCCAGAGTGCAGAGCACTCGGCCCCTAGTGCCTGCTCTCTGAGGGCCAGGCCTCTCACTAAGGCCCTAGAGGATGAGCAGGATACTGTCCAGAGCTCACCACTTAGCATTTCCAAGACCTTGGGACATCTCTTGAATGCCTGATCCTTAGCTTTTCCCATCTGTCAGTGCGTGCCCTGCGTGTCATGCAGGGTTATTGTGGGAACCAGTGACATAATATCTCTGCTAGTACTTGGGCCAAGATAGGGTTGTAATTGTCTTTTAATTTACAATTATTTAAAACAGTCTGAAGTGAGACTGTCTGGGTTTGAATCCAGTTTCGCCACTTACCTGACCTCTTTCTGCCTCCATTTTCTTATCTATGTAGGCATTATTATTCTGTTTTCATAAACTTGTCATGAGGTTAAGTGAGTTCACACATGTAAGTGTTAAGAGCAGGGCCTGGTACATAGTAAGGTCTCAATAGGTGTTCTGTGATGGTGTTACGTTTTTAATATCTTTTACCAAATTGAAGTTATGTCTCAGAAAACCCTGACTGTAAGATCAGAATCTTCTTTAAGTGGCGAAACAAGCTAAAAAGTTCTACGGAAGTTTTGCTAAAGATCATGTCAGGCTTTTGCTCAAAATCCAAATTGTATGTGTAACATTTTCTCAAAGAGGAACTAAAAACCATAGTTTCACCTTGTAGCATTTACAGGTAACATATAAACCCTTTGTGGCATAAACCGTGGAAGCTCTTCATTCAGTGGTGGTGGTCTTCAGAAGGGTTTTGACGTGGCAGTCCTTACTTTTGTGCTCTTCACTGTGTCTTGTAGGAAGTCTGCGGTCTTGCAGTTCTTCAGACTGCTTTAGTAAAGTGATGCCGCCGAGGAAAAAGAGGAGACCTGCTTCTGGAGATGATCTATCTGCCAAGAAAAGTAGACACGATAGGTACGTTGCAGAGACAGTGGATCCACGTTGATGGCATACATGCCAAAGAGGCACATTGATCCATGAGCCCAGTGTGGGCCTTCCAAGTACACGAACACCAACTGGAATGTTTTGGTTCTGCCAGGCAAACTTTCAAAGTGTAATAATTTCGTGATACTTAATGTGTGGGTTCATGAAATAAAAATGAATTAGGTAATCTGGGTTCTTAGAAATTTCAAGTTTTATCTTAGTCCATTGATCCACCAAAACTGGTGTAGAGTTTCTTTCTTTCCTTTTAAGGGTTTGCTGTCTGTGCCCATTGAGGACCTCAGGATAGGTATGTATCTGTTCTTTAAGAGGGTTTCCCTACCTGCAACAGGAGCAGAATTCCCGTAGCTCCTTTGCAAGGACCTGGGTGACATGGCTGAAGGGAGCTGCCTGTCCCCAGTGCTCTGAGCCTGCCTGGAATATTAGCTGAGCTGATGTTCCTTCTCTGAAGAGTGAGGATTTGTTAGGAACCATGAAAAACAAGACTGTTGAAACCACTTCTCTTTCAGACAAGTGAACCGCTAATTTTGGTAACTCCCAAGGTCCGTTAGGTTTGCTTATTTTAGACATTTTTACTGTTTCAGCCAGATTTTAATGGCCACTTTTGTTCTCTCTCTCTTTTTTAAACAATGAACAAACATCATAGTTTTAATCTTTTCTGCCTTTTCCTATCTTCCTCCATCTGGCTGTATAGGTCATTTCACTTCACTGATGTGGCCTGAATTGCCATATTGATAATCAGAGGGATCAGATGAGATCTTTCTGCTTCTTTCTCGCTGTGATGTTTCATATACTATAACTCCTAGAGGGTTAGAGAGATGGACTCTGAGAACATGAAAATCGTGTCACTGTTCCTATCTCAAATGAGTGGAAAGTATTATCTGAAAAAACTGTAGCCGTGATTTAGAAGATAATCAATAATCACCAACACCGTTTAGACCAGTGATTCAGCTTTATGAAGCCAAGCTCCGTGACCATTTGGTGGTACAGATATGATTATCAAGGAATTGTTAAATTCTGGTTATCACATAGCATGGCTGTATGTAGCACTTACTATTTTTTCACTGTCTAAATTCTTTTAGCATGATAAAGCCAGTTTCAAGTCTGTACAAGGCTGAATTTTCTTCACTAATTCAATCAGAACAGTATATCTCAACAATCTGAATGTAGAAACAGATAATGAGAACTGAGCAGTCTAATATAAAGCCGTATTTTTAAAGCATTTGCAAAAATGTAAAATAATGCCCCTCTTCTCATTTATTATTTTTAAAACTAGAATTATGTTTCATTAAAATACAGTGTTTTAATACACACACAAAAACTGGTAGTTGAGTTGCAGAAAGGTGTGAAGTACTCTCCTTGATAGCATTTCATTGGTCACCCAGGGCATGGGGAGCTAATTCTATAGCTGGATGATTTAGTTGCGTTTCATTCTTGGTCTTTTTTGGAAAAACTTTATTTACATACCACAATGTGTACAGTTTTAAGTGTACAACTCAGTAATTTGTACTAAGTTAGAGTTTTGCAACCATCACTACAAACCAGTTTTAGAAGATTTCTCTCACCCCAGTTAGATCCTTGATGCCCACTTACAGTCAGTCTGTCCTTATTCCCAGCCCCAGGGAACCACAAATTCACTTTCTGCATCTTCATATTTGCCTTTTCTGAACATTTCACATACATGAACCTTTGTGTGAAATGCCTTTTTTTTTTTTTTTAAACCTAGCATAGTTTTTTTTGAGATTCTTCCATGTAGTAGTAGCATGTATTATTTATTTTTTTCTGAGTGTTATTCCAGTGTCCTTTTTTAGGTAGAATATTGTCAAGTAATTCAGACATTACAGTCTTATATAGATCTCCAGTTAATTGACCAGTTACAGACTTGGAGCTGAGATAGAAATGTCCAAACCCAGGACTAGAGCAAATCTGTTTGAACCCCTGGCCGGTATCCACCTTTGTTTCCAGGTGGTATGGCTGCTTTTTATAGAGGAAATACAAAACTAGTGGTTTGTGGTTTCAGTATCTTAATACCCTATAACATATTTGGGGGTTTTTTTGGGTATGAAAACCCAGAATCTCTAATTAGCAGTATATACAGATATCCTGGTGAAAGTCTCGATCATGAATAAACGCTCACTTCAGAAGAATTCTGTGTAATATTATATGTTATGTAAATAAAAGCTATATTCATAAATGTTCATATATAAATAAGGGATAAAACTTATAACTTTTCTATTGAAATCACTATTTGTAATGATACTGCTTCTTTTCCCCTCCCCAAGTAGGGAATGTCTTGCTCCTCAGCCCCATGTCATCATGAGATAAGGAATTCCTGACGAGGGTCACAGCAGTGCAGGAGGAGGCCCTGTGCTTGCTGACTCAGTTCTCCAGCTTACGCACTGGTTCCACATGGGACACGCCAGGAGAAGGGCAGGAGCCAGGATTTCTCTGTATTTCTTTTTCCTGAGGTTTTTTTTCCCCTGGAGGCTTGTTCATGATTTGATGTTTCTTTTCATTTGCTTAACAAGTTCCTTGGAGATCTCTCCTATTGCCAGGTTCTTCCTTAGACCGTGCCCTGTGCCCAGCCTGACTCAGATGACATGGGCATCAGGAGAACTTAATTCAGGAACACGATTGAATTCTAGGGTCTTCAGTTGAAGAAAACACCAGTGACATTTCTTGCTGCATCTCACTATTGTTCTATATTTGGTTCTGGCTGGAGAGGTAGAAAGGTGTATATCAGATACTTGTTCTGTTCAGTTTTTACTAGCTATTTGTTCATCAGAGAAAAACCTGTATTAAGAGCTTACCATTTAATTCTATACTAGGTATGACTGTGTTTAAAACTATAAAGGTGAAGCCTCCACATGCAAGAAGTGGAATATTCTAAATGTATGTGAAGTACCTATTAACTAGGTATCTATTGGGTAAAAGAATAAAAACTATTTGTTACTTAAAAAACTCAGTTTCTTAAAATAACTTCTAAAACTCCTTTCTCAATTTCTAGCATGTATAGAAAATATGATTCAACTAGAATAAAGACTGAAGAAGAAGCCTTTTCAAGTAAGAGGTGCTTAGAATGGTTCTATGAATATGCAGGTAGGTAATCATATCACCTAAGGCTGAGCCTCATAAAAATACAGAGTACTTTAGAGGAAACTAAAGAATTGAAAAATGAGTACTTTTCGAATTTGGTGTGTGTGTGTCTGTGTGTATGTGTGTCTTCCTGTTTTCGAGAGGGAGCACAGTTGAAACAAATCACCAAAGGTTCTATTTATAGCCAGCAGCTAAGCCAAAGAATTCAGAACACTAGAAGGGAACTGAAAAGATGAAATGTACTTGGGAGAAATACTCTGGATTGCTAGGAAACCTGTTGAAAATGCTGGTAATGGGTGGCTGCTTGGTTCATGCATCCAAGTTAAAATAGGCTTTGTTGCTTTGAACCTTTATGTAGTGCAGTGGAATTTCTTATATTGTGTCTATTTTGAAAGATCATTTGGCAGACAGTGTTGGTTTTGTCATTTAAAATATCTTAAAAACAATCCCATTTTTGCGGTTTATTATAACTGGTTGAATAATATTGAAATAAAAGGTTTGTTGTTTTTTTTTTGTGGCTGTGTATGGTGTAAAAAAGGGGGGAAAAAACCCTTTCAGACAAGTTTGAACTGAAGGCTATTTTACCGTTCCTCTTCCCCATCAGATTTCTATCATAACGTATCCACTTGACAGTTCAATGACCTTCAAACAGATTTACTCAATATCAGTCTCTACTCCCAATCAGGGTCTATGTGTTGCCTATTGTCTATAATTTGAAGAAAAAAAAAATGAGCAGATTACACATGTCATTCCCTAACAATCCGTTACACCCTTAACCCCACTTAAAAACCCCTACTACCTGCGGGAGAAAAGACAGCTAACTCACAGTGGTCCCTTTGCCTGGAGTGTTTTTCTCCAGTTTTCCATTTGACAAGCAAATGGTACATCTCTTAGCTTAATTAGCTTAATAACCTTCTTTGTCCTCTTACAGGAAGGACATTGCTCATAACTGGTTTTGATGCCCTTTTCTTGGGTATCAGAATGAGAATTCTTCCTGAGGCCAGTGTTTTCCTCCTACCCCACGTTTTTCTGATAAAAGTCGTGCCCTCTTTGGCCACAAAGATTGTTCCTGGGGCTGGCAGGTAACCCAGATCAGGACCATCAGATAAAATGTCCTGGGGTTTTCAGATTGAAACTGGAAGAAGAGCCTCTTTCTCTTCTGGTGGTAGACTTGAAAGGATGTGACCCTGATTTCCTGTAGTCTTTTGGATTTTTGTGAGCTACCCCAGTGTCTTTCTAGTGAATTCTCTTTCATCACTTGAACTAATTTGAGCTGGGTTTTATTTGCAGGGATGGACACATAGTGTAAACACTTACATGGTATTAGAATTTATCTGTTTTTCATGTTTACATCTTGAAAGCATGACTCTCTTGAAGACACTTTGTTCCTAGTCAAAGTAGTCGGCACGTTTCCAGGTGTTAAGTACTTGGGTCTGAGTGATGGAGCATTTTCTCGTGTTCCTGTCACTTTGATTACAAAAATTGCTTGCTTTCTTATATTGGTTCACATTTATTGTTATGACATGTATTATAAGAGGGAAAGTTTAAACAGAAAAAGTACACTTAATCCCACCACCATCGCACAGCCATTTTGATACGGTTATGTCCTCCTTTATAAGCAAATATAAATTTTTCCATAGTAAAAGCCACACTTCTGTTTTCCTTTAAAAGGAAACGCAGTACAGTTTTTCCTTCTTGATTGCTCTTCTCTGGTTCAAAAAGGTGACATTTGGGATAAAGATTAAGCTGCATTCTCTAGGTTCCTTGAGACCCCTGCCAGGTGATTCGTTGTGGGGTTCATTACTGCAAGAAGTTTCTGTGGTATGGCTCTCCCTATTTTTATACCCCCCCTTTTCTTTTGTATCTCATCAGGAAAAATGGCTTAAAATTGGGAATAACTAAATCTCCACCTGGTACCTGCTTTCATTTTTTAATATCCCAACCACATGAATAAAAACTGTAGATCAGTATTATTCAGGAAAAGCACATGGTGAGGGGCCCCAGGAAGGTTGACAGGCTGTGCTCCGTGCCAGTCTGGGAGCAGAGAGTGAGGCTGCGGGCCCCAGTGCCCGGATGAGGGCCCTCCCCCGTGGGATGATTGTGTTCCCTGGGAGATAGCCACCTGCTGTGGGTTGACTCCCTACACTGAACAGAGTGGAGTGGAGGGCGGTAGGGGACCTTGGCCGTGCAGTCCCATGACACAGATGGACCTTCGTTCTTCCCAGAGCTCTCAGTTCCACCTCTTGCCCTGACCTCTGCCCTCCGCCCTCCGTAGCCTGAACCTAGCCCTCCTTTGCACCTCTTAGGATACAACCTCTTGGCTTTTAAAATTCCTGTCAACTCGGTTTCTGATTCTCAGAGATTTGATAAATGAAACTCCCTCAACTGGGGCTCTTGTCCTGTTCTCTGTGGTTATAGGTTTACTCACTTTGGTGCTGTGGTACTCTAGTCCTCTGACTTTAGAAAGTGTTGCTGAGGGCAAGATTGGGGGAGTGTCTTGTTTAGACCTCTGTCTGAAGCTAGAGTCTCATTTCTTTTTCATTAAAATAACCAGCTATACATAAATAATTTATCTAATAGCTTTCACCTTCTGAAATATATCTAAGAATAAGAGGTGAGAGCAGGTACCCAAGCGCCAACATTTAAGTCACACTGAAGCTCACACATGTGAGTTGTAAAAGTTCTGCAAGTCCTGATTGTAGGCTCTTCATCTCTACTTTGAATTAGGTCCTATAGCACAGTTGTGTTTTGGTTTATCAAAGTGGGGCTAGGGATCAGGAGCAGTGGGCTGTCAGTGAAGGAGACAGAGTGGCCCCTTTCGCCCCAGTGATGCAGCGTGGTGCGATTATGGAAACTGTACTATGATGGTCTTGGGCCGTCATGAAAAAGTTAAATATATTTAGTTAGGAGCCCCTACTTAAAATAGCAGTGAAAGTGGGAGGACTGCTGTTTTCTAGATTATTGTCAGTATATCTACCTTCTAAATGGACCTCTAGTATCATATCACTGCGGCATTCCATAGCTTTTAAACCACCTCCCTCAAACCTACTTTTAATCTGCTTTGTGTTAGCGAGTGGCCTGTTTGTTAGATTGTTGTTCAGTCGCTAAGTCATGTCTGATTCTTTTGTGATCCCATGAACTATTCCCCGCCAGACTTCTCTGTCCATGGGATTTCCCGGGCAAGAATACTGGAATGTGTTGCCATTTCCTTCTCCAGGAGATCTTCCCAACCCAGGGACTGAACCTGCGTCTCCTGCATTGCAGGAGGATTCTTTACCGCTGAGCCACCTGGGAAGCCCTTTTGTTAGATTAAGATTGCTCAATTCTACAGATAAATGATAAGTCTAGTGTCAGTACACCCATAAGCCCAATGAACACTGTGATTACAAATAGATCTAAATGTGTGTGCGTGGGAATGATAATGAGAAAAAAGGAAAAGTTATTGGAGATAACAGGATTATGGGTAGCCTTTAAGTAATGTTGACTGATAAGCTCTGTTGTAATTTTTTTAGGATAAAATATTAAAGTAATATGAGTCATGCCATTGCAAACCATGCTGTTAAAACCTTGTTTTTTATAAAATACACAGATGCATATGGCATTGCATAAAATGTGAAAAAAAAAGAAAAAAGCATAGGAAACTTAATGTCACCACTGCCCAGGGTACCTCAGCAAACCTTTGAGGGCCTGCTGCATGCCAGGCTGTGGAGTGTGTGTGGACAGTCGAAGTGCTGTGCTTGAGTTCATTTTGTTGTGTGGTATACAGACAAATGGAGAAGCGCCATCACTGTGATGAGCATTGACAGGGAGGGGAGGTGGGGTTGGAGGGGGTGTGAGTGGGACAGCCAGCTGGGAGACCCCCAGGCCCTGTGCCCAGGCAGGGGAAGGGCAGGTGGCTTGCCAGGCTCAGGAATAGGTAGCAGAGAAAGAGGGTTTTTTTTTAGATCACAAAGTATAGAAACCAAAGACAAAAATTTTTTAAGATTATGAAGTGCCTTTTTTCCCCTCAGCTTTGTGTAACCACCTCCCAATGAGTCCTTTCAGTAGATACTAAAAACTCATCTGTTCCTACAAACGGAACCTCTTAGCAGGCTAGAAATAGATGGATACTTCCATCGGATATCATTGCTCTTTAATCTCATAGCTCAAATATACGGTAGTGGAATGAGGGTAGGGACTACGAAACATGGAATTCACACACACAGTGACCTACAGTGGAGTAGTGTACAGAATATCAGCTGGATGTTTACACAGGAAAATTACCAGATGGTAAAATAAAGCAGGATACGGTCTGAACCATGTGTGTAGATAAACAAGTTCAGAACCACATCTCACTATATATTTGCACATACATAAATACATAGCAAAATGGCCCAAGAGTATACATGCCTGCCTGGTAAGGAGAAGAGGAAGGCAAGCTTTCTCTTTACTTCACCTGGACTTCTCTGTTTGAACGTTTCACCATATGAATGTATTCATGTATCATTTGTGTAATATGCATGAGTGTGCACATGTAGGTATATGCACACACGTGTGTGTGCTTAGTCACTCAGTTGTGTCTGACTCTTTGTGACCTCATGGACTGTTGCCCACCAGGCTCCTCTGTCTATGGGATTTTCCAGGCAAAGATACTGGAGTGAGTTGCCATTTCCTCCTCCAGGGGGTCTTCCTGACCCAGGGATTGAACCTGGGTCTTCTGCCTTGGCAGGTAGATTCTTTACCACTGAGACACCTGGGAAGCCCATGTGCACACACAGACCCAAATGATAAAATGCTAACTGTATTCCCATTTGAGTCAAGACTGAGATAAGGGTGCCCATACTTACTCTTTTTATTTGCCATTGTTTTGGGAGATTATTAGCTAATCTTGTTAGATAAGAGAAAGAAAGAAGGGGCATAAATACAGGAAAGGAGGAGGCAAAAACAGTCATTCATTAAAGATGAAATGATTGTTGTGCACCTGGAGGCCAAAGAGAATTGCCTGAAAAACTTATAGAAATAAATATGTATATATTTACTGTGGCTAAAATTCTATAAAATAGCTTATTTGAGGAAGGATTTTTAAAGAAATTCTTCTGGGATGTGGGGAAAGGTTAGAAGGAAAACTTTTGCTTTTTTAGTACTTTTATTTTCAGTTTTACTTTTAATTGAAATTTCATATCATTGTATGTATTAATGTTGCCCAAAAAACTAAATTAAAAATTAAGTAAAGTTTTATTTGATTTTCCTGTAATAAGACAAAATTAAGGATACATTGAAAAACATGTAAAATAAAAGGGGAAAAAAAAAGAAAGTCCCAAAAAAGGTAACAGATTTGAATTATGTGAAATGAAATTATTTGTGATAAAATAACACATTTGTGATTAAAAGGAAAATAAAGCAGGCAGAAAAAGTATTTGCTCTGGCTAGATTATGTGGAAGAGCCTGAGTTTGGATTTTAAGAGAAGCCAAGGACTAGAAGAGAGAAAAGTGGCACAGGACTGACCAATAAGCATGCAAGGTGGTTTTAATTGTCACCCTTTGTTGAGACCATTGTGTTTCTTTCCAATCTTGGTGGGCAGGGACCATGTATTATTCCTCATCAGCTACTTCTACAGTGATAGCTCCAGGATGTGCCCAGTTGATAATATTTGAATAACAAAGGCATTTAGATGGATTCTGCTGATCTTGGCAGCTTGGTGCATCTGAAGGCTATGGAAGATTGTAGAGTGATTTTTATATTCTGATATCCATCCATTCATTCAATAAAATTTATGGAGCAACTGCTTCATGCCAGGGTAGTAGGTTGAGGTTATAAGAAGAATAAATAGCTCTTACTCTGTTGGAATTTAGAAGGGAAGGTAGATGAGCTGGGACTTGATGCAAATGTGGGTACAGTATTCTTAGCATTGCATGGGGACTGCCTGACCTGGCCTCCATTGGTGGGGGTGGGGAAGTTGGGAGGACTGCCTGTATGGTTCCCATCTTCAAGATGGAAGGAGCTCACATGAGAAGAGGGGAGAGGGAGATGGACTGAGGCCCCACAAGTAGTACCATGTGCAGTACCATGTAGTAGTGCCGCATGTCAGGGTGTGTGTGTGGAGCAAACCATGGGTCGGTATTTCTGGATCCTAATTTTTATTGATTCAGCAATATTTATTTGATTCTTTTATTTCCGGGAAACTTGATTTGAAGGTGGAAAGTTACGAGGCTGAAGAGGAAGGGTGGCTATAGATCATAACCTTATTTGATATGCCAGAGACTTTGGACTTCATCCATAGATAGCAGGGAGCTTAAAATCAAAGGATTTTAAGCCAGGATGGAGTTTATGTTTGAGGTGGACCCTCCAGGTGGCTGTGTGCAGGGTGAGTCAGAGCAGGCTGAGGCTCTGGAAATAGGGAGACCCCGAGGGTACTGCTGTGGTCATCTAAGTGAGAGAATGACGTCTGCATAATAAGTCAGCAGTTAAGAAATATTTGGAAAGTAAAATTGGCGGCACACTGGATTACTGATTGACTCTTGAGAATGTAGGAGAAGAGGGTGCTGCAGGATGAGGCCTTCCGTTTCAGGTGGTGACCCGGGTTGAGACACTACGGAAGGATAATCCCAGCTACTCCAGGGAAGCCACATAAAACAGAGACAGACTGTGTCTATTGGATGTGGTAATTAGAGCTGATGGGTGGCCTTGGCAAGGGGAGTTTCCATGGAGGGAGAGGAATAGAAAACAGTTGCTGTGGTTGAAGAATGAGTGGGGATGCAATAGAGCTGGGATGTGTGGACATTTCTTTCAGGAAGAGAGAGAGCTAACATGGAGTGTGAAGAAAGGGCTATTGCCTTGTGTAGAACAAAAAGACTGCTTGATTTTTTTTTTCTGTGTAAAAGAAACAATTATATTATTTCCCAGTTAATTTTATAAAGAATATTAGGTGGTTTTTTTTACTGTGTTTCCAAAATTTATTTTATGTGTTGAAATTATTATCAAAATAAGAATAGAGATTTATAAGCTACTTTAAAGAATAGAAATTGAATACCTATAACCTTATCTTTAGATATCAATTATATGTACACCTATTTGTAGGTTGAAGGACTTGGCCATAAATAGATGTAAATGATTGTGCAAAGCAGAATCCTTTAAAGATAGAACTTAAATTCCAGAATATTTTTCAACTTACACTTGGTAATTTCTTCCTTCAGAAAGGGTTTATGGTCTGTAGGTGTTATTTGATCTTAATAATAAGTATTTTAACAGTATAATGCTACAGTAGTAGTAATCTGTACATGGTTAGATTTACTTTATATAAATTGCATTTCATCACAGGTACTGATGATGTTGTAGGTCCCGAGGGCATGGAGAAATTCTGTGAAGACATTGGTGTCGAGCCAGAAAATGTAAGTCTAACTTACTAATTTGGGCAAATCAGTTGATCTGATTTTGTCTCTCAACAAATAATGCAACAGTAAAGAAGTAAGGATATGTTAGTTTTTATGAGGCAATCTAAGAAATAAGTTTCATACTGAATTGGTTTGTAAAGCAGAACTTTTTTTGCAGTTGATATGGTATAACTACAGTTAGTCATTTTTTTTTCTCATTTAATTTCTTAATTTCACTAATCAAGTAACTAAACTAGATGTTTAAAAAGTGGAGCGCGCGTGTGTGCCTCCGATAACAGATACTAGGGGACTGATGGCACTGTGTATGTCTGTCCTCCTCTGAGGTTGTTCCAGCCTGATGTAGAGTTTGTCCAGGACTTTGAATAATTAATTATTTATAAGAGTTTTGAATAGGTTGTAATTATCAAGGATTTTTCACAGCTTTCACTTCCAGTTGAATTTAGCTTGGAAAGTGATTGATTTTTAGTGTAAAAGCCCTAAGTATTTCCCTTAAAAAATTCAAGTAGAAGGTTTTTACATGCTTAATTATTTTTGCCTAATTCTTATCATCATTTTATTATTGAATATTTTTCCTATTCCCACATCTGTCTTACTGTAAAATGAAAAATTATACAAATGCCCTGGCTCATTAGCTGTACAGTTCAATATTACAGCCCCCAGTTTAACAAATACTTCTTACATCCTCAATGAATTTATACGCTGGTAGAGCTCCCAAGGGGTCATCCCTTTCATCAGAGTATTGGTGAGATAACCTGGTGCCCATGCTGATATGTCATGCTCCTGGAGATTTCACAAAGAAATTTTATTAAACATTTTTTGTTACCATTTCTATGCCTACATCTTCCCCACTTCCTCCCAGTAACACTTTAAATTTTCTAAAGAGCCTTTGGACTGATTTTTGCCTTGTATTTTTAATTTGAATGTGATCTAGTTCAAGTTGTTGTTCAGTTGCTAAGTCATGTCCAGCTCTTTGTGACACCATGGACTGCAGCATGCCAGGCTTCCCTGTCCTTCACTATCGCCTGGAGTTTGCTCAGATTTGTGTCTGTCGGGTCGGTGATGCTGTCTAACCATCACATCCTCTGCTGCCCTTTTCTCCTTTTGCTCTCAGTCTTTCCTAGCATCAGGGTCTTTTCCAGTGAGTCGGCTCTGCATCAGGTGGCCAAAGTTTTGGAGCTTCAGTCCTTCCAATGAATATTCAGGGTTGATTTCCTTTAGGATTGATTGGTTTGATCTTGTAGTCCAAGGGACTCTCAAGAGTCTTCTCCAGCACCACAATTTGAAGGCATCAATTCTTTGGTGCTCAGCCTTCTTTATGGTCCAACTCACATCCATACATGACTACTGGAAAAACCATAGCTTTGTCTGTTCAGAACTTTGTTAGCAAAGTGATGTCTGCTTTTTAATATGCTGTCTAGGTTCGTCATAGCTTTCCGTCCTGTGAGCAAGCATCTTAATTTCATAGCTACAGTCACTGTCCACAGTGATTTTGGAGCCTAAGGAAGTAAAATCTGTCATCTTTTCCCTCATCTGTTTGCCATGGAGTGATGGGACTGGATACCATGATCTTAATTTTTTGAATGTTGAGTTTTAAGCCATCTTTCTAGTTCAGATGTCTTGATACATTATTCAGATTGGTGCAAAGGTTTGGGGACAGCTGGGTCAGTAGTGTTTTGCTTAATCTGGTCCGTAGCCAGAAAAGAACATTTCACTGACTTTAAGAAGGAAGTTTTCAGACAGGGAATGAGCTAAGGTTGACAAGTGTTTTCTGGAGGGTAGTATAAGAGGGGCGAGAGTGAGCTGGCTCTGAGAGGAGTCCCAAGTTTCTACCCAGGGAAGGGCAGTCAGCATGTAATCGGGGTGGGCAGCAGGGCCTGATGGGGGAGATTGGGAGGTGTCAGGCTGCAGGTGTCAGAGGGATTAAGTGGGCATCTGCTCTCAGGGGAGAAAGGCCTGTTGGGTAGGAGGAGTGCTGCAGCTGTTTCTAGGCAAAAAAACTAGCAGGGCCCAGCTCTTTAAAGTTCCTCACCCCCAGATACCAGTGTGTGTGTGTCAGTCGCTTAGTCGTGTCCGACTCTTTGTGGCCCCATTGGACTGTAGCCCGCCAGGCTCCTGTGTCCATGGGATTTTCCAGGCAAGAATACTGGAGTGGGTTGCCATTTCCTACTCTAGAGGATCTTCCCAACCCAGGGATCAAACCCTGATCTCCTGCATTAGCGGGTGGATTCTTTTACCAATGGCGCCACCTGGGAAGCCCCCAAATACCAGAACTCAATAAAAAAATAGTTGCTATTATTATCTTTTTTGGTAATTATGAGTCTTTGGCTCTCCATTTCTGTAGGAATAGAAATAATCTTGAAATGTTGAATCACATAGAAGACTAAAAGACCCAATTCAGACTATTATTACAAAGTATTTATTATTGTATTTCAATTTAAGATGCCACTAATAGAAATTTTATTATTTTATTCATCACTTAAAGGGAAAAATGTTAAGTAAATCTGATAAGCCATCAGGTATGGATGCATCCCAGTTTTAGAAATTGTTTGAAAAACAAACACTGAAATAGTTTTTTTTAAAGGCTTATCTGTATTGATAAGTGAGCACTTTAAAGTATTTAAAATCCTCCCCTTGCCTGATATTTATAGCTTATGAAATTTAAGCAGGCTTGTAAAATTCAGGTCAGCTTTCATTTACTAAGGTAACAATGAAGTTCTTTAGTTAGCTTATTCTTGGCTGTCCTAGGGAAAGGTCTGTTTTGTGTAAAGAAATTCCCATTGTGATAACTGCTTTGGCTGTTTGGCCTCATTACATGCATACTGTGTGTGTGTGTTCCTTTGCCATAACTGTTTTTTTTTTTTTTTTAACTTAACAAGTGTTTATGCAGAATAGTTAATCTTTCTAATAGAGAATTGAGTATAGATACTGTTTGAGAATATATCAGGTTCGAATTAGAAAGTGTATATGTACCACGTCTTCTTTGTCCATTCCCTTGTTTGTGGACATTTAGGTTGCTGCCATGTCTTGGCTTGCCTCATTTTTTTATGTTATATCACCCTGATTTCCTCTCACTATCACCATCATCTGACCCAGTTGGGCACCATCTGACCCAGATCGTAGTTTAATGGTGTGGGGCAGTTCTTCTGGTGTAAAGAAATGAGATTACCTGCCAAATGCCACGTTTGCTTGTCCCCAGCCAACTGTATTATAGGAACATGTATTTCCTTCCCATTGCCCTTTTTTTTATTACAACAAATAGACATACAGCCATTCAGGGTATGTGTGCTCTCCAGTTGAGAACTCGAGTTCCCTTCTGTATGAGTGACTGTCCAGAGATTGCCAGCCTTGCAGAGTTGCAGGATGGTCCTAGGAAGGCCCTGTCCTGCTTTGTCACCTCTCCAGCAATGGCATGCTTTGTTTTTAAGTTACTCCTCATCTTGCCTTGGGTCTTGAGGTAGATGAGGTGGGAGGGCTTCCTCCTCTCTCCCTAATCTAGAAGGCCTCAGCTCTGTCCTTGTCTAAGAACCCCAAAGAGCTTGCAGCTGGAGGCATCTTCAAAATGTAATTTTGTCTTTTATGCCTTCAGGTATTTATTAAACTCACCATAACTATCTTGGTGCCACCCTTTTCTCTAAAACATCTAAGTGAAAAAGTGATGAGCAGTGCCACAAACCAGTTGTCACAGTTGCTCACATCAGCAGAGTTTCAGAAGATCCACTGAAGGCAAGGATGGTGCCCACTGAGAAGTGACTGAGTGGCAATCTGTTCAGCCTGTGCTTGTTGCAGGCACAGCGCCATAGACGTGGAATGTTGGGAAAGTGAAAGAAAGTGAAAGCAAAGTCGCTCAGTCGTGTCCGACTCTTTGTGACCCCATGGACTGTAGCCTATCAGGCTCCTCCGTCCATGGGATTTTCCAGGCAAGAGTGCTGGAGTGGATTGCCATTTCCTTCGCCAGGGGATCTTCCTGACCCAGGAATCGAACCCAGGTCTCCCACATTGCAGGCAGATGCTTTACCGTCTGAGCCACCAGGGAGTGTTGGGCTACATTAAAATCATCTCCCCCCTTTTAGAGTTGAATTTACAGATATGTCCACTGTCTGTCCCTCCACCTACCTTTTGGGTTTTAACACCCTGTTCTGCACGTCTCTCTTCATTTTCACTCAAGTCTTGGAAACTTCCATATTTGTGTTGGTGGCTCCACTTCATTTGTCTCAATAGTGACACCGTTTCCCTTTGTATAGAATGTGTTTAGCAAAGGTGTATTAAGTCGTCCCTTACTAGCAGGTATTTGGTGGGTCTCAGTCTTTTACTACTACAAATGGTCCTGTAGGAAGTCTTGATGCCTGTTCAGCTTTGTGTACCTGTGTAGGTGTATCTATGAGATCACTTCCATAAGTGGAACTGCTGGTTCCAGTTTTGATACTGCAGAGCCACCCTTTGGAGAGGTTAATCCCTTTATACTTTCACCATCAGGCATCAACAGAAGTCACATTTATCCAAACCCTTATCAGCAGACTGAATTATCAAACTTCTAGATGTTTGCCAAACTAAAACTCATTTTCGAGTTACCCTGTTCATATTTCAGTGACTAAACTACTGTGAACATTTGGTGTGATGTTAATGTATTTAATTGCTGAGATCTGTTCTCCTGATTTGATTGGTCTTTCTACTTTGTTTTGTTTTAAACAGGTAGTTATGCTTGTCCTAGCTTGGAAATTGGATGCACAAAATATGGGTTATTTTACTCTACAGGAATGGTTAAAAGGAATGACTTCTCTACAGTAAGTCCCGAGGCTGCCCTGGGATGGGGGTGGGAGTGGGGGTCCTTGCTCTCCCCTGGCTGATGGCCTCCCTCTGGTACCTCATCTGGGTTGGGTGACTGGAGGAAAGCCTGGGGGTCTGGGCAGGCTTCACCTGTGGTTACAGGTATGAAGACCAAGCCCCATTTTCATATATGGAGGAGAGGGCTATTACGGATAAATTTTAGCAATTGAAGTTTTTATATAATGTACACTGTTTATTTTAGTATTCTTCTAGAGCAGCTCAATAGAAATGGATCATGCTTTTCTCATATATGTGAGCCACATATATAACTTAAAATTTTCTAATAGCCACATTAAAAAAAGGAAAAGGAAACAGGTAAAATTTATTTTAATGTATTTTACTTAACCCAGAATATCCAAAATACTATCATCCTAACATTAATCAATATTTTAAAAATCACTGAGCTATTTTACTTTTTTTTTCATATTGAATCTTCAAAATCTGGTGTATATTTTACATTTATGATACATCTCAGTCTTCATTAGCTGCATTTCAGGTGCCCAGTTGCTGTGTATGTTTAGTGGCTACCATGTTCGACAGCATAGGTTTAAAATCATAGTGTTAGCATCTGGTTTATAGTTAGTGAGAACAGTTGAGTGAAGTATAACTTACAAGTGAAGATATTTATCTTTTATTCAATATATTCTCACATTAGCTTTGTGAAAATTTAAAATTTCATTACTCTAGTGATTAAAAATTAATAATAATAAAGATTCTGTTTATGTTACTTGGTGCAGAGTTGAGGAAAAAATCAGTGGTCTTATGTATTCACTTTGTGCTTACATGCATGTGTGTCTGTGTGTGTGTTTATGTGTGTGTGTTTACTAAGAGTTTCACTCAGGAAAACATAAATCGTCATTCTTTTATCCACTGCAAGATACAAATGAGGTGAATGATGAAACATTTCAAATGATATTAAAAGAGGAAGTGGTAATTCTTAGGATAGTATTGAATAACTGATCTAAAGTACTTGGAATGGCTTTTTCTTTTTACTTTAAGTAGGAATAATAGACTTGTATTAAAATTGGAATTGAGTGGCTTACTGGTTTTATTTAAATAATTTAGAAATTTGTCAACTTTTAATATCATTGTCCCTTTGTCGTTGGTAACAATACTTTATTTTCACTGTGCTTTAGTACACTTTTATGAGGCCTTTTCACTGTTCTCTTATTTGATCCTCACACTTACCTTGACAGATCAGACTTCATCCTGCCCATTTTACAAGTGAGGAGACAGAGGTTTCAAAGGGGTATGTGATTTGCGATGGGATTAGGGGTAGGAAGAAAACCTAGGACTTCTGATTCTTCGGTCACATTCTTCCTCTAACAGCTATTATCTGATGACACCTGCCTTTTAGGTGAAAGCCAAATCACCCTTTTGCAAATACACTTTGCTCAGCACGCTCTAGAATTTCGGGCTTAAGTCTCTGGGATCTCATAGGATTGTGTTCGTCCTGTTGGGAAACATCTCCTCATGATGTTAAGCCTACTAACTCTTGCATCGTTTTCTTCGCTGCCTCTCTCTGTTGCTTTCCGGATAGAACACAGGATGGCTGCTCCTTTTTAAGTACCCTTGTAATGATGAATGCAAGGTTAAATCAAGATTTTTTTCAAGGCTTTAGAGGAGGTATCATCAGCATTTTTTCAGGCACATTTTCATTTGTTTTAAGAGGGTATAATATCCCATATTTATGTAGTTCTAGGTTCGTTTTTACGTTTGCCTTTACAGAAGAATATTACCCAGTGCAAGGCCTTGCTCATGTTTTGAGGATCACGTTGTCTGGAAACTGAACTTTGCGGTTTCCTGAAAGAGGCCTTGCGTGTACGCTCTCGGGGTAGGGGGCGCTCCACAAGCGCTTTGTTGGGAACTCTGCTTGACACTGTGTGACACAAGCGGTGGCAGGTGGATTCCCAGAGAACTGCCACTCAGTCCTTGAGATTTAATGTGTAGTAACAAACCTGATTCACTGCAAAAAAAAAAGAGGCATCTTCTTCCTTTTTGTGATGTGAAACTCTGAGAGTAAGTTTCCTTATCAGTGAGGCGAAGATGATTACTTACAATAACCTCTAAGGTTCTTTGTAGTTCAAAAATAGTGCAATTTCAAGGTTTATGAATTTCCACCCCCCTCTCCCTCCTGCCTCCCTAAATCCGTCATTTGTTCAGCAAATATTTGAGTGGCAGTGATGTGCCAAGCACGGAATTCTAGGTCCTGGGGAAACAAAAGCCAGGAACAAGACAAAGTCCATTTGAGGTAGGAGCTTGGAAGCAGTGTTCAGCCAAAACATCCAAAAGTAATAAGGTCACTTCTGTTTATGCTACTTGTATTTATAAGGTATTTGCACCCAATAAATAAGAAAACTCAGAGGCCAGTCTTTTATGTCTTCTAAAGATGGAAAATAGTCCATCTTTTGAATGATCTATTTTGTCTTCTATTTGGAATTTTTTCCTTTTTTCTCATTTTGGGTTTATTAAACCTGTCATGTGAACTTTTTTGGGCTCAAGTGGAAATTAAAGTGTAAAAAAAAGACTTTTTTTTTTTGAAGTTACTGTACTGTGGGTGCATGCTAGAAATAGGAAGCCCAGGGGTTTTAGAACCAGGGAGTTTTGAATCTGCCACTTCCTGGATGTCTCTGGTCGTGTCCCTAAAACCAAGAAGGTTGAAGCGATGGAATATGGGGCACCCAGAAATCAGTCTCCTGGACACTGTCTGGAGGAGCTGCATGCTTGGCCTCTCCAGGGCTGTGTTTTGTGATTCTTGGAAGAAGCGACAGCAGCTGGTAGGGAAGGGAACATTTATCTCCACTCTCCTGCGATGGTTCTTAAAGAAGGCACAGCTCTTATTTTATTTTGGCCCTGCCATGTGATTTGTGGGGTATTAGTTCCCTGACCAGGGATTGAACCCATACCCCAGGCAGTGAAAGTACAGAGTACTAACCACTGGACTGCCAGGAAATTCCCAGCTCTTGTTTTAACTGACTGTTTTATTTTTTGTCTTGTTCCAGCATGTGGGTTTAAGGTTACCTCTGATGAATTAAGCTTATAGAGCATTTAAGCTAAACAAAACAAAACCAAAAAAGTATGTTAGCCTTGTAGCTAACTGCATAGAACTGATGATGGGCTGGAAAAATACCTCTGGGCTGAATGAGTGAAGGGATGAAGTCTGTCCCTGGGTAACAGAAGAGAACTACCTTTGAGTGTATAACCTTTGAAGATTATCCTCGTTCTTGTTACTTCTGACTGTGTTTCAGCAGCACAGTTCAAATAAGCAGTGATTCCACAAAATGCATATTTTCTTGTGGCATGTGATGCCCCTTAGCAGCACGGCACTGTCACCCTGTGACTACCTCATTCTTGTATGTGGTACCCAGGAAAGCTGGGGGAAATGCGCTGAATGATGTGGCTGCTTTTCGAAGTCTCAGGCCAAGCCTGTTGCTTCACATCTTTGTTGGAACGGAGCTGTCTGCAGATGACCTTGTTGAGTGGCCACTAGATGGCAACGTACGGTTCAGACAGGGTGACTCAGCGAGGCCTGGATCCCTGGTGGGGGTTAGTCCACGGGCTCTATGGGACCAGGCCCCTTTTAAAGCAGATTAAACTCTTTATTTGGAGAAGGAAATGGCAACCCACTCCAGTATTCTTGCCTGGAGAATCCCATGGACAGAGGAGCCTGGTGAGCTACAGTCCGTAGGGTTGCAACGAGTTGGACACGACTAAACGACTACTACTAACACTAAACTCGTTATTGACAGCATCATCTCTAACCTCTCTCTAATAGACACAGGAAGTGAAAGATTACTTTGGGCATTTTATGTGTGACTCTCCAGACCAGCTCTATGCGTCTTGCAGTGTCAGGACATCTTTGCCAGTGTTGGCTGGACTTACTCCCCACCTCGCTGTGGAACTTCACATTCACCTTGCGGCTGCGTTATTTTCTTTCAGCTATACAGTGGTTCCTGCCCTAGAATCTGCTGAAACAAGCAACTACTCTTCTTCCTTTCATTGGCAGAACTAAACTAAACCAACTGGCCCAAATCTGGCCGCTTTCCTGTGGTTTTGGTCCTTAACCTTTTTTCCAAATGAAGAGGGGAATTCCAGTCTTAGGTGTTTGGGGGTTAGCTGTTTCCCTTCTCTTTACTCCTCCCCCATATTACTACTAATAAAATATTACTCATATATCTGTGGTAAGAAAATCAAAACGTAGAGCAGAGAGCCCAATACACAGTAAGCTCTGCTCCTACGCCTGCCTCACAGGTTCCCACATACTGCTTTCTCATGCATCCTTTTAGCCTCCATGAACCCTATGGGTTCTGGCACTAACTGTCTAACTAGGCTGTCATTCAGTGTCTCCCCTGCCCTGCCATTCCTAACCTTTTTCCACAGAGATCTGGAGTGGGCTTTTCAAGATGGAAGCCTGATCATGGTAACTCGCATGATAGGAGGTAGCTTCCATTGTTTCTAGGTATTCAAAAAAAAAAACCCCAAACAAACAAAAAACCCCACTGTGGACCACAAAAACTTTATGGTCTGGCCCTACTTCTCTTTCAGCTTCTTTTTGGACCATGTTCCCTTTTACTCTACCCAGTCTGCTTCTACTGCTGCTAAGTTGCTTCAGTCGTGTCCAACTCTGTACGACCCCATAGACGGCGGCCCACCAGGCTCCCCCGTCCCTGGGATTCTCCAGGCAAGAACACTGGAGTGGGTTGCCATTTCCTTCTCCAATGCATGAAAGGGAAAAGTGAAAGTGAAGTCGCTTAGTCGTGTCTGACTCTTCGCGACCCCATGGTCTGCAGCCTACCAGGCTCCTCCGTCCATGGGATTTTCCAGGCAAGAGTACTGGAGTGGGGTGCCATTGCCTTCTCCACTACCCAGTCTAGTCACATGATTTTCTTTTAGTCTTTAGGCTTGGCATGCTGCTAGACTTTTATGCATACTGTTCCTTTAATCTAGAAGGTCCTCCTCTCCAAAAACATCTAGTTTCCATTTATCTTTCAGCTCTCACCTTACAAGTCAGTCCCTTAAAGAAGCCTTTTCTGACTTCTAAAGTTAGCCTAATTTTAATCTTTTTTAGTTTTCAAAGAAATCAAGGATATTCTAAATTCTTGTAAACTCAGATGTGAAACATTTACTGTAACTTTTGACTTTTAGATATTTTATCATCTCAGTAGATCATGGGAAGCTTTTTGTAGATGGCTACAAAAAAATTGCAGAAATTTCACAATTTTAGTGCTGAAAATAAATCAGTGTGTTCTATAATGAACTATATTTTGGTTTAATAAAGTATATAAAATCATTGCATTGTTAATATTTGTAATATGTATTATGTATACTTGGTAGGAGGTAAAAGCTCTATAGGGAAACACAGAGAAACACATCCAGCACTGAAAATCTTTAATATTGCCAGTGAAAATGATGACTCTTGGTTCTCAATTTTAAAGGCTAGTATTAGGAACAGAAAGTTAGCTTGTAAAAATACCCAAATAGTCTACTTAGGAAAAAGACTGTGATGCTACTTAAGAAAAAGACCCTGATGCTAGGAAAGATTGAAGGCAGGAGGAGAAGGGGATGACAGAGGCCTAGGTGGTTGGATGGCATCACCGACTCAATGGACACGAGTTTGAGCAAGCTCCGGGAGATGGTGAAGGATAGGGAAGCCAGGCGTGCTGCAGTCCATGGGGTTGCAAAGAGTCGAACACGACAGAGTGACTGAATGAGAGAAATAAACAGTGTGTCACTTACCTGTGAAAGCAGGTTGTCATCACCAGGGCTTCCTGGAGAAATGACTGATTTCAAGTCTAGGTGAACTAGAATATCTTGTGTCAGAAAGCCAGGACGCACTCAGAGACTGATGGTGGGGACGTGTCAGAACGACACTGGAGGGACAATTGTGCACCATGAAGAATGAGGACAGTAACAGATTATAACCCTGGGTAAAAGGCAGAAGTCCTTTAGTCCAAAACCAAGAAAGGTGGTGAGTGGAGCTCTCTTTATAGAAGAGTTCTGGTCTGTAAGTGTAAAAGCATGATAGAATTAGAAAAATCACCATTTTTCATCCTCAAATGTAAAACTGATTTAGGCAGGGATCATAACAGATGCTGAACCCACCCCTGGTGACAGGTTGTTGAGGAACAGGATTGTCAGTCTCAAGGTACCATCCTCGAGGTTACACACCATTTAGAGGGGCCAAGAGTACCTTTAAGTGGAGATGGGCAGGTACTACCTTCACCAAAGGAGTCATCTTGGTATCACCAGTAATGGAATGGACTGTCCTCATGGGAGGAGAAGCTCATAGCGTGGAGTGTTCTTACCATGAGTGCTTAATCTAAGTGTAATCATAGGGAAATTATCTGACAAACTGAGATTCTGCAAAACAACTAATCTGGTCCCTTCAAAAATGAGATTGTCAAGAAAGACAGAAAAAGGCAGGATGCCTTCTAGAAACTAAGGAGATAGACACCGGAGAGCAGTGCATAAGCCTTGACTGGATCTCTGATGGAAAACAGGAGCTGCGGGAAAATTGGGACATCTGCACGCGAGTCACATGTTAGCTAAGAGAGTTAACATTTCTAGGGTATTAAGAGTGATGATGGCATTGAGGCATTTAGGAGTAAAGTGGCATTATGTGGGCAACTTACTTTGAAAAGGCACAGAAAAAAGTGCTTGTATGTGAGAGCACAGATACGACAGTGTTCATGGTGGACCCAGGGAATGGGCACGTGGGTGCTTATCTACAGGACCTTCAGCTTTTCCGTACATTCGAAATTTCTTGAAAAGCATAGGAAAAAAAGCTCATCGTGGACGTGTTCCAACTCCAGGGTTTTTATTGTCTTTTGGGATTGTGTTTTATATTACTGCCCCACGTCAGAAAAAACTCAGGTTATAATTTGCCTTTATTCTGTTTTTCTAGATGTGATACAACAGAAAAACTCAGAAATACTTTGGATTACTTAAGATCATTATTAAATGATTCTACAAACTTTAAACTTATTTACAGATATGCGTTTGACTTTGCACGGGTGAGTCCTCTGGATCCTATCCAAATGTTTCTCTCTCTCTCTCCCCCCTCACCCCTTTCACTGCCTTCTGAGGTTTGTTTTACATGCTACAGCAAGGAAGTTGAGTAAGCTACTCCCAGGATGCTAGTTAGAATTTCTCTTCTACACATAGACTTTCCACCCGAGCTGAGTCTGGGCAAGAATGTAGTATGTCAACACAAAGCTCTAGTGACAGGCCTTTAATAGCTCATGTGATTGGCTTAGAAGTAATTGTAAAGGTGTATGTCATAGACATTGTTCTAAACAGCTCTTAGGTAAGCTTGGAAAAGCTTTTCCTTCTCACGAAACAGTAAACCTTCACCCATTGAGTTTCCTGGAATAAGGTAGTCAGGTCGAAGCCAGTTTCACTTGGGGTGCTGGATCATACTTGGAAATCATTTGAATTGCAAATGTAAGCTAATTTCAATGGACAGGATTCAGATGTAGTTTCTAGTCATCATTTTGAAAAATGATCATCTTGTTTGTCACACAGTGAACCAGGCCAAGTTTGTGATGGTGGTTCTACCAGAGTGAAATACAGCTGTATTTTTCAGCCTAGTCACCACAGGTAGTGAGTAAATCCTGAGGCACCACTTGGCATTGTGTTCATTCACTGTCCATGGCCCGTACATAATGATGATGCTCTATTGCAGGATGGTAGTTTTCTGTTCTGTTTGTGTGTTTGGTGGGTTCCGGCGATCAGGCTTTCTTGACTGATAATTTTTTTTAATGATTTCTTTTTTTTAAGCAGAGAACTCAGTAACGGTTCTTTTTTTTTTTTTGTAAGGAAAAGATCCACCATATGGATCTTTTCACTTTTTCTTCGCTTTGGCTCTGTTAGTTTAGCCAAAAATTTATTTGCTGTTGAGATCTGGTGCACCTATAGCACAGCAGTAAGTTCAGTGTGGTGTCCTCACGTGTGAAATTTTTGCAGCCTCAAATAAAATTAGGACATGCATGAAAATGTATAGATGTTAGAAGTGATATGGTCAAACTCAGATTCAGTGTTTCACTCAATCGCATTTATATAATTGTATCTAGAAGTTGTTGGTCAGATGCTTTTAGAGTAGATGCATAGTTTCCAGGATTAAATGTTTTCCTTCCCAAGATTTTTTTCTTCACTGAGTCAGCAGTGTCCTATCACCAGAACAACTGTATTTTCTGACTTCCTTGTTTGGGAGTGAAATTTCCCCACATATCCACTGCTTTAGAACTGGGCTCAGTCTTCCCTCAACCTGGCTGTCTGTTCCCTTCTCAGTCTGTCACACAGGCTCCTTCCGTTGCCTCTCTCTTGAGCTTCTACTACATCCTTGGGGTTGAGGCCGGGCTCATGGCCTGCACTGCTCCCGTGGCCTCTTGTCCACGCCCTCTCCTTTCTCACCAGGCACTCACACCAGCAGGGCTTGGTCCGTCTTCCCGCAGCCTTGGGCCCCTTGTCCACCTTCAGCCATGAGCACCATGGCCTCCATGTGAATATAGCACTTCAATCACCATGTGGACGTCACAGTTGCTTTTCTAGCAGCTGAGTGATGAATGGGATGGTTTCGTTCTCCTTCACCAAGGAGTGGGGTGAACTGGGGCCCCTGGTTGCTCAGCAGTAGGTCCAGGACCACACTCAGGCTCTGGCTCCAGGTCCCATCTCTGGGTTCCCCCAGGCCATTGCAGTCCAGTCCCATCCAGGCTTCCCCTTCCACAAGATGTCTGTGCTCTGCTGACCGTGAACTAGCTGTTTGCTGAACCTGCTGCCTGCCCCTGCCTTTTGCCATGCCAAGTGCTGTCTGAGCCTTGTCTGTATCCCTGCTGCTTGCTCCATCACCAGCTTCAGGACCAAGCCGCCTGGCTCCACCATCACGTAGGATCATCACTTACATGGCCCTCATGTCCCCTCTAGCTTGGCCTGGGAGTTTAGGTCCAGGCCTGCATTTTTTCTGACAGTTTAAGGGACTGCGTGTTTTCTTTCTTCCTATCTCTGGAGCAGCCTGCAAAAATCTTTGCCTTTTAAGGAGAGTATCAATAAATATCAGTGAGTTCAGCCCCATTATGTAAAGCCCCATTATGTAATGCTGAATAACAGCCACATCATTACCAAATAGATTCAGTTCAGCTAAAATATGCCCTAAGATGAATTTGTTATTGAATGTTTTATTTAGCTGTATCCCACAAGTTTTGAGGTGTTAAATATTCATTTGCATTCAGTTCAAAATATTTTCCTGTTTCCCTTGTGATTGTTTTAGACCCATTGATTATGTAGAAGTGTATTGTGTTATTTGCTAACTACTAGGATTTTTCCAAATAATGTATCATTAATTCTGCCATGGTCAGAGAACATGCTCTGTGTAGTCTCAGTCCACTAACAGGTAAGGAGGCTAGATTTATGGTCTGAAATGCAACCAAATGGGTCTGCTGTGATGAATATTTTATGTGTGCCTGCAAAGAATGACTATTCTGTTGCTGTTCAGTAAAATATTGTATAAATGTCAGTTAGGTCAAGTTGGTTGGTAGTAGTGGTCAGGTCTTCTGTATCCTAATTGATTTCTGCCTACTGTTGTATTATTTGCTGAGAGAGAAATATTAGACTCTGACTGTAATTCTGTTGTTTGTGTCTTTTTTCATTTCACCATATTTCGAGGCTTTAGACTAGATTTAGATAATGTAGTATTGTTATGTCCTCTTGAAGAACTGACCTTTTAGCATTATGAAATGTCTCTCTTTATCTCTGATAATATTCTTTGTTCTAAAGTCTACTTTGTCTGATAGAAATATAGCCATTTCTGCTTTTAAGTAAAGTCTATGTGATATGTCTTTTTTCATCCTTTATAAACCTATTTGTGTCTTTATATTTAAAGTGGGTTTCTTTTAGATAGCATATGCATAGTTGGGGCTGCCAGTATATGTCCTGAGATGCTTAAACCATTTGCATTTAATGTGTTTATTGATATGGTTAAGTTTACATCTCCTGTATTGCTGTTCATTTCCCTTGTTGTCCCATCTATGTTTATGTCTTTCTTCCTCTTTTCATGACTTCTTTTGGATTTTTTTAGACTCCGTTGTTATCATTCCATTCCACTATTGTCTTCTTATCTGTATCTCTGTTATTTTTTGTGATTAATCAGGCTTTACAGCACACATCTTTAAATTCTCAGTCTATCTTCCAATAATATTATACCACTTCGTGTATAATGTAAGAGCCTTTATAACAGTACACTTTCATCTTGCCCTTCCGTACTTTTGGCTGCTGTGTCACACATTTTACTTAAACGTGTGTTACACATCTCACAATATATTGTTTTAGTCTCTTCAGGCTGCTTAACAAAGTCCCAGAGACTCAGAAGCTTATAAATAACAGAAATTTATTTCTCATGGTTTAGGAGGCTGCAGAGCCCAAGCTCATTGCTGGCGGGTAGATGCGTCTCCACTGTAACCTCACGTGGTGGAAGGGATGAGGGAGCTCCCTGCAGTCTTCGTTTTAGGGGAGTTCCTCCACAGGCGTGAGGGCCCCACCTCTTATTACCATCACTTGGAAGTGGAGAACACAAACATTCAGTTCATAGCATATATTGATATTGTTTTTGCTTGAAATAAGCAAAAATGTCTTTTTTTAAAAAAGCAACTTAAAAAAAAGTATTGGACTGCACTGGGTGTTAGTTGCAGCATGCAGGATCTTTAGTTGCGGCATATGGGCTTTTAGCTGTAGCATATGGGGTCTAGTTCCCCGACCGGGGTTGGACCTGGGCCCTTGTATTGGGGAGCACAGAGTCTTAGCCACTGGACCACCAGGGAAGTCCCAAAAATGTGTTTTATATTTACCCAGATATATACCACTTGTCTGTGCTTCCTTCTCTTTGTGTGGATCCAGATTTCTATCTGGTATCATTTATCTTCTGCCTAAAGAATTTCCTTCAGCATTGCTCGTAGTACAGATTTTCTGGTGATGAGTTTCTAAGCTTTTATTTTGCCTTCAATTTAGAAGGTACTTATCTAGATAAAGATTTCTAGATTGACCGTTTTTTCTTTTAGTGCTTTCATGCTAGCTCTCATTGTCTTCTGTCTTGTGGAGTTTCTGATGGTAAGTCTGATGTCATTCATAATTCCTTTGAACATAGTGTCTTGTTTTGTTCTCTCTGGTTGCTTTTATTCTCTTTTCACTGATTTTCAGCAAGTTGACTATGGTGTGCCTCAACATAATTTCCTTATGTTTACTCTGATTAGGATTTGTTGAGTTTTTAGGCCTTTGGACTTAAACAGTTTGTATTAAACTGGGAAATTTCTCAGCTGTTATTTCTTCAAATAGTTCTCCTGTTCTCCCTCTCTTCCTTGTGGGGCTACAGTTATACTTGTGTTAGATGCTTGATGCTGTCACACAAGCTGCTGATGCTATGTTCAGGTTTTTCTGGTTTTGTTTTCTCTTTTTGTTTCCCTTTGGGTAATATTTATTACTGTGTCTTCTAATCCTAATCTTTTCTTCTGCTCACCCCAGCTGGTATATTTTCATTTCAGATGCTGTATTTTTCATCTCTAGAAATTCTGTTTGTGACTTTTTATATCCATTTCTCTCATCATGATAATATTTTCTTCTACCATCTTAAACTTCTCGGATGTGTTTATGACAGGTGTTTTAACAGCATTGTGCTGTGGTTCTGTCATATCTGTCATGTCTTTATTTCTTTCTGTGGTTAAAGTTTATATCTTTGTTATGGGTCATATTTTACTGCTTCTTTGCATTCCTGACAGTTTTCTTTTTTTTTTTTTTTTCTGTTTTTTTAATTGGATGCTGAGTATTGTGTTTTAGGTTGTTGGTTGCTTGGGTTTGTTGTATTCCTTTTAATGTTGGATTAAAAATTTTTTCCTGGTGTGTATTTAAGTTACTTGGAATCATGTTGTTCCTTTGAAAGGACTGGTCCAGAGCAGCCTCAGTCTAGGGATGACATAGCCCCACCAGGAAGACAACACCCTCCTGAGGATTCCACCCAAGGCCCTGTGTATTTTGAGAGTTCAGACTGTTCCCAGCCCTGTGTGAGCTCGGGAATTTCTGCAAGTTCTTCTGCAGTGTTTCTCTCCCTCGACTCAGGTGGTTTCCTCTCACATGTGCACAGACAGGTCCTCAGCCAGCAACTGGGGAGACAGTGTGGGTCCCCAGGTCTCTCTGTGCAGTTCTACCTCGCTGGTATTTTGCCCCGCAAATTATATGCCTCCTTGAAATCCACAAACTGTCTTTTCCAGTTTAGTGAGTTGGGGTTCCACCGGGCTGGGTTTGGCTTCCCCCTTCTCTCGCTGTAGCCTGGAAACCACCTCCACACAGTTTGCTGGTGTCACTGCAGGGCTCATTTCTTTTTCTCAAAGGCCACACAGTAGCATTTGTTAAATTTTCTGAATTACCCTTTAACCCACTCCAGTATTCTTGGGGCTTCCCTGGTGGCTCAGTTGATAAAGAATCTGCCTGTAATGCAGGAGACCCTGGTACAATCCTTGGGTTGGGAAGATCCCCTGGAGGGGAGGCTATGGCAACCCACTCCAGTATTCTTGCTTGGAGAATCCCCATGGACAAAGGAGCCTGGTGGGCTACAGTCCATGGGGTCACAAAGAGTCAGACACAGCTGAGCAACTTACACTTTGACTTCACCCTTTAATATACCTGGGAAGAGACTATAGTACAATACCAGGAAAAGATAAAATGCCCATTTTTAACATCTCGCCACCAAAATTATAGTCCTAAGGGTATGCTTGTTTTCCTCCTCACCTTAGAACCTTGTAGCCAATTAAAAATAGCACTTGATTGTAAAGTTATATTATTTTTCTCCTAAGTTTACTTTGGCTTGAGCTTACATATAATCTTACAGATGTCAGAGAATCGTGACACTTTAGAGTTGAAAGAAACTGTGGAGGACACTGGGTTCAGTCTTGTCACTGTGCAAATGATGAGACTGAGGACCAGAGGGGAGGGGACAGCATGAGGGCCTGAGCTCTGTCCCTGAGCCACACCACCTTCCTGACTCAAACTGCCACCATCCTATGGGGTCCTGTTCCAGGAAGGGGAGGGGACAGAGACTTGGGCTGAAATGGCCAGTTCTTCTGCACGTGGAATTTTGTCCTGAATGTTTTTATGCTTAGTGTTTTTTCCCCTAATATAAATTTTATTATATAAACAAATGTTGTCTGGATTCCTTTAAGTAAAACAGTCATTTTTGGCTTGATTCCTTTAAAAGGACCTAGTGAGAATAAGATGGGACAAAGAATGAGATAAAAGACTAAATAGAGTGATATTTTTGGTTGCTGTGATGCTGGTTCTTATATATCAGTTAAATTTGCTTTTTCTGTATCCTCTGGGGCAAAGACAAGGTACTGTGCTGAAAGCCACAGATGGAGTTGCCTCTTGGGGTTCTGAGAAGGGTGAATGTTGGGCTGAGTGAGGCGCTGAGAACGACAGCATCTTAGCCTGGCTGAGAGTTGACACCATGAATTGATGACCCACTGTGGGAGGCCTTCCAGCAGCGCATCCTACAGCCTAGGCGCAGGAAGGCGAGAATGACAGGGAGGACTGACGGAAGTTTCTAGGCTCGGTGGGGAGATGGGAGCTGAGTGGAGCCCTTCTGAGTGACTGAGGCAGAGGGGCTTCTGGATGGGTAGAAGGGGGCTTTTGGGGGGTGAGAGAGAAGAAGGGCAGTGAGCAAGAGAAGGATGGGAGATTTCTTTAGGGGCGAGTCCTGGCTTTTCAGCCCTTGCAGTGAAGCTTTAAGGAGTTGTATCTCAGGGTTTTGTGGAGGCAGAAGGTACTAGTGGGAATCCCACCTTCTTGAGAGGTGATCCTGCGATGGTTAATCTGTTGTTAGAAATTAGTCCTCACAGCCTGTCCTGTGATGCACCCAGCTTTTCCAACTGCCTGTGCTTTTATTTAGTTTTTGAGGTGTTTCAGGAAGGTGCTGGAGAAGGCAATGGCAACCCACTCCAGTACTCTTGCCTGGAAAATCCCATGGACAGAGGAGCCTGGTAGGCTGCAGTCCATGGGGTCGCTGAGAGTCAGACACAACTGAACGACTTCACTTTCACTTTTCACTGTCATGCATTGGAGAAGGAAATGGCAAGCCACTCCAGTGTTCTTGCCTGGAGAATCCCAGGAATGGCGAAGCCTGGTGGGCTGCCGTCTATGGGGCCGCACAGAGTCAGATACGACTGAAGCGACTTAGCAGCAGCAGTAGCAGGAAGGTGCTAGGAGGTCACATGTTAGAGCTAATGTCTAAGTCACTTCCATTTAGTGGAATGGTTGTGGATGTTACTCATAGGATTTGCTGAGGAAGATTTTGTTGGGTCTTGTGTTCAACACCCTGTTACCAGAGAACTCTGTCCAACTTTAACCTGAGATTTGCTGTGACCATTTGATTCATTTCCTCTTCTAACTTGAGTCAGTTCTTATTTCTTAACCAATGTGTTTGTCTGATTTCCCTCTCCACACAACCCACAACGCACCAGACATACACGGACACACACTCCTTACTACTTCTTATACTTTTATTGTAAATTATAAGGAAAACAGAAGGTGGGCATGGGAGAGGATAAAAGTAGAAGAATATATGGTCATTTAATCCCAGGTTCGTTACTGTGAACATCTTGTTGGCTTTACCTTTAAGGTTACCCTTTGGTTATTGCCTGAACTTGCTCAGCAGTTGTTTGTAAAGTGAATTGAACCCTGAAGAGCTGAGAAGGCGGCAAATGGGTACACGATGAAATGCTCAGGTTTGGAATCAGACTCCTGGTTCAGACCCAGCTCTTATCGACAGTCATTTAACTCTTGTGCCTCAGTTTCCTTATTTATAAATTGGGGATTATAATAATGGCTCTCGTAATAGGCATATAATAATAGCCTCTCGCATTACTTGAGTATTGAGTATAAGGCACTTAAAACAGTTGCTGGTTCAGTTCTCAATAATAACTAGTTAGCCATAAAATTAGAAATAGTGGTTGAATTTTTCTTCATTGACATTACTTAGGTGCTAACCCCCTAGTGGCTCAGACAGTAAAGAATCTGCCTGCAACACAGGAGACATGGGTTCAATCCCTAGGTTGGGAAGATCCCCTGGAGAAAGAAATGGCAACCCACTCCAGTATTCTTGCCTGGAGAATCCCATGGACAGAGGACCCTGGCAGACTACAGTCCATGGGGTCACAAAGAGTTGGGCACGACTAAGCGATTAACACACACAAACCTCAGGTTTCAAATAATATCTTATCTTCCAAGAGTACAGTAATAGAATCTATACCAAATAAAATGACTGTGGAAAAGGCTGTGCCAGTTGAAAGATCTTTTTTGTTTTTGTGTTTTAAAGGAAGTATCAATAGTTGAGCTTAATTAAGTAATTGCCTTGCAAACATTGTTATTTGAGAACTATGCTGGGTAAATTCTCTAACCATCTTGTTTTAGTTTCACTTTTCCCAGTGAGAGGGCACTCATGAGTTTTAAGACCTTTTTGCTTGTTTCTAATGTGTAATTAAAAAAAAAAAAACTCCCATTCAGAAAACTGATTTGCTGTGTTTTCAGCTTTGTAAACAACCACATTGATTCAAGTTCTTTAGCACTCTGTTTTTGCCTTATGTTTGTTGAACTGTGATAAGGAAGACTGCATTGTCTCTTTATATTTTGTAATCCCCATGGTGTCAAATAAAAATTCTGTGACCTGTATTACAGGTCTTCAGTGACAGTCTTTTGATTTCACTCAAATTGTCACCAATTTCTTGGTTGTCACCATTTAACATGTTTGTGATCATGGGCACTTATATATTGTTTCTTATGTATTCTAGCCTCTCTTGAAATCTTATGGATGTCTTTTTTAATGTTAAAGATTTTAGTAATTCAGCATTCCCCTTTTTCAAGTACAAGTCTTTAAGCTATTAAAACTTTGGGAAAATTGGAAATTGGTCATCTGACAGAGGTCTGTGACATAGCGTATCTGAATACCTAGATGTTTGGAGAATAATTTTTGTAATATTTATATTTACATATTTACAGTTGATTAATTATTTTGTTTTAGTTTGTGTCACTTGTGCCATTTAAGAAAAAAAAAAGCTTAACTTTCACATCTTACAGGAAGACCTGTATTTGAACAGTCTTACATAAACAAAAGCACTATTTGTTTTCAAAGTTGAATATCAAATCAGAACTTGATATAACTTCATTATTCACTACATTAGTGGTTAATAGTCTTTAGCTTGAGGAGTGCATTCTTGTTCCATAAACGAAACATAGCTTTTTAGAATATTCAGAGTAGGATCCTTTGGTTTTACAGCTGTAAATAACATCTGTAACTGCTTTTAAAAATATGTGTTTAAGGAAGACCACAAAGCAGAATCTAGTTGTGTATTGTAGGGGGTTAATAGATCTTTGGTGTGTGTGTGTGGAGCCTGCTTGGTTCCTATTAGTATTTGATAGATACAATGAAAGTTGTTTGTTTTGTTGTCTTAGAAAAATGAAAGCCGTGAAATCCATACCTGCGCATTGTGGGTCGAGAGGTGGACAGGGAGAGCAGGTCTTCTGCTTTCCCCTTAGCCTTGAGTGGCCTTTGGGGTGCTGGTTGACTCTGGACAGTCTGTCTCAAGGTACTCGCTGCTTAGATTCTGACCTTGAGATGCTGAAGTCTGCCTCTCGCACCCTGATGCTCCACGAGCAGAGTCACAGGGTCAGTGTTGACAGCGAACTATTTGAATTTCCTTCGAAGGGCTTCTAGATGTTTTTAGCTGTATTCCTTGGATTTGTTAAGGTGATTTAAAAAACAACAACAACACTCAGTGTTGATGGCTGCTTCATAGCATCCTGGGAGATTCAGTTCACTTAGTTGGGAACACCTTTGAGAACGCCATTAGGATCACTGTCAGAACCCCTGGGCGTGTCTCCATTTTGCTGTTTCGTAGATGTTTGCTCTGGGATCTCTCAGTTGTGCTGTCCCCAGGAATCCGCAGTGTTTGCAGTCATGGCCATTTGCACGTAGCCTCACATCCCCCCACAGGCAACATTGGTGATCAGCGAGATGCCACTGTTCAGATCACGAGTGCCTCCATAATATCTCTCTCTTGTTTGCTAGGCAGAAGATGGTGTTAGTGATTGCGAGCTGCTGGCTGGCACCCTGGCAGAGCAGGAGTGAGTGAGTGCTGTTCAGCTTTCCGGCCCTGTGAGTCTGATGCCTTCCCTCCATGTTTTGGCATCGCTGCCAAACACATGCGTTGAAATCCTTCATGATCACCAGTTTGTCAGATGGTTGCACTGTTTCCAAGAGTCTGTCCAGGTCCTCTGTATCTTCTTTTCTGTCACCTTAGTGTATGTCCATTGTGATGGGGACGTGGATGGTGTTGGAAGAAGGCACAGTGTGTATCAGGGCCAGACTGGCGACTTTAGGTCTAGTGAATGACTACAGGCTCCTCAGAGGGAGAGCATTTCCAGAGCGTCCATGCCCTCAGCCCAGCATTGCCTGAGCTGTTGTTCAACTGGGGCCCGGTCCTGTGGTGCCGCATGTGTTTTCAGCAGGTCCCTGGTTTTCTTCCATGGGACTGTGGAGGGTGCTCCATAGCGGGGTATGCTGCTGCTGCTGCACCCACGTGACAGGACAAGAGGAAGTCTTCTGTTGCCTTGCACAGTGCATTGCAGAAGCACGAGCCATGCAGTGCAACACCCCACGAGGCTCGGGGGCAGAAGGGGGGCCCCCACGAGGGTGCCCTTCCCACTGTCGTCCTCTCCTCGGAGTGAGCCCTGCACCCCTGAGCAGGGCGATGTACGTGGCCAGGGGAGGGCAGGACAGGCCGTGGAGGGCAGGCCCCTGCTTGCCCTGAACTGTGTAGCCCTCCTCAGACTTAAGCTGTGTGGCCAGGACAGGGCCGGGTGACTGAGAGCCATCTGACCCGGCCTGTGGTTGCATGGCCGTCATGCCGCACAACTGGGGCCGAAAGGCAGACCCGTCGCACATCTCCATTGTTGGCTATTGAGTGAGGCGCTTACGTTTGCTGTATTGTTTAAGTCCTTTACTTTAAAATCAGTGTCAGGGCCAGAAATTCTCCTTGTACTCAAGAGCACTTCACTGTTAGAATCCTTGAGGTAACAGCTTTATCAGGAGGTATGTGTGGCTGCATATGTGGCCGGCATGGGGTCATGCATCCTCCCTTAATCTGGTGAACATTTAGATTCCACTCCACATGAAACAGCCAGGCACTTTCTCCCTTTGTAGAAAGATACTTTTGCAAACTTTCTTTGAAACTAAGATACCATGACAAGGCTAGCTAGCATTTGATGTCTAAGGTTACCACTCAAGGTCCCAGGTCCTCTGTCCTTTTACATAGAAACTGCCCACTTTTTAGTTCTCAAATGGAATCTTGTAAGAAAGATCAGTGAGAAATTAACATTCTTAATTGTAAATATAAGTAGAAGGAGCTTAATCTGCCCATAATCTGCCCAGGCTTATGTATATGTCTTTTCTGGATTCCTCATGCAATGTCATCTTTCACCTGGCTGTTAGTTAGGGGTGTTCTGCTAGGAGATGTCGCGCGCATCAAATCTAAGGTAAGAAGCACTGTGGCAGGTAGACAGGTAGACATACTGCTTTCCCCCAGGGTGGGGGATGGAAGGTTCTCCAGAACCCCAATGTTCATTAGGAGCTCCACTGAACTCCATCATTTTTAGGTGCAAAAAAAACATTTACCAGTGAAATAAAATTGGTGGAAGAAAGATTTTTTTTCAAGGAAACCTGATTCCTAAGCATGAAATTTGAAACCTTTAAACTCTATTTAGTTAAGTTATAGGTTTTGGGGATCAGTAATTATGATGTCGGAAATAATCATAAATGTCAAACAGCTAGTGATTGAGTTATGGATTTTTATTTATCCCAAGAAATAATCACAGATAACAATCATATCCCATGAAATAATCATAGATTAGGGTGATCATTCAGTTGATATGACTCGTTCTCACAGTAAAACTCTATAGTACAAAACTGTTTAACCCTTCCGTTATGTCTGACCACCTCCCCTCCCCCTACCTTAGTCTTGATTCAGGGTTTTATGGTGTATGATACAGGAGCTGTTTACTAATTCCTCACTGAAGTGAAATAGGATTTGGGTTGTTTGGGGGCACCTGGCTCATCCTTGTTTTTGTTTGTTAAACAGGAAAAGGACCAGCGAAGCCTGGACATAAACACTGCCAAGTGCATGTTGGGACTGTTACTAGGAAAAATCTGGCCCCTTTTTCCAGTTTTTCACCAGTTCTTAGAGGTACTAAATTGTTATTTTGTGGAATGTATGTTTGCTTGCTTAGAACTACCAAGTAAACTTTACTCGATCCTCTTCTGTACTCTTCTGTTTGTCGTACTTCTCTGCCTGTAGGAACTGTGGCGACGTACTGGCTGCCCCGAGCACGTTCCCGAGTCCCGAGCATCCCCGTGTGTGCGCATGGCCCTGGCCCCTACAAATGCTCCAGGCAGCGCAGCTCTGGCCTTTCCTCTCTCGTCCCCCTTTTGTTTGTGCTTAGATTTCCTGCTTTTTATAACAAGAGTAAAACAAGATTTACCTTACTTTGTGGCTTTAGATGAAGTTCCACTTTTATGAAGTGAAGGTTGGAGAACAGCCATCCACTCTCTCACTAAATTCAGTCTGTGTAACATGTCCTTACCTACTCTTATCTCCAAGAAACTTCAGTCTCAGTGGCCAATTCCTTCATTTGGTATCTCCTGCAGTTTAAATTTTCTTCACGTTTGTGTTTGAAATAACCCAGCACTTCCCTCCATTGTTATCGTTTGTTGACTCTAAGTATTAATGAGAGAAATTCGGAGCTGCTGGTTATTAGGAACTGGCTCTGATGCCAATGTAGTAATACTGTCAAGACCTGGAAGAACCTGAGGTGAAAGTCGGAGTTACTTGGGTTGTCATATATAGCCTCCTTCTTGCCCTCCAGTCCCCAAACCCCTTTAAAAATTGCTTTTTCCTTGAAAGGATAAGGGTGTTGGATCTTGGAGAAATTCCTGGACTTTACGCTGACTCCAGCCTCACTCTTGGAATAATCTTCCTTACAACTTGTTGGTGTAATGGTCCAGAAAAACTTCTGACAGGCTTCTTTGAGAACTGTTATTAAAATTTGCTTTTAACATTACTAACTGGGATTCCTGAAGAAAGGCATGAAAACAAGTTTTTAATATAAGAAGCACTTGTTTACATGACAGCCCGTATTTACCAGTGATCTCTTCCAGTTTCTCTGACAACCTTCAGAAATGTTAGCTTTATTTGGAAAGTGAATAGCAGTGGGCTCCTGATCTCAGGAGACTGGGAAGAATTTAAGGCTGAGTGTGAAGGTCCTTCTGTAGCTGAAAGACTACAGCAGATTTGACTTCACACAGTTCCAGGAGCACCATCAACTGTTTCAGTGACTGGGTTTTGCTTTTAGTTGCTTAGAAAGTTACACTTATAGTCTGTGCTTTGTTCTCTCTCTCACACCAGTTTGCATTTTTCTTTTAAAAGGACCCAGTAATCCTTTCATTTGAGCTTTTCTTGTGTTTACATCCTCCAAACCATTGGCTCAACTCTCTTTGCTTTTTATGTACTTGCTTTGTTTTCCAGTGTTCCCGATTTTAGTGGCAAAGATTTAAGAATTATCAGACTGGGTTTTATTTTTAGATTTTTATACAGGGATATTGTATTTTGAAATATGCATGTGGCCTTTTTCCTGTCTGGGAGGAAGAGAAAAACGATTTCATGGCTGTTCTTAGTCCTTTTATGATCAGACTCAAGTTTTTAATTATCAGAACAGTAACTCTTCAGTGGCTGGACCACCGAGTCCTGAGAGTGCTTGCAGCACTTAGCAAGGTCTCGTTGAGTAAACCCACGGCGGCCTGTGTGTTAGCTGACAGCTTGCCAGGAAGCATGATGTTCATGTCAGGGCCTGTTAATGGGAGCAACTCTTTATTTAGCACTTACTGTGTGCCACACACTCAATAAAGTGCTTTTTATAAATTATAGAAATTATCTGCCTTAATCCTTACCACATCTCTGTGAAATGGATATTATCCCTCTTTTACATAAAAGGCTTTTGCCATCTAGAAATTTCACTCCTAGGGATGTAAAGTTGTGTTTCTTTGATGCATTTGTTGTTTTATGTTGAGCCCCCATAATATTTTTGTCATGAAAATTGTCATCCAAAGTTCCCCTCTCACTATCTCTCACCCTTCTCCTAGAATGGTGCCTAGCACACCTCAAATGGAAAGTGTTAACCTTCGTGAGCTTTTATCAAGTTGATTGTCACGGCAGTTCAAACTGTCTGATTTGTTGTGTCAGTAATTCATATTATTTTTCCTCCACCAGCAATCAAAATATAAAGTTATTAATAAAGACCAATGGTGCAATGTGCTAGAGTTTAGCAGAACAATTAACCTTGACCTCAGCAACTACGATGAAGACGGAGCATGTAAGTACTGGGCGGGTGTCGTTTCCCCCGCCCCCCGCACATTTGCTCCTCAGCCTCTGAGAAGTCTCATAGCTGTGTTGTTCCCTCCCTCTCTTCTCTCTCTCTCCAGGGCCAGTTTTGTTGGACGAGTTTGTGGAGTGGTATAAAGACAAACAGATGTCCTAGGACTTTATGCATAGCAGCGAGAGAGTCACTGTTACCACAGTTATGTCAACCATTAGCCATAAATTGCTGTTTGTATCCAAGCGCATGCTGCTTTTCTTGCACTGTCTCCCTTTGGCAGGGACGTGTTGGTGTTTGCTATTGAATGGGCCAGCCCTGCTTGCTGTGTAGCATTGTTCTCTTGGAAGGCTGCTTTGCAGTTTGTATTTACACTACAGATTGGTGAATTTGCCAACGTCCTCACTGTGATTATGTGTATATTGCTGTTTAAATTTTGTATATGTGTATAAAAAGACAAAGCTTCACCTAGAGATTATTTCTGCAAAAATGTATTGTAAAATAATTTTTGTGGCATATTTCTAGTCCCTTTTTTCAAATGACCCAATTACACTTTTCTTTGGTCTCAAAATGTAGCATTTCAGAGTATAAGACAGAACAGCTGTTATCATATGCAAATGTTGCCAGAATTAACCTTATTATTTAAGAGGCCAACTTTGGAAGGAGGTGGGAGTCGTAACTTTTCAGAGGCGTTATGCCAAATCTAATTTGGTTTACTTAAATATTAGCATTTTGAAATGATGAAAGTTAGAATAATTGAACATGTAGACCCATACCATGCCACAAATCATTTCCACTGTGCAGTATATAGGTTTTGATTTTCTAATGTTAAAGCTGTCATAGTTTGAATATAGGTACAGATGAACAAATTACAATTGCACCTTTTTTTCCCATTGGTTTTAAACCCTTGTACACTTTTTTAGTGCTTTTTTTTTTCCTTTTGCATTCTTCTAGTCAGTGTTTGGTCTGCTGATGCTTTCTATGCCATTCTAATTAAAATTTATTTTGCCGCCTCCATGAAAACCTAATGGTTTGCTGGCAATTTATAACTGCAGAGCACTTTTAGTTGTGGCTTGAATTTTTAGTTAAGCTTTCATGGTGTCTGATTTTCTAGTTTGGCGGGGGCGGGTGGGGGGAAGAACTATACTGTAAGTGAGAGGTGTTTTGTTTTGTTTTCCTTTTTTTGTTTCTTTCATGCTAGGCTTTTCCTGGCAGAATGTCCATTGCAGGCAGTGGACACGACACCACCAGCATTGAGCTAAAAACTCTATTACACGGTAGGACCTTTCCTGGAGGGGCCGCTCGTCATTACCTGAGTAATATGTACAGAGAGGTGATAGCCATTATTTATGTGGGTGAAGAAACAGGAGTAAATGGGATGGTATTTTTAGGTTTGTATTTTATGTTTTTTTTTTTTCCTTTCTTTTCTTGTCTTAGCCCTTCTCAAGGAAATGTACAAAAAACATGCTTCTCCCTCAACTCTCTGGTGCTATTGAATGACTTAATTTAGTCCCTAAAGTTTGTGAGAACACAATAGTCTAATGACTTAGACTGTCATTAGACAGTCTAATGACTTTCAACCAAGTGAAAGCTACTGGTGCATTTGAGCAAGAAAATGCATAGTTGTGAGCAAAATCCATGACTGAACATGTGACAGTTGGAAGAGGTTCAGATTATTTCAAAACCTGGCCCCAAAACCTTTTGGGTCAAATGTGAACCTTTAAACGGCATTATGAGTAAAGCACACAGACAGTGCTGCTGTTTGACCACGATTTCACAGTCTCTTTGCAAACAGTGTTCAGATTTTCATATTTTGTTTTTCCCTAACTGAACCACCAAAGACAGGAATTTTGTATGTATATACAGTGTGTGTGCATATACAAAATCATGATCTGGTAGAATGAAACTCACTTCCTTTTTCTACCAAATAGAAAGGTTTGGTTTGCTGTGAAATAAACCAGAAGTTTGAAAAACTCTGTAGTGATTAAGCATACTTAATCATTCCTTGTTTAGAAGCTGTAGACTCCCCTTCTACTTTACACATTCACACCAGTTTGCACAAATTCATCCCTGAAAAGAACAGAAGACGTTGACAGCAAGCACAGCTTCTGAGACCAGCGTGTTGAAAGGGCTTCCGTTCCAACGGGTGCCTGTTAACTCCATTGGTGACTGGCTATAGGCAGGTTCCAATCTGTGGAGAACTTGATTCATTTTCAAAAGGATCCCATGAAGTTAACAAATCACACTTTAAAGGCAGCAGTTCTTAAATTCGATCAACTCTAGTTTTGTTTAAAGCAAAAAGAAATCATCAATGAAATTATTTTCAAAGGTACTGTAAGAAACTGGAAAATTTTTTAACAGTAAGCACAGTTAATCCCAAAATAAGAGGGTGGCTACAGGGAAAATGTTACATTTTAACACACAGTGAACATTTTGATGACAGGGGTTTTGGAAAAGCCAAGCAAAAATTATTTCATGATGTGTAACATGGAAGTAAATATTCCAAAAGGGTGATCTTGCCTATTTAGAAAAGGCCAAATAATCTCTGAATTCCCTTGAAAAATAAATCTTTGTGACTGCAGCATGCTTGCCCTTGGTTTCTGTGATTTTATGCAGTTATTTTTAAGGGGAAGAAGAGCCAGAAGTAATAAGATATTTTTTCATAAAAATCTCCCTAAGTTACATAAGTTGAGCAGTCACCAAGCACTTATTTATGGGCAAATGATAAGTAAATGAGGGTGCCTTTTTCTGGTTGTTCTTTATCACCTACATCTCCACCCTTTCTTTCTTTCCGTCGTGTTTTGGCCTCCACGTTGCAATACTCTGTGATAACGGAATCCAACTTTTAGATGTGTACTGTTGCGGTAGGTCGGAAATTGCATTATTTGATTTGCCATAATCACCCTCTATAATGTTACGTGCAGCTTATTTGAAGCATGACCTCTGAACAAAGTTTTTATAAAGCTCACTAGACAGACTTCTAGGATCTGGATTAACAACAGACTTCTGTTGCCTCTCAGTCTCCATCTTAACAGTGCTTTTGAAGTTTATACAGAAAGCTTTAAAAGTTAGTTTGTGCCCTTGGTTTTTACTCTTACAACTGCTAAAATACCTCTGTAAGCCTTATCTTTTATTCTTTCATATGTTGTATAATAAATGTATAGAATCCATTGACCAACTAAATTGTTGGGTGTCTGTAAATGAGACCAAAATGTGGGTTGCTTCTTTTCATGAAGTCATTTCTCTTGGGGGTTACTGTCAGTGACCTGCAGCTAACCTGTAACTGTGAATGCTTCGTGTCGTCAGTATTTGCATCACCTTCATAAACGTGTGCAAGTCCTGTGACTCCCAGCTTAACTGAAATACTGTTATGCCACCTAACTTGAGTACAGCAAACTGGTTTTAGGTTTTAATGTACTTGATGTAAAACGATACCCCATAAATAAAAAAGTTATTTGTGTTTGGTTTCAGAACTGATTTGTTTATTTTTCTCTTTTCATGGCTTTCTCTTAAAAAACCCCTTAAGGTAGTTTTAGACTTCCCTGGGTGGCTCAGATGGTAAAAAATCTGCCTGCAGTGCGGGAGACCTGGGTTCTCTACCTGGGTTGGGAAGATCCCCTGGAGGAGGGCATGGCAACCCGCTTCAGTATTCTTGCCTGGAGAATACCCATGACAGAGGAGCCTGGCGGGCTGTAGCCCATGGGGTCGCAAAGAGTCAGACATGACTGAGCAACTAAGCACAGCACACAAGGTAGTTTTAAAGTATTTCATGGATCATCGAGTCAGCCCCAAGGCTACAGAAGTGAGGTGGCAAACTGCTCCTTCTGAACTTTCTTCATTTGTTTGAACCTATAGGAAGGCAGGACCTAGTTCCCATGATGCTGTGACTTGGTTACATCATACTGAAATGACTCATTTGAATGTTCTTCCTAAATTCTGGTGGGAAGAATAACTTTTAGGCAGAAGCTTAGAGAAAAGCTTTTGTGATTTCTTTAGAAAGAATTGCCCTTGGAACTTTGTTATAGCTAGAAAGGAAAGAAAAAAGAAACCTATCATGTGAGCAAACAATACATCAAACTTTCTGGCCCGGTGTACCTAAGCTAAGCTTGTGGTGCAGGAGGTATTCCAAAATAAGGCATGTTCACCACTTCTGGCACATTCAACAGAAAATACTTTGGGTTCCACCCCCCCTCGAATTGGTTCCTAACATTTATCTTCAGTTGCCTTAACAAAAAATAAAATCATCCCATGTATAGAAGTGTACTTGCTGAGAAATTATGGTAAGTAGCCTGTGCTGAGAAAAATAATTGGAAACTGAAAAACAAAAATTGGCTGTAGTAATTAAATGGAAAAAATTTTAAAACATCATTTAAAATGTAAATCTCTTCTCCCAAAGAAATGTATTCAGTCCTCTGAAGGAAATTCTTTTGCAGTCCTTCCCTGGAGAGTGGATTATGAAGAACTCTGGCCTTGAGAAAGCATGCTGAAGAGGTTTGGTTTTCCCTCTGACACTTTCCAGCAGAGACATCTCAGAATTGCCTAATCTGAATATCTGAAATTCAAACGAGTAGAAGTCTTAGGATAAATGTATGATGATTAAAGAGAGCTGCAGCTGTACTTGTTACCAGTGAACTAACTCGCCAAAGAGTTTTGGTCTAACTTCTAATAGTATATTGAAAGTCACTGTGTTTTTTTTCCTCTTGATGGCCTATTATTTATTTTGGCTTCATTACTTGTTGGCTCCTACATATCCTACCTCGAGAGTAGGATTTGGACAAGGGTTATCCTATCACAGAGGAATTCCCTAGAGCTCAAAACGGTAAAGAATCTGCCTGCAATGCAGGAGACCCGGGTTTGATCCCTGGATCGGGAAGATCCGATGGAAAAGGGAATGGCAGTCCACTCCCGTATTCTTGCCTGGAGAATTCCATTGATAGAGGAGCCTGGTGGGCTACAGTTCGAGGGGTCGCAAAGAGTTGGGTATGACAGCAGCTATTACTTCATTGCATAAGTTCCCAGAATTGCTCCATAAAAGAATAGATGCCTTTGAATAACCTATTCTGCATGTCTTAAAGTGCTCATAAATCCTTCCAAACCTTATTATTCCCCCATCAAGGTTGATTTTCAGATTCTCAGTTTAATCATTGTCTTTATTAACTTGAATTGTATGTTGAGGCAGAATTCCTATGTGAAATTGAGAACATAAGAATCAAATTTTATAAGTGTGCAGAGAGGGGACTGGAATAAATAGAAAATCAACAGACTGAAGAATTAGGGAGGATCTCTGGATGGAAAGTCTTATGGTGATTGGGTTTAAGTGGCACCTTATCAATTATACATGGTAGGCCAGAAAGATACTGACTCAGTTGGAGCTGAGTGTTCCTTTTGAAGAGTTGGGCATTATGGGGACTCATCCAAGAACTGTCCCTAAGGAGGTGCAGCAGTGTACACAAAGATATCAGTGGAGGTGGCAGAATCTTTCTAGTGCATCACGATGATTGTCATTACTTTAGCACACCATTGTTAAGTGTTTATGTGTGGGTTTTTGTTTTGAGATCTGGTTACCAGCAGGCTGTAAGGATTCAGGGGATGCAGTCGAGACGGCCAGTTGTTGACTTAATGACATCATGTAGCTCCTTTTGGAAGAGAAGGCGGCAAATCAGACCATGTGCTGTATCCTGATCTGGAAATACGTAGAGGAAACAGAAGTTCAGAGCGTTTGAGTGACTTGTCCTAAGTCACATAGCTGGAAGGTGGGGGAGCCGAGGTGTAAACTCAGGTGGATGTCTCTACCCAGAATTTGCTGGGGTGCTCACACAGTGTGGAGAGAGTTGGCCTGCAGGAAGATGAAAGCGTGTAAGCTCTCTGTGCGCTGCTGGGTTCTCTGATGGACTTACTGGTGCCCCTCTCCTAATTTTATTAAGAGTTTGGGAGAAACTGGAATAAAGGGTTCGCCAGTTTTTCAGAAGTGGGCATTTTAGGGATTTGTTGAGCATCAGTCAAGGAATTGAGGTCACTGGAGTAAGGCTATTTGTTGCTAATTAGCCAATTTCAGAAGTTTGGGGCTGGCTTCCAAAGGCATGGTCTGGTGTGTGGGTGTTTTCCAACAGTACCAAGCAGTTCAGTTCTGACATGATCTACCCAGAGAGAGTGTTAGATCCCACAGGTTAAGGGCTCAGTCCTGCAAGACTGCACCCCTACCCCGCTTCAGATGCCAATTCCAAGTCCAGGTTGTCACCTGTGCTTCTAACCAACTGGCTATAATTTGCTAAATCGCCCACAACTCTTCATTAGGTTCAATTAATTTGCTATAGTGATTCATAGAACTTAGAGAAATAGTCGCTTCCAATGTCATTGTTTAGTCACTAAGTTGTGTTGGACTCTTTGGGGACCCCATGGACTGTATCCCCCCCAAGCTTCTCTGTCCATGGGTTTTCCCAGGCAAGAATACTGGAGTGGGTTGACATTTTCTTCTCTAGGGGATCTTCTGACCCAGGGATTGAACCTGTGTCTCCTGCATTGGCCGGTGGATTCTTTACCACTGCATCACCTGGGAAACCCCTTCCTTCCATTACCAGTTTATTATAAAAGAATGTAATTCAGAAACAGCCTAATGGAAGAGACAGAGGGCAAGGTACGTGGGGCATGGAGCTCCCATGCTTCCTAAGTGCACCACTCTCCCCACATCTTCACGTGTTCATGAAAGCTCTCTAAAGTCTGTCCTTTCGAGTTTTTAAAGAGGCTTCATAACAGCCCTGATTGGTTAAATCATTGGCTATTGGTGATTGAATGCAATCTCCAGCTCTTCTCTGGAGATGAGGGGTTTAGACTGGAAATTCCAACCCTCTAATCACAGGGCTGGTTCCCCTGGCAAGCAGCCCCATTAGGGGCTTTCTAAAAGGCATCTCATTGACATAACAAAAGACACCATAATTTCTATTCACTTAGAGAAATCCCAAGGATTTTAGGAGCTCTGTGTCAGGAACTGGGACAAAGACCAAACATACCAAACTTTTAAGTCAAAGTACCACATGTGGGTCCCGATACAAAACTGTCATTGATCAATAGAGACGAGTTTAAAAATGAGTTCTAGCAGTTATATGTTCCTATGATCAGTGAACAATCCACTTTTCCCTCCTTTTTTGGATTTGAAATACTCTCAAGATGTGAAATGGAGTATTCCCTGCCATATCAGTAAACAAGGATGCTGCAGCCATTGGTGATTTTGGGCCTCCAGATGTGAATTTCTGAGCCCCAAGAGTGCTCAAAAAGGGAGAACAATGCTTGCAATCCAGCAGCTGTTGACTGCTGATACTCTACAGTTAATGGTGAGTGAGGAACTAAGGATGTGAAAAACCAAAAGCAGGATGCTGGCCCCAGATAGCTGTGATGCAATGAAAGGAATGATTTCAGTGTACCCAGACATTTGCATCTTCCCATACAAAGAAGAGTGCTATATTCCTTAATTTGAGATACCTGGCTTTTTCCTTAATTCACAATAATCTTTGACATTTGTTGCGCACTTCTACATAACCAGACTCCTTGCCCTGCCTGCTTGAAACAGTTCTTTCAGGGTTACTTGAGATGCTGTCTTCCAGGCTTGAAATCCTAAAAATTGCCACCAAATAAAACATAACCCTCAATTTCTTTGCATTGATTGCTGAGGAAGACTTTCTTATCTCTCCTTGCTATTCTTTGGAACTTTGCATTCAAATGGGTATATCTTTCCTTTTCTCCTTTGCTTTTTGCTTCTTTTCACAGCTATTTGTAAGGCCTTCTCAGACAGCCATTTTGCTCTTTTGCTTTTTCTTGGGGATGGTCTTGATTCCTGTCTCCTGTACAATGTCACGAACCTCCGTCCATAGGGAGCATTTCATGCAAAGGTGGGCTCAATAAAGGACAGAAATGGTATGGACCTAACAGAAGCAGAAGATATTAAGAAGAAGTGGCAAGAATACACAAGAACTGTACAAAAAAGATCTTCATGACCCAGATAATCACGATGATGTGATCACTCACACTCACCTAAAGCCAGACATCCTGGAATGTGAAGTCACTGGGCCTTAGGAAGCATCACTATGAACAAAGCTAACAGAGGTGATGGAATTCCAGTTGAGCTATTTCAAATCCTGAAAGATGATGCTGTGAAAGTGCTGCACTCAATATGCCAGCAAATTTGGAAAACTCAGCAGTGGCCACAGGACTAGAAAATGTCAGTTTTCATTCCAATCCCAAAGAAAGGCAATGCCAAAGAATGCTCAAACTACTGCACTCATCTCACACGCTAGTAAAGTAATGCTCAAAATTCTCCAAGCCAGGCTTCAGCAATACATGAACCGTGAACTTCCTGATGTGCAAGCTGGTTTTAGAAAAGGCAGAGGAACAGATTAGATCAGATCAGTCGCTCAGTCGTGTCCGACTCTTTGCGACCCCATGAATTGCAGCACGCCAGGCCTCCCTGTCCATCACCAACTCCCAGAGTTCACTCAAACTCACGTCCATCAAGTCGGTGATGCCATCCAGCCATCTCATCCTCTGTCGTCCCCTTCTCCTCTTGCCCCCAATCCCTCCCAGCATCAGAGTCTTTTCCAATGAGTCAACTCTTCGCATGAGGTGGCCAAAGTACTGGAGTTTCAGCTTTAGCATCATTCCTTCCAAAGAAATCCCAGGGCTGATCTCCTTCAGAATGGACTGGTTGGATCTCCTTGCAGCCCAAGGGACTCTCAAAAGTCTTCTCCAACACCACAGTTCAAAAGCATCAATTTTTCAGCTCTCAGCCTTCTTCACAGTCCAACTCTCACATCCATACATGACCACAGGAAAAACCATAGCCTTGACTAGACGAACCTTTGTTGGCAAAGTAATGTCTCTGCTTTTGAATATGCTATCTAGGTTGGTCATAACTTTCCTTCCAAGGAGTAAACATCTTTAAATTTCATGGCTGCAGTCACCATCTGCAATGATTTTGGAGCCCAGAAAAATAAAGTCTGACCCTGTTTCCACTGTTTCCCCATCTATTTCCCATGAAGTGATGGGACCGGATGCCATGATCTTCGTTTTCTGAATGTTGAGCTTTAAGCCAACTTTTTCACTCTCTACTTTCACTTTCATCAAGAGGCTTTTAGTTCCTCTTCACTTTCTGCCATAAGGGTGGTGTCATCTGCATATCTGAGGTTATTGATATTTCTCCCGGCAATCTTGATTCCAGTTTGTGTTTCTTCCAGTCCAGCGTTTCTCATGATGTATTCTGCATATAAGTTAAATAAGCAGGGTGACAATATACAGCCTTGACCTAGTCCTTTTCCTGTTGGAACCAGTCTGTTGTTCCATGTCCAGTTCTAACTGTTGCTTCCTGTCCTGCATATAGGTTTTTCAAGAGGCAGATCAGGTGGTCTGGTATTCCCATCTCTTGAAGAATTTTCCACAGTTGATTGTGATCCACACAGTCAAAGGCTTTGGCATAGTCAGTAAAGCAGAAATAGATGCTTTTCTGGAACTCTCTTGCTTTTTCCATGATCCAGCAGATCTTGGCAATTTGATCTCTGCTTCCTCTGCCTTTTCTAAAACCAGATTGCACATCAGGAAGTTCATGGTTCACATATTGCTGAAGCCTGACTTGGAGAATTTTGAGCATTATTTTACTAGCGTGTGAGATGAATGCAATTGTGCAGTAGTTTGAGCATTCTTTGGCATTGCCTTTCTTTGGGACTGGAATGAAAACTGACTTATCCTAGTCCTGTGGCCACTGCTGAGTTTTCCAAATTTGCTGGCATATTGAGTGCAGCACTTTCACAGCATCATCTTTCAGGATTTGAAATAGCTCAACTGGAATTCTATCACCTCCACTAGCTTTGTTCATAGTGATGCTTTCTAAGGCCCACTTGACTTCACATTCCAGGATGTCTGGCTCTAGGTCAGTGATCACACCATAGTGATTATCTGGGTCATGAAGATCTTTTTTGTACAGTTCTTCTGTGTATTCTTGCCATCTCTTCTTAATAGCTTCTGCTTCTGTTAGGTCCATACCATTTCTGTCCTTTATAGAGCCCATCTTTGCATGAAATGTTCCTTTGGTATCTCTGATTCTTGAAGAGATCTCTAGTCTTTCCCATTCTGTTGTTTTCCTCTATTTCTTTGCATTGATCTCTGAAGAAGGCTTTCTTATCTCTTCTTGCTATTCTTTGGAACTCTGCATTCAGATGTTTATATCTTTCCTTTTCTCCTTTGCTTTTCACTTCTCTTCTTTTCACAGCTATTTGTAAGGCCTCCCCAGACAGCCATTTTGCTTTTCTGCATTTCTTTTCCATGGGGATGGTCTTGATCCCTGTCTCCTGTACAATGTCATGAACCTCATTCCATAGTTCATCAGGCACTCTATCTATCAGATCTAGGCCCTTAAATCTATTTCTCACTTCCACTGTATAATCATAAGGGATTTGATTTCGGTCATACCTGAATGGTCTAGTGGTTTTCCCTACTTTCTTCAATTTAAGTCTGAATTTGGCAATAAGGAGTTCATGGTCTAAGCCACAGTCAGCTCCTGGTCTTGTTTTTGCTGACTGTATAGAGCTTCTCCATCTTTGGCTGCAAAGAATTTAATCAATCTGATTTCGGTGTTGACCATCTGGTGATGTCCATGTATAGAGTCTTCTCTTGTGTTGGTGGAAGAGGGTGTTTGTTATGACCAGTGCATTTTCTTGGCAAAACTCTATTAGTCTTTGCCCTGCTTCATTCCGTATTCCAAGGCCAAATTTGCCTGTTACTCCAGGTGTTTCTTGACTTCCTACTTTTGCATTCCAGTCCCCTATAATGAAAAGGACATCTTTTTTGGGTGTTAGTTCTCAAAGGTCATGTAGGTCTTCATAGAACCATTCAACTTCAGCTTCTTCAGCGTTACTAGTTGGGGCATAGACTTGGATTACTGTGATATTGAATGGTTTGCCTTGGAAACGAACAGAGATCATTCTGTCATCGTTTTTGAGATTGCATCCAAGTACTGCATTTCGGACTTGTTTGTTGACCATGATGGCTACTCCATTTCTTCTGAGGGATTCCTGCCCGCAGTAGTAGATATAATGGTCATCTGAGTTAAATTCACCCATTCCAGTCCATTTTAGTTCGCTGATTCCTAGAATGTCGACATTCACTCTTGCCATCTCTTGTTTGACCACTTCCAATTTGCCTTGATTCATGGACCTGACATTTCAGGTTCCTATGCAGAGGAACCAGAGATCAAATTGCCAACATCTGCTGAATCATCAAAAAAGCAAGAGAGTTCCAGAAAAACATCTATTATTGCTTTATTGACTATGCCAAAGGCTTTGAGTGTGTGGATCACAATAAACTGTGGAAAATTCTGAAAGAGATGGGAATACCAGACCATCTGACCTGCCTCTTGAGAAACCTGTATGCAGGTCAGGAAGCAACAGTTAGAACTGGACATGGAACAACAGACTGGTTCCAGATAGGAAAAGGAGTACATCAAGGCTGCATATTGTCACCCTGCTTATTTAACTTATATGCAGAGTACATCATGAGAAACGCAGGGCTGGAAGAAGCACAAGCTGGAATAAAGATTGCCAGGAGAAATATCAATAACCTCAGATATGCAGATGACACCACCCTTATGGCAGAAAGTGAAGAGGAACTGAAAAGCCTCTTGATGAAAGTGAAAGAGGAGAGTGAAAAAGTTGGCTTAAAGCTCAACATTCAGAAAACAAAGATCATGGCATCTGGTCCCATCTTCATGGGAAATAGATGGGGAAACAGTGTCAGACTTTATCTTTTTGGGCTCCAAAATCATTGCAGATGGTGACTGCAGCCATGAAATTAAAAGACGTTTACTCCTTGGAAGAAAAGTTATAACCAACCTAGACAGCATATTGAAAAGCAGAGACATTACTTTGCCAACAAAGGTCCATCTAGTCAAGGCTATGGTTTTTCCAGTAGTTATGTATGGATGTGAGAGTTGGACTATAAAGAAAGCTGAGTGCCAAAGAATTGATGCTTTTGAACTGTGGTGTTGGAGAAGACTCTTGAGAGTCCCTTGGACTGCAAGGAGATCCAGCCAGTCCATCCTAAAGGAGTCCTGGGTGTTCATTGGAAGGACTGATGCTGAAGCTGAAACTCCAATACTTTGGCCACCTGATGTGAAGAGCTGACTCATTTGAAAAGACTCTGATGCTGGGAAAGATTGAAGGCAGGAGGAGAAGGGGATGACAGAGGATGAGGTGGTTGGACAGCATCACCGACTCAATGGACATGGGTTTGGGTAGACTCCGGGAGTTGGTGATGGACAGGGAGGCCTAGCATGCTGCAGTTCAAGGGGTCGCAAAGAGTTGGACACAACTGAGCGACTGAACTGACTGACTCAATTTCTATGTTGTGACTGTTTTTTAAGACGACAAGATAAAGGAGAGACAAGAGATGATGTTGGAGTGAAGGACTGAAGGAATAAGCAGAAAGGATTCCAAAGCATAGGTGGAGATTTAGTAGCAGGACAAGTTGGACCAATTTTCCCAAGACAGCAGAAAACAGAAGATTCTTGTAAATTGGTAGGAGGTCGTGAAGGTTTCTCACCTTGTGGTTTTCATTTTCTTTGGGACTGATTCAAAGATTTCTAAAGAGAGGGAGAGAAGAGGTAGAGAGATGAAAATTTGAAAGAGCCCCTGGACAGAATGAGAACAGATAATTAAGAAATAGGTCTCATTGTCCTGAGAGAAATGAAGAGTAAAAATGAGACTAGGCTGTGTAACCAGAGAAGGCAATGGCACCCCACTCCAGTACTCTTGCCTGGAAAATCCCATGGACAGAGGAGCCTGGTAGGCTGCAGTCCATGGGGTCGCTAGGAGTCGGACACAACTGAGTGACTTTACTTTCATGTATTGGAGAAGGAAATGGCAACCCACTCCAGTATTCTTGCCTGGAGAATCCCAGGGACGGGGGAGCCTGGTGGGGCTGCCATCTATGGGGTCTCACAGAGTCGGACATGACTGAAGCGACTTAGCAGCAGCAACAGCAGGCTGTGTAACTGGCACAGCAAGAAGTGATGGATCTAGGACATTCAGTCTAGATGACATGGCTGGCAGGCTCCAGCCCCTGACTGATATGAAAAGCAGTAAGATTTAGAAGTCAGCCTCCTCTGACCTAGGAAACTCCTCTCTCTTTGCAGACTGCTGAGACCACCCGTCACTGGACATGCCTTTTGAGAAATAAGGGAGACCCAACGAACCCAGTTCCCCTAGCTTGAACTATCGTATATCTCCAAAGGCTTGCATATACTTTGCATTGTTTTCCAGGTGAAGGGATCATAAAAAAAAACAAAGTGGGAAGTTTCCATAGCTGAGCTGAGTTGCCATTCCTACCAGCCTTCAAATCCAGACCAGTCCTGTGGTCAGCCCCATCCCTGTGTAATAGTCACTAGACTGGGGTGGAATGACCTCAAGTATAAGAAGGTTATACTTGAGGTATAAGACTGGTTCCAAATTGGAAAAGGAGTATGTCAAGGCTATATATTGTCACTCAGCTTATTTAACTTTATGTAAAGTACACTTTGCAAAATGCCAGGCTGGGTGAAGCACAAGCTGCAATCAAGATTGCTGGGAGAAATATCAATAACCTCTTATGCAGATGGCACCACCCTTAGGGCAAAAAGCGAAGAAGAGCTAAAGAGCCTCTTGATGAAAGTGAAAGAGGAGAATGAAAAAGCTGGCTTAAAACTCAAACATTCAAAAAACTAAGATCATGGCATCCAGTCCCGTCAAATCAGATCAGATCAGATCAGTCGCTCAGTCGTGTCCGACTCTTTGTGACCCCATGAATCGCAGCACGCCAGGCCTCCCTGTCCATCACAAACTCCCGGAGTTCACTCAGACTCACGTCCATCGAGTCAGTGATGCCATCCAGCCATCTCATCCTCTGTTGTCCCCTTCTCCTCTTGCCCCCAATCCCTCCCAGCATCAGAGTCTTTTCCAATGAGTCAACTCTTCACATGAGGTGGCCAAAGTACTGGAGTTTCAGCTTTAGCATCATTCCTTCCAAAGAAATCCCAGGGCTGATCTCCTTCAAAATGGACTGGTTGGATCTCCTTGCATGGCAAATAGATGGAGAAACAATGGAAACAGTGATAGACTTCATTTTCTTGGGCTGCAAAATCACTGCAGATGGTGACTGCAGCCATGAAACTAAAAGACGCTTACTCCTTGGAAGAAAAACTATGACAAACCTAGACAGTATATTAAAAAGCAGAGACATTACTTTGCCAACAAAGGTCCGTCTAGTCAAAGCTATGGTTTTTCCAGTAGTTACGTATGGATGTAAGAGCTGGACCATAAAGAAAGCTAAGCACTGAACTGATGCTTTTGAACTGTGGTGTTGGAGAAGACTCTTGAGAGTCCCTTGGACTGCAAGGACAGCCAACCAGTCCATCCTAAAGGAAATCAGTCCTGAATATTCATTGGAAGGACTGATGCTGAAGCTGAAACTCCAATACTTTGGCCACCTGATGTGAAAAACTGACTCATTGGAAAAGACCCTGATTCTGGGCAAGATTGAAGGCAGGAATAGAAGGGGATTATAGAGGATGAGGTGGTTGGATGGCATCACCAACTCGATGAACATGAGTTTGAGTAAGCTCTGGGAGTTGATGATGGACAGGGAAGCCTGTCATGCTGCAGTCCATGGGGTGGCAAAGAACCAGACATGACTGAGTGGCTGAACTGACTGATAAGAAGCTGGCAGGGGAAGACTGAAGCAGGCATAAGAAACTTCGTAAGTTCCTGGAGTGATGTAATCATCCAGGGCTTTCTGTGGCTTTTGGTCTGCAGGCACAATGGAGGATGGCATCTGTGAGATTATTTGGGGGCACTGGAGAGGATCAGCTGGTGGAATAAAAAGGAAAAGTGGGACAAGGGGGTAGGCTGTGCCTCAGAATCACAATACCAGGAGTACTAGATGACTCCTTACTAGTTTGGAACAAGCATCAGAGGAGGTCAAATTTTCCAAGGCAGAGAATGAGATATACTAAGGTAGAGGACAATTAATGACCACTTAGGTAAAGAGGACTCACCCAGGGGTGCTCCACTGTCCAGCTCCCGGGCTAGATTCCTGCCTGGCATACAGGAGATGTTGAAGGATGTCCTGGAGGAAGGGCGTGTACAAGACCAAGACTCTCGGTCAGAGACGATCACTCCAGTGGGGAGAGATCTAGAAATAGAACTGATGGTGAGTGGAAGGAAATGGAAGAATGGATCTTGTGGCCTGACCCCAGGACTATGACGTTGTCATAGGCACAACACATTTAAGAAGCAGAGAAAGAAGCCTTGTCATCACTATCCCACTTGTCACACCCAAGCTGGATGAGGCTTAGATAACACTGTTCCATATTCACAGGTTGCTCACCCTGAGATTGGGATCTCTCTTTGAGACAGGGGGCAAGAGCAGAAAATGTGCCATATGGGCTTATATTTTCAGAAAGCTGTTGAGAAAAAGCATGAGGTGAGACAATTAATATAAAAGTTAGCTATAAGATCTTCCATAATATGGAGTTACCAAAGATCCCAGGAATAAGACCAATTCTTATTCTAAAATGATAAATTCTTGGGAAGTACATGGATGACATACGTAGTTTGGCTTTCTGCAGTGGCTAAGTTGTCTGGGACAACCTCCTGCAACCTAAGAATTACTAGACAAGTTAGGCAAAATATTAAAAATCTATTTGAAGGAATTGAAAAGCTACTAAGGAAGTGAACATTTGTTAGGCAAAGATTTAGAAGAAGAAAGAAGCCAAGAGAAATGAGCCTGGTATTCAAGGCTCATCTTTTTCCCTCCAGGCAGTTTTCAAGTATGAAAGTGAAAGCAGAGGCTGAGGGGCTCAGACCTTTTGAAGGTCTCATGGGGAGGGGGATGACAAAATTCCCAGAGCTCAGAGTATGCCAAGGAGGATGGGTTCTGGTCACCAGATCTAAGGTTAGGACCCTGAGAATCTGTGAGAGTCAAGGCTGTCTATGAATAACGATGATCTAGAAATAGACCAGTACTCACAGGACTAAAACTCTGTTCCAAATCAATTCAGTCCCTCATGAAATTAAGGTAATAGCCTCTAACAGCCTGACAAAACCAGAAGTAAATTCTCTCTGGAAAAATATGTCATCCACGAGGGATACATATATGAAGTCAAATTCTATTCACTCATGGAAAAATTCAAATTAAAAGCAGAGATGTAATTTATCTTCAGAGAAGCTAACAGATTAAATGTGTGCATGCGTGCTAAGTCGCTTCAGTTGTGTCCAACTCTTTGCCACCCTGTGGAGTGTAGCCTGCCAAGCTGCTTTGTCCGTAGGATTCTCCAGGCAAGAATACTGGAGTGGATTGCCATGCCCTCCTCCAGGGGACCTTCCTGACCCAGGGATTGAACCTATATCTCATTTCTCCTGCATTGGCAGGCGGATTCTTTACCACTAGAACCACCTGGGAAGCCCAAATGAAGAAAATAATGCAAAATCTAGTGATGCTGACCTTAATGTTTTCATACTAGATATGAGTATCTTTGGTTTCTACTGAGACTTCTTTTTAAATTTTATTTATTTATTTATTTGGCTGCCTGAGGTCTTGTTTGTGGCATGTGGGATCTTTTATTGTGGCGCGAGGGTACATGGGATTAGTTGCCCCGTGGCATGTGGCATCTTAGTTCTCTGACTGGAGATTGAACCCACGTACCCTGCATTGGGAGGCACATTCTTAACCACTGGACTACCAGGCAAGTCCCTGCTGAGACTTACTTCTAAGCTTGATCTTGCTGCCTTTTTGGAACATGTGAGTTCACACCTCTCCACCTATGGTGACTGGACCTGAGGTACACACCTGTTCCAGCAGGTGCCAATCAGCCACAGACTTGGCTAAGTCTTTAATATCCTCTTCCTCAGAAATTTGAACTAAGATATACTGAGTCAGTCAGGAAGATATAGGTGAGTATGAGATCTATAATGTCATGAAGATTTGGGGTAGGTTGACATTTTACGTTGTTTATATTGGATGGCATCATTGACTCAATGGACATAAGTTTGAGCAGACTCCAGGAGATGGTGAAGGACAGGGAAGCCTGGCGTGCTGCAGTCCACGGGGTCACAAAGAGTCGAATATGACTGAGCGACTGAACAACAACAACAATATGCTAATAAATCAGAAATAAAAGCTGATTAGCAAAGAGCAGGAGCAAGAAGCAGATATGGGACATGCAGTTCCTTGAGAGATGGATGGGACAGCTTGGTCCCCAGTTTCAGGTCCATAACCCATTTCCCCAGGTCTTTGCTCAGCTTTTTGATGTCTATTTTTGGATATCTATAAGACTATTGGGAGAAGGCAATGGCAACCCACTCCAGTACTCTTGCCTGGAGAATCCCATGGATGGAGGAGCCTGGTAGGCTACCGTCCATGGGGTCACGAGAGTCGGCCATGACTGAGTGACTTCACTTTCACTTTTCACTTTCATGCACTGGAGAAGGAAATGGCAACCCATTCCAGTGTTCTTGCCTGGAGAATCCCAGGGACGGGGGAGCCTGGTGGGCTGCTGTCTATGGAGTCGCACAGAGTCGGACATGACTGAAGTGACTTAGCAGCAGCAGCAGCAGCAGCATAAGACTATTGAAGCCTTGACATAAGCTTTCCTTTATTAAAAACTATCATACAGAACCTCATGTGATGTCTATAATTTCTTGTTCGCAGTGTTAGCAATCATTAAAAAAAAAACTAGGCCTATAAAAAGAACAAGATTTTTTAAAGGGGGAACATCAGTAGAAAAAAGACTCATAAGAGATTCAGATATTAGGATTATCTGACATGGAATTTAAATCAAATGAATATTTGTAAGACAGGAAATTCAGCAGAGAACTGGAAACTATAAAAAAGAATCAAAATGAAAATTCTGGAACTGGAAAACCCACTTAGATGAAATTAACTCAGTGGATTGGATATAACAGAAGATTAAACACTATGTAGACAGAATTAGTGTTGAGAAGATATGTCAGAGAAAATCCAGATGAAAGCACAGAGAAACTTTTAAAATGTAGAAAATATGAAGACAAGTCAATAGATGTATGGCACAGTGAAAGGCTGTAAAATACACATAATGTGAGTCGGGAAAATAAAAAGTAGAAGCAGCAGTATTTAAAGAAATGTGTTTTTTTGGTCATTAAATCATGTCCGACTCTTTCGTGACCCCCATGGACTGTAATGTTCAATAATTTCTAAAAAGTAATGAAAGAAGACAAGCCCCAATTAGAGTCCTACAAACACCCAAGCAGGATGAATATAAAGGAACAAGACTTAAGTACATACAAGTAGAACTTCTGACAAAAACAAAACAAAACAGAAAGTCTTTAAAAATGGCCAGACCTATAACAACAGTAAAATATTATCAACAAGTTAAAAACAAACATATATATATATGACTGAATCATTTTGCTGTATACCAGAAACTAACACACATTGTAAGTCAACTATACTGCTATTTAAAAAAAAGATAAGGAAAAGTTTGCAAAGGCAGTAAGGGTAAAAAGGAATACATTTCTTTGGCAACAAGAGCCTCAGTGGCAATAACAATGGCTACAACCATTTCGAGAACCACCACTTCTCATCAAACATAATGAAACTGAGAAGACGGACCATACTTTCAATGTGCCAAAGTGAAAAATAAATTTGTTAACCCAGAATATTTACTCCATTGAAAATATCCTTTAAGAATAAAGGCAAAATAAAGACAACTTCAGATAACTGAAAATCAAAAGAATATGTTCCCAGCAGTTTTGCAGTACATTTAGCAGTTCATGCTAGATTGATGGACTGGATATTTTACTATTATGAAATATCCCTTCTTATCTTTAGTAATATCCGTTGCCTTGAAATCTACTTTGATGTTACTGACATAAGGAGAGATATTTCAAAACAGTAAAATCTTCACTCTATCAGTTTGTTATATCTATCTATTGATATATTCAACCTATTCAACTTGTTTTATCAATCTATTATATATTCAATTTATTATATCAAGAAAATATAACAAAAAGGGACAGAACCAAAAAGAAAATTAGACAGATCCACATAGAGATTTTATCACATCTCTCACTGATAGAATAAGCAGATAAATAGACATTAAGGATATTCAACATTTGAAGAGCAAAATGGTCCAACTTCATTGACTTACATAACACACAGCTTTCAACAGCTTCAGAATAGGCATTTTTTCAGGTGTATGTAAAAACAATACCAAAAGTAACCATGCTAAGTCACTTCAATCTTGTCTGACTCTGTTCGACCCTACTGGTTCAAAAAACAAATCTCAGATTTGCTTAACAGATTCCAATAAGGTACCAACAGCAAAACTAAATAATGGTCTCAGAAGTCAGGTTGGGGATTACTCTTGAGAAGGGGGATAATAACAGGAAGAGGAAAAGAAATAGGCATTTGGGATGCTGATTCATCTGTTTCTCAACAGAAAAACCTTCCTACAAAACAAAATGAGGCAAAACTTCAAGCCTGGAGAACCCCATCAATGAATTCGCCTCAACATTTGAGGAAGAGATAACATTAACATTTTGAATCTTGCTTTATAATGTCAGTGTAACCTAAGGACTTAACAAGAAAGAATCCTTTAGATCAGATTCTTTTGTGTCATATATGCAAAATCTTAAACAAAATATTAAATTGAAGTTGATAAAGAAGATCAAACTGGATTTATTACAAGAGTGAAAAGTTAAACTTTTGAAAATCAGTCAATGCAATCTACTGTATTTACAATTATATAATCTCAATAGTTGAAAAAATATTTTTAACAAAAGCATCTGATATTCATTAATTGTCAGATGATCCATATGTGACTGGTAATAGAAGCAAGGTCCGATGTTGTGAAGAGCAATATTGCATAGAAACCTGGAATGTCAGGTCCATGGGAGATTGAATGACTGAAAGTCTTATCCATGGCTGGTGTGAGTACACTTTGCTACCCATACTATGGAAAATCATTTGTCATTTGAACATACAAACTAAATTTGAACATACATAATCCCTGTGATTCATCATTTTCCCCCTAGGTATAACTCATCAGAAATGCTCGAGTCTGTGTGCCAAATGATATTGAAATGGAAGCAAACCACCCCTACGTGCAGTGCTGTGTGATTATTACAGTTCTACTACCAAATGAAAGAAACAAGATGCAGTTCATGCTCTGTAATTCCCTTTACATAAGGTTCAAAACCAGGAAAACTAATCTGCACGGTTAGAAGCGAGGTTTCCTCTGAGGAAGAGAAGAGTCGTCTTTGGAACCAGAGTAGGTGGGGGGCGGGGATGAAGTTCTAAGGTTCTGGTAGTGACTTGTTTGTGTTAGAATGATGGTTGTACAGGTTTTTTCACTTTGGAATTGCTCCTGGAGCTCTCCAATATTTGTACCCCTTTTAGTTATATATATTCTACTTCAGTAAAAGAATTTATATTAACATGAAAGCATAGGAAATTGTCCACTTTACTGAAGTTGTAAAATTTTTGCACTGCCATACAAATACTGCCATGGTTTCTTTTTCTGAAAGGCAGCAGCAATTCATCCTATGAATGTATAAACCCCAACACAACTCAAGAATCAGGCAAGTGGGTGCAATGTATGTGGTATGTGAAGAATCCAAATAGATCCCTCGGCTGTCACAGCTGAGCTGTGGGGCTGCCAGGAATCTCAAGGATGAGAAGACAATTAAGGAAAATCCTTTATGGGACAAGGGCTTTGAAGAAGCCTCAGGTTAACAAATATCCAATGGGAACTCTCCTCCTCTGCTAACAGGTAGTCATGGATCACAAGCAATCAAGGCATGTAAAATTTGTCACCAAAGTAATTGTACGTGGGGCTTCCCTGGTGGTCCAGTGGTTAAGAATCCACCTTGCAATGCAAGGGACGCAGGTTTGATCCCTGGTCTGGAGGATCCCACATGCCGCAGAGCAACTAAGCCAGTGCACCACAGCTAATGAGCCAGGGCTCCCAAGCCTGCGAGCTGCAACCGCTGAGCCCATGCACTGCAACTACTGAAGCCCTAGAGCCCAGGCTCTGCAACAAGAGAAGTCACCACAATGAGAAGTCAGTGAACCCCAATGAAGAGTAGCCCCTGCTTGCTGTGACTAGAGAAAGCCCACGTGCAGCAACAAAGACCCAGAGCAGCCAAAAAAATAGAATAAATAAATCTTTTTTAAAATAATTATACATAATACCTGCTGAGCTCTTTTTATGACCCAGGCCCACTTTGCAAGCAATAACTTATTTTATCCTCACGATAACCTTTTCCTCATTACACAGATGAAAATATCAGAGGCACAGGCTGGTGTAGCAATTTCCCACAGTGTGGGAGTAAAGAGGCAAGATGTGAACCCAGGCAATCTGGCCGCAGGGCCCAAACTCCTAACGTCTGTCCACACAGCTGTTCCAGGCTAATTAGCAACTTTACAAACTGGTCTTGCACACATCTCAGTAATATGACGGAAGGAATACAATTTTTTTTTTTTTTAATGTTCTGGTAGAATGTTTTTCCCACCCAAAGAAAATATTTTTGTTTTCTCCATTGCTGTGGTTAGAAACTCATCTGCGTAAAAAGCCCTTCCTTTGGCAGCTTTACAATAGAAAATTCTTCCTCCTGCCTAGTCGAGGGGGAGGCTTAGAATTAGGGGAGGCTGCTAGAAAGTTCTGACCTTAGCAGAGCTTGGCTGTGACAGCGAGTAACGACCTGTTTCTAGAAGCAATAGAAGCTCTCTCTTTAAGTCTGTTCTGCTCAGGACCCCATCCATTTCCAATCCTAATTCTTCAGGAAAAGGGGAGATTAGAGACTGTGAAAAATCCACCTGCAATGAGGGAGAACTGAGTTTGATCTCTGGGTTGGGACGATTCCCCTGGAGAAGAGCACGGCAACTCACTCCAGTATTCTTAACCTGGAGAATCCCCATGGACAGAGGAGCCTGGCGGGCTCTAGTCCATGGGGTCGCAATGAGTTGGTCACGACCAAATGACTAAGCACAGCACACATCATTTTGTAACATCAGACTTTCCTCTGGGACACCATTCAGTTTTTTGTTTGTTTTTTGGTCAGGGCTTCTTGGTTTTTATTTATCTCTTTATTTGAAAATCCATGAAATTCTATGAATTTGGTTTTTGTCTCTCTGATGAGAAACTGTGGTGTTGGAGAAGACTCTTGAGAGTCTCTTGGACTGCAAAGAGATCCAACCAGTCCATCCTAAAGGAGATCAGTCCTGGGTGTTCATTGGAAGGACTGATGATGAAGCTGAAACTCCAATACTTTGGCCACCTGATACGAAGAACTGACTCATTTGAAAAGACCCTGATGCTGGGAAAGATTAAGGGCAGGAGAAGGGGACAACGGCAGATGAGATGGTTGGATGGCATCACCAACACAATGGACATGCGTTTGGATGGACTCAGGGAGTTGGTGATGGACAGGGAGTCCTGGCGTGCTGCAGTTCGTGGGGTCGCAAAGAGTCAGACGCGACTGAACTGAACTGAATGAACTGATGAGCAACTGGGTCAATGTGGGAACTAGAAATCCAGATTTTGACACTCTACCACCTCCTTTAAGCTGTTAAGAACATTCTGCATTTCCAAAGTTTCACATTTTGGCTTAATCTGACTTAATTTTGTAGTGACTAAAAGCTAGTTCCTACTTCAGATTAAGTTCTAAGCAACTATGTGTCCAAGGAATATACTACCAGCTAAGATATTACACATATGTACTTATGACTCATTTCATTCTGTAAATATGTTTCTGGAAATGGTTGATTAAAGAAAGTGACTTCAGAGAAGATAAGTCAACCCTGACACAGCTCGGATTGTTTAGGGGTGCCAGGCTGTCTGGGAACTCTGATTCCAGCCCAGGTAACTGTTGGGTGTCAGCAGATGGCAAAGGGTTCGCCGGGATGAAGTCTGACTGAAGCCAGTGTGAATGGTAACCGTTGTGGTGTTTTTGCTTGTCCGGGCAGCGATCTCAATGTGTGAGACCTGCTAGCCTGTCTCATCTCATACAGCTTAATTATATGAATACTAATTTTATGGATTCCTTTAAATGCCTACTTGGTGCCACAAACAATTCAAATATTTTTAGTCATCAAATAGGTTAAGAAGAGGCATAGAAAGGCCAAGTTTACAAGGAGCCAGCCCTTCCCAGACTTGTAATTTCTGTTTCTTGGAGAAGAAATGATTCCAGTGTTCTCACTGAGACAGATTTCGGTTCCGTCGTTTTCATGTTGTGTCCCCAGATCGTAGCAGCAATCAACAACATGTGGCTGGGATGCTTTGCTTATTGCTCATGACTTACTAGTAAAATGTGTTCATTCTCTAGCTTTAAAATATTTTTAAATGATAAATGAGCATGGTTATAAGTTATGTAATGCAGAGAGGATTCTAATGAAAACATCATCCACATCACTCACTCATTCCCAGCTCAATTCAAGCTGAACTGTGAAACTGCAGATGCTAGAATTTTCTTAACAGCTTAATATACAAGAGTTAATATGGGTTTTAAGAAAACAAAAACAAGGGTTTTCTTTTGCTGTTTGATGGTTTGTTCTCCAATTTCTCCATTTACTACTGAGTCATGTTATTCAGTTGGCTTATCATATCTTTTTCTCCAGTGTTTTAGACCTTAATCAAATATATGATGATCAGGCAGAAAATCGGCATATTCATTTCTCTTGAATCTGTCAGAGAGTTGAGGTTGTGTCAACCAACTAACTTGAAATCTAAGGAATTCACTGTGGTCCAGTGACTAGGGCTCCACGCTTCACTGCTGTGGCCTGGGTTCAATCCTTAGTCGGGGAACTAAGATCCCACAAGCTGCTTGGCTAAAAAAAGAGAGAGAGAGAAAAAAAATCTAAGGTAAAACAGGCATCTCCAAGAAGGAATGGGCTGTGAGCCCTTTCTTGACCAGGGCAGATGCTTCTAGATACAAGTTGGTAAGAATTCAACTATGGTTTTTAATGAATTGCTAAGGGCTAAACGTGACTAGAATAAAAATACAAAACTCCTTGGAGCTACAGAATTTGCACCAATTTGCACGTTCTTTTGGAGAAGGAAATGTCAACCCACTCCAGTATTCTTGCCTGGAGAATCCCATGGACAAAAGAACCTGGCGGGCTGCTGTCCGTGGGGTCACCCAGAGTCAGCCACGACTGAAGCGACTTAGCAGCTGCAGCAGCAGCAGCAGCAGCAGGTTCTTTGGGGCTTTCCAGGTGGCGCTAGTGATAAAGAACCCACCTGACAATTCAGGAGACATGAGAGATGTGTGTTTGATTCTTGGGTTGGGAAGATCCTCTGGAGGAGGGCATGGCAACCCACTCTAGTATTTTGGCCTGGAGAATCCCAAGGACAGAAGAGCCTGGCAGGCTATGTACGGTCCATGTAGTCACAGAGAGTCAGACATGGCTGACGCAACTTAGCATGCCCACACATTCTTCACTGGAGCTTACCAGGTGCTCACAGAAAGGCTGGGGATGGGATGGTGAACATGACTGGGGTCATGACTAAGGAACACTGAGCTTCGAGATCACCTGCTCTTTATCTGCAGGGAGAGGCTGCCCTGTCCCTCGGGCTGTTCCTTGCACACACAGCCCTGAGTGTGGCCTGGGAAAGGGGCTGAGAGCTGGGGCTCCTGGCACTCCCAGTGGGAATGTGCCGGCACCTGCATGGTGGATCACCTCTCCCAACAAGGCCAGGAACCAGTCCTGGAGGCCCCGCCCAGAGGGTTCTTCCACGGAACCAGGCCTAGGCCACGGGCCTGCTGTTGAGCAGGAGGATGTGAAATAGTGGAACTGAAAGGTCAGAACTGTCCCTCTGGCCCTGAGGGATTGTAGGCGGTGATAAGAGAGGGAACAGGAGGGGAAGAGTGAGATGAGGAAGGAGGAACTTAGGGATAAGACCAGGGAATGCTGAGGGCGTCAGTGAGGACTCTGGGAGGGGGTCCCTCAGATCCTACCCCCTCCCACACACCTGGGGCTGCCAGAGCCCAGGCACCTCAGCCATGCAGCAAGTCCAGGAGGTAGGGGCTGGAAGTTAGCTGCTGTCTGTAGGCTGTGGTGTGGCTCAGACCAGGCTGACAAGGGCCCAGAAGGGGGTGCACTGGACCTAACCTACATGCCTCCCTGGACTGCCTTGGCCACCCACCCCTGGGCCCAGTCATGGGGCTGTGGCCAGCCGTGCTGGGCCCTGTCCACCCTCTGCAGCTCTTTTCTCATGGTAGCCAGCTTGGGCCAGCAATGTGCGGCCCGAGTGAGCAACTGCCCTGGGCCTGCTATGGACCTCACCCTCTAACGGTGAAATGTGGGTCCCATGGAAGCCATTACAGCTGAAGCCAGAGCCCCACCATTTTCAAGTTCAGGCACAGCATGCTTTCACAGGGGTTTGGCTTCTCTGAGTGCTGCACAGCGCGTCTGGGGAAAGCAACCCAGACGTGCAGGAAAGTTTTGATTTGTGGGGTAAAGTTGGAACAGGGAGACAGGAAATGAAAAGAGCCCACAAATGCATTCCTTGCCCTTCCTCCTCTCCCCTTCCTCCCCCATTCTTGACTAATGACTCCAGGATCCAGGCAGCCATTCTAGAGACATCCACGACCCTGGGCAGCCAGCTATGTGTCCTTGAACATCATCTTGTATTTGTACTCCCTTGTCCTTGTTCAGTGACCTTTCCCTCTCACTCTGGCTTCCTAGGGATTGTTTCCCATCCGCAGACCCCCCTGGGCTTCCCAGGTGGCTAGTGGTAAAGAACCTGCCTGTCAATGCAGGAGACAAAAGACACAGGTTCGATCTCTGTGTTGGGAAGATCCCCTGGAGGAGGGCATGACAACCCACTCCAGTATTCATGCCTGGAGAATCCCATGGACAGAGGAGCCTGGCAGGCTATGGTCTATAGGGTTGCAAAGAGTCAGACATGACTGAAGTGACTTAGCATGCACACACAGGTCTCCCTGCTAATAATACACTGGCTTTTAAGTTTGACCACAGGGTCTATTTTCTAGGGACTCCAGGATCAGGCAGCAAGTGTGGAGGGTGGTTAAGGTTTTCTTCTGGGGATCTTGCCCTAAAGCAGACTATGTGGCCGGGTGGCCCTTGATGGAGGGCTTTAGGGCTAGAAGTGCAGAGAAATCAGGCCAACCTTAGTGTTTATGAGAGCCTGGGCAGGGTCTGGCAGGTGAGGAACAGCAAGAGAATGACAATAAGATGTGCAGCCACTGGACAGTCCAGTGACACCTTCCGCAAAGCTTAGTCTTTTATTTATGTATTTATTTTAGCATTTAATTATTTGACTGCACCAAGTCTTAGTTGCTGCATGTGGGATCTACATCCCCGACCAGGAATCGAACCTGGATCCCCACCATTGGGAGCGCAGAGTCTCAGCCACTGGACCACCAGGGAAGTCCCCTTGCAAAGCCTAATTTGAGAACACTTTCTCCCCAAAGCCCCCAAAACAGAGTGTGTTCCTCATGTACCCAGACACTGACCAGAGGGAAAGAAAGGAGATAAAAAAATCAGAGATGAAATCATTCTAGTGAAGCTGCTCAAACCAGTCCAGACAGAGTCCCATTCCTTTTCAACAGATTAAAATTTTATTCAGAAAGGAGACAATTTAGATTTGGGAAAGATATAAATATTTTTTATTGGCAAGTCTAAGTTGTTTCTCCTAACCTAGGAAGAATATCAGTTACAAGTGAAAGAAAAAATCCAATTTACTCTGCAAGTCTACATGGCCTTTGAGCAGTTTTGTGGGCCACCTGTAACTCACTGGAGGACTCGATGAGAACCAAGATTACAGGACTGAGGAGCACCAGAAGTGGCCGTGGACTGGCAGATAGCTGGCCAGTACAGCCGTTAGCTGACTTTGTGATTGGGAGGTAGTTCTTTCTTTATCTTGAAACGTGGCTGCTTGGCCAGATCCAGGTTTCTAAGGTAGAGGTTGCAAACTGCAGGGGCCCACAAGGGCCAGGGAGTTACTGGAGTGGATGAAGTGGACCTCACGGGAGCTGTGTGAACTGGAGAATGTTTACTCCATATGAACAGGCAGCCACTGCAGAAAAGAGGGTGTGGTGTTCCCAGGGAATAGCTTACATTTACGGAGGCAGATAGATGATCTCATTTTAAGCTCACAGTAACCCTACATGGAGCTACTGTTACTATCCCTATTTTTCAGATGAAGATGATAACGTGAGTTGCTTCGAGTCCTGAGGCACAGAGAGGTTAAATAATTTGAGGTCCAAACAAGTAGGAAAGTGGCTGAGCTGAGCTTCAGACACAAGCAGTCTGGTGCCAGAACATGCCTGGTAATGATAGCACAATTCTGCTGATTTCCCATGATTAGTCAGAAACTGAGATTTTAAAAACTTTCAGAAAATGATCAAATGAACTTATTTATATAATAGAAAAAGACTCACAGACTTAGAAAACAAACTTATGGTTACCAAAGGAGAAAGGTTTAGAGAGGGAGAGGGATAAATTAGGAGTTTGGGATTAACATGTACACACTACCATATATAAAACAGATAATCAACAAGGTCCTACTGTATAGCACAGGGAACTCTATTTAAATATTCTGTAATAACCTAAATGGGAAAAGAATCTGAAAAAGAATAGACATGTGTATAACTGAATCACTTTGCTGTACACTTGAAAATCATATAACATTGTAAATCAACTACAACATAAAATTTTGCAATTAATAAAAAATTTAAATATCCCAATTTAAATATTCAGAGTTTAAAAATACTCTCCAAGCCAAAGAAAACAGACGTGTAGGCCAAGACATGGCCTGTGTTGCCAGTATGTGTCTGGCGTTCCATGAGCAGTGGTTAGGCAGTATCCTTGGAAAGCAAAGTTTTTGGTTTTTTTCCCCCAGATATTCATGGCAGAGTTTTAACTTGGTTTTTCTACAGAGCAGTCAAGCTGGGCACCTACACTTTTACCAATAATGTTTTTTCATTGCTCCACACATATCCAGAATTCTTTTGGAATTGTCTTCACAAAGGTTTACAAACCAGCTATATTATTTTGTAACTGTATCTCCTTTTTAAATGAAACTAGCATTTCCCTGTGTGATTCCAATCATCTTCACCAGATGTGGCTCTGAATCACCTCTAGTTATTTCCAGAAATCACATCCATTCTGAATGCATGGCAATTTACTGCCCGGGGAATCATTCAAAAGAATGTATTTCAGAAATCATTAAAATACATTTATAGCCTTCAAGATAACAACCTTTAAACAGACACACCGATTCATCTCTTCATGTTCTTATTGGTTAAAAAAACCCAGCCTCTGATATCAGGCTTCATCTCATTTATATTAGCTGAGTTGATATTCTGGGCAATGATGTGATACTATCCCTTATAAATTCTGCCATACAAAACCAATCATCTCTTTCTTTCTTTCTCTCTTTGGTGCTAAAAATTATGGCAAGGTACAGAAATTTAGATAGTTTAAGTCTACAATAGGATAATACCTGAGGTCTTGTAAAGCTGATCAGTGTGCACTAGATTAGTTTTTCTGGACTTTTTGCTGTGTATGAAGGTGGCTCTGTGTAGCATAGCCTTTCTAAACACACCTGCAGTTTTCCTTTAGTTCCTGGGATGTGAAATAAATTCCAGTGTAGTTACCAGCCACATAAAGAGTGCAGTTTTCCACAAGTAATTTAATGGGGAAAAAAACTAAAGAGGAATATGAAATGAAGAATATCAATGGTGGCCAGTTGGACAGATCATCCTGTTTCTGTTGCATCCATTCTCAACTCACACTCTTCCCGAAATGGGGTGGGGAGGCTGGGCACTACCCCAATACCATCTGCTCCCCCTCCCAGCTTAGCAGGAATAGGACTGGCTTCCAGCTAAGCAATATTATTCTGTCTCTATTGCATATGTTCTACAATCCACGTATTTTCTTTCTTTTTTTTTGTATTTTAAACCCATCGTCTTCTTACCCTAAGCAAGTATTAGTGCATTTATTGTTCTTTCTGCCCAATAGTTTCTAGACTTGGATGTTTTGATCTGAAGTTTTTCTTTTAAAAATGGCTGGAATTAACATAGTAATGTCAATTTAAAATTTTTCCATGTAAGAATATTAAAAAGAATACCTTCTTTTAGAATGAATAAACAACAGGGTACTAATGTATAACACGGGGAACAATGGCCTGTGATAAACTATAATGTAAAACAATTTTTTAAAATATGGAAAAAAAAGCCTTCTAAAATGTGTTCAAATATGTGGAGTATAAATGTACCTGATCCTGAAACAATGCCAGGGTACTTCAAAACAGGACAAGCCGTGCAAATTAGTATGTGCTCTTTATATTCCCTAGATTGGGAATTGTTTATAATTATAGTGGCAGAGAGTAGCATAGTTTGCCTTTTATACTAAACTTTATTGGCTATTCTGGACCAAAAGAGGAATATTTATTGTATAAATATTTCAAATGAGAACATATTTGTCTGTTTGTTTTAAAAATACCATCTATGATTGCTGCCATTTGATGAAAGGTGATTTTAATCTTTAAAAAAGTTAAAAAAAAAAAGATACAATCCTAGAATAAACGATGATGAAATAAAAATTTCTCTTCATACCCTATATGATCACACCCATTCTTGAAATGAAAATAACAAGTGTAGGTAAGAATGTGGAGATACTGTAACCCATGTTCCCTGTTGGTGGGAATGTAAAGTGGTGTTCTAGAAAACAATTTTAAAAATTAAAATTTTCATATGCTCCAACTTTTCTACTTTTGGATATATATATATATACCTGTAAAAATTGAAAGCAAGGTCTTAAAGAGATATTTGTACACCCATATTCATAGCAGCACTATTCACAATAGCCAAAAGGTAGAAGCAAACTGTTCACTGACAGATCAATGGATGAACAAAAAATGGTATATAGATGCCAAATAAGGTACAAATCAAGAAAGAATGAAATTCTGACATATGCAACAACATAAATGAAACTTGAGGACATTATGCTAAATGAAATAAGCCAATCACAAAAAGACAAATACTGTATGATTCCACCTATATTAGGGACCTAGAGTTATCAAACTTTTAGAGAAAATAGAATGGTGGTTTCCAGGGATGAAGGAGAGGGGGATATGGGAGTTATTGTTTGATAGGTACAGAGTGGCAGTTTTGCACATTGAAAAAGTTCTGCATAATAACGTGAGTATACTTGACACTACTGAACTGTAGACTTAAAAATGCTAAAGATGGAAAATTTTATATGTTATGTATTTCATAACAGTTAAAAATGAAAAAAATAAAAGAAACCATTGTTCTCCTCTTCAAAACAGAACAAACCCCACTGTATATGGGTGTGTCTCTTGCTTTACTCATGTCTCAGCAGGCTGGTAAAACCTCATAACAGTTGGACACCGATCCTCAGTGGCTGTTTGGGGATCACTGGACCAGGAGGCCTCATGCTTCTAGGAGGGAGCCCGGGTTCTAGGCGAGAAACAGAAGGAACAGTGAAATAAATGTCCTTGGCCTCAACCAACAGGGAGTTTACCTGGGACAGGGCAGGGTTCTAGGAGGAGCTTGGCTATGTCCTCTAGGCAGTGGGAGCCTGCCAGTCTCTGGCCACTCAATTTCAGATGAGGAATCTAACTCTGGAAATGTGTAATCTTATTTATTCCCCTTAGCATGGGGTAACAGTCAACTATTTTAAGGACAAGCATTGATCAGTGGAATGGATGCTGGCTGAGTGTTGGGGCAGGGATCTGGAGTGCCCCCTGCTGCTTTAGTGGGAGCTCTGCCTTTGATTGTACAGCAAGGAGATCAAATCAACACTGAATATTCATTAGAAGGACTGTTGCTGAATCTGAAGCTCCAATATTTTGGCCACCTGATGCAAAGAGCCAACTGCTTGAAAAAGATCCCGATACTGGTAAAGATTGAAGGCAAAAGGAGAAGGGGAGGCAGAGTATGAGATGGTTAGATAGCATCACTGGCTTAATGGATATGAATTTGAACAAACTCTATCATTCACTCTATCATAGTGAATGATGGAGGGGTCTGGTGTGCTGCAGTCCCACGGGGTTGCAAAGAGTGGGACACAACTCAGAGACTGAACAACAACAACTACCTTTGTTGGTGGGACTTCCCTGGTGGCTCAGTCAGTAAAGAATCCACCTGCCACGTTGAAGACCTGGGTTTGATCCCTGGATTCGGAAGATCCCCTCAAGAAAGGAATGGCTACCCACTCCAGTATTCTGGCCTGGAGAATTCCATGGACAGAAGAGCCTAGTGGGCTGAAGTCCATAGGGTCACAAGGAGTAGGACACAACTGAATGACTTGCACCTTCAGGAATCTTGGGGAAGCTGCTGAATGGATACCAGTGTTTTAATCTCCTACCCTCACCCCCTAGCTTTATTAAGGTGTAATTGACAAATAAAAATTATAAATATTTACAGTGTATGACGATGTTTTGATATATGGATACATTGTGAAGTGATAACCTTAGTCAACTCAACATACCCATTGCTTCACATAATTACTATTTCTGTGTGAGTGTGATGAGAACATGTTGCTTGACCAGATTTCAAGTATACAATTGTTACTTATGGTCATGATGCTATATATTTGTTGTTGTTGAATTGCTAAGTGGTCTCTTTTACAACCTCAAGAATACTGGAGTGGGTTGCTATTTCCTTCTCCAGGGTGTCTTCCTGACCCAGGGATCAAACCTCAGCCTCCTGCGTTGCAGGTGGATTCTTTACAACTGAGCCACCAGGGAAGCCCATGCTATACATTAGATCTCCATAATTTATTTATCCAACCTGCAGAATTGAAGCTTTGTACCCTTTTACAAACATCACCTCATTTTCTCTACCCCCGACTCCCTGGCAACCACCATTCTACTCTCTGCTTCTAAGTTTGACTTTTTTAGATTCCACATATAGGTAAGATCATGCAGCATTTGTCTTTCTGTGCCTTGTTTATTTTCCTTAACATAAAGTCCTCTAGGTTCATCCCTGTTGTCACAAAAGATAGGATTTCCTTCTTTTCTAAAGCCTAATAATATTCCTCTGTGTATATATACACCACATTTTCTTTATTCATTCATCCATTGATGGACACTTAGGTTGATTCTATATCTTGGCTAGTGTAAATAATGCTGCAGGGAACATGGGAGTGCAGATATTTCTTCAAGACTCAATTTCATTTCCTTTGGAAATATACTGAGAAGTTGTACTTCTGGATCATAGTGCCAACTAAAAATTGGCCCTTGCCATCTGCCTCTACCAATACAGGAGTTGTGGGTTTGATCCCTGGATTGGGAAGGTCCTCTGGAGAAGGAAATGGCAACCCATCCCAGTATTCTTGCCTGGGAAATCCCATGGACAGGGGAGCCTGGCAGGCTACAGTCCATGGGGTCCCAAAGCAATCTGCCTCTGCAGGGATTAAGCCACAAACTGCTGTATTGCTAATCTTCAGCACACCCTGAAAGGAGTTAGGGATGGAGATCAGGAAAGTGTTCTCTGGGAAAAAACAGCAGAACAAACCTTCAGATGGTTAGATATTTTCAGGAGACAATTTTATGAGCCCAATTCTTGTACCTCCTCATGTCTATAAAAGCACTAAAATCATTAATGATGACCTCTGCTCTTCATGACTAGCAGCAAGCCTCTACCAAAGTGTACATTTTATGGCATATACCCCCCTAAACTAAAATCGTATATAATACTGACCTCTCATCTACCTCTTTGGAGCAGTTTCTCAGAGCTATCTGAAATGCTGTCTTCTGGGCTATAGTCTTCATTTTGTGCCCAAATAAACTTTACTTATGACTCTCACATTGTGCAATTTTTTTCTGTCGACAACAGGTGGTTCAATTTTTAATTTTTTGAGGAACCTCCATATGATTTTCCATAATGGCTGTACCAATTTACATTCCTACCAACAGTGTATATGTGTTGCCCTTTCTCTGCATCCAAAACTTGCCTTTTTGAAATAGCTATTCTAACAGATGGAAGTTACACCTTATTGTGGTTTTTGGTTTGTATTTTTCTAATGATTAGGGATGTTGTATTTTTTCATGTATGTCTTCTTTTGTGAAATGTCTTTTTAGGTCCTTTGCCTACTTTAAAAAAAAATTTATTTTAATTGGAGGCTACTTTCTTTACAATATTGTGGTGGGTTTTGCCATACATTCACATGAATCAGCCATGGGTGTACATGCGTTCCCCATCCTGAACCCCCCTCCCACCTCCCTCCCCATCCCATCCCTCAGGGTCATCCCAGTGCACCAGCCCTGAGAACCCTGTTTCATGCATCGAACCTGGACTGATGATCTATTTCGCGTATGATAATGTACATGTTTCAATGCTATTCTCTCAAATCATCCCACTCTCACCTTCTCCCACAGAGTCCAAAAGTCTGTTCTTTACATCTGTGTCTCTTTTGCTGTCTCTCATATAGGGTCATCATTACCATCTTTCTAAATTCCACATATATGTGTTAATATACTATATTGATGTTTTTCTTTCTGACTTCACTCTGTATAATAGGCTCCAGTTTCATCCACCTCATTAGAACTGATTCAAATGCATTATTTTTAATAGCTGAGTAATATTCCATTGTGTATATGTACCACAGCTTTCTTATCCATTTGTCTGCTGATGGACATCTAGGTTGCTTCCATGTCCTGGCTATTGTAAACAGTGTTGCAATGAACATTGGGGTACACGTGTCTCTTTCAATTCTGGTTTCCTCAGTGTGTATGCCCAGCACTGGGATTGCTGGATCGTATGGCAGAAAGTGAAGAGGAACTAAAAAGCCTCTTGATGAAGGTGAAAGAGGAGAGTGAAAAAGTTGGCTTAAAACTCAACATTCAGAAAACGAAGATCATGGCATCCGGTCCCATCACTTCATGGGAAATAGATGGGGAAACAGTGGAAACAGTGTCAGACTTTATTTTTTTGGGCTCCCAAATCACTGCAGATGGTGACTGCAGCCATGAAATTAAAAGACGCTTACTCCTTGGAAGAAAAATTATGACCAACCTAGATAGCATATTGAAAAGCAGAGACATTACTTTGCCAACAAAGGTCCGTCTAGACAAGGCTATGGTTTTTCCAGTGGTCATGTATAGATGTGAGAGTTGGACTGTGAAGAAAATTGAGCACTGAAGAATTGATGCCTTTGAACTGTGGTGTTGGAGAAGACTCTTGAGACTCCCTTGGACTGCAAGGAGATCCAACCAGTCCATTCTGAAGGAGATCTGCCCTGGGATTTGTTTGGAAGGAATGAAACTCCAGTACTTTGGCCACCTCATGTGAAGAGTTGACTCATTGGAAAAGACTCTGATGCTGGGAGGGATTGGGGGCAGGAGGAGAAGGGGACGATAGAGGATGAGATGGCTGGATGGCATCACTGACTCGATGGACGTGAGTCTGAATGAACTCTGGGAGTTGGTGATGGACAGGGAGGCCTGGCGTGCTGCGATTCATGGGGTCACAAAGAGTTGGACACGACTGAGCAACTGAACTGAACTGAACTGAATGCCAGTTCTATTTCCAGTTTTTTAAGGAACCTCCACACTGTTCTCCATAGTGGCTGTACTAGTTTGCATTCCCACCAACAGTGTAAGAGGATTCCTTTTTCTCCACACCCTCTCCAATATTTAGTGTTTGTAGACTTTTTGATAGCAGCCATTCTGACTGGCATGAGATGGTACCTCAATGTGGTTTTGATATGCATTTCTCTGATAATGAGTGATGTTGAGCATCTTTTCATGTGTTTGTTAGCCATCTGTATGTCTTCTTTGGAGAAATGTCTGTTTAGTTCTTTGGCCCATTTTTTGATTGGGTCGTTTATTTTTCTGGAATTGAGCTGCAGGAGTTGTTTGTATATTTTTGAGATTAATTCTTTGTCACTTGCTTCATTTGCTATTATTTTCTCCCATTCTGAAGGCTATCTTTTCACCTTGCGTATAGTTTCCTTCATTGCACAAAAGGTTTTAAGTTTAATTAGGTCCCATTTGTTTATTTTTGCTTTTATTTCCATTACTCTGGGAGGTGGGTCATAGAGGATCATGATTTACGTCAGAGAGTGTTTTGCCTATGTTTTAGGAGTTTTATAGTTTCTGGTCTTACATTTAGATCTTTGATCCATTTTGAGTTTATTTTTGTGTGTGGTGTTAGAAAGTGTTCTAGTTTCATTCTTTTACAAGTAGTTGACCAGTTTTCCCAGCACCACTTGTTAAAGAGATTGTCTTTTCTCCATTGTATATTCTTGCCTCCTTTGTCAAAGATAAGGTGTCCATAGATACGTGCATTTATCTCTGGGCTTTCTATTTTGTTCCACTGATCTATGTTTCTGTCTTTGTGCCAGTATAGAGTCTTGATGACTGTAGCTTTGTAGTATAGCCAGGCAGGCAGGTTGATTCCTCCAGTTCCATTCTTCTTTCTCAAGATTGCTTTGGCTATTCAAGGTTTTTTGTGTTTCCATACAAATTGTAAAATTATTTGTCCTAATTCTCTGAAAAAATACCATTGGTAGCTTGATAGGGATTGCATTGAGTCTACAGATTGCTTTGGGTAGTTACTCATTTTCACTATATTGATTCTTCTGATACATGAACATGGTATATTTCTCCATCTATTTGTGTCATCTTTGATTTCTTTCATCAGTGTTTTATAGTTTTCTACATATAGGTCTTTTGTTTCTTTAGGTAGCTTTATACCTAAGTATTTTATCATTTTTATTGCAATGGTGAATGGAATTGTTTCCTTAATTTCTCTTTCTGTTTTCTTATTGTTAGTGTATAGGAATGTGAGGGATTTCTGTGTATTAATTTTATATCCTGCAACTTTACTATATTCATTGATTAGCTCTAGTAATTTTCTGGTGGAGTCTTTAGGGTTTTCTATGTAGAGGATCATGTCATCTGCAAACAGTGAGAGTTTTACTTCTTTTCCAATCTGGATTCCTTTTATTTCTTTTTCTTCTCTGATTGCTGTGGCTAAAACTTCCAAAATTATGTTGAATAGTAGTGGTGAGAGTGGGCATCCTTGTCTTGTTCCTGACTTTAGGGGAAATGCTTTCAACTTTTCACCATTGAGGATAATATTTGCTGTGGGTTTATCTTATATGGCTTTTATTATGTTGAGGTATGTTCCTTCTATGCCTGCTTTCTGGAGGGTTTTTATCATAAATGGATGTTGAATTTTGTCAAAGGCTTTCTCTGCATCTATTGAGATAATCATATGGTCTACTTTTTAATACAGTTATTTTTTCTTGCAATTGAGTAGTTTGAATTCCTCATATATTTTCAATATTAGCCCCTTACCAGAGGTATAGTTTGCAAATATTTTCTCCTGTTTCATGTTGTCTATTTACTCTGTTGATTGTTTCCTTTGCTATGCAAAAGCTTTTCAGCTTGATGGAATCCCATTTGTCTATTTTTTTTTCTGTTGCCTATGATTTTTGGTGTCATATCCAAAAAAATAATTGTCCATACCAATTCAAGAAGTGTCTCCCCTATGTTTTCATCTAATAATTTTACAGTTTCAGGTATATTTATGTTTTTAATCCATTTTGAGTTGATTTTTTATATGGTATGAGATAAGGGTCTAGTTTCATTCTTCCATATGTGGCTATCCAGTTTTCTCAACACTGTGGATTGAAGAGATTATTCTTTTCCTGTGTGTATTCTTGGAACTTTGCCAATGATAAATTGCCTGAAAATGCATAGATTTATTTCTAGAATCTCTATTCTGTTCCATTGGTCTATATGTCTGTTTTTAATGCCATTACCATACTGTTTTGATTTACTATAGCTTTGTAGTGTATTTTGAAATCAGAAAGTGTGATGACTTTAGTTTTGTTCTTGTTTAAGATTGCTTTGGCTATTTGGGGTCTTTTGTGGATCCATATAAATTTTAGGATATTTTTTTCTATTTCTGTGAAAAATGTCATTTGAATTTTGTTAGAGATTACATTGAATCTATATATTTCTTTGGGTAATATAGATATTTTAATAATATTAATTTTTGTAATTTAAGAACATGGAATCTTTTACCATTTACTTGTATCTTCTTCAGTTTCTTTCATCAATGTTTTATAGTTTTCAGTGTACAGATATTTTACCTTTTTATTAAATCTATTCCTAAATATTTTACTGGTTTTGATGCCATTATAAGTGAAAATTTTTAAAAAGTTCTTTCTTGGATAGTTTGTTGTTAGTGTATAGAAATGCTACTGCTTCTTGTATATTGATTCTGCATCTTGCAACTTTACTGAATTTGTTGATCACTTCTAGTAACTAGAAGTTATAGAGCTACTGCTAAGTCACTTTAGTCGTGTCCGACTCTGTGCAACCCCAGAGACAGCAGCCCAGCTGGCTCCGCCGACCCCGGGACTCTCCAGGCAAGAACACTGGAGTGGGTTGCCATCTCCTTCTCCAATGCATGAAAGTGAAAAGTGAAAGTGAAGTCGCTCAGTTGTGTCCAACTCCTAGCGACCCCATGGACCGCAGCCCACCAGGCTCCTCTGTCCATGGGATTTTCCAGGCAAGAGTACTGGAGTAGGATGCCATTGCCTTCTCTGAGAAGTTATAGAGAGAGAGCCCTAAAGAGCCCTATAGGGCTCTCTCTCTCTCTATAAGATCATGTCATTTGCAATATTTCAGTGACTTTATAACCAGTTGGATCACAGTGGTGAATACCAGCTCAATACTAGTTTGCCCATTAGGTTCTTAATAAAAGTCTTTCAAAATATTTCCAAACTCTGCTGCACTGAACTGAGGAGGGAGGAAATTTGTTTGTATCTGGAACAAATTCGCTATGGAAAACAAAGTGGCTCAGATCAGGTGTATGGGTTTAGGGAAGATCAGGGAGGAGGGATGGTCAGCAGCTGGCCAACAGGAAAATCATGGGAGAGCCAGGTAAGCTGTGGTAAGGATGTGGGCAGAAAGAGTAAGTTGGAAATAACAGGTGGAAAAACACCTCTCCCTTCTCTCTTTTCAAGGAAGTATGCAGAGCCTTGGCATAAGTGAATAACTTTGCAAAGTCTGAGAGTAAGGACAACTCATAATCTTCCTTCCTCCACTCTGTTGGAGCTCAGAGCAAATCACAAAGCAGATTTTCTTGAAGCCAGCAAACCAGATAAATGACTGGTTAGTTCAGGGAAAAGTTAGCTTTGGTATACAATCATGCTTAATAGCCTTTTGGCATCTCCTGGGCACATCTCTCCTACTTTCCCTTCTTCCATTGGGAGGTGATGATATTGACAGACAAGAAAAGCTGAAAGCCAAGCAAGAAATAGAAAAAGCAGCGAAAGGTCTGGAGAGCATCCATGAAGACTGGGTGGTAGGCAGCATCTTCCATCAGAGAGACGACCATCACAGTTTGAACATGAGAATCCTCCTGCGCTGGGGGTGCTGGTAAGCCCCATCTGAGAAGAGAGGCAAAAAATTTGCTCTGTGTGTGCACAGATTGGAGCCGGAGGCAGCACCATTGCGTCTCTGCGAAGAGGACTTAAGCCAAACCCCCAAAGCAATTCCCTGCACACTAACAGCAGAGCCAGGGCTCAAACCCAGGTCTCACCCTAAAGCTGTCCTCCTCATCAGCGCACTAGAGCACCTTGTGATAAATCACCCGGGAGTGTAAAAAGGGCCCACCTAGAGGAGGGTGGTAGGACAAAGGAGAGAAAGGATGCCTGAGAGAGGTTTTTTGCAGAAAGCACTCCAAAAGACGAATGTTATTCATTTTTCTCAGCACAGCAGTCTGAAAAAGCATAGTTCAAAGATCAATGACCAATTAATATCCAGCTGCTGAAAGAGAACAGTGCTTTAACCTTAGCAGAAAGTTATATAAACTCTTGCCAGGGCAAGAGACTTTTTAGGGAGCATTAAGAGCTAGCATAAACACGGCTCATTTTTGAAGAACTGGAAGAACTTTCCTGTTGAATCCCTGGAATTCCACTGAAAGCTGTGGTGGGTGGAGCCCAGAGGGGGCTCAGCAATAGCTCTAGAGGTTCTATTAATAGGATCAGGGGATCAGGTTTCTAGAGGTATCTCAAAGACAGTGAAGCGGTGGTGGTATTGGGGAGTGATTTCCAAATTCTTCTTTTATGCTTCTGTGTTGCTCTCTGGACCCAAGCTTGACTGTGGCAATAAAGGCTCTGACTTGCTTGGGCCCCTGACACGTGGTGCTTGGTCTGATAAGCACAGACAGAGAGTGGTGTGTTGGAAAGAGCTCTGAACTGGGTTCTGGTCTGGGCTCTGCATTATGGGCCAGCTCACCTTGGCTGTGTTACACTGGGATGACTTTTATCTTTTAAAATCCAAAAGGGTGGAGCTCGATTAATTTTTAAAAATTCACTCCAGCTCTGAAAGGGTATGATTCTGTGACCCTGGAATATTTTCATTTCCTAAGAGAAATGAAATTTTCCTAAGTTTCACACAGGAACATTCATGAAGCAAATCTAACTTAGAGGTAGAATAACAATGACAATAAACATCTGTATGGTGCTTATTGGTACCAGACATGGTTTAAGTGTTTTACAAATGTTGAATCATTTAATTCTTAGATCAATCATTTGAAATAGAGAGTAGTATTATCTTCATGTTGCAAATGATGAAACCTAAGTGCAAAGAAGTTATATAAGCCTGTGGGGTCAGTGCTACTCTTATCCCTATTCCACGGGTGAAGACACAAAGACTTACAGGTGGGCACGTGCTTCTGGCTTTGGGCAAAGAGTGGAAAGGGTCCAGCATGGCTGGACCAGGAGCACATGGCCACAGCAGTCCAGGGAGGCACATTTGTCCAGGGCACCCCCTTCTGGGCCCTTGCAGGATTGCCTGATCTGAACCACACCACAGCGGTACAGAGAGCAGCTCTGGAAAGCTAGCTTCCAGCCCCTACCTCTTGGCCTTGCTGCATGGCTGAGGCTCCTGGACTCTGGCAGCCCCAAGTGTGTGGGAGGGGTAGCAGCTGAGGGACCCCCTCCCAGAGTCCTCACTGACGCCCTCAGCATCCACTCATCTCATCCTCAATTCCCTTCCTCTTTATCTCACTCTTCCCCTCTTGTTTCCTCTCTTAGCACCGCCTACAATCCCTCAGGGCCAGAGGGACAGTTCTGACCTTTCAGTTCCACTATTTCACATCCTCCTGCTCAACAGCAGGCCCGTGGCCTAGGCCTGGTTCCGTGGAAGAACCCTCTGGGCGGGGCCTCCAGGACTGGTTCCTGGCCTTGTTGGGAGAGGTGATCCACCATGCGGGTCCTGGCATGTTCCCACTGGGAGTGCCAGGAGCCCCAGCTCTCAGCCCCTTTCCTAGGCCATGTCTCAGGGCTGTGCATGCAAGGAGCAGCCCGAGGGACAGGGCAGCCTCTCCCTGAAGATAAAGAGCAGGTGATCCCGAAGCTCAGTGTTCCTTGGTCATGACCCCAGTCATCGTCACCACCCCATCCCCAGCCTTCCTGTGAGCACTTGGTGAGCTTGGAGGAGGGAACAATTGGGAACATTTATGGCTTTTCTAGGAGAAAACTTCAATCAGTTTTCTTCAGTCAATGGATCAATCAGTGGCTACTGTGGAGCCTGAATGTGTACAAAGGTTACACGTTTGTACAGGTGTACAGGGTTTCAGGTGGCTACAGGTTTCTGGAAACAATGAGCTGTTTGTTGACTTCCTGGCTGCAGACAATCTGGTCTATGATTTGATATGAGCTCCAGCAGAGCAGTGGGATGAAGATGAATTATTCACTATCCCTACTTTTAAAGTTTTTAAGATAATTTTTTTTATGCCAGGGTTATACATACGTCCTTGAAAAGATTTTTCAAGGTAAGCAGACAGATGAAAGATCTCACAATTAGATGTAGGGAGGCCCTTGGTTTCTGGCTGTCCTCACTGTGCCAGGTTTGTATACTGAGACGCTGAGACCCAGGGAGGGTTATAGAAATCTGCCCCTGGCCCTTGGGGAGGAGCTCAACACATCCTCCCTGATGGGACTGATGGCGACTATAATAAATGGCTCCCACTGAAGCATGACTGCATTAGGCACACCGGTCCTGTAGAAATACAGGTGGGGTCCTGGGGAGCCAGGTCAAGTTCAAGGCTTGGGTAAAAGCATGAACGAGGCTAGGGAAGGTATTACGTTAGATTCAAGAGAGATGCGGGTAGATACTGCCAGGGACCTAGAAATCCCAGGAATCTTTACCCAAACCCTTTTAAAATACATCTACAAGTGGGTTTCCACTTACCAAAGCATCTAAAAGCTAGATCCAAACAGCCCACTTTCAATGGCAAAGACTGTCAGACAGTACTTAGTCACCCTTTCTACTGAAATTCTATGAAAATGTTCTAAGTGAAGGGAAAGTTAGACTGAAAGTCAGGAATAATTAACATTTTTCTACTTTTAAAATTTTCTTGATCACGATGATGCTTCCCAAGAGATCACATAAAGTTAGTAAAAGAGATTAACTGCATTCTTCTTTAGTGAGTTCTGGAAAGTGAACAGTCTGAGACCACCTTCCCATCACTAACATGTGTGTCTTTTCTAACAGAAGTATGTTGAAAAGCACTTTTTTGGGCTTCAGTTGAAATTTATTTGCTCAGTCAAAAATGTTTCTTGAGCACTTACTGTGTGCCAGGCACTGTCCCCAGTCCATGGGGGTGCTCTAGTGACCAAGACAAAAAATGATTTTTGTTCTTATTGAGAAGAGAGATAGTATAGAAGGAAATATTTAAATAAGCAATGCTTTTGTAGATAATTTTAGGAGGTATGAATGTGATAAAGAATGCTTCAGGTGGGGTGTGCTACTTTAGTTAGGATAGGATAGGAAAATCTATCTGTGGAGGTGAGATCTGAGCTAAGATCTTTATGACAATAAGAAGCCCTGGTGGGAACACTCCACACAAAGGCACTGCAGAGTGCCCATTCTTGCAGTGGAAAGAGGCCCTGCGTGTTCTGGGAGCCGAGAGTGGCCAGTGTGGCGGAAGCAGTGAAAGGAGAGTAGCTCGGTGAGGGGTGGCCAGGAGGTGGCAGCATAGATGTCACAAGTAGGGACGTGAGCCAAGCAGGGAACCCATTTGGAAGGTTTTCTACAGGACGATGCTGAGGTCCTTCTACTAAAAGTGTGGTCTTTTCCTACCTCCTGGGCGAAGTTAGAAATGCAGAATCTAGGGTGCTTGACTCCTCTGCATCTTAACCAGGTCTCTTGTGATTCTGTGATTTGTTTGCACAGTGGGGATTTGAGAATTGCTGTCCTAGAGGGTCTGGACTTTGTGGGTCTGGGATCTCACTTGGAGAAACTCTGGTAATAGCGAACTTAGAAGACAGAGACTGGCTTCACTCCTGACCCTGGGCACTGTTCCTTTTCCAGGAACTTACTCCACTAAGTCTGGAGAAGGAAATGGCAACCCACTCCAGTATTCTTGCCTGGAGAAGCCCATGGACAGAGGAGCCTGGAGGGTTACAGTCCATGGGGTCGCAAAGAGTCAGACACGACTGAGCAAGTAACACAACAACAACTACAGGACAATGACATGATCTGGTCACCCCATGGAAACCCTGCAAGTCCCAGCTATGTTTGAATGGAGAAGAGCAAAAGCATAAACTGTATACCTTCACAGCTGGGTCAGGATTCCCTTTTTTAAGAACCCCTTCATGTGGTTTAGTGGTGACCTTCATGTACAGGGAAATGAGCCCCAGCACATCTTCCTTGGGTTGAGTTTCACTCACGTATTGCAGTTCGTAATATCACGTGCTTGAAGACAAAATCCCCAGGTGCTGCCATCTCTAGGTTTAGGCTGGGCTGCATAGTTGGACCTTCATTACTAAATGTAAATTGAATCTTGATTGTAAATCTGTAAAATGATTTTTCCTCTAATGACCATGTAGGACTGGAGCCCATCCATTTAGCACATTAGAATTCAATTTAACACCTATTATTTAGATAAGTGTCAGACTTTATTTTGGGGGGCTCCAAAATCACTGCAGATGGTGATTACACCATGAAATTAAAAGACACTTACTCCTTGGAAGGAAAGTTATGACCAACCTTTATAGCATATTAAAAAGCAGAGACATTACTTTGCCAACAAAGGTTCATCTAGTCAAGGCTATGGTTTTTCCAGTGGTCATTTATGGATGTGAGAGTTCCACTGTGAAGAAAGCTGAGTGCCGAAGAATTGATGCTTTTGAACTGTGGTGTTGGAGAAGACTCTTGAGAGTCCCTTGGACTGCAAAGAGATCCAACCAGTCCATTCTAAAGGAGATCAGTCCTGGGTGTTCTTTGGAAGGACTGATGCTAAAGCTGAAACTTCAATACTTTGGCCACCTCATGCGAAGAGTTGACTCATTGGAAAAGACCCTGATGCTGGGAGGGACTGGGGGCAGGAGGAGAAGGGGACGACAGAGGATGAGATGGCTGGATGGCATCGCCGATCGATGGACATGAGTTTGAGTAAACTCTGGGAGATGGTGAAGGACAGGGAGGCCTGGCGTGCTGCGATTCATGGGGTCACAAGGAGTCAGACACGACTGAACAAGTGAACTGAACTGACTGATTTAGATAAGTGATTTAAACAATACATTGACACTCATCTGGCATACACCCATAAGTCACTTCACAATATGGACAGAATATTCATACTCCCACCTGTCCAGCTTCTTATCCCATCACCCCAGCCCCGGCCCCCGGAATGGCCCTCATGGCATTTTGCACATGAGAGCTTTCCCTTGAATGGAGAGGTAAATTTAAGCACATTTCCACATCTGTGTGTGTACAATTTAGGGAGCCAAAGTCAGCCTGCCATAAATACCATAAATACTTCAGTTCAGTTCAGTCCCTCAGTTGTGTCTCTTTGCGACCCCATGAATCGCAGCACGCCAGGCCTCCCTGTCCATCACCATCTCCCGGAGTTCACTCAAACTCATGTCCATCGAGTTGGTGATGCCATCTCATCCTCTGTCTTCCCCTTCTCCTCCTGCCCCCAGTCCCTCCCAGCATCAGAGTCTTTTCCAATGAGTCAACTCTTCGTATGAGGTGGCCAAAGTATTGGAGTTTCAGCTTTAGCATCAGTCCTTCCAATGAACACCCAGGACTGATCTTTAGGATGGACTGGTTGGATCTCCTTGCAGTCCAAGCGACTCTCATGAGTCTTCTCCAACACTACAGCTCAAAAGCATCAATTCTTCGGCGCTCAGCTTTCTTCACAGTCGAACTCTCACATCCATACATGACCACTGGAAAAACCATAGCCTTGACTAGACGAACCTTTGTTGGCAAAGTAATGTCTCTGCTTTTCAATATGCAATCTAGGTTGGTCATAATTTTTCTTCCAAGGAGTAAGCGTCTTTTAATTTCATGGCTGCAGTCACCATCTGCAGTGATTTGGGAGCCCAAAAAAATAAAGTCTGACACTGTTTCCACTGTTTCCCCATCTATTTTCCATGAAGTGATGGGACCGGATGCCATGATCTTCGTTTTCTGAATGTTGAGTTTTAAGCCAACTTTTTCACTCTCCTCTTTCACCTTCATCAAGAGGCTTTTTAGTTCCTCTTCACTTTCTGCCATAAGGGTGGTGTCATCTGCATATCTGAGGTTATTGATATTTCTCCCGGCAATCTTGATTCCAGCTTGTGCTTCTTCCAGCCCAGCGTTTCTCGTGATGTACTCTGCATATAAGTTAAATAAGCAGGGTGACAATATACAGCCTTGACGTACTCCTTTTCCTATTTGGAACCAGTCTGTTGTTCCATGTCCAGTTCTAACTGTTGCTTCCTGACCTGCATATAGGTTTTTCAAGAGGCAGAGCAGGTGGTCTGGTATTCCCATCTCTTTCAGAATTTTCCACAGTTTATTGTGATCCACAAAGTCAAAGGCTTTGGCATAGTCAGTAAAGCAGAAATAGATGTTTTTCTGGAACTCTCTTGCTTTTTCCATGATCCAGCAGATGTTGGCTATTTGATCTTTGGTTCCTCTGCCTTTTCTAAAACCAGCTTGCACATCTGGAAGTTCATGGTTCACATATTGCTGAAGCCTGACTTGGAGAATTTTGAGCATTACTTTACTAGCATGTGAGATGAGTGCAGTTGTGCGGTATTTTGAGCATTCTTTGGCATTGCCTTTCTTTGGGATTGGAATGAAAACTGACTTCTTCCAGTCCTGTGGCCACTGCTGAGTCTTCCAAATTTGCTGGCATATTGAGTGCAGCACTTTCACAGCATCATCTTTCAGGATTTGAAATAGCTCAACTGGAATTCCATCACCTCCACTAGCTTTGTTCGTAGGGATGCTTTCTAAGGCCCACTTGACTTCACATTCCAGGATGTCTGGCTCCAGGTCAGTGATCACACCATAGTGATTATCTGGGTCATGAAGATCTTTTTTGTACAGTTCTTCTGTGTATTCTTGCCACCTCTTCTTAATATCTTCTGCTTCTGTTAGGTTCATACCATTTCTATCTTTTATTGTGCCCATCTTTGCATGTAATATTCCCTTGGTATCTCTAATTTTCTTGAAGAGATCTCTAGTCTTTGCCATTCTGTTGTTTTCCTCTATTTGTTTGCACTGATCGCTGAGGAAGGCTTTCTTATCTCTCCTTGCTATTCTTTGGAACTCTGCATTCAGATGCTTGTATCTTTCCTTTTCTCCTTTGCTTTTCTCTTCTCTTATTTTCACAGCTATTTGTAAGGCCTCTCCAGACAGGCATTTTGCTTTTTTGCATTTCTTTTCCATGGGGATGGTCTTAATCCCTGTCTCCTGTACAATGTCACGAACCTCATTCCATAGTTCATCAGGCACTCTATCAGATCTAGTCCCTTAAATCTATTTCTCACTTCTACTGTATAATCATAAGGAATTTGATTTAGGCCATACCTGAATGGTCTAGTGGTTTCCCCTACTTTCTTCAATTTTAGTCTGAATTTGGCAATATTTTAAATATGTCACTGATTTAACTGAAAGTGAGTCATTCCAGGCTGCTGAGTCAGCCAAAGCAAAAGCTGATAGGATTTGAAGCCAGCAGGTCGGGGAGTTGGTGGAATACTTGGGGTGACCGGTAGTGGCAGGGTTTACAGCATGGGAAGATCTTAGGAGTGGCTCCTATGGAAATGGCAAGAGTTTACAAACCCACTTTCCCTACAAGTAACTCTTTGCTTCTGTGTAAGGGAATGCTTTTGCAACTATTTGGCTTTGTCATGGTTTATTTTGTTTTTTACCTTGACAACTGCAGGCAGAACTTGTTCTGGGTTTTCTGCCCTCTGGATTTGGGTGTGAGTGAATTTCAATTTTTACTACTTGTAAATCATTTTCTAGCTTTGAGGTGGCAGTTTTGCAAGCACGGGCGGCATGTGCGTAATGCCCCATGTAGGACATAGCAGACATCTAATCACTGTCTCGTGGCAGCAAACGTAGCTCACCGATGTGCACTGTCTCGCACCCTTGCTGGAGCTGCAGATCCTTTCAGGACCTTGCAGATTTTTCAGCTCCTCTTATTTCAATATGAAAATAAGTTTGCCAGGTAAAACACAGGTCACCCAGTTGGATCTAAATTTCAGCTAAACAACAAATCATATCTTAGTATAAATAAGTCTCAAATATTGCATGAGACATACCTACATAGTTGGAGAACATTTGTTGTTTAGCTTAAAGGCAAACTCAACTGGGCATCCTGTATTTTTATTTGCTAAACCTGGCAACCTTAATTAAAGAGAAATACAAATACCTCATCCATATGATATCTTTGATGTGTGGAATGTAAAATATGGCACAAAGGAACCTGTCTACAAAACAGAAACATGTGTGTACATATAGAAAACAGACTTGAGTTTGCCCAGCAGCAGTGGGGAAGGGAGAGAGATGGACTGGGAGTTTGTGGTTGGCAGATACAAACTATTGCACTTAGAATGGATAAACAGCAAGGAACTATATCCAATCTCCTGGATAAACCACAAGGGAAAAGAAGATTAAAAAAGAATGTGTATCTGTGTTTAAGTGAGTCATTTTGCAGAAATTAGCACAACAATGTAAATCAATTACATTTCATTTAAAAAATAGAAAACAAAAAATCGGTGTGTGCAGCTAACATGGTGCTGGCAGGAGGCAGGGAGGCTGCTCTCAGAGCAAATGGCCTCTGCCAGCTGGGTGGCAGCTGTCTGTAGCAGGAATAACTCCAGACCAAACAAACGCACTCCAGCTATTGGAGATTTTTTAAAAAGTTGGTAGTGGGGGGAGCAACCAATGGCCGTTTTAGTTGCTACCAGCCGTAGGGTCCTAGCTGCCAAGTACAGCCAGCTCACCTGAGGGTAGGAGCAGGGTGGGAAGGGCAGTGTAGGGGTTCATCCCCAGAGGGAGAACCTCAGGGCTCACCTGGATCTGGAGGGAGCGATGGAAGCAGGAAGAGGGAAGTCTTGGCCCTTGAAGACAGCTCCGTGGAGCCCATCCCAGAAAGCAGGAAGGTGAAGACGGGGCTGCAACAGCCTGGGGCTACACCCTGGGTACCACCCCGCAGCCCCGTGCATGCAGCAGGGAGGATGCCAGGTGTGGCATCTGCTGCAGCGGTCATTAGTCTGCTTGGGAAGAAACACCTGGAAGATACTGTGACATCCTGAAGAGAATGTTTTCTACATCTCCTGGGTGGCAGGGCCTCCCTGTCAAGCCAGCCAGCGAGAGAGGCAAGGATAAGGATCGTCCTCACTGGTGGAGGACATCCAGAGTGAATTCTGGTTGGAAACAAGGACTAGCTGGGTGACCTTGGGCACAGCAATTTACTAATCTGTTGCTTCAGTTTCTTCCTCTACAGGATAAGGTTAGACTCAATGGTGGGCTCTGCCATCTCTGACCCGTTATTCTCCTAGAAACTGCTCCAAGTTGGAACAGAGTTTCCCCAGTCAGGTCAGTTACCTACACCAGCTATAAGAAAGAATGAAATGACAAAGCTAAAAAAAAAAGAAAGAAAGAAAAAGGAGGGGAAGCGAATTTATTCCCTGCATAATTATCAACATTATTTCTCATCATTTGCCATCAGAAATTCATTCCCCTTGCTGAGGGATGGCATTCTGAATGTGACCCACATTAATAAATTGATGCAGAGGCAAGACAAAAATGTAGTTATAATGATTTTGATATCCACAAGATGTCCATAGGAATCATAGATAATACTGTTTTACTTTTTTTTCGTATTGAAGATATTTGTGACATTATTCACCCACATTTCTGGAATGTATATACATGCATATATATAATAATAAATAATATATATTAAATATATAATTATATAATATATAAAATACATAAATGTTTTTAGTGTGTGTGTGCACAGTGTATGAAGAAAAAATAAATATGGCAAATATTAATAATTAGTGAATCTTAAAAATAGTCAATGAAAGTAAATACAACTCTAGCTTTTCCACTGGTGTATTCAGGTAACTACTATTTAACCAGTCGAAACATTGTATTTGAATGGAAAGACAAGCTTTCAAATCAATGAGGTGTAAGAAATGATTGCAATATTTATGTTAGTTATTAAGGGCATTGTTGTTTAGCTGCTAAGTTGTGTCCGACTCTTTTGCAACCCCATGGACTATAGCCTGCCAGGCTCCTTTGTTCATGGGATTTCCCAAGCAAGAATACTGACGTGGGTTGCCATTTCCTTCTCTAGGGGATCTTCCCAACTCAAGGATCGAACCCACGTCTCCTGCTTGGCAGGTGGTTTCTTTATCACTGAGCCACCTGGAAGACTGTATTAAGGACATTAAATATACAGAAAGAAGGCTTTATATTAATGCAAAGAATTTATGAAAAATATCTAGTCTTATTTTTATTTCTGTTCATTTTGTAACTTTACATTTGATATGAAAAGCATTTCTAATTTCTACATTACATCCTAGCAAAAATTGCAGGAATCCATGGGTTTAAGCTCAACATTCAGAAAACTAAGATCATGGCATCTGGTCCCATCACTTCATGGGAAATACATGGGGAAACAGTGGAAACAGTGTCAGACTTTATTTTTTTTGGCTCCAAAATCACTGCAGATGGTGATTGCAGCCATGAAATTAAAAGACACGTACTCCTTGGAAGGAAAGTTATGACCAACCTAGATAGCATATTCAAAAGTAGAAACATTACTTTACCAACAAAGGTCCGTCTAGTCAAGGCTATGGTCTTTCCAGTGGTCATGTATGGATGTGAGAGTTGGACTGTGAAGAAAGCTGAGCGCCGAAGAATGATGCTTTTGAACTGTGGTGTTGGAGAAGACTCTTGAGAGTCCCTTGGACTGCAAGGAGATCCAACCAGTCCATTCTAAAGGACATCCGTCCTGGGTGTTCTTTGAAAGGACTGATGCTAAAGCTGAAACTCCAATACTTTGGCCACCTCATGCGAAGAGTTGACTCATTGGAAAAGACCCTGATGCTGGGAGGGATTGGGGGCAGGAGGAAAAGGGGATGACAGAGGATGAGATGGCTGGATGGCATCACTGACTTGATGGACATGAGTCTGAGTGAACTCTGGGAGTTGGTGATGGACAGGGAGGCCTGGCGTTCTGCGATTCATGGGGTCGCAAACAGTTAGACATGACTGAGCGACTGAACTGAACTAAACTGAACTGATGGGTTTACTCCTTTGGGCTACATCTGCTACTGACTGAATGGGTTACACCGCTCCACCCAGAACTGATCAAGGCCTTGCTAATGCTCCTTGTTTATGAGCTACTCCGGACTACTTTTCATTAAAACTGAAGCATCAACTCTGTGTTTAATTATTTTGATGAAATAATTCACCAAGTAAGAATTATTTGAAATCCATTTTTCCTTTCAGTTCAGTTCAGTCGCTCAGTTGTGTCCGACTCTTTGCAGCCCCATGAATCGCAGCACGCCAGGCCTCCCTGTCCATCACCAATTCCCGCAGTTTACCCAGACTCACGTCCATCGAGTCGGTGATGCCATCTAGCCATCTCATCCGCTGTCATCCCCTTCTCCTCCTGCCCCCAATCCCTCCCAGCATCAGAGTCTTTTCCAATGAGTCAACTCTTCGCATGAGGTGGCCAAAGTACTGGAGTTTCAGCTTCAGCATCATTCCTTCCAAAGAACACCCAGGGCTGATCTCCTTCAGAATGGACTGGTTGGATCTCCTTGCAGTCCAAGGGACTCTCAAGAGTCTTCTCCAACACCACAGTTCAAAAGCATCAATTCTTCAGCACTCAGCCTTCTTCATAGTCCAACTCTCATATCCATACATGACCACAGGAAAAACCATAGCCTTGACTAGATGGACCTTTGTTGGCAAAGTAATGTCTCTGCTTTTCAATATGCTATCTAGGTTGGTCATAGCTTTCCTTCCAAGGAGTAAGTGTCTTTTAATTTCATGGCTGCAGTCACCATCTGCAGTCATGTTGGAGCCAAAAAAAATAAAGTCTGACACTGTTTCCCCATCTATTTCCCATGAAGTGATGGGACCAGATGCCATGATCTTAGTTTTCTGAATGTTGAGCTTTAAGCCTAATTTTTTACTCTCCACTTTCACTTTCATCAAGAGGCTTTTTAGTTCCTCTTCACTTTCTGCCATAAGGGTGGTGTCACCTGCATCTGCATTTTCCCTTTAAGTTCAGATCAATATTTGATTGCTGGAATGTAGGGGTGGGAGTTATGTATAAAGCATGACCTTAGTCTCAGTAAGCTTGGGGTTCCAGATGCTATAGGACACAGGTTGCATGAAGACTGCTGTTCTAGTTCTGGTAATGGAATTGAAAGCAGGGTCTTTTTTTTCCTAAAGGAATGGATCTTCATACAGCCACAAAAGGTATGGGTAAAACCGCAGTAAGCGTCAAAGCTATCTCCAGCCCTTCTGAGTAGAGCAAAGCTTGTTGTCAGAGAAAGAAGAAGGACCTGTTCTGACAGCCTGGAGTCACTGAGTGCTACCCAGTATACCACCCAGTGCACATCCTATTGCTTTTGGGCTATCCTGCAGAGAAAGTCAGCGGGCCCTCTGTTTATGGAGGTCAGTGACGTAGTCCTGACCATATCAAGAGAGATCAACTTTCAGGGCCTGGCCTGCAGTACCACAATAGCCCACTATCTTGTAAAAATATATGGCAGAAAGTCCCACACTTATATTTCAAATATAATATTGGGGCCTAAATTTAAGCTGCTATTGAGCAATCAAGTTTCATCAGCCAGCTGTTTGTCTCAATACATTTGGAGGATTTTCCAGGCAAGAATACTGGAGTGGGTTGCCATTTCCTTCTCCAGGAGATCTTCCCGACTCAGGGATTGAACTCAGGTCTCCTGCATTGAAGGCAGATGCTTTGCCATCTGAGCCACCAGGGAAGTCCATTTGGAGGACAGTGTTTAATCTTTTGAGAAACATAGGGGGAAAAAAGTTTATGTCTCTTTAAGAAAGGAAAGTATTTTAAGGACTTCCTGGTGGTCCTGTGGTTAAGAATCCGCCTGCCAATGCAGGGGACACTGGTTCAATCCCTGGTCTGGAAAGATTCCACATGCCACGGGGCAACTACGCCCACACAGCAGCAACTACTGAAGCTCTCGCACCCTAGAGCTCCTGATCCAAAACAAGAGAAATATTTGCAATAAGAAGCCCAAGCACCACAACAAAAATGGCAAGGAAGACCCAGCACGGTCAAAAATATAATAATAATAATAATAATAATAATAAAACAGTAGTCTTTCAAAAAAAAAAAAAAGAACTGTAAACCAACTCTTGCACTTAAAGGTACATTTGTTTAATTGGGCATTATATGCAAATAATACCTCTTTGTTGAAAAGAGAAGGTGCTGCTGCTACCAGTGCATATTTGCTAAATAATAGGGTTAAGACAAAGTCTCAGGTAAGAGAGACTGTCTGTATCTCTGGTGGTAATTCTTTTTGGCTGTGTTTCTCAGCCATCCAGTGTAAAGCCATCAGAACTCTCTTGTTATCAAATTACTTTATGATGAAAGTTTTTTTACCACGTGAAATGTAAACCTCTTTTATTTGTTTGGATGTCAGTAACCATGAAACAAATGAAAAGTCACAAAATGCCAGGTAAGAAACAGTAATAGATGACAATGGTACTTATTAATGACTGCAAATATAAATAAACTTAAAACAAGTTGTGTTTTCTCCTTTCCTATGAAAAGCTGTGTCTGGTTCTGCTAATGCTTTAGAAAGTACATTATAATTTCTGATATTTGAAACAGTAGCATGGTAAAAATAGGACTTTCAAAAATCTTAAAACCAAAACACAACAGGAAGCTTTGTTTATGTTTCAACTGCAATAAATCAAAGCAAAAGAATTTGAGTAGCAATCAGTAATGGGTTATTTACAAATATAGCTGCCAAACACTGCAATATTAAACCTTATTAATCATCCAGTAGTCTTATTATCTGTGTTAATATTAACATTTTCACTTTAGACTTAATTTGTGTGGAAGGATAAAAAATAAGTAGTTATATCATTTAAGTTATAAATAAATCTGGCTTCCTTGGTGGCTTAGATGGTAAAGAATCTGCCTGCAATATAGGAGACCCAGGTTTGATACCTGGATCGGGAAGATGCCCTGGAAAAGGAAATGGCAACCCACTCCAGTATTCTTGCCAGGAGAATCTCATGGACAGAGGAGCCTACCAGGCTACAGAGTCCATAGGGTTGCAAAGAGTCAGACACGATGAGTGACTCACTCTTTCACTTTCATAAATAAATCTGTGACTCAGCAAGTTATGAAAAATAAGAACTTAAAATCAAAGTTTGGAAGATTCTATGACTCCATGGATTGTAGCCCACCAGGCTTATCTGTCCATGGAATTCTCCAGGCAAGAATACTGGAGTGGGTTGCCATTCCCTCCTCCAGGGGATCTTCTCAACCCAGGGATTGAACCCAGGTCTCCCACATTGCAGGTGGATTCTTTACCATCTGAGCCACCAAGGAAATCCAAGAATCCTGGAGTGGGTAGCATGTCCCTTCTCCAGGGCATCTTCCCAACCCAGGAATCAAACCAGGGTCTCCTGCATTCTGCATTGCAGGCAGATTCTTTATCAGCTGAGCTACCAGGGAAGCCCCAATAGAAGCTAAAATTTTTAGCAGGTATAGCACAGAGGAAATGTAAAACTAAACCTTGAAAGTGTTCATGTGAGCTCATGTATACAAAGGAGATCTTTTCTAACTTTGCCTCTAAATAGCCCAGCTACAGTTATCCCAACACTACATTCAAGACAGATAATCTATTCTCCATACCTATGCTTAATTTTCATACACTAGTCTAGTATATTTCCCTATGTTCTGGTCAACTACATAATATATCACCCTAAAACTTTGTTGTTGTTCAGTCACTAAGTCATGTCCGACTCTTTGAGACCCCAATGAACTTCAGCACACGAACCTTCTCTGTCCATCACTATCTCCCAGAGTTTCCTCAAACTCATGTCCATTGAGTCAGTGATGCCACCCAACCATCTCATCCTCTGTCGTTCCCTTCTCCTCTTGTCCTCAATTTTTCCTAGCATTAGGGTCTTTTCCAATGAGTCAGCTCTTTGCAACAGGTGGCTGAAATATTGGATCTTCAGCATCAGTCCTTCCAATGAATATTCAGGGTTGATTTCCTTTAGGATTTACTGGTTTGATCTCCTTGCAGTCCAAGGGACTCTAAGAGTCTTCTCCAGCACCACAGGTTGAAAGCAACAACTCTTCGGTGCTCAACCTTCTTTATAGTCCAACTCTCACATCCATTCGTGACTACTGGAAAAGCCATAGCTTTGACTATTATGGACCTTGTCAGCAAAGTGATGTCTCTGTTTTTTAAAACACTGTCTAGGTTTGACATAACTATTCTTCCAAGGAGCAAGTGTCTCTTAATTTCATGGCTGCAGTTACCATCTGGATTGATTTTGGAGCCCAAGAAAATGAAATCTGACACTGTTTCCACATTTTCCCCATCTCTTTGCTATGAAGTGATAGGACCAGATGCCATGATCTTAGTTTTTGAATGTTGAGTTTTAAGTCAGCTTTTTCACTCTTCTTTTTCACCTTCATCAAGAGGCTCTTTAGTTTCTCTTGACTTTCTGTCATTAAAGTGGTAAAATAACCCTAAAACTTAATGGCTTAAAACAACAATCACCATTATCTCTCATAGTTCTGGAGGTTAACAGGTTTGATTGAGTTGTTCTTGCTTTGGGTCTTTTTAGGGTTACAGTCAGGTGTAGCTATGGTTGAAGTCATCATCTTTATTGTATATCTTTTTTTTTGGGTGGGGGGAGGCTGTGCCTCGCAGCTTGTAGGATCTCTGTTTCTTAACCAGGGATTGAACCCAGCCACAGCAATGAAGTGCTGAGTCCTAACCACTAGACCACCAGGAAACTCCCTGAAGTCATCATCTTTAAATGTCTGACATCTGGGGTGGGATGTCTGGAACAATGGGGAGCTAGTTGGGTATCTCTCTCTCCACGTGGCTAGCTTGGGCTTCCTTACAGTATGGTGGGCTTAGGGTAACTGAATTTCTTAGGTGGGGGCTGGCATCATCCAGAGTGAGCATTTCAAGGCACCTAGCAGAAGCTGTAAAGGTTCTTATGACAATCTTGGAAACCCTACAGTCACTTCTGATGTGCTCTGGTAGTTAAAGCAGGTACAGGTCAGCTCAGATTCAAGGAGGTGGGAGGAGATCTGCATGTACAGAGAGAGAAGAAATTGATGGCTTCGCAAAGCATGTTTCTGCCATAGGAATTAGTTCGTGGGTGATTAGAGAATGATGTCAGTCTAACCCAAAGTCAAGCCTGGTCATATCAGATTTTTCTAGGTGAGGAGTGCCAGAAGAGCAGGAGCAAAATTGAAACCTTCAGCAGAAAGGAAAGCACTCCCACCGCTCAGTGCTGTACTAGGAGTAGGATTCCTCGCATTGTGTTTTGTGGACATTGAAAATGAGCACCTGCACCAGGCTCTGTGGGAGTCCGGAGAGGTGGACCCCAGCTTTGTGTCACTTTTGGCTCCTGTGCCTGGGAAGTTCCTGGCTCAGAGCTGGTTCCGGCTGGATTGTCCCAGCAACCTCCTGGCTCTGCTCTAACTGAACAGTGGCCAGTATTGCCATTCAGTGTTCATGTGGATGTTTAATGTCTACTCTGGTAGCCTCTAGCCATGTCTAGCTGCCTGCATGTGTGGTCCAAGGTGACTGCCAAGCTACCAATGATTGTTTTTCTTAGCACTTTAGTCACAAGGTGGCCTATCTTTTGAGTGGTCTCCCCAACTTTATTTATCCCATAAGCCCCATGACTTTTAATGTGTATTTTTGTAAAACATGAGGTTTTTCATTAATGCATATTTCACATTATAGCAGACAAACCAGAACTATTTATTTAAATCAGGTCTATTTAAGCAGGTCTCTTTGGAGAGAAGCTGATTCCATTCTTGGGGTAACATTCTAGATGGACTTGGAACATTTATTGCCAGAAAGTAATGATGTTTTAGAAATTCTGGAGAAAGATGGAGAAACTAGCCTAAAGGAGGATTGATCGCAACATTCTAAGTATCAAAAACTAAAAATAAAACAAAAAATATGGTTAATTAAAATATATTGTCATGAAAAGCCACAGTCAATAATAACATTCAAAGAAAATAAGAATTTTCTTTTCCAATACCAAGTGTTATATTTGGGTTGCATCTATTCAAATGAGCCAAGATGTTATGTGTAAGTACACACACATTGCTTCAGGATTGCAGATACGTATACACACAAGGGCAGACAAAATGCCTATCAACAAAAGACTGAAAAGATTTCGTGCCCGGGTTTGGGATGTCCTTGTTCATTATGGTGACTGAAGTATGCTTGTTATATTGAGTATGTTAAATTATATAGAGTCTTCAGAGCCTTAAAATTCAGTAACACTTTCACTGCTCACGACACCTAGACTTTTCAGATAGTAGTAGAACATTAACATGGATATTTGAAAAATATAAACTGGCTGGTTTGTGCAGAAACAATGTTTAGACAATCAGTTTTGGCCCTCAATTTCTCATGAATATAAGACTTTCAGGCAACAGAAAGATGGCACTCTTTCCCTCTACTTGCTAGTAAGACCTCCTGTTGTAAGTCTGTGGCCGGCCACTTTTTATTTGGTGACATAGTAATCTAGTTCTAGTGAAATTCATAGGCTAAAGGAACTCCTCCCCCTCTCACTTCCATCTCCCTTGGGTCTGAAAAACATGTAGCCTTGAGTCGAATGGATTTTGTCTTTCAAATGAACTGGAAATATGGCAGTGTCTCTTAGCTTGTATCTATTTGCTGTTTGGTGGTGCCAGCAGTTATTCCTTTGTTTTCTCCTTCACCCTGCATGGCCACTGAAAGAGCAAGATGAATCTTTCCCCAGGAGAGAAGGGGAGAGAGGCCTGACGACTTACATCTTGAACCATTCTAGAGGGGTAGGGGAAATTTTTGTCAACCTGAACCAAAATGACTTTACTGAACCTGAAATAACATCAAAAAGACAAGTAAATGTGGCACTAGTTGCTTTTTAAAGAAAAGTATTTTAATGTTTCATATGTTGTTTGTACAGCCATGTGTCCAAGATGTGTTTAATAGTCTTAGAAACATGTAAAGGTTAATTATGCCAGGGGTTTTCCCAATGTTTTCTTAGATGAAAATACTCAATTATGGAATTGTTAGGCTGATAAAAATTTGAGTTACTCTGCTAAAGAAATTCAAAAATGTTATCTTAATGTGAAAAAAAAAAGTGAGATGTTTGAAAGGTCATTTTGTGTCATAATAGACCTAGAGGCATAATTGGAATAAGTGAAACTGGGGTAAAGGGTATCTAAGGAACTTAGGAATTTTAAAGTTTGAGTCAGTTTGGGGGCAGACCCCAAAGGTGAGACATTTTGGAAATCTGGAAGTAGCAGGCCTCAAATCTCACTCACATCAAGCAGTGTTAGCCAAGCTTGTGTGTGTGTGTTAGTAGCTCATTCGTGTCTGACTCTTTGTGACCCCATGGGACTGTAGCCTTCCAGGCTCCTCTGTCCAAGCAGGCATATTGAGAGGGGTTAAAAACATTTTTTTTTATGAGCGCTTGATGAGATACAGACCTACTTAACTGCAATACCTGTGATGTTTATGCCACATTACCAGAAGCTTTTTTTTTTTGGAGGTGTGAACAAAAACAAACAAAAATAGTCAAAGCCATATATACTTTTTTTCTTCAATGCTGCTGAAATAGAAAGTAATTTTTCACTTTATAAAGTAACTGCAAACTCTGAGATGATTTTCAGCTTTATAGACCCTATGCTGGTAATGAACTTCATCCAGCCCATAGAAGAGTCTCCAGCAGATCTCAGTCAAGCCATGTGAAGCCTTGTTTTCACCATAGCACACAGCAGTATAGCAGAGGCTGGAGGGAGGAAGGAAGTGGTCCATTCTACTTGGGTGGAATGAGCTGAGAAAGGCTCTTGGGGGAGGTGACCTTAAACAGTGTCTCAAAAACAGCAGAGACATCTTCCAGGTAGAGGAGGTGAACTTAGTGGAAAAGCCAGATGTGCCCCTAAATGTGGGGAGCAGAGTGGGCAAGGGTGACATAGTCTGGTGTGTCTGTAACTGTGGATTTCAGAGTGAGGTACTGCACAGAGAGATAAATACCACAGGAAAAGTTGGATGGAAAGCAGGGCCAGATCAATACTAAAGAGTTCGTTTTCATTCATTTATTTCATAAATCCATATATCGAGAACCTATTAAATGCCAGACCTTTAGGAGACAAGACACTTTGTTGTTGTTCTTGTGGAGGTAAGAGTATAGAAGAGGCAGACACACAGTAAACCAACCATCACACAAATAACTATTCAACTTTATTTGCGATAAGTTCTCCTTGTGAAGGACAATGCTTGTGTAATGAGAGAGTTTGCAACAGGAAAATCCCACTGAGTCTAGGGGTCCAGGAAGGCTTCCATGAGGAAGTGACAGTTAAGGCTGAGACTCAGGTAGGGTCTGTTGAGCTTAACGGGGGGCTTGTTTGGGGGTGAAGTTGTTGGGTGGGGTTGGAAAGAACATTGCAGGCAGATGCGATGTGGACAAAGGTCTGGAGACAGGGAGTTATGTGGTGCTATTAAAAAAGAAAAACAAAAACAAAAACACGGAAAAGACTGCATCCACAAAAAATGGGAGCCATGTGATCATACTTGGGTTTTAGGAACCGCTCCCTGGCTGTAGCGTGGGGATGATAAAGGCACGTAGGGCCAGTGCTAAAGAGGCCAGTTGGTGTGCTGTTGTCACAGATCTAGTGGGAGAGTCAAGGTGAGAACTGAAGCTGGAGCTGCGTGGACAGAGAGGATAGAACAGACTTGACAGATACTGAGGGGCTAGAAGTGATTGTACTCAGTGAAAAAAATTAGATGTGGGCAGCAAGGAGAGGAAGACCCCCAGGTTCCTGGATGGAGCAACAGGGCAGATTGTGAAATGGAGGCTCAGACTGGGGGGTGGGGGGGTGGTGGTGGAGAGGATTAGGGGCTGCTGCTGTGTTTCACTTTGGACATGCTTAGACTGAACTGCCTATGGGGCTATCCAACAGGCAGCTGGATGTGAGTTTAAAGTTCCAGAAAGATTTCAGAGCTGAAGTTACAGAAGCAGAAAATAACAATTAAAAGCCATGACAAGTAACAGCTCACGCAGGGAGAAGAAACTGAGTCAGAAGACAAGAGGGTCTGGGACCAAGCCAGACATAGCTAAAAATGACAACAACATAGACATTTACCAGGCAAACATAGAATGGTGGAGTACCTTTTTCTTTTACAAGAAACATAAATGCTCTTCCTGAAAATTAATTTTTAATTTACACTTTGTTCTACAAAATGGAGTCTCCATTAACATTTTTTAAACAAATATTTAGAATTGCTCTGAATCCCTCCAGTTTTGTAGTTTTCTAATCAAACTCCAAAAAGCTGCGCTGTTCTTTGTGCAACATTCATTAAAATCTCCTCCGCAGCTCCATCTACGTGCTTCAATATGCACTAAAAATGTTACTTGAACCCCTTTGATTTTCAGGTTGAACATCCTTGTGTTTGTCATAGCAGATCTGGTCCCCACATGGACAGCTAACTCCCATCAGGTTTCTCTGGGTCTGCATTTGAGTATAAAAACTGGAATCACCTTTTTTTCTAACTGCAATACCAGCAGTGTTAAATTTTAGTGTAAAATGTATTCATTGGAACCTTCGATGTTTAGGTATCTCAATGCTTCCCCACCTAAATGACCCATGTCTTGTGAATGGCAGTTTTATATTAGAATTAACTAAACGTAGACAAGACTTTGGAGACTCCAGTTCATTGACTCAGCTTTGAGTGCTGACCCCAGTCTTTATCACTGAAGTGCTCCTATGTGCTCAGGGAGCTGGCCTTATCTGAAAGCACTTGTACTAGTGGTACCTGGCTCTTGAGACCATCTTCCAAATAACCCCTCCTGTCCCCCACCCCTTCACAAATGGTGTTCCACTTACAACCTTTCTGGAATCATTGTCCCCAAGAGGACATACACACCCCTCATTTGCATCAGTGTCCATTCTTCTTGTCCTCTTCAGAATCTTGTTGTGAGGGTCTCAAGTTCTGCCCTGCAGTGACCTTGGAAGGAATACTGTTTTGAGCTGTGTCTATTCCTTGAACATAAAGTTCTTTACAAATATCTGTGTCTCCTTCACGACAGACACTTGTCAGGATCTGAGGGAACTTTGGCAGAACACGGTGGTGTTTGTGGTAAAGCATCCACATTTGCAAATTCCAAGTCTCTAAGTGAGTACTGCCACTCCACCGCGCTGGGTTGAAGAGCAGAGATGTAATTGTAAATGGACATGCTTGGGACCTCCTCACTGCTAGAACTGCTGCCTGATGACCGGGGCAAGGGATCCTCATAATTATTGGTGTTAGAGGCACTTTCCAGATGAGTCTGGCACAAATGAGATTCTGGGTCAGAAGTGACAGTTTTTCCAAAATGATCTTCCTGGTTTTCACATTTCCTCAAAGTCTTCTGGAAGGCAATGTTGTCCTCAGGACTCTCTAATGGCTTGACACTGTCCCTCCTCTCACAGGAGACCTGGTCCCCACGGGGCTCCCTGGCTCTCCAGCTCTGCTCCCCACCTGCCTCTTCTTCAGCCACATTTCTCCAGTCTTCTGAACTTGTTGAACTCAGAGTAAATAAAGACCCTTCCTCAGAATCGGAGTCAGAGTCCACCTCGTAGTGAGCATCAGGAGTGTGATTTTGCACCGGCTCCTGGTAAGCTGGAGTCACTGGCAGGTCCCCACGGTATCCTGGAGGGCCGCCGAGTGGGGACGGGTCTCCCAGGTCACTGAGTGTGGCCGCTTCGTAGTGGGCGGGAGGCTGTCCCTCAGCACCGGCGCCCTGGAGCCTCTGCTGCTGTGCGCTCTGCCCATTCTCCTTAGAAAACTCCTTAGAGAAGTATGGAGGGACCCCTCCTCTCTCCTCCCCAGTGCTGGGCGCTTGTGTGTGTGCTGGTCTTTGGGAGAGAGGCACTGTCGTTTCTCTGGGGCAGGGTGGTCCTAGTTTATCGGAATCCTTACAGACTGAGCTAGGGCTGGTCTGTATTCCGGCAGCCACTGCAGGGATGCCCACTGAACGCTCACTGAGGGAAGCTTGCCTGGCCATAGTGTCATAGTTGCCTTCTCCAGGAACATCATTCCTGTAGATGTGGTCCCATCCCACCGATGTGAGTTGGGTGTCATGGGCATTTGGCGGTCCGTAGAGAACGCGCCGGGCTGCACTGTGATTTGGGGGAACCGTATCTTTCCCACTTCCTGCCCCAGTGGAGACCCCGCATTGTTCCCTGTCCTGCCGGCCGCTAGCCTCCCTTCTGCTCGGTGCCACCGTTCTTGCTGGAACCACAGCGGTGCGTGGGGCTTGGTTCTCATAGAGGTTTAGATGGTGGAAAGTTTGGGGCAGATCCATCCTCGGCTGCTGTAGGTTTACTGCACCTTCGATTTCATCGTAGAAGGCCTGGTTTGAATACTCATTCCTTGACGCTGAACCTGGACCTTTTTTCTGGCATCTCTGTTGCCACAGTCTGTCCACATAAGGCCTCGCAAAAGCCCCCAGGCAGAAAGCCACGAAGAACGTGATGAACACCGACAGGCAGACGGCCAGGACCAGGTCCTGGGAAGAGTCTGCCTTTCTGCCAGCAGCGCGCACATCCTCGGCCCTCCTAACCCGTTTTGGCAGCTCTCTCGGCCTGTCACCCACATCAGAGCCTGCAGTGTCCTTCTCCAGCATAGAAAAGCGCACTTCCTGGGCCCTCTCAGCTTTGCTCCGTATGAGGGTTTTTATATGTTTCAAATCAGTGTGAGGAAGGTGAGTCTCTCTGGACATTCTGCTTGTGGGGGTCCACCAGTGTGCATCCTCCTTCCCTAAGAATGGGAATGAGAGTCCAGTGATTTAAAAGCATCTGTGAGTCCTCAGTCGCTCAGTCGTGTCTACTGTTTGCAACCCCATGGACTGTAGCCTGCAGGCTCCTCTGTCCATGGGATTCACCAGGCAAGAATACTGGAGGGGGTTGCCATGCTCTCCTCCAGAGGATCTTCCTGACCCAGGGATCAAACCCATATCTCCTAACTTGCAGGCAGATTCTTTACCACTGAGCCACCAGGGAAGCCTCAGTCCTTATCTAGCTAGATTTAAAGTCTGTTTTACATGATTAGCAATTTTACTGGCTGATTGATTGGTTGGTTGTCTGATGCCAACGGTGTGTGTAAGGCTCTGTGCACATTTACACGAGGCTCTCAGGCTTGGGTCTGAGGCTCCAAGGCCCAGAGGCTGTGTTTCTTAGGCTTCCTGACTGACTCCTGCCCACAGGAGGAAGGAAGCCAGGCTGTGGGTACAGTCACATTGCCCCTCCTCTCTCCACATCCTTACCTACTTACTGCACATCTGTGAGGACATTCTATCAGCCTCCTGCAAAATCTGCCTTGGCCCCACCTGTGTTTGTTATATCATCTCCTCACCGTTCCTCAGTGCTGGTAAACAGCAAAAATATTCAGCTTTTTCTACTGGTTCCTGACATTCTGCCCTCCACACTCAGAAGGCTGGTGTGGCTTTTACAGAGTGATGAAACAAGTGTGGCTGACACTATTAAGACTTCTCTCATCGTTATGGATTTCTCCTAAACCTGTTAAACATGGCCATGTCTCTACTCAAAGCAGTCCTGAGTAGAGCAGAGGCCAGAACTCATTAAAAAAAAAAAAAAAAAGAAATATCCATTTCTCTCTTTTTCCCCAGTTAGGAGTTTGATTTTCGATTTAGCCAAGATAGTTACTAACAACAGTGCTCACTGCTCAGCTGTGTCTGACTCTTTGCAACCTCATGGACTGTCGTTGCCAGGCTCCTCTGTCCATGGGATTTCCCAGGCAAGAATACTGAAGTGGGCTGCCATTTCCTTCTCCAAAGGATCTTCCCAACCCAGGGATTGAACCCACATCTCCAGCATTGGCAGGCGGATTCTTTACCGCTGAGCCACTAGAGAAGCCTGATAGTTAATAGTGAAAAAAAAAATCCAGAATATTCAATTCCAGTCACATATTTTAGCAGTTTGGGAAAGTGACAGATAAAAAAATCAAAGAAAAATATACTTTTTAAATTTGTGTGTTTTGTGTATGTTATATTTTCAGAGGGGTAGCAAGTATCTTAAATAATTATAGTTCAAGTTTTAGAAGTTCTTTGATTATTTTGTTACTCTTTTGGGTAACAAAATATGACATTTGGGGGTTGTAGAGAAACATTCTTTGTGAAATTTCTGGTTTTGACCAAATCCAGTGGTTCCTGACCATGTGAAGAAAATTGTTCATGAATTGAGGAAAACGGATACCAACAATTGTTCTGTGATACAGCCCAATGATGACTAATGCACTCTTGCTCCTGAGGCGGCTGTCATTGTTTCAAATGACACTAAATGTTTTGTGTACATTTTTTTTCTGTTTAAATGGAACCACTTCTGAGAGGAGAGGTATTACTGACTTACCTATGGACTCATTGCAAACAGCATTCCACCTTTTCCTCCAGGACTCAGAAATAACATTTTGGAAGACTGCCAGGCTGTAGTCACACTGCCATGGGTTATCAGCCAGGTCAGCCTCCAGGTGGGGAAGTTCTAGGGCCATGATTACCACTGGCAGAATGGCTGTCAGCGCATTGTTGCTGAGGTCTACCATCTGCTCAAGAAAAAAAAAAATTAGGACAGTCTGTGAATAAAGACATTTGGAGACAAATGAGTTACAGATATGGTCTATATCTTTATGGAAGCAATATGAATTTCCCACTGATTTCAGAGTCAGAGACTACTGGTTTTAAATCTCTGCTCTTCCCCTAAAAACTGTGAGACTCAGCAAATTGTTGACTCTCAATAAGCCTACCTCCCAGGGTTGTTCTGAAGATTAAATGTATGGGGAATCTTTAAGTCCAGAGCCTTTATTAAAAGCCCAACCACTTTCCCTTCCTTTTTTCCTAAGAGTTGTGATTTGTACTGCTAGATATAACCTAGACTCCCAATTCTTATCAAGATTTGGAATTAGGTACCAGGTTTAAATGGCAACCCACTCCAGTGTTCTTGCCTGGAATATCCTATGGACGATGGAACCTGGTAGGCTACAGTCCATGGGGTCGCAAAGAGTCGGACACAACTGAGAAACTTCACTTCACTTCACTTCACCAGGTTTAGAATGTCTAGAAGCCCTGTTATCTTGAAAGTGGCAGAAAATATGGGATGATGAGGATAGAGTCCAGAAGAACAACTGTTATTGAACAGAAGGAGCCAAGAGGATTCTTTTGCAAGTATTATTTTAAATGTTGTCGTTCAGTCGCTTAGTCGTGTCTGATTCTTTGTGACCTCATGAACTGCAGCACTCCAGGTTCCTCTGTCTTCCACTATCTCCCAGAGCTTGCTCAAATTCATGCCCTGAGTTGATGATGCTATCTAACCATCTTATCCTCTGCTGCCCACTTCTCCTTTTGCCTTCTATGTTTCCCAGCATCAGGGTCTTTTCCAATGAGTCTGCTCTTCACATCAGGTGTGAAGATAAGATACTACCTTATTTTAAAGGTAGTGCATTTGTCTGCATCCATGGCTACTCAGTATACACAAAATGACTACTTTTCTTAGTCTCATATGAAACTAAAGGGAATGTGGGGAACAAAAAGGACTCAGTGACTCTAGAAACACAGAGCAGGATCTGCTGAAGTTGGAATCTCACAGGAGTGTTATGGGGTAGGGGAAGCAGAGTTAGGTGTAGCTCTCGCTGCTGTCTACAGAGCATTGCTGCTGTGTACCAGGCATTCTACTGGGTGCTTTACATGCCTTATCTCTGATCCTCCCAACAGCTTTGTCATTTCCCCCTTTTTACAAAGGAGGAAACTGGATGGGGTCACAGTATATCCCACATAGTCCCTAGTCCTAGAACTTGGTACCCACATGCTCAGAAAATAATGGAGGAATGAACAAATGAGTGAATGAATGGCAGAGTTAAAGTATGATCTGCCTCTGCAGCTGGGTGCCTTCTTCTATGTCTCTTGGAGCCTGAGTGCTCACTGCCCTGAAATGAAGGGCTGGGCAGAGGAGGCCTGGAGTGTGAGGCACCAGAGTGGGATCATGGGGTTTGAAAGCAAATCATAAATGCAAACTTTGCTGAAAAGTAAAAAGAGAGCCATGGATAAAAACCAGAAAGTCTGAATGTAATTCATGTCAATTGTTTAATAAACTCAGGGAAAAAGCAGTATTGGCATCTTAGGTCATATAAATTCTTAAGAAAAGCTGATTCAAACACTCAAACAACACCATAACCAATACTCAGTAGTGAAGTAGTGATCTTTGCATTGTTGAGTAACCAAGCACTCTTAACTCTTAAAGGAAGGTGGTCAAAAATAGGAAATGAGATTTGGAAGACATACACAAAACAACTTTGCTTTGGCCTGGCCTTGTCTAGGATCAAGAGCTTTCTGTGTACACCTGTTGCGGTCTTTTACAGACCAGGACCTGGGGACTGGAGTCGACGAAAAGAAAGAGAGAAAAAGAGAGAGAGAGCAGTATCTCTTGGGTTACATGGAAAACCAATAAAGCCCATGCACAGGACTTGTACTGCTCATGAAGGCACAAGTCTCTCTCAAGGAGGTCTTGAAAGCCTGGGTAAGAAAGTGAGCTTGGCAGGCTTCCACATTCTGATGAGAATGAAGACAGAAAGAAGGGTGCTGGGGACCAAGGTCTCTAGTGGAGCAAGGGTATTTTATTAGCAGAACTGCATGCTTATATATCTTCAGTAAAATGATTACTCAGCCATTTCAAAGAATGAAATTCCACCAGTTGCAACTAAATGGATAGTCTAACGCATACAAGGTCCCTGAAGGGAGTCACTGAAGGGAGTCACTGAAAGGAATCCAAGCAGGTGCCCTTTCCCATGATCTCAGTCCTGAGACCTGCGTGCAGCTCTACTTGTTCCTGTATTCCAGGAACTGATAAGGAACAGAGAGTCCTTGAGAAACGGCACACAAAGGAAAATGCAACATATTGGATCCCTTAAAGTTGAACGTCCCCTGACATACACCATTCTCATCAACAGGTGAGATATTCTAATGTTTTGATGGGTATTTTCTTCTTCGTGCACATCTGCTTTTTCATCCTAGTTAGCTATTATGTTACCAATCATGAAACTGAAATCAAAACAGAATAGAGGACAGAAAGCTAATAAAATGATTCAGGAGGGGTAATTTCTGAGAAAAGATGAAAACAGAATAGACCAATTTGGCTAAAGAAGTGACCATTCACCATCATTTGAAAGGAATGTACTTTATATTGTAGAGAGAGTGGGAGAAGCATGTAATGTTGGTAACAAATCACTGTGCTGGGAAGAATGGCATGCAAAAGGAAGGCTAATTTGAAATGCCAATGAAACATTTTCATTCTATCTAAACATGAGGATGGATTTATGCTTTAAAAAATCTATCTGGCTTCTGAAAAGATTCCCACATGGGAAGACACATAATATAGTGCAAGCATTAAATATATCATCTGGGGAAAAAAAAAACCAGCATCCATTTTAATATTCAGCTTTCTGATACCAAAGATTCTCATCATGTCCCCAAACCAATTTTTAGAGTTATTGCTGAACATGCAGAAGGGATAAGACAGAAGGAGAAATTGTATGATTCTGGGCAACTCAGGTAATTTAGAATTACAGATGACTTAAACATTCTTGGGCTTATTTTTTAGTCTGCCTGTAGCATCTATTACCTGTGAGCTGCAGAAGACTTTTATTTATAAGTACAATAAAAATGCATAGGAAATAAAACAGGCATAGGGAAATTATATATATAAATATAATCAGTATGGGCTTCCTTGGTGGGTCAGCAGTAAAAGAATCTGCCTCCAATGCAGGAGATGCAAGAGATGTGAGTTCAATCCCTGGGTTGCGAAAATCCCCTGGAGGAGGGCATAGCAACTAACTCCAGTATTCTTGCCTGGAGAATCTCCATGGGACAGAGGAGCCTGGCAGGCTATAGTTCATGGGGTCACAAAGAGTCGAACATGACTGAAACGACTGAGCACTCATACACACACACACATAATCTGTATACAACATACTAAATGAAGTTCCAGGCAATCTGACAACATTTCTGTGGCGAATTGTGGAGTGCTGCCAAGTTAAGTAGACTTTCTCATCTGCTCTGATAACTACTGTGGCAGAAAGGTCCCCAGAAAACCTTCCCCACATTCACATCCTTTGAGTCATCGCCTCCCCTTGGAGGGGGAGAGGTGAGACCTCTGCCTTGCTTCTAACAAATAGACTATGCTGAAAGCAATGAGACATCTCTCCTGTGATTACATTCCATGAGCCTGTAATGTTCTTGCTAGCAGGCTTTTTCCTTTGGGCTCTGAAGCCAGCTGCCACGCTGTGTACTGCTGTGTGGAAGCCCACTTGGCACAGAAACAAGTGTAGGCTTACGCTGACAGCCAGCAAGGAACTGAGCCTTCAGCCCAATAGCCCATGTGGAACTGAATCCTGCTGATAACCACGTGGCCTTGGAAGTGAATCCTTCCTCAGTTGGGTCTTCAGGTGAGACTCCAGCTCTGGCCAACATCTTGACTGCAGTCTCTTGAGACACTTTCAGCAGAGGCCCCAGCCAAGCCTTGCCTGGATTGCTGATCCACAGAAGGCATCAGATAAATACATGTGTGTAGTTTTAGACTGCTAAGTTTGCAGTAATTTGTTACATAGCAATAGATAATGTATACACCTATGCATGATCATCATCTATCCATTCATTCCTTTGTTTGTTCACCAAGAGTTTGTAAATGCATGGTATGTACTGGACAGATGTTAAGCACTAGAAAACAAAATAGACATAATGTATGTCCTCAAAGGGGCTTCCCTGGTGGCTCAGTGGTAAAGAATCTGCCTGCAATGCAGGAGACACAGGTTCGAGCCCTTGGGTTGGGAAGATCCCCTGGAGAAGGAAATGGCAACCTACTCCAGTATTCTTGCCTGGGAAATCCCAGAGACAGAGGAGCCTGGCATGGGGTCACAAAAGAGTCGGACATGACTTAGCAACTGAACACACACACCCATATATTCTCAAAGAGCTCTACACGTGGTAGAAGGATTATAGGGATGCAAGCATTAACAGTTAACCATACCTAAAATGAAATAATTTCAGATTCCATATGTACAATAAGGAAAAATCATAGCCTATTAAATATGTATAAAGGGAATGAATTCAATCTAGAGGCCCAGGGAAGGCTTCCTTGAGGAAGAGATGTTGAAAGGATGAGTAAGAGTTCGCTCTTTCAGGCAAAAGGATTAGCAAGATGGGAGGGCTTGGGGTGAAAACCGGGCAGGAAAGCAGTTAGCAAGAGGAGTGTGGCTTGAAATGAACCTGGAGGCGCAGGCAGGGGCCAATCAGATTTGTATGTTAAAGGAGAAGGGCAACCCTGGCCACTTGAGAATGTCTATGTGTAGTCTATGTTTATAAAGGGCTGACTGTATTCCAAATACATTAATAATTTTTATATTGACTCCATGCTAAGAGATAGTTTTTGAGTATACCAGGTTACAAAACACATTACTAAAATTAAATTTACCTGCTTATTTTTTACTTCTTAAATCTAGTTACCAAGAACATCTAAAATTGCCTATGTGGCTCACGTTGTTTTTATTGGATGATAGTGGCCTATGTAAAGAATGTGGGTGTGTGGTGCAGGTTACAGGGATGGGGGCTTAGGCTGCTCCTAAGCCATCTGCGCTTCCCTGGTGGCTCAGTCAGTAAAGAATCTGCCTGCAATGTGGGAGACCTGGGTTCAGTCCCTGGGTGGGGAAGGTCCCCTGGAGGAGGGCATGACAACCCACTCCAGCATTCTTGCCTGGAGAATCCCCATGGACAAAGGAGCCTGGCGGGCTACAGCCCATGGGGTCACAAAGAGTTGGACACGACTGAGCGACTAAGCAGAGCACAAGGCATCTCTAGGTGCCACACTGCTGGCCACTTTGGTATTTCTAAAGGAGCACTGAGGAGAGATTTTACAAGATCTCCTCAAAGACGGGGAGGTGGGAGAAAGGGGCTTGGAGGAGAAGGGGCTAGAGCTGTCAGAACTAGAGCAGGGCTCTGGGAGTTCCTCACACTCACAGCTGTCAGGATGTCAGGACCTTGGTGAGATTCACTGAAGGGTGCCCAAGAGCCAGGCAGCAGGGCTCTAAAATGTGACATCGGTCCCCCCATCATTGGTCTGATGTTTAGAACCATATGTGGCATGTGGTATGTGTGATGCAAGGATATGTTGATATCATTATTATTTGTATTATTCTGTGTCCAATTTTGGTGTGGAGGCACCTGGGTCACTAGCCTTCTGAGATTCATGTGGTCCTGGGCCCTATGGGTGTAGAGTCCATATAGGCCCATAGCGTCCCAAACTGCATCAAACACCAGGGATATTTGACTGACCTTGTAGTTTGGGGAGGGAGCCTTCCTAATCACTAAGATTCATTTTCTTGCCAATTGGTAAGTGAAAGCTCAGAGCTGGGTTTAATTTGACTTAGGAAAAATAATGTGCCTATTCTTGCTGCTGAATATTAATGTTCAAATAAAATTCATGTCCACTACTGAGGCCTTGGAGTTTTGAGGCAAGAGAGAGACTTCAACTTTTTCAGGGGAATCTTAAAATAGACTTATATTTTTTGATTAGTAGCCAGTACTACTGGGCATGTACAAACTGTTCAATGAAGAGTTCTAATGTAATTGCCTGTAGGTCCGCATATTTGAGATGTTATAAACTTTATTTTCTAACCTGTAATTTTTTTAGGTCCTTGAAGGCTTCTGGATGAATTCTGGATATCCTGTTGCTCTTTAAATGGAGGTTTTCCAGTTGCAGGCAGTTATGAAAATCAGACAAACCAATTTGCGATATCCTGTTGAATGACAGATCCAAACTCTGCAATGACTTCAGTTTCCATAGTCCTGTTAAAATTAAAAAGCAGTTTGAAATATAAATCTGACATTTACTGCAGCATTGTTTATAATGGTAGGAAACTGGATACAACTTAAATGGTTCACAACAGAGAAACAGGCAAACAAAGGGTAGTCTATCAATACTAAAAATACTGTGTAGCCTTAAAAGAGAACGGGGTAGACCAATATGAACTGACTGAACAGGAAGGTAAACGTTAATTTTCAGAAAAGTATAGAGTATAATTCTAATGTTTTTGCAAAAGAAGAACCAGATACATATGTTTTGAGAGAGCAGAGAAGAAGGCCTGGAAGGAGATGAACTAAGGTACCAGTGGTATTTACACTTTGGAACAGGATGGTGAAGAAAGGTGAAACTATGCTTTTATTTTATACGCTTTCAATTCTTTCTTTATATGAACATGTGCTAATTTGGGGGCTTCCCAGGTGGCGCTAGTGGTAAAGAACCTGCTTGCCAATGCAGAAGACATAAGAGATGTGGGTTCAGTCCCTGGGTGGGGAAGATCCCCTGGAAGAGGGGATGGCAACCCCCTCCAATAGTCTTGCCTGGAGAATCCCATGGACAGAGGAGCCTGGCAGGGTATTGTCTTCAGGGTCACAAAGAGTCGAACACCACTGAAGCTACTTAGCACGCATGCACTTGCTAATTTTATAAGAGCACCAGTAAAAAAAATCTAACCTGGATTGAATGAGAGAATTATAATACTTGCTTATTTGATTGACCTGTGGGTAAAACTGGATGATCTTGCTACGGTTATAGAGAAAAAAGTTGTTTTGATGCTTCATTTACATGGATGAATTCTTCCCCTTTTCAGAGATTATTATTCTATTTTGTAGTTATATCTTTTAACTACTTATTGTTGACAAGTGTTTTCTAGAAATTCTTATATTAGGTAATGTGTTACAGCTAGATATTTTACTTTCTGGCAAAATCATCTAATTGAGGGTTGGCCTCTGCCTTCGTATTTCACTTGATTCCAGAAGTAACCATTTGGCACTGAAGATAAACATTGAGAATGAGGTGCTAGCCATAGCAGTCTTCCAAATTTGATTTCCCATATGAGTCTCCCAAGGAAGCCCTGCATTTTTACAGTTCCTTCTGCTCTGTTCTCACATGTAGTCTGCGTCTTTAACAAACTACTACATACAGATCATGTTGGTTCAATTCCAGAAGGGTTTATTTCTTGTCTACTATCTGCAGAGTACTTACTATGAGACTGTTTATGCTGAGAGATGATGACTTAATTGAAATGGCTTCACATCTATGCCTTCATATGTTCATTTCAGCTGTATAGACTAAGCAAGAGATCACGAGGATGACAACTCAGTCAAAATATTATGAGCAAGGCACTTGGTGCTGGGAACGAAGACAATAGAGAAACCTTGTGTCGGGTTACGTGATAAAACACACACACAAGAAAAAGCTATTAGTTACACAAAGCAGTTATATCCCCACCAATAAAACAGTCTTTGGTTGTCAGTCTCTCCATCAGATGATTGGTCCCTTCAGGGCAGAATTCACATCTTTGTGAGCACTTGTAAGGCCTGTTGTATGATGTACATTCTGTAGGCTAGAGGTCACAGTGGTTGACCTGCACAGAAATTTACGAGTCTTGGGGCCAACATTAAAGATTCAATACAAATATGTACATTTCTAACTTTTCTTGAAAAATTGGAAGTCTCAAATGGCACAAAACATTTGGCTGGAGCTGAATGAAGGCTGCCTGCTTTGGACGGGACATGTACTTACAGATGAATATGATGTCTCTATCAAAAATAGGAAGACAAAGAATAGGCCAAGAAGCCCTCATGTTTAGAACAATGAGAGGCAGCCAAGGTTAATATTCAGCTGGCAGATGCTGAATACTCATGAATACAATATGAGAAATACTTCCGTATTGGCTCATGAACAGCCATCGCTGAGCCCTTGTGTGCTGCTCCACTGCCCTGGGCACTTGACTGACTGCGTCCTCCCTTCCCCCTCCCTCCTCCAGAAAGATTCCTCTCCATCAATACAGCCAGGAGGCTTCCAGCTTGGGAACCCAGGCTAAAGGTCGCTTGTTAAATGTTTTGAATATAACCTCTGGAGAAAATCTGTTTCTTTGAGGAATGAAGAATATCCCTATGTGTTTTAATATGCAGACAAATGGGTCTTGAGAAAAAAATGCCACCCAGAAACTGAGATGAAGGAGTTTCTTAACATTTTCATGAGATTTCCTGGCCTGTACAGGGATGTAAGCTCATGGTTGCTACTGTATCTAGTGCTTAATTGAATTGAATAAGTACCCCAGGAGTTCAGGGATGAGGGAGACCACATCTATCAATTGACAGGGGGTGTTGAAACCTCCACCTCTAGCCGTGGATTTGAAATGAAGCTGGACCCTGTGGGGCCTTCTCAGAGACAGGGCCCTGTGTTCCCTACCTCTCATCTGTAGAAAAGCTTTAACCTCCTAGGCCTTCCCCAAGTTTCAAAGAGCAAATTTAATCAGAGAAGTGAGAAAACGTAGAAACCAAGGAAAACAGTCAAGTAAGATAAAATAATAATAGTTTATAAAAACAGAATGATCATATGATCCAGCAATCCTACTTATGGGAATATATTCAGACAGAACTATTGAGTTCAAAAAAATACATGCACAGTTCTGCTCATAGCAGCACTGTCAAAAGGGAGAGCAAAAGCGTGGAAACAACCTAAATGATCCACCAACAGATGAAGATAGAGAAGATGTGGTACATGTATACAACGGAATACTACACAACCATAAAAAAGAACGAAATAATGGTATTTGCAGCAACATGGATGGATCTAGAGATGAGTGAAGTCAGTCAGACAGAGAAAGACAAATACCATATGATATCACTTACATGTGGAATCTTGGAGAAGGCAATGGCACCCCACTCCAGTACTCTTGCCTGGAGAATCCCAGGGACGGGGGAGCCTGGTGGGCTGCCGTCTATGGGGTCGCACAGAGTCGGACACGACTGAAGCGACTTAGCAGCAGCAGCAGTAGCAGTACATGTGGAATCTAAAATATGGCACAAATGAACCTATCTACACAACAGAAACAGACTCATGGACAGAGAGGACAGACTTGCGGTTGCTAAGCTGAGAGTGGGGAGAGGAGAGGGATGGACTGGGAGTGTGGGGTTGGTAGGTGCAAACTATTTGCTTTAGGATGGATAGACAACAAGGTCGTACTGTATATAGCACAGGGAACTATATTCGATATCCTACGGCAAACCATATTGGAAAAGAATATAAAAAAAGAATATACATATATATGTGTGCGTGTGTATAACTGAATCACTTGGCGGAAATTAGTACATTGTAAGTCAACTACACTTCATTTAAAAAAACGACCCCCCCCCAAAAAAAAATCACAGTCTCATCTCAGCCAGCTCTGCAGGCTGATGTGCCCCCTCCGTAAACCAGAGGTGCTTTGGTCTTGGTACCAAGGTGTCCTCTGGCATGCCCAGTGTGTCCCACTGCAGAGCAAGGCCACGTGGGTGTAGCTGCCACATGAGGCTGGCAGGAGGCAGGGGGGCTGCTCTCAGTAAACATCCTCTGCCAGCTCGGTGGAAGCTGTCTGTAGCAGGAATAACTCCAGACCAAACAAACACTTCGGCTGTTTCAGTTTTGAAATAAAATTGGGGGGTGGGGCAGTTAGCAACTAAGGGGCATTTTAGCTGCTACCACTAAGGTACCTTTAAGGTACAGTAGCAAGAACTGGGATGAGAAAGAGAATTAGATACTCAGGATGATCAAAATGGCCCTAAGAGAGAACTAACATTTTTGCACATCTGTTTTGTATGAGGTTGAAGGAGAGATGTTGTACATACATGGCTCTGTTACAGTTTTTACAAATGTTCTCTCTAAGCCCCACATCAACCTTTATATATATTGTTGCTGCTGCTGCTGCTGCTGCTAAGTCGCTTCAGTCGTGTCCAACTCTGTGCGACCTCATAGAGGGCAGCCCACCAGGCTCCCCCGTCCCTGGGATTCTCCAGACAAGAACACTGGAGTGGGTTGCCATTTCCTTCTCCAATGCATGAAAGTGAAAAGTGAAAGTGAAGTCGCTCGGTCGTGTCCGACTCTAGCGACCCCATGGACTGCAGCCCACCAGGCTCCTCCGTCCACGGGATTTTCCAGGCAAGAGTACTGGAGTGGGGTGCCACTATCTCTAGGTAAAGATAAGAACCAGGAGTCCTTTCTAGGTTAAGTGACTTGCTTAAGGTCAATAAATGAGTAGAGTAATACAAGGGACTTCCCTGGTAGGCCAGTTGGTAAAGAATCTGCCTGCAATGCAGGACACTGGGATTTGACCCCTGGGTCAGGAAAATTCCCTGGAGAAGGAAATGGCAACCCACTCCAGAATTCTTGCCTGGGAAATCCCATGGACAGAGGAACCTAGAAGGCTACAGTCCATGGGGTCGCAAGAGCTGGACGCTATAGTGACAAAACCACCAGCAAGGAATACAAAAGATAAAGCAGAGAGTAAATGCGCATATGATAAGCACATATGAACTTACCTACAAAACCAAAACAGGCTCATAGATAAAGATAGCAGACTTGTGGTTGGCAAAGGAGAGGGATGGACTGGGAGTTTGGGGTTGATAAATACAAACTGGAAGAGTGGAACCAGAACATGCCCAAGCATGTTTGGGGATGGGGGGCGGGGCGGCTTTTGAACATGGACAGTTACAAAAATACGTTTTTATTTGACTTCCTTCATAATATCCAGCTAAGATCCACAAGAAGAAGATAACTTTTGCACAAGGGAATTAAGACTGTGATGATCAGTTATTCCTTCCACGTGAAGATTTTCTCTTTACTTCTACTTTTAGAGAATCAAGCTTTAATGCTCCTAAGAGAACTGGTGAAGTTCTACAAATGATCTTTTCGTTTGGGGGTCTCTCAAGATGGAGTTGGGGAATTTGGGTAAACTCTTCCAAGACCCTTGACTGTGTTTCTCAATAAGGGGAAGTATGTTCTTTTACAAACTGCATAGTGAATCAGTGTTGAGGGACATTCAGGTGAGTGAAAGAGGTTGTGAGGTACATTACTGGGTGGGGCTTGGTTATCAGAGAGCACATTTCATGTTTAAAGAGAGTTAAATGTTGGGAGAAAAATATGGAGGCAATTTTGTGGAGATGGGATTATTTATTAAACTGTCTTCTGATGATCACTTAGGCCACAAGGGGCAGGAATTTGATTAGCCTTTGCATTTAAATGGCCAGACAGTTTTATTATTTCCAAGAAATTATCTCAGTGTCTATTAGAAAAAAATGCTACAGAGGGTATGCCCAGACATTACACTATCTTAGAAACATTCCTTGGGACTCTGAACTTCCTAAATGCTCTTCCAAATGTGATAATCTGATAACATAAAGTTTATGGCTTCAAGTTCAAAAAGTATTAACAATTAGAATAGAGTCTGGAATGGTCCTGGATAACATATTTGATTCATAAAATCAGCCCTTAATATGGTCAAATTTACATAGGTGAGCCATAGACCTTGCCCTCTTAGCTTAATGACATATATTCATTTTGTTACTTTAGAACCTGTATTGTTTTTGAGACCACTGGTTATTGGTATTTCCGTAATCCAAGGAGCAATCAGATGAAAGGTTTAATATCCTACAAATGAAAAGAATACAACATGCTTCTTTTTTCCAACAATACACTGGTTACATTTTTTTTCCTTCTCTACCAGTTTCAAAAATCAGGTACTATTTTGCCTCATGGATAACATACTTATTGCTTGGATTCTGGAATTTAGTGTGTTAATGTGAGGTTGTCACCTCTGGTCTTTCAGCATAACTGGAAACCCAGTAAGATGTTTGTCCTGATACATTTTCAGGCACTTTTGGGCACTCCCAAAATACTGCTTGATATAAGTGGGTTACTGTAACTGGAGACCAGTCCCTAGGATTTCTATTTTTTTTAAACTGATTTTTCCATTATTAAGGCTATACTCCCAAAATATGGGAAGAAGGTGAAGTGATCATTAAGGTTAAATTCATGGTTGGCTTCTGTTTTGTAAATTATATAGGCCAGTACCTCCCCTGGGTGTTTTTCCAACATGAAGCTTTTTGGTAACATCACAGCTGGTCAGTATCAAGACAGGAAGTCAGCTGACATTGGGTTAGTCAGTATGTTCTTTTACCCTTCCAAAAGTGGGCTTTCTGGATTCAAAGCAACGTTTCACTGGCTCTATGAACTGTCACTATTTTAAGACATGTCAAACATGGTTTATAAAGGTACACATGTGCCACAGGCCAATTGTTTGATTGGTGCTGAGATTATCTCTAATTAATTGTTAACTGAGATGAGAGCAAACATCTATGTAAATCAGTTCAGTTCAGTCGCTCAGTCGAGTCCACCTCTTTGTGACCCCATGGACTGCTGCACGCCAGGCTTTCCTGTCCATCACCAACTCCCGGAGCTTGCTCAAACTCATGTCCATTTCGATGGTGATGCCATCCAACCATCTCATCCTCTGTCATCCCCTTCTTCTCCTGCCTTCAATCTTTCCCAGCATCAGGGTCTTTTCAAATGAGTCAGTTATTCGCATCAGGTGGCCAAAGTATTGGAGTTTCAGCTTCAACATCAGCCCTTCTAACGAATATTCAGGACTGATTTCCTTTAGGATGGACTGGCTGGATCTCCTTGCAGTCCAAGGGACTCTCAAGCTCCTTCTCCAACACCACAGTTCAAAAGGATCAGTTCTTCGGTGCTAGCTTTCTTTATAGTCTAACTCTCACATCTGTACATGACTACTGGAAAAACCATAACTTTAGCTAGAAGGACCTTTGTTAGCAAAGTAATGTCTCTGCTTTTTAATATGCTGTCTAGGTTGGTCATAGCTTTTCTTCCAAGGAGCAAGCGTCTTTTAATTTCATGGCTGCAGGCACCATCTGCAGTGATTTTGGAGCTCCAAAACATAAAGTCTGTCATTGTTTCCACTGTTTCCCAATCTATTCGCCATGAAGTGATGGGACCGGATGCTATGATCTTAGTTTTCTGAATGTTGAGTTTTACGCCAACTTTTTTACTCTCCTCTTTCACTTTCAAGAGGCTCTTTAGTTCTTCTTCGCTTTCTGCCATAGGGTTGTGTCATCTGTGTATCTGAGGTTATTGATACTTCTCCCAACAATCTTGATTCCAGCTTGTGCTTCATCCAGCCCGGCATTTCTCATGATGTCCTCTGCATAGAAGTTAAATAAGTAGGGTGCCAGTATACAGCCTTGATGTACTTCTTTCCCGATTTGAAACCAGTCTATTAGTCCATGTCCAGTTGTAACTGTTGCTTCTTGACCTGCATACAGATTTCTCAGGAGGCAAGTCAGGTGGTCTGGTATTCCCATCTCTTTCTGAATTTTCCACAGTTTGTTGTGATCCACACAGTCAAAGGCTTTGGTGTAGTTAATAAAGCAGAAGCTGATGTTTTTCTGGAACTCTTTTGCTTTTTTGATGATACAACAGATGTTGGCAATTTGATCTCTGGTTCCTCTGCCTTTTCTAAATCCAGCTTGAACATCTGGAAGTTCACAGTTCTCGTACTATTGAAGCCTGGCTTGGTGAATTTTGAGTATTACTTTGCTAGCATGTGAGATGAGTGCAATTGTGTGGTAATTTGAACATTCTTTGGCATTGCCTTTCTTTGGGACTGGAATGAAAACTGACCTTTTCCAGTGCTGTGGCCACTGCTGAGTTTTCCAAATTTGCTGGCATATTGAGTGCAGCACTTTCACAGCAACATGTTTTAGAATTTGAAACAGCTCAGCTGGAATTCCATCACCTCCACTAGCTTTATTCATAGTGATGCTTCCTAAGGCCCACTTGACTTCACATTCCAGGATGTCTAGCTCTAGGAGAGTGATCACACCATTGTGGTTATCTTGGTCATGAAGATCTTTTTTGTATAGTTCTGTGTATTCCTGTCACTTCTTCTTAATATCTTCTGCTTCTGTTAGGTCCATACCATTTTTGTCCTTTACTGTGCCCATCTTTGCATGAAATGTTCCCTTGATATCACTAATATTCTTGAAGAGATCTCTAGTATTTCCCGTTCTATTGTTTTCCTCTATTTCTTTGCATTGATCATTGTAAATCTATTTACTTATATAGTTAGATACAAATGATTCTCTGCTTATGGATTATAATTATGAATTAGAGTGGGCTAGGATCACATCTACTGCAATAACTATTTAACACTTTAAAAGATAACTTGAGATTTAGCCAAAAACAAATTTATTGTTACCTAGCCATAGTCACAGAATAATGAATGGGAAGGTACGCTAGAGGGGACTCAACCTAGTAAAAACTGAAAATATATGATGACTACAGAAAAATACTTCAAATCACAAAATGCTATGGATAAAAGAACTCAAGTATATCCAATTAGATTTAGGGCTTACATTGGACTTCCATCATTGATCTGTTTTATTCATCTCTCCATAATTCTATATGCTAGAATTCTACTATTAAATAGAATTTCAGATACAAGATTTGCTCATTTCATATATTTCCCCCCCTCCTTTGGAAGTTTAACATATTTCCTGATATTTTGGGAAGCAAAAGTTTAACTTGAGAAAAGAAGATGGGACTGTATCTGCATTTTATAGGGGTATTTGGTCCTTAAATGAAATGTATGCATCCTAACCTCCAGTGAGCTCTGGGGAATTCATCTGCCTTAAGGAGACAGAGTCAGCATTTCTCTATTTACTGTTGTGGGCTAATATTTTGACATATTAATCTTTTGCCTATCTCTTTTCCTTATTTCCTTTCTCTCCATTCAAGCAGAAAAGTAAAAGATCTGTGTTAGTTGTTCCAGGGGAACAACTGGTTCCCCTGGTGGCATAGTGGAAAGAATCCACCTGCTAATGCAGGGGACACAGGTTGGATCTCTGGTTGGGGAAGATTCCACATGCCACGGAGCAACTAAGCCCATGCACCACAACTACTGAGCCCGAGCGCTAAGGCCTGCAAGTCTCAACTACTGAGCCTGTGTGCTGCAACCGCTGAAGCCCACATGCCGAGAGCCTGTGCTCCGCAGCAAGAGAAGTCACTGCAATGAGAAGCCCACAGGCAGCAACTGGACAGTAGCTCCTGAATGCACATCATAAGGCAGAAAGCAGAGGTGAATCATGTCTTTTCAGCTTTTGTTTACTAAAGGCCTAAATCTTTAGAGGAAAGGAATTTCTAGATCTAGATAGAGGATTTTGAAGAAACAAAAGCAGGTTAAGAATTCCCTCCAAAGTGAAGGACTGAAAAGAAATGTTCTCTGGCTAGAAGGGGTAAGGGATACATATATGAGCATGTGTGCACGTGCACACACACACACACACACACACTTTGATGCCTTGTCGGGGTATAAGATTCTAGAGCTATGGTACAAATCTAGGAAAAGACAAATGAAAGTCCATGAAAGACTGATGTTAACTGTCACTATCTCTTCATCCCACCCTAACTGATGCTAGCGGGATGGGGGCTCAGAATTAGAAATTCTGCTGAATTATAAACGATAGTGACGTATCCAGCTCACCTGAATTTGTGGGTTGAGATTTACATTTAAACACACTGGTTAGGAAACACTGCTATATCATGTGAGTATGTGTAGCTTTAATGATGTTCATTAAAGAGTTACAGCAAACAAAAAGGAAATAATCTAAATGCTATTTAACTGAACTGATTATAATATATGTATATGTGAAAACTGGGGCTTCCCTGGTGGCTCAGATGTAAAGAATCTGCCTTCCAATGCAGGAGACACAGGTTCTATCCCTGAGTTAGGAAGATCTCCTGGAGAAGGGAATGGCTACCCACTCCAGTATTCTTGCCTGGAGAATCTCATGGACAGAGGAGCCTGGTGGGCTACAGTCCATGGGGTCGCAAAGAACTGGACACAACTGAGTGACTAACATATATGAAAATTATTTGACTATTTAAAGTATTTATGAGATTGCTTAATTATGTAAAGATGTTCCAAATATTCTGTGATATAAAATTATGTTATGACATATGGGCAGTAGGATACAATTTTTAAAGAAAAATATATAAGTAGGCATAAAGAATAAACTTGAAGAATATATATTACATGAGGGACTTTAATGTTTCCCTTTAAATTTTTCTTTAATTCCTAATATTCTACAGATAACAGGCATTTCTTTTACAATAAGAACAATATAATAAAAATCATAAAATGCAATTAGTTTACACTTTGCACTGAGAATACTACACCCTGCTTTTATGGAAAAGGTTAGGGAGAGAAGACTCCTGTCCTCACACAATTCTGCTGATATGGTGACTGGAATAGTTGTCCCTTCACCTGCCAGGCTATTACTGCCACATTTATGCTTACAACAAGACCAGAAACTGGTGATAAATGAATAAATAAAAAAATAAAAACATGAAATTAAAGAACTGAAATGAGAAAAACTAAATATAATTTAAGATGGAGAGAAATGAAAATATTCTTACATTTTCTTTTTTAGCACGTGCATGCCTGTGTGCTAAGTTGCCTCAGGCATGTCTGACTCTGTGCAACCCTATGAACTGTAGCCTGCCAAGCTCCTCTGTTTATGGGATTCTCCAGGCAAGAATACTGGAGTGGATTGCCCTGCCCTCCTCCAGGGATCCTCCTGACCCAGGGATTGAACCCACGTCTCCCACATCTCCTGCACTGGCAGGCAGGTTCTTTGCCACTAGCGCCACCACAGGGTCTACCATAAAGTAAGTACTTACAATAGTGATTGAGACTGAAAACAAATAGGGAAAGGAAACTCTGTAGCTTTCCTGAATATAAAAAGGAAGCTGTGGCTTACAAATCTGATTTATTTTCTAAATAAAACATCATTATAAAATATAAAAATGTAAAACATTATTATTAGTATTATTATATATTTTCTAAATAAAAACACTGGAGTTAAGGAACTCCAACATGTAGGTTACTGAGTATCAGAATGGATGAGTATTTATTATAAAATAAGATGATATGTGTTCTGATGAGTTCTAATTTTGATTTAACAATAAGAGTTTACATATAATATTAGCATATATATAGTCTACATTTGGAGGAGAACTAGATAAGTAGATGTAAAATGTATTCTGTAGAAACAAAAATTATAAATATGGCAACATTTAATTTGAATTGTTACATATTAAAAGTATCTGAACTAGTTATTTCTCAATGCTTTTCTATAATTAGTAACAAATATACATAAATCAAATTAGGTAATTTAAAATAATGCATTATTATTTAGTACTTAAATACTTCCTATTATTAGTATCTCTTGACAAATTCATATAATATCAATATAAGTTATGGCAACAGATTAAATTACATTGATTTTAAATTCCACATATTATAAACTTAAAATTCTCATAAGAAACTCCTTTTATTATATTTGAAAAGTGAAAGTGAAGTTAGTCACTCAGTCGTGTCTGACTCTTTGTGATCCCATGGACGGTAGCCCTCCAGACTTCTCCAACAATGGGATTTTCCAGGCAAAAATTCTGTAGTGGGTTGCCATTTCTTCTCCAGGGCATCTTCCTGACTCAGGGATTGAAGCGGGCTCTCCTGCATTGCAGGCAGAGTCCATCATATGAGCCACCAAGGAAGTCCTTTTATTATATTTACTCTGATCAAATTGCTGTACTTGTAGCTGTTTTCCTGAAACTGAAAACAAACCTGGAATTCTTATTGACACAAAACATTATGACTCAGTGCGTAAAGAATCTGCCTATAATGCAGGAGACATAGGAGACACAGGTTTGATCCCTGGGTCAGGAAGATTCTCTGGAGAAGTAAATGGTAATCCACTCCAGTATTCTTGCCTGAAAAATCCCATGGACAGAGGAGCCTGGTCGGGTACAGTCAAAAGTGTCACTAGGGTCAGATGTGACTGAGCAACTAAGCATGCATATTAGCTCTCCGAATACTCGTGGTTTCTTGGTCCATGTTTTAAAATTGTACTTACCCTTGGGAATGTTGCTGAGTTTATTTCGTTGAAGAGTAAGCAACTTGAGAAATGGAAGCCGATTTCTCAAGCTGCCTCTGTGGTGTTTCACCCATGAGGACTTAAAACTGGGTAGATCCAATAATACTGAGTGAATGGCATTGTTGCTGAGGTTTAATGTTTCCAAAGCATGAAAATGTTCAAGAGAGCTTAAGGTTATTTTTGATATGAGATTGTTACTAAGGTCCAGGTGTTTTATGTTCCACTCTTCTTTTTTCATGTGAGTTTGTAAGAGAACCCTCAAGAAATTGGAACTGTCATCCACTGTGGGTGCTATCTGTGATATGTCCACGGGCATTTCATGCTTTCCAGCAAAAGAGCAATTTGTTGTAAGATATCCATTCCATTGGCACTTGGAATTGAATAAAATGCTGCTTTTTCTTGATGGGTTTGTCATTGTGCCAGTAAAATAAAGACCTATAACCATGGTAATCACTCTGAAACACAGGTTTTTCATAATGCCTGGAGAAAGAAAAATTGACTTATTCAAAATGACTTGTGTACAAACAGCAAATAAGCAGAAAATTTAATTTTCAATTTAAGACTTAGCAAAGTTATCTTGCCTTGATTTTCAATTTAAGTGGATGTTTGATTTCTTACAAATTGCCAAAATGGTATACAGCTATAGTGTAAAATTACATTTATGTCACATTTTAAAAGAAAGACCCTCTCCACCCACTGCCCTCCACCCTAATCTGTCAAAAAATACATATTCACTTGGGTCTCACCTCTGTGTCTGCTTTTCCAGGACCATTCGCCCTACAGTCTACTTTAGAATGAGGGAAACCTACCAAGATTAAACACTTCCCTGTTCTTGCTGGTCATTAGCACTGAGTAAAGTCTATTATGCTTATCTTACAGCACTGTAATCAGCCTTGTGCTTTACCATGTGAGTGACAAGTCATCTAGTTACAGTAAACCACAGAACTGTATTGGTGAAAAGTTCAACTCATGTGAAAGAGACTCAAGATTTTTTTTAAATGACGGGAGGAACTACAAGCTTTGTCTTTGTGGCTTTGGTGACCTTTCAAATCCTCTGGAAATGAGACATATACAACACTAAAAAAAGGGGGGGGGTTATAAAAAGGATGGTTTGCCTAGGATCCATGAAGATGTAAGATACAGAAACTCAAGTATCTTCTTCATCAGAGATTCTTGAAAGCAATCAAAAGCTTTAAAACAAGTATCTACAAATCACAATGCCTGAAGGTATACACAAAAACAATATTAAAAGTAAATGAATACTTTTGTGATTTAATTACTAAATTCTGTTAAAAATCAGTGTGTGTACAGATAACCACGTGATTCAGCAGGTCGGTTTATGACAAATCACCCTTTCTGCTCTAATGGCACACTCTTGTTCTCGTCACTCATCTGAGTACTAGAATGGGCTAACTAGTTTTCCTGCCATTTTTACCGCCTCTTGATTTTCCTTCTTGGTTTATCCAGTGAAATTCCGAAGGGTTATTTCCCCACAGTACTGTTTTCCTCATTTCATTCCCTCATTCAAAATCCTTAAAGGGATCTTCAGTGCCTATAGTCCAAATCCCTCGGGTCAGCATCCTAGGCCTTGTATTATTTACATAACTTTATGAACTAGTTTTGAAAGCACATGTGGAGTACCTATGAGGTGAGGCTTGTGCACCTCAATATATATGCAGAGCTCATGCAAAAATCAGCTTTTGATTCACTCTAATTCCAAGCCCAAAGGCCTTTCCTCTTCTCAGTTCAAAACCTACGTACGTCCTTCTATATCTATCACAGAGCCAATAGCCTTAAGACCCTTTTTCCTGCTTTGGCCTCTATTTTATCCAGAAACCTTTCAATAAATATTTATTGAATGAATGAATATATGTTAACAACATTCAATTTGACAGAATATCAATACTATCCTGCATTGCTTTGCTTTGTATCTGTTTTAAACACCCCAAAAAACAACAGCTCCCAGATGGTAAGGGCCATGTTTTTATATATATACACATACACATATATAAAGATAAAAGTTCCTCCACTTTTTAATATTTTTAATACTCTTCATAGGACTATGCTATATATAAATAGGGCTGTATCTATATCATCAACCTCTTTATCATTTAAAATTTATATACATAAAGTTCCCCTATTTAAAAAATATTTTTAATAGTCTTCAGTCTGTCCTAGGACTATGCTATCTATAAATAGGGATATATCTGTATCATCAACCTATTTATCATCTAAATTTATATATTTCCCCCCATGTTCTATATTTTTAAGTCTGCAGTTTGTCATAGGGTTATACTCTGCTTGGATAAATGAATAGATGGAGTGAATGAAACTTACCATGTAACTTTAAACTTTGGTTTCATATAAGGTCAAATCTCCCATAATTGAAGGGTATCTAAATTCAGGTACACATGGCCATGAACTGCAAAGGTGCCCTACAGCATGGAGGAGTGACTGATTTTTAAAGTGTACCTCTTATGTAATACCAGCAATTGAATTAATTTGTATAGTCAGAAAGGTATTTGTTACTACATTTCAAAGCTGAAATCATCAGTATGCAATTATAGCGCAAGCTAATGTCACAATATCAGCAGTAACAGAAAAAAGTCTTCATTCAGAGGCATACTATAATATTAAAGAGAAACATGCGGTTGAAAATTTTTTTAAGGGGACTTAAAAAAAATCACTTTTCCCCCCCCACTTACCTGATTCTTTCTAAGTTGAAGAGATTTATCTGTAACTAGTAGATTTTACTTGAAAACAGCTGATAAGGATAACTTTATATCTTAAAGTGAAAGGTATTAATTCATAAATTAAAAAATATTATACAACAATGCAAACTAGCCATAATATACATATATCCCCTCTGCATTGTCGTATGGCAGAAACCAACATATTTTAAAGCAATTATCCTCCAAATAAAAATAAATTCAAAAGATTATATATATATATATATACTAAAACAAACTTCTATGTTAGGTAAGGAACATCTGAGAACTCCAGAAAAATTTTCTGAGGCTACTGGAGACAATTAGGTGAAATGTAAATCTATAAATGGACACATTCAAGCTGAAGTAATGAGGAAACAGTTAGAAATATTGGGTGTGTCGGTGAGAGAGGTAGGGAGAAAGCAGTAGAAAAATCAGAAAGTAGAAAGGAAACGAGCCCATTCCTATATGAAAGATAAGTTACCACAATTAGAAGAAAAAAACGCAAGAGGCTAGTTTTGCCAAGACTTAGAAAGCACACAACAGGAACACTGTTTCTTGGGCATACCTCCGGTCCTCAGGGATTCTTTCCAGTGGGTCTCTGAATCATGCCAGGTGAGGATTTTAGACCTGAGCCTCTGAGGCTCCACCCATTGGCCCTGGAGCCTGCCCTCTGGCAAACCTTTAACCCCTTCTTATCTAAGCTCTGGCCTCTTGCAGAGAGGACAGACGGTGTAGTGCACATTCCCCTGGGATGTTGGGAAAAGCCACCAGAGAGAGAGGCCTTCCGCAGTGCAGAGGACAGGACCTTCCAGACTGGGACCGTACAACTTCTCACTCTGAGCTCTAGGATTCCAGAGAGATGACATAAATACTGGGGTGCCCAATTCTCAAGCTATTTCATGTTTATAGGAGTGAGTAGAAACCTGCCAATATTTTAACAATTAAACAATCAGCAGCAAACAGTTTTATAGAATCTTTATTGTAAACAGAGGTCATTAATAGTTATTACAAACTGAATCAACCGAAAGTCAAATTAGTAACTCAAAACAGATTTATATGTTTATTTTTATATGGCATAATTTGTAATCTTTGCCCCCTCAATGCTTTGAAAAAAGGTTACTAAAATTATCAGCATTTCAATGGTCTCTTTTTTTGTCAAGTTTAGCACCATAACATCCTCATTCTTTTAAAGAACTCACTCAAAACTAGGTAGAACTTTCACTGTTCATTCAAAACTATCAAACACCATTTGTTTTTTTCATAATGCAAAAAGAACCCAAGTATATTTTTAGATATTACAGACAACACATAGACAGTCCCTACTGTGTGCTGTTTGCATTCTTCCTACCTGCCCATTACACAGCCTCTAAAGTACCTTACTTTCATTTGTCCCCCTTGTCACTGTCATCTACCTCTAAAGGAGCGTAGTTATTTAAACACGCGTGGGTCTGCCCCATTTTCCTGGGATCCTGTCTTTGTCCTCTACTCACCCTAAGTCTGTTGCCTGTCGTATCAGTGCTTGATGGAGGGGAGGAATCAGCAGAAGAGGCAAAGTTAAGAATTCAGTTTATAGAAAAATACCATCTGATGGTGAGAATGAGTAGCTGAGGCTTTACTGTTACATAAAATGGATGGTTTGTTCTTGTTCTGCTTCCCAGGGAATTTTCCAGGTCTATGTTTCGATGAAGAAGCAAAAGCTACCTGTAAAGTGTCCTAAAATACTATACCTGTTACCTTAACAATCAGTTCTATAAAAACATCAAAATATTCTCTCATGTCCAAAGCACTTTATGGAAATGTATCAAAAACAAGTTATTTCTCAGAGAAGTAAAAATAGATTGTTTGATGAATTACATTCAATAAATAATACTTTGTAACATAGTGTTTTGTGGTTTTTGTAAAAATATTTATCTAAACAAAACTGCAAAGCAAATCTAAATAAAGCAGACATGTAATGAATGTAAAATTTACAAATATACTGAGCAGCTGAATGAAAATTCCAATGGATTTTTTCTGAATATCATTCAGATATTAAGTGAAACTGAATATATTCATATGGGTTTTGAATATCACTACAACTAACAATACCCACAGGTCATAAATTTCACTTCCTCTCTTTTTTTCTTCACTTAAAAACTGTACTCAGTAATAGGCAAGTCAGTCTCTACTGTTTTGTGGTTTGGTTTTTCTATCAGACAGACTGTGACAATACTGAATGCAAATTATTTTTTGTATTGATTTTCTCATCTATATAGTTCAAAGTGTCAAGGACAGAGTATCGTTATATTTAAATGCAAAATGGGGATTATGGTTTATCTCTGCTGCCTACTTTACGGCACACTACTTTGAAGTCTCTCTTCCTGATGTTGCATGTGTGTTAATAATACCAGAATTCCTTTTAAGTTAAATATGAAACACATTAAAAATCAACAGCCTTGAGGGTTGTAAATCATTACAATGGGTGCTGATGTTAGAAGCAAAGATCAATTCTCATCTGACATAAAAATTACTTGTATTACTTCCTGCATTAGTGCCCTTTAGTCCAGTGCTTCCTGACTCTTCTCAAGGTTTGGCACATATTAAAAAGGTTAATATCTGTCTGGCTCGCTGGGGTAAACTCACCAGCCATCTCTGGCCAGCGGGGCTCGCCTGGGACATGACCTTCCTGTCTCCCGATGTGCCACCCCAAAGGCTGAGGTATACATATCTTGGCAACCCCTTTACCCAGTCAGGCACCCCAGATGGGGAATGGGGGTAACCCACAACTATGACCTCTCTATAGTATAATATTTTGGAACTGGCTTAAGAAACTTTGAAATCTGATATTGACTGGTCAGTTATTTGACATGAGATTGATTTTCTTTTATCTAGAGTAGCACAACTGTTTTGATTCTTATCTGCATAGGTAGGTCTGAATTAGCCTCTGTTCATCTTTTCTAGAGTTTTAAATACCTAAAAATTCAGTACAGATAGTGATAAAAAGAATGTGGTATTTAGAAACAGGTCCATCCAGGTTTGAATCACATCTGAATTCCAATCCCAATCTGTTCTTTCCTCAGGCAAGTTTCTTAACTTCTCTAATCCTCAGTTTCCTAAATGGGTCAACTGGGATACCATCTGCTTATAGTCTGTAGTGAGAACTAGACATTACATGTGCAATGCTTAGGACAATGCCTAGAAGTGTAAGATGCTCAGTAAGTGAAGCTATCATCATTTACTAGTTAAAGCTGAGATGGTGCTTTCATTTCATTTCTACCACATTGCGAACACAGTATTTAACGAGTAAATCAATATTTAATGAGTGAACATTCTCTTAGAGTATTTTCTTCCTAGTGCAAATCTAAGGAACCATCAGTTCAGTTCAGTTCAGTCACTCAGTTGTGTCCAACTCTTTGTGACCCCATGGACTGCAGCACGCCAGGCCTCCCTGTCCATCACCAATTCCCAGAGTTTACTCAAACTCATGTCCGTTGATTCGGTGATGCCCTCCATCCATCTCATCCTCTGTCGTCCCCTTCTCCTCCCGCCTTCAATCTTTCCCAGCATCAGGGTCTTTTCAAATGAGTCAGCTCTTCGCATCAGGTGGCCAAAGTATTGGAGTTTCAGCTTTAACATCAGTCCTTCCAATGTACACCCAGGACTGATCTCCTTTAGGATGGACTGATTGGATCTCCTTGCAGTCCAAGGGACTCTCAAGAGTCTTCTCCAACACCACAGTTCAAAAGCATCAATTCTTCAGCACTCAACTTTATAGCCCAACTCTCACATCCATACATGACTACTGGAAAAACCGTAGCTGTGACGAGACGGACCTTTAGTTCCTTACTATCTTCCATATGTGAAGCTCTTTAGTGACCTCACTTGTATGCGAGAATATAGTTGAAAGTAATGCACTAAAAATCTGTCTTTCCTCTTAGAAGCCAAAAGACAGAACATGTAGTATTTATTGATGGTGTACCTTTAAGTATCGTAAGTGGGTCTGTCCCCATTAGTTACCAAAAGTTACTTATAGTGAGTCTAAACAGTTGCTTCATCCCTTTATCCTTTAGACAGGAACAGTGGCATTTTAAGAATACTTCTTTAAAGATTAATTTTGATTATATTCACTTCTCTCAATAATTTTAGAGAACTGTAAATTGAAGATCAGTGCAACTCAATGAAATGTATTAGAATTTAGGCTCTCTGAGACTATTTTAAACATGGAGACTACATAATAGATGCAGCAGTGCACTGCAGATAAAATAATTATGAGTTATCACAAACTCTGTAAAAACATGATATGCATGCCTAGTCTTAAAAAAATAAAAAGTCAAGTCACAATATGAATCTATTGATGTGCTCTTGGGTTCTTCTAGTACAGGTCTCCACAGGGGTTGTCTGAGGTCTGGCAGCCCATGTTCTGACCCGTCACCTGCACTCTGAAGAGCGTTCCGTCAGCGCACATACAGAGTTTGTAACGCACCCAGTCATCACCACCAAACTGGTCTCCGCTAGAAGAACTTGGGAGGCGAGTCGTGCTTACCATCACAGTTCCATTCAGGATGATGCTGTTTTCCTATCAGGAGAAAAATCATACGGTTTATTTACACCCACAAGAAGGGACAGAACAAAAATAATAAACTCACTGGAATATGAGCAAGAATAGAAGGTGGTAAGATAAAGTCATGAGCAAAATAACAACAACAAAAAAATTCCCAAACCAATCGAAATTCGACTAGTGACCTCTTAGTAACTGTTCATAAGGTGTATTTATACACTTAACACAATTTATTTCTCAGTTAGCTAAATATTATATCAAAATTCCTAAGTGCACATAAGACTGACACTGATCAAGTCTCAGATCATTTTCATTTGCTACTACTTAAGAGAGTTTTGGAGAAGGCAATGGCACCCCACTTCAGTACTCTTGCCTGGAAAATCCCATGGATGGAGGAGCCTGTTAGGCTGCAATCCATGGGGTCGCTAAGAGTTGGACACGACTGAGCAACTTCACTTTCACTTTTCACTTTCATGCATTGGAGAAGGAAATGGCAACCCACTCCAGTGTTCTTGCCTGGAGAATCCCAGGGACGGGGGAGCCTGGTGGGCTGCCATCTATGGGGTCGCACAGAGTTGGACACGACTGAAGCGACTTAGCAGCAGCAGCAAGAGAGTTTTGACCAAGTTTCTGATTGATATGTTTCTGACAATGAACAGAAAAACTAGAAAACGTTTTTCTCTTAGAGAAAAGTAATCTTAATTTCCAATTATTTTTGGAAACACCATAAATGAAGTTTCAAGCCATATAATTTTGAAGACTAGATACTCAAAGAAGACTGCCTGGAAGTTCTCTTCTTCCAGCCCACTGTCCCAGGAGCACTACTGTATTGCAGACTCTTTCTTTTTTGGAACTCCTCTCTCTCCCTTCTTCCCTTTTCTTCTTTTCCTTCATTCAATGATTATTTTTAAATGTCTCCTATGTGTCAGACACTATTCTTGGTGTTGAGTACATAGCAGTCAACAGACCGGCAAAGTTCAAGTCCTCATACATTGATGTTTTACTGGGGAGGGGCAGACAATAAACATCTTAAGAGGTAAAACGAACATCATCTGAGAAGAGCAAGTCAGGATAAGCAGAGAGAGAGTGACCAGGTGGGGTTCTACGTTACCGAGGAAGGTCAGGGAAGGCCTCTGATAAGGTCACAGTCTGATGGAAACTGGGTGACATGAGGGAGCAGGGCATGTGGGTGACAGGGCAAAGGAAAGAACAATATGCACGTGGGACTTGTGTTCCAGGAACAGACAGGAGGCCGGTGTGGCTGTAGGAGAAGGTGAGTCACAGAAATAACCAGGGGCCAGACACATGGGGCCAGGGAATGGACTTTGGATTTTATTCCCAATCATATGGGAAGACATTTGAAGGGTTCTGAATAGAGAAGTGACATGATCGTTTAAAAAGGATTTCTATGGCTGTTTTTATAGAGAACTGCATACAGGAGTGAAAGAGGAGGCTGTTTCGCCAGTGCAGGCAGGAAATGACGGTGGTCTGCACCATGGTGGTAGAGGTGGAGGAGGTGGCGAGCATCAGCCAGGCTCTGTATATCTTCTGAAGGTAGAGCCCGAAGGCTCTGCTGATGAACCAATGGGCACCATTTAACAAGATGGGAACACTGAGAGAAATACACGTTTGGGGAGGGAGGCAGGATATGCAGACTTTTAGACGTGCTGCGTTTGAGATGCCTATTAGACACTGAAGTGGACAGGTGGGAAGGCAGTTGGATATATGAATCTTAGTTCAGGGGAGAAAGAAGAAGTTCCAAAGGTGAGAGTCATCAGCTTATAGAGGGTGCTTAAAGCAATGAGAGAAAGTTCATTATGAAGTGATGGAAATGGTTAATTGACTATGTTAGTGATGTTGTTGTTGTTCAGCTGCTCAACCGTGTCCAGCTCTTTGTGACCCCATGGACTGCAGCATGCCAGGCCTCCCTGTCCATCACCAACTCCCGGAGCTTATTCAAACTCATGTCCATAGAGTCAGTGATGCCCTCCAACCATCTCATCCTCTGTCGTCCCCTCCTCCTCCTGCCTTCAATCTTTCCCAGCATCAGGGTCTTTTCAAATGAGTCAGTTCTTCACATCAGGTGACCAAAGTATTAGAGTTTCAGCTTCAACATCAGTCCTTCCAATGAATATTCAGGGCTGATTTCCTTTAGGATGAACTGGTTGGACCTCCTTGCAGTCAAAGGGACTCTCAAGAATCTTCTCCAACACCACAGTTCAAAGGCATCAATTCTTCGGCGCTCAGCTGTCTTCACAGTCCAACTCTCACATCTATACATGACTACTGGGAAAACCATAGCCTTGACTAGACGGACCTTTGTTGGTAAAGTAATGTCTCTGGTTTTTAATATGCTGTCTAGGCTGGTCATAACTTTCCTTCCAAGGAGCAAGTGTCTTTTAATTTCATGGCTGCAGTCACCATCTGCAGTGATTTTGAAGCCCCCAAAATAAAGTCTGCCACTGTTTGCACTGTTTCCCCATCTACTTGCTATGAAGTGATAGGACCGGATGCCATGATTTTAGTTTTCTGAATGTTGAGTTTTAAGCCAACTTTTTCACTCTCTTCTTTCACTTTCATCAAGATTTAGTTCTTCTTTGCTTTCTTCCATAGGGTAGTGTTATCTGCATATCTGAGGTTATTGTTATTTCTCCCGGCAATCTTGATTCCAGCTTGTGCTTTATCCAGCCCAGCGTTTCTCATGATGTACTCTGTGTATAAGTTAAATAAGCAGGGTGACAATATACAGCCTCGACGTACTCCTTTTCCTATTTGGAACCAGTCTGTTGTTCCATGTCCAGTTCTAAATGTTGCTTCCTGACCTGCATACAGATTTCTCAGGAGGCAGGTCAGGTGGTCTGGTATTCCATTCTCTTTCAGAGATAGTACATGAAATTGAGATAGTATATGGAATTTTCAAATTTTGTTCCAATGCTGCCATCTTGTGGTCATGTAATTTCACTTTCTTTAAATTTGTAAATCAGTTTTTTTAATGGAAGTATAGCACAAGCTGGAGTCAAGATTGCCGGGAGAAATATCAATAACCCCAGATATGCAGATGACACCACTCTTATGGCAGAAAGTGAAGAGGAACTAAAAAGCCTCTTGATGAAAGTGAAAGAGGAGAGTGAAAAAGTTGGCTTAAAGCTCAACATTCAGAAAACGAAGATCATGGCATCCGGTCCCATCACTACCCGGGAAATAGATGGAAAAACAGTGGAAACAGTGTCAGACTTTATCTTTTTGGGCTCCAAAATCACTGCAGATGGTGACTGCAGCCATGAATTTAAAAGACGCCTACTTCTTGGAAGAAAAGTTATGACCAACCTAGATAGCATATTGAAAAGCAGACACATTACTTTGCCAACAAAGGTCCGTTTAGTCAAGGCTATGGTTTTTCCACTGGTCATGTATGGATGTGAGAGTTGGACTGTGAAGAAGGCTGAGCGCCGAAGAATTGATGCTTTTGAACTGTGGTGTGGAGAAGACTCTTGAGAGTCCCTTTGACTGCAAGGAGATCCAACCAGCCCATTCTAAAGGAGATTAGTCCTGGGTGTTCTTTGGAAGGAATGATGCTAAAGCTGAAACTCCAGTACTTTGGCCACCTCATGCGAAGAGTTGACTCACCGGAAGAGACTCTGATGCTGGGAGGGATTGGGGGCAGGAGGAAAAGGCGACGACAGAGGATGAGATGGCTGGATGGCATCACCGACTTGATGGACGTGAGTTTGAGTGAACTCCGGGAGATGGTGATGGACAGGGAGGCCTGGCGTGCTGCGATTCACGGGGTTGCAAAGAGTCGGACACGACTGAGTGACTGAACTGAACTGAACTGATTTTTATATCACTAGATACAAAACCCAAGAAGGGATATGAAATATCTTTAACTGAAAAAACCCCATCAACTTCAGGTCATGGATAGTTATTTTGAAATTCTTTAAGAAGGTTTTTTTTTTTGTTTGCTTGCCTTTTAAAATAATACAGGCATCATTATGCAAAAAAATTTTTTTTTAGAAAAAACAGGCAAGCAGAAATAAAATAAAAATCATCTGTTACCCTGCTGCCCATAACTAACCACTGTTGACATTTTGGCATAACCTTCCAGGTTTTTATAAACATAAATATAATCTGAAAAATAAAAACGAGGTATTTCACACATTGTTTTACAACTTACTTCCACTTCATAATCTATTGTGAACATCTTTCCATGTCAAAAAAATACAAATACACTATCATTTTTCATAACTATACTTTCCAAACATGGGTTTATGTACCCAAGAACCTAGCAATTCACTTAAATTCAAAAAATACTCACAGCTTTTAACTCCATATTACCACCCATGTGGAATTCAATGGTTTTGCCCATAATGAATACGCCTTCATTTCCACGGACAATAGCACGCCCATCAACTTTTATATTTAAGTCACTAGTAGCATTGCTAGTAATCTGAAAATTAAAAAAAAAAAACTAGTGATGAAGAATTTCTAAATTAAAGTGAGACTTGTTATTAGAGATAGAAGAGTAGAAGTTTCAATGAAAAAATATGAAAGGCAAGTGTTTTCATTCATATTTTATAGATGTAAAGAGAGATGATTTGATAATGATCACACAAACCAGTTGATGACAAATGTAGAACTAATCTTTTCCACTATTTTGGACTTAATTCTTTCACAGCACTGTATCAGTAAAACTGCCTCCCCCCCATACACACTTTGTAACTCTAGATAGTAATTCTCTTCCATTAATAAAGCAAAGAAAATAAACCATACCCTTTCAGTAGATGCTTTCTGAACATTCAGACTTTTCACTCCACTTGGCAAATGAAACTCATGAGTTTCATAGTCTGTGCTGAATAAGATATTTTGAGTCCTTGGGTCGAAAAACTGCATGCCAATGTCACTTGTAATAGAAGTTTTGTTCTTTTCCACACTGAGCTTTGTTGTCCCTTGCTGAAAAACAATCTTCAGAAAAACACTTCATCATGAATATGTTTTTGAAAAAGGCTGCATCCAAAATTCATCAAGAGCATTATCAAAAACTCTACAATAACAGACTTTTAGCTTCAAGTAATTTTCACTGCCTCTCTCTGACTCCCTCCACCCACTTGGGAGAAGAGTTGTTTCAAATGAGGGCTTACAGGCTTATGTGCTGTAATGCTTGGCAAAAAACAGATGGTTGCCGAGCACAGGGACCCAGAGCTAAGATGGGCAGGGCCAGTAAGGATGCTTCCTTCAGGTTCTGGTCAGTTATATTAGCCATTCGGCAGGGGTTGCCACTGACTAGATGGACGTATTCCCTACCAGACACCCAGAGAGTAGAGGTTATTCTAACCTGGGAAGGTGATGCTTTTTAAAATTTACTTTTAACTGGAGGATAACTGCTTTACAATGTAGTATTGGACACAGTGGGGGAAGGCGAGGGTGGGCCGAAGGTGCTTTATAAAATGGTTTCTTCATATGGAGGAGAAAAGAGTATGCATTCTCACAGTAATTGTATCTATCCCAGAAAATGTTACCATAAACAAAACCTAGAATATTAAGAAAGTACTGAATATTAATAGATTACAAGGCCAATATTATCAAATATAATTATGAATTTTCTCTAAAGGAAAATATCCATTTCAAACAATCAACTTGAGGTTTTTACAAAGAATTTTTCACTAATGTTTCTCAAATAATATGGTTACTTACAGGCTGATTGTTGCCAGTGATGACTAAATTTTCATTTCGCCTTCCTCCTACTGTGCTCTTATAAAGAGGATGTATAACTCCCATGTCAGATACTTGTTTAAATCGAAGCAGACCACTGTCATGAAACTCCATGCTGTCACAGCCATTGGGTCCAATGCGAATCACAGCCCAGATAACAAGTGTTATCTAAAACAGCAATCAAACCCACTGTTGATAGGCAGCATACGTTATTAACACAACTTGAAAGCAAACAGAAAAGGCAGCTGCCAAAGGATTAAACTTCCTAAATGGTTTCATCAGTGACATAAACACATAAACTGGGTTTCCACTTACAAACAAAACCAATTTTCTTTTAATCAAGGTATTATATACAAATAACTAAAAGTTAAAAAAAAGGAAGCAGTTTCTTTTATCCCCCTCTGTATCTTATCCACTTTAAGCAATTTTAGCTATTTTTGTCTAGAACTTCTCTCCATATTTCTAAATAAGGTGTGTGTTATGTCTTTACTGATCAATTTTAGATTGTTATCTATTCATCTATTTTAGCAGATGAGAATTTTAGCTCATTTATATTTCTTCTCCCCTAACTCCAGTCCACGTTACATCCATGTTCAGTATTCTCAGCCATTATGACAAAATAAATATTATTCACACTAAGCCAAACACTGTACTATGATGGCAGTTCTTTTCTTGGGCTTTGTGTCTTTCAGAGTTTAATACTTGTCTTTCCCTCATTTGCTTAATTTCTCTGAATATCAGACTAAGTCTTTTCAAACTCTCCAACATTTCTATAAAATGTCTCTCAATAAAATGTTCTAAAAGTCCAAACCTCCCAGAAAATGTATTAGTTCTGTTTTCCTCTCCCAGAACTCTTTCTGGAACCCTCATCTTCGGCCTCTAGTCTGTTCTTGCCCTCTGGGTCTGCCTCACAGCTGTTACCCAGAGCCTTCCCTTCACTTTCATGCTGCAGCTTCCTTGTTCTTTCTCCAGTGTGGGATACCCAGTTTCCTGTATCCTTGTCTTCAACCTTCTTGGTTTAGTACCTTCTTTCGGTAAAGCAGTCTCCTGTGGCTTCCTTAGGAAGAATGTATGGAAAGTAAATATTTTTTGAGCACGGCTAAGAAAATGTCTCTATAATCTTTCACATTTGATTGATAGTTTAGCTTGACACACATTCCTAGATTCGAAATTATTTTCTGTCTGAAATGTGAAAGCCCTTGCTTTCCTGCCTGCTAGTTTCCAGCACTGCTTTTGAAAGGTCTGATGCCACTCTGATTTCGTGTTCTTTACACGTAATCTTTTTGAAAAAAATTCTCTGGAAGATTTTAGGATCTTCTTTACTCCTGGTCTTCTTAAATTTAACAGTGATAGCTTTGGTGTGAGTCTTTTTTAGGCATATGCTGGACCCAGAATGGGCTTCCCAGGTGGTGCTAGTGGTAAAGCACCTGCCTACCAATGCAGAAGACTTGAGAGATGCTGGTTCCATCTCTGGGCGGGGAAAATCCCCTGAAGTAGGAAATAGCAACCCATTCCAGTACTGTTGTCTGGAGAATCCCATGGACAGAGGAGCCTGGCAGGCTACGGTCCCTAGGGTTGCAGAGTCAGATACGACTGAAGCGACTTAACACACACACATGGACCTGGAATGGTAGTTTTCAAATTTTCTTGATTTATTTGATAACATTCTCCCTAGTGTGTTCTTTTCTCTTTCTAAAACTCCTATTAACAGCATGTTTATGGATTAATTTTGTTGAATTTCGTGGAAGTTTCTTTTTTCTTCCAATATCTATGTTATCTATCTACCTACCTATCTATCCATTCATCTACCCACCCATGTGTGTATATTTCTATGAGTTTTTCCATATTCTTTAATTGCTTTTTAATGGCATGGTATCCTTGTTTAATGGACGCAATATCCTCTTACTTCTCTGAAGATAATGATTTTAGTGTTTTTATCTTTTTAAAAAATTAGTTTGCAATATTATGGTTTGTGCCATACATCGACATGAATCAGCCACGGGTGCACATGTGTCCCCCCATCCTGAATCCCCCACTCACCTCCCTCCCGACCCCATGCCTCTGGCTTTGAGTGCCCTGTTTCATGCAGCGAACCTGCACTGGTCATCTATTTCACATATGGTAATATACATGTTTCAATGCTACTCTCTCAAATCATCCCACCCTCACCTTCTCCCAGAGTCCAAAAGCCTGTTCTTTACTTCTGTGTCTCTTTTGCTGCCTTGCATATAGGATCATCCTTACTGTCTTTCTAAATTCCATACATATGTGTTAATATACAGTATTGATATTTCTCTTTCTGAAGTACTTTGCTCTGTATAATAGGCTCCAGTTTCATCCACCTCATTAGAACTGACTCAAATGTGCTCCATTTTATAGCTGAGTAATATTCCATCATGTATAAGTAAGTAAATGAAAGTCACTCAGTTGTGTCCGACTCTTTGTGACCCCATGGACTATAGAGTCCATGGAATTCTCCATGCCAGAATACAGGAGTGGGTAGCCTTTCCCTTCTCCAGGGAATCTTCCCAACCCAGGAATCAAACTGGGGTCTCCCACATTGCAGGTGGATTCTTTACCAGCTGAGCCACAAGGGAAGCCCAAGAATACTGGAGTGGGCAGCCTATCCCTTTTCCAGTGGATCTTCCCAACCCAGGAATCAAACTGGGGTCTCCTGCATTACAGGCAGATTCTTTACAAACAGAGCTATCAGGGAAGCCCTGATATTGTGTATATGTACACAACCTCTTTATCCATTCGTCTGCTGACGGACATCTAAGTTTACTGTCATTTGCTACATTTTCTCTATTTCCCTGAATTCCTACTTTCTCCATGGTTTGGGTGCTTTTGGTCTCAATAATGTCTCAATTCTGGGAGCTTTCCATAAAAATTTACTGATCCCTGTGACTCTGTGTTCATATTTAACACAGTGGTTATAAAAAGTTCATGGAAAGGTCTCTGTGTGGGGTGGGGCTAGTAACTGACAGGCTTCACAGTAGGGGGATTTAGGTAGCTTTTTCATGGGACCTGCCAAGTGTCAGCATCTTCAGCTCCTGCCCAGAGAATGTAAGCCTGGTGCAGGGAGCTGGAGGTGGGGGATGAGGATAAGGGAGCCTCAAGACTCAGGGTGCAGCACTCCCCTGCTTTCCTGTGTAAACCCATGCCTACCCTCAGGCAGAAAGAATCCTGTCTGGTTCAGCGCAGGGTGAGGAGGGGCAGCTCCGTGACTACTGACTGGAAGGGGAGCAGGGCTGGGGATCGCGTGGCTCCTTCTACGGATTTTTCAAAGCAGCTCTCTGTTTTCGGTTCCCCTCTCACTCCTGCTTTTCAAGGAACTTGTACTTCCACTTCCTGAGGTTTTTCAGGATTCTGCAAGGCACTTCCACCAATGCCCTCTGCAACCCCTCCCCAATATGCAGTTTCTCTTCCTTGATAAGTTGCCATTCCTCATCCTCCTTTTTGTCTTCAAATATTATGATTTAGAATTCTGATTGCCTCCCGCCTTCTTCCAAGATATTTCTGCTTCTTGACATTGTAACCTTAGGTTGAACTTTTTAGGGCAGAAGTGGATGAAAAATGTCTTTTTTTTTTTTCGCTATCTTAACCATAACTTTTCAATAAAATAAATTCAGAACATGTACTCCTAGTAAAGCTACTTATAGTTTCAGCTCTTTTCAATTTAAGTGAACAATTAGACACAAATGTTTTGGATGTACATAAAATACAAGGACTGACTTAAGAGTATTAGAAGAATACAGTAAACAGAATCCCTTTAGAACTGCTGCATCCATGTTCATGATCGGTGTTAGGGATACCAATAATCACTCTCTGAAAATGTCTGTCCACACACATGCCAGAGGGTTTCACGTTTAACTCTCAGATAGTTTCAACCTTGGGTTAAGAGTCTTCTTCTTTAAGAGACTTTCCTGGTGGTCCAGTGGTTAAGAATGTGCCTTGCCAATGCAGGGCACATGAGTTCGATCCCTGGTCAAGGAACCAAGATCCCACATGTCGTGGGGCAACTAAACCCATGTGCCACAACTGAGACCTGACACAGCCAAATAAATGAATAAATATTTATTAAAAAGCCTCCTTCTTTAAGAAAGCAATTATCTTTGGAAAAGTAATACACCAACTCCTCATACCTTGGTGTAAACTAGTCTACCTCAGGTCCTTTCATTCTTCAACTATAAAGATTTAGGACTGCAAAAGGTAACCTTTTACCGCATCCAAGGTTCACTATTTTTAAGCTGAGGAGGCAAAAGTAAATTTGGGAAAACTTGAAAGAAAACATGAAGGAGTGTATTTTTACGAGAGATGAAGGCAATAAAATCATCTTCAGAAAGGTCTCTTCTGTTGAGTTGATGCTAATGTTTTAAAAGTTAAGTTGTTTAAAGGAAAGAGTCTATAAACATTTTTTTCTAAGTAAAATTAGTACACGGTGAGGAATGAAGTATTTCCTGCAGTATCAGTATACAAGGATGTCACAGCCATCAGCAATTGCAGCCCTTCAATGTGAGTTAATGAGCCCTAAGGACACTTAGGAGAAGGCGATGGCAACCCACTCCAGTACTCTTGCCTGGAAAATCCCATGGATGGAGGAGCCTGATAGGCTGCAGTTGATGGGGTCGCGAAGAGTCAGACATGACTGAGCGACTTCACTTTCACTTTTCACTCTCATGCATTGGAGAAGGAAATGGCAACCCACTCCAGTGTTCTTGCCTGGAGAATCCCGGGGACGGGGGAGCCTGGTGGGCTGCCGTCTATGGGGTCACACAGAGTCAGACATGACTTAGCAGCAGCAAGGACACTTAGGATGGAGAATACCAGCCATCAGACTGCAATCAATCCCTATTGTGAGCCCCAGGGACACTCAGGATGTGAAATACACAGGACACTGGCCCCAGATAGCTGAGATGCATATGAAAGCAATGATTCCAGTAAACTCAGATTCTTGCATCTTCCCATGCACAGAAAAGTGATAAATTCTTTAACCTGGGATATCTGGCTTCCTTTAATTAACTATAATCTTTTGATGTTCAGACTACCTGCCCTTTGTTGCAAAACTTCTATATAACCTGGCTCATCCCCTAACCTCCTCAGAGCAGTTCTCTCAAGGTCAGCTGATATGCTGTCTACCGGGTCGGAAGTCCTAAAGGTTTGAAATTCTAAAAATACCCACATAATAAAACCTTAATTCTCAACTTTTAGGTTGTGACTACTTTTTAAATTGACGATGGCAATATTAGCACACTAGGTTTTCATAAAGAAAATATTCATTAAAATTCAGTAAGAGATAAAACATATACAGGCATACTTCATAGATATTGTGGGTTTGGTTCCAGATAATAGCAATAAAGTGAATATTGTAATAAAGCAAGTCACACAAACTTTTTTGGCTTTCAAGTGCATACAAAACTTAAGGTTATACTATACTGTAGTCTAGGAGAAGGCAATGGCACCCCACTCCAGTACTGTTGCCCAGAATATCCCATGGATGGAGGAGCCTGGTAGGCTGCAGTCCATGGGGTGGCTAAGAGTCGGACACGACTGAGCGACTTCACTTTCACTTTCCACTTTCATGCATTGGAGAAGGAAATGGAAACCCACTCAAGTGTTCTTGCCTGGAGAATCCCAGGGACGGAGAAGCCTGGTAGGCTGCAGTCCGTGGGGTCGCACAGAGTCGGACATGACTGAAGCGACTTGGCAGCAGCAGCATACTGTAGTCTACTAAGCATGCAACAACATTACGTCTAAAAAAACAACTTTCAGGGAATCCTGTTGGTACACCTGGTGGTCCAGTGGTTAGGACCCAGCACTCTCACTGCTGAGGATCTGAGTTTGATCTCTAGTCAGGGAACTAAGATCCTGCAAGCCATGCTGCTGCTGCTGCTAAGTTCCTCCAGTCGTGTCTGACTCTGTGTGACCCTAGAGATGGCAGCTCACCAGGCTCCCCCGTCCCCAGGATTCTCCAGGCAATAACACTGGAGTGGGTTGCCATTTCCTTCTCCAATGCATGAAAGTGAAAAGTGAAGTGAAGTCGCTCGGTCGTATCCGACCCTTAGCGACTCCATGGACTGCAGCCTACCAGGCTCCTCCGTCCATGGGATTTTCCAGGCAAAAGTACTGGAGTGGGGTGCCACTGCCTTCTCCATGCAAGCCATAAGGTTAGGCCAAAAAAAAAAAAAATGTACATACCTTAATTAAAAAATACTTTTTTTCTAAAAAATGCTATCACCTGAGCCCTTAGTGAGTATAAACTCTTTGCTAGTGGAGGGTCTTGCCTTGACATTCATGGCTGCTGACGGATCGGGGTGGTGGTTGCTGAAGGGCTGGGGTGGCTGTGGCAATTTTAAAAAATAAGATGATAATGAAGTTTGCTGCACTGACTCTTCCTTTCATGACTTTTCTGTAGTACACATAGCTGATAGCATTTTACCTACAGTATGACTTCTTTCAAAATTGGAGCCAATCCTCTCAAATCCTGCTACTGCTTTTATTGTGTGTGTGTGTGTGTGTGTGTGTGTGTGTGGCGGGGGAGAGGTCCTCACAGGCACATTTATTCATGCCCGAGAGCAGCAGCACTGCTACAAGCATACACAACCTCCTGTGTTCCCAGAACACAGTCAGACCTACATCCCCCTCAGGTAAAGCTGGTTAATGATGACCACGAGCAGGTGCAGGACTGGAAGCTTACAAGGCTTTACCTCTTTTATCAGCACTCCTGATTTTATAAATCATGAAGCCATGCCTACCCAAATCTCCAGGTAAACGTGGGTACAGTAGGGCTTCACGGAGATCCAAACATTCTTAACAAGGCTTCTCTTATGCAGGCATCTCTGTGCAGGACCTGCCACTGCTTTATCAACTAAATTTATGTAACAGTCTAAATCCTTTATTGTCATGTCCATAATCTTCATAGCATATCCCTCAGGAGGAGATTTCATCTCAAGAAAACACTTTCTTTGCTCATCCATAAGAAGCAACTCCTTATCCTTTATCAGGGGGATGGTAGCAATTTATCACATCTTCAGGCTCTACTTCTAATTATCTTGATATTTCTATCACATCTATAGTTACTTGATCCACTGAAGTCTTGAACCCCTCAAAGTCAACCATAAGGACTGCAATCAACTTCTTTCAAACTCCTGTGTACATTGATATTTTGACCTCTTCCCATAAACCCCCATTGTTCTTAATGGTATCTGGAATAATGAATTCTTTCCAAAGGCTTTTCAACTGACTTTGCTCAGATCCATCAGAGGAGTCACTATCTATGATAGGTATTATCCTTAAAAAACGTATTTCTTTTTTTTTTAATAAAAAATATATTTCTTAATAAGACCTGGAAGTCAAAATTATTGCTTGATGGGTGGGCTGCAGACTGGATGTTGTGTTACCAGGCATGAAAACAACACTACATCTACACCACAAACAACGTCGTGCATCTCTATCAGAGCTCTTAGGTGACTGATGCATCATCAACGAGTAGTAACATTTTGAAAGAAACTTTTCTTTTTTCTGAGCAGCAAATCTCAACAGTGGGCTTAAAATATTCAGTAAATTATGTTGTAAACAAGTGTGCAGTTATCCAGACTTGGTTGTTCCACTTACAGAGCCCAGACACAGAAGATTTAGCATAATTCTTAGGGCCCTAGGATTTTCCAAATGGCAAATAAGTGCTGGATGCAACTTAAAGTCACTGGCTGTCTCAGCCCCCAACAAGAGAATCAGCGTGTCCTCTGAAGCTTTGAAGCCAGGCACTGGCTTCTCTCTAGCTACAAGTCCTAGATGGCATCTTCTTCCAATATAAGGCTGTTTTGTCTGCATTGATAATCTGTCATTTAGTGAAGTCACCTTCAGTAATGATCTTAGCCAGGTCTTCTGGATAACTTTTTGCAGCTTCTATATCAGCCCAGGTTATTTCACCTTGTACTTTTATGTTATGGAGAACCTTTTTTCTTAAACGCCATGAACCAACCTCCATTAGCTTCAAACTTCTGCAGCTTCCTTACCTCTCTCAGCCTTCATAGAATTGAAGGGTGTCGGTTACTCTGGATTTGGCTTTGACTTAAGGGAATTTTGTGGCTGGTTTGATCTTCCATCTAGACAAGTAAAGCTTTTTCTGTAACAGCAATAAAACTATTTTGTTTTCTTATCATTCATGTGTTCTCTAGAATAGGAATTAAGTTTTTTGTTGTTGTTGTGCTGCAAAGCTTGTGAGATCTTAACTTCTCGACCAGGGGTTGAACTGGGCACTTTGGCAGTCAAAGTGTCAAATCCTAACCACTGAACCACCAAGGAATTCCCTAGAGTAGGACCTTCATTTAAGAAGCTTTTCTTTGCATTCACAACTTGTCTAAGTGTTTGGCATAAGAGACCTAGCTTTCAGATGATCTCAGCTTGTCATGTACCTTCCTCACTAAGCTTAATCATATCTAACTTTTGATTTAAACTGAGAGATACTTGCAACTCCTCCTTTCACTTGAACACTTAAGAGGTCATGGGAATGGCCTCTTAGGGAATGGCTCAGCCAGTAAGGAGTCTGCCTGCAGTGCAGGAGACCCAGGTTAGATCCCTGGGTTGGGAAGATCCCCTGGAGAAGGAAATGGCAACCCACTCCAGTACTCTTGCCTGGAAAATCCCATGGACAGAGGAGCCTTACAGGAGTCGGACATGACCGAGTGATTTCACTTCACTTCACTTCACTTCAAGTAGAGAGAGAGAAAGAGTGAAAGGGGGGAAGGGCTAGTGGATGGAGCAATCAGAATGCATACAACATTTATTAATTAAATTCACCATCTTTTATGGATGTGGATAGTGGGAACCTCACACAATTACAATGGTAATATTAAAGATCACTGGTCAGAGATCACCATCAGATCAGATCAGATCAGATCAGTCGCTCAGTCGTGTCCGACTCTTTGTGACCCCATGAATCGCAGCACGCCAGGCCTCCCTGTCCATCACCAACTCCCAGAGTTCACTGAGACTCACATCCATCGAGTCAGTGATGCCATCCAACCATCTCATCCTCTGTCGTCCCCTTCTCCTCCTGCCCCCAATCCCTCCCAGCATCAGGGTCTTTTCCAATGAGTCAACTCTTCGCATGAGGTGGCCAAAGTACTGGAGTTTCAAGAAATATAATAAGGAGAAAAACTCTGAGATATAGTGAAAATTCCTGAACTGTGACAAGGAGACTGAAGTGAGCAGACTCTGCTGGAAAAAGTGAGCATGCTGCCATGCCTGGCACTAACAGGCTTGCCTGGGACAAGGCTGCCACAAACCTTCAATCTGTAAAAAATGCAGTATAGGCAAAGTACAGTAAAGCTAAATGCCAAAAAAAACGAGGTAAGAAAGTGTTAGTCGCTCAGTCGTGTCTGACTCTTGGCAACCCCATGGACTGTAGACTGCCAGGCTCCTCTGTCCATGGAACTCTCCAGGCAAGAATACTGGAGTGGGTTGCCATTTCCTTCTCTAGGGGATCTTCCCAACTGAGGGACTGACTGAACCTGGGTCTCCCACACTGCAGGCCGATTCTTTACCATGATTTCACTAAAAACAGAAGAAAAATTCTTCATGCTAATTAAGAAAAGAATACTCTGTGCTAAATACTCACAATTAAATTGATGACAGCCAGGATAAACAGGAGGATAATCACACAGATGGCTAAATTGCCCTTTCTCCCTCTCAGTCCCGTTTTATGGAGGCGATCTTCATCGATTGGAATATAGCCAGCTTTAAAGTTACTGTTGTGTTCTTTATTGACATTCCTTCTCTCAACAGCCTTTTCACGCATGGACTTCTTCACAGGACCATTGGAACTTTGCTAAAAGCAAAATAAAACACAATGGAGCAGCTATACCCTCTATTTTGGATGCCTTATTTGTTAGGTGCAAATTCATAAGGAAAGAAAGCTAAATTGGTTAGTGATATATTTTCTACTAATAATCCTCAAGTCACGTTGCACTGGAGCTTCCTAGGTGAAGCTAGTGGTAAAGAACCCATCTGCCTATGCAGGAGACATGGTTTGATCCCTGGGTTGGAAAGATCCTCTGGAGGAGGGCATGGCAACCCACTCTATCTAGTATTCTTGTCTGGAGAATCCCCATGGACAGAGCCTGGTGGGCTATAGTCCAAAGGGTTGCAAAGAGTTGGACACAACTGAAGTGACTTAGCATGCATGCACACACATGTTGAGTTGCAGGCTCCAAGTGGGGACACGACTGTACTAAGGGTTGTAGATAACAGTCTGATAACAGACTTCCACTATCTGCTTTGAATAGTCCTACCATCAGTCGAGTGAACAGCCAGCTCATTTTGGAGGAGAGCTGATAGACACACTCTATAGTCAAACTGTTTTTATTAATGATTTATAAAGATCTGCTTAATCATATATATATTTCATTTACATGAAAAGAATTTAGAGAGGCTAATACACTTTACTTATCACTCTAGTTGGCTAAAGTTAGTATTATCCTAGACCAGCAGTTTTCAAAGTATGGGCTGGGAAACCATTGAGAGGTTCTTTGAAATCCTTCAAGTGTCTGGAGGGTGAAAATCATTTTCAAAAGAAACCCACTATGATGTTATTTTCTTTTTTTACTCTTCTTCTCTCATGAATGTGCAGATGACCCTTGAACAAAATGGTTTTGAACAGCATGGATCCACTTATATGTGGATTTTTTTCAATAAATGTACAGGAAAAAATTTTGGAGATTTTCAACAATTTAAAAAAATTTGCAAAAAAAAAAAAAATTTGCAGATGAAATACTGAAAAAATTTAAGAAAAAAGATTTGCTGTGAATGTATAAAACATGTAGATACATAAGGTAATAGTCAATATAAAATTAATAATAATTTCTTTACTGCTTTATAACCTTGTTTTTAAAGAATTATGTACAGTCTATCTGTATCATAACTGGAGAAACAGGTTATCAGCTGATCATCCCATATCACTGGCTTTTTAAAAGGGATATGAATATGACTGTGATACTTTTTGCCATAAAAAGTTTTTATTTTTACAATTCATTCACTAGTGTATAGGTTAGGCTACCATGAAGGAACTGTACTGATTAACATTTGTTGTTTAGTTGCTGAGTCGTGTCCAGAGCTTTTGAGATCCTGTGAACTATAGCCCAGAACAGTCTCCTCTGTTCATGAGACTGCCCAGGCAAGAAGACTAGAATGGACTGCCATTTCCAAAAAATTGCCATTTCTCCAGGGGATCTTCCTGACCCAGGGATCAAACCTGAGTCTCTTGCATTGACAGGCGGAGCCAAGGGAAGCCCACTGGCTACACTAAGTTACCATAAAGCAACCATTGTGCTGCTGATATTGCCGGGGAAAATATCAACAACCTCAGAGATGCAGATGATGCCACTCTAATGGCAGAAAGCAAAGAGGAAATAAAGAGTCTCTTGATGAGGGTTAAAGAGAAGACTGAAAAAGCTGGCTTAAAATTCAGCATTCAAAAAACCAAGATCAAGGGATCTGCTCCCATCACTTCATGTTAAATAGATGGGGAAAAAGTGGAAACAGTAACAGATTTTATTTTCTTGGGCTCCAAAGTCACTGTGGTGACAGTAGCCAGGAAATTAAAAGATGCTTGCTCCTTGGAAGAAAAGCTATGACAAACCTAGACAGCATATTAAAAAGCAGAGACATCACTTCACTGACAAAGGTCCATGTAGTCAAAGGTATGGTTTTCTGTCTTCCCATCTGGCTCAGCTGGTAAAGAATCCACCTGCAATGTGGGAGACCTGGGTTCGATTTCAGGGTTGGGAAGATCCCCTGGAGAAGGGAAAGGCTACCCACTCGTGTTCTGGCCTAATTAGAACTGGACATAGGACAACAGACTGGTTCCAAATAGGGAAAGGAGTATGTCAAGGCTGTATATTGTCACCCTGCTTATTTAACTTCTATGCAGAGTACATCATGAGAAATGCTGGGTTGGATGAAGCACAGGCTGGAATCAAGATTGCCAGGAGAAGTATCAATAACCTCAGATATGCAGATGACACAACCCTTATGGCAGAAAGCGGAGAACTAAAGAGCCTCTTGTTGAAAGTGAAAGAGGAGAGTGAAAAAGTTGGCTTAAAATTCAACATTCAGAAAACTAAGATCGTGGCATCTGGTCCAATCACTTCATGGGAAATAGATGGGGGAAGCAGTGGAAATAGTGACAGACTTTACTTTGGGGGGCTCCAAAATCACTGCAGATGGTGACTGCAGCCATGAAATTAAAAGATGCTTGCTCCTTGGAAGGAAAGTTATGACCGACCTAGATAGCATATTCAAAAGCAGAGACATTACTTTGCCAACAAAGGTCCGTCTAGTCAAGGCTATGGTTTTTCTAGTGGTCATGTATGGATGTGAGAGTTGGACTGTGAAGAAAGCTGAGTGCCAAAGAATTGATGCTTTTGAACTGTGGTGTTGGAGAAGACTCTTGAGAGTCCCTTGGACTGCAAGGAGATCCAACCAGTCCATTCTGAAGGAGATCACTCCTGGGTGTTCATTGGAAGGACTGATGCTGAAGCTGAAACTCCAATACATTGGCCACCTGATGTGAAGAACTGACTCATGTGAAAAGACCCTGATGCTGGGAAAGATTGAAGGCAGGAGGAGAAGGGGACGACAGAGGATGAGATGGCTGGATGGCATCACCGACTCGATGGACTTGAGTTTGAGTAAACTCCAGGAGTTGGTGAAGGACAGGAAGGCCTGGCATGCTGTGGTCCATGGGGTCACAAAGAGTCAGACACAACTTGGCGACTGAACAACAACATCAAGGCACTCAGTGATATTTTACTGAAATGAGTACGTCTAATAATTTCAGATACCAGAGATTCCTTCAGACTTAATTTCTCTTGATTTCCCCCTACAAACCCACAGCTTGTTCTCTTTGGGATTATCAGTCATTTTGAAGAGTATAAAGAGAACTGGAGACCAAAAAATTTGAGAACCTCTGACTAAGTTGGAATGACATTGTAGGTGATTATTTGGTATATCATGAACATAAAAGGAAGAAGTAGAAATGCTTACTGCCCAACTTTCATATTTTTGAGAGCTTTGAGAAAATTAATTTATTGAATAAGCATTTTTTAAGCTCTTTAGGCTTTAACATTAATCCCATGTTTGCATACACAAAATAGTTAGCAATGCAGTAACGTATTCTGTATGCTCCGATGCCAAAATCAATAGTACAGACAATACATGCTGTGGAGTTCATGGGAGAAGAGACGGCTGGGCTTGGAGTTGTCAGGGAAACCAGAAGGAGCAGGTGAGTCAGATCTGGCAATGCAGGCAGGATCAAGTCGGAAAAGGAGGACAGGTTGTGGAAGTTTGGGGACACCTGTGAACAAATTCTAGTCTTGACATCTGTTTATTTGCGAGTCACTAAAGGTCTCTGAATATGAACGATATATGTTTCAGGATGCTAAATGTGTGAGTATTTGCAGGAGACACAGGAAAGAGGAGAATATTAGCAAGTAGGCTGCTGGGATGTTGTTGTAAGGGAAACCCGAGGTATTGACGGCCTAAAACAGGTGGGATGAAAAAGGAGAGATTAAAAATACACTTCAAGAGAAGAATTGAGTGAATTTGTAGCCAGATTTAAAAAAAAATAAAAGCCCCTCAGTTTACTGAATGGTGACTAGTTAAACACAGGGAATGAAGCACAGAGATTTTACATATGCTGCATTTGAACTGAATGAGAAACGACCACATGCCTCAAAGGCAATGAGAAGGATGGCATGAGATATTAGGTCAGTCAGGACTTGACAAACTTGAGAGTCTTCAGCTTCAAAGTAAATTAAATCTATGAGACTAATATCGGTCTACTGTAAAAAAAACATGAAGCAGTGGTCCCCAACCCTTTTTGTGGCACCAGGGATCAGTATCATGGAAGACAATTTTTCCACAGACTGGGGTGTAGGGGGATGGTCTGGGGATGATTCAAGGGCATTACATTTATTGCACACTTTATTTCTATTATTATTCCATCAGCTACACCTCAGATCATCAGGCATTGGGTCCTGGAAGTCAGGGACCCCTTGTATAGAGCAAAAGAACAAAGAGCCAAGGAAGTACTCTTGGAAAACTTTGTGCAGGAACAATAAAAAATGAGAAATACAAGAAAACTAAGGATGTGCAACATTGCTGAACTTAATATGGTAAGAATCGCCTCTGTGATTCTCAAACTCTGAGTAGCAAACTGGTAAGTAGAAATAGTCCTGAAAAGATGCCAGCAAGTGTACATTTATTTTCATTAAGAGAGAAGACTATAACTAAAGAATTATGTACTGTCAGAGGAAAACTGTGCTTGTTCTTGTTGTTAGGATCTTTCTGTCCCTTTCCCTCCAACAATTTGTAGGAAGACTCACATGTTTGATGGCAGAGGGAAACATGCCAAGAAGGACAAAGACCAGATACCTCAGAGTAGGGCAGAGTAATGAGGGAACTAAGATCCTCCAGGAGACAGGAAAGAAAGTGAATGTACAGAAGAGTCTTAAAAGGTGGGCTCCCACTTCATTCAAATGGTTCACACCAGGAAGAGAAACCATTTCTATTTTTCCTCGGGATGTAAAAGGCAAGGTCAGCTCTCAATAAAGAGCGGAGAGGGCAGCTGGAATCTTACTGTGGTTGCAGGGGTAGCAGGCTGGTTGAGGGCTTATGGAAAACAGAAAAAGACAAGAATAATCATTGTTGGTAATGTGGCAGACAAAATTTTTTAAACTCCACTAAGCGGTAAGCATAAACATCTTTTAATTTCATGGCTGCAATCACCATGTGCAGTGATTTTGGAGCCCAGAAAAATAAAGTCAGCCACAGTTTCCACTGTTGCCCCATCTATTTCCCATGAAGTGATGGGACCAGATGCCATGATCTTCGTTTTCTGAATGTTGAGCTTTAAGCTAACTTTTTCACTCTCCTCTTTCACTTTCATCAAGAGGCTCTTTAGTTCTTCTTCACTTTCTGCCATAAAGGTGGTGTCATCTGCATATCTGAGGTTATTAATATTTCTCCCGGCAATCTTGATTCCAGCTTGTGCTTCCTCCAGCCCAGCGTTTCTCATTATGTACTCTGCACATAAGTTAAATAAGCAGGGAGACAATATACAGCTTTCACGTACTCTTTTTCCTATTTGGAACCAGTCTGTTGTTCCATGTCCAGTTCTAACTGTTGCTTCCTGACCTGCATACAGGTTTCTCAAGAGGCAGGTCAGGTGGTCTGGTATTCCCATCTCTTTCAGAATTTTCCACAGTTGATTGTGATCCACACAGTCAAAGGCATTGGCATAGTCAATAAAGCAGAAATAGATGCTCCAAAATCACTGCAAATGGTGATTGCAGCCATGAAATTAAAAGACGCTTGCTCCTTGGAAGGAAAATTATGACCAACCTAGACAGCATATTAAAAAGCAGAGACATTACTCTGTCAACAAAGGTCCGTCTAGTTGAGGCTATGGTTTTTCCAGTGGTCATGTATGGATATGAGAGTTGGACTATAAGGAAAGCTGAGCACTGAAGAATTGATGCTTTTGAACTGTGGTGTTGGAGAAGGCTTTGAGAGTCCCTTGGACTGCAAGGAGATCCAACCAGTCTATCCTAAAGGAGATCAGTCCTGGGTGTTCATTGGTAGGACTGATGCTGAAGCTGAAACTCCAATACTTTGGCCACCTGATGCGAAGAACTGACTCATTTGAACAGACCCTGATGCTGGGAAAGTTTGAGGGCAGGAGGAGGAGGGGACGACAGAGGATGAGATGGTTGGATGGCATCACCGACTCAGTGGACATGGGTTTGCGTGGACTCTGGGAGTTGGTGATGGATAGGGAGGCCTGGCGTGCTGTGGTTCATGGAGTCGCAAAGAGCGGCCACAACTGAGTGACTGAACTGAACTGAAGCGGTAAGAAAGGCTTTGTAGAAGAGCTTGCAATCTACTTAACAGGTTTAACACAAAACAAGTTGCTGAATACAGTCGTGTAGGTTGTGTATCCACATGAGGTGCAGAAGGTATGAGGGCCTGTCGACATTGCAAACAGTTTAGAGCTGAATTTGTATTTTGGTAGTTTTTCGGCCAGAGAAAGTAGAATATCTTAGGGAAAGTGAGTTTGCTTCTAATTTTCACAGATCCAGTATAGGATTATGACAGTGATGTCAGATGGGCAATTTAGAACTCTTAGCCAGACTCTGAATACAGGTCTACATGAGAGAGAGACAGGGCAAATCTTACCTTCTTGGGATGAATTCTTTACTTTTCTCTGTCAATTCATGTACATCAGTATATTTCATTCTTTGCACTTACCATTTACTGATGAGTTACTATATGCCAGATGTTCTAGACTAAAAAGATGTGCAAGGCACAGCACCTACTTTCAACAAACTTACTTACAGGCCAGCAGAGTAGATAGATGCAGTCATTAGCAATTACAGTTCAACATGGCAAGTGCAATCGTGAAGCAATGAAACTGAAAAGAGTGCGTAAGAGGAATACCCTTTGACTTATCAAGTAAGGTCATGAGTTGACGATTCTTCAAAAAAGCTGGGGCCTCAGTTGAATATTAAAGGACAAACAGAAGTTAGCCAAGTAAAGTACAGAGAAAGGCCTTCCAGGCAGAGGAAACATCATGAAACTGAGTAGAGGTCATCTTGTGCAAACTAATGTTGGTAATTTTATATGGATGGTGAAGAAGATGAGTATATGAATGGGACAAAATAAGAAGTGCGATGTGGTTGTGCTTGCATGCTAAGTCACTTTAGTCATGTCCGACTCTTTGCAACCCTATGGACTGAACCCCTCCAGGCTCCTCTGTTCATGGGATTCTCCAGGCAAGAATACTGGAGTGGGTTGCCATGCCCTCCTCCTCCAGGGGATCTTCCCCACTCAGGGATTAAACTTGGGTCTCCTGCTTTGGAGGTGGATTCCTGACCACTGAGCCACTGGGAAGCCCCAAGATGTGGTTAGGGATCATGACTAGATATAAGTACCACATCAAGAATGACAGACTCTATTCTGAAGGTAATGGGGATTTAAAATAGGTTAGTGATATAGATTTGCATTACAGCAAAATTAAACCAAGAAGAGCTGAACTGGAATAGATGAGTTTAGAGATGGAGACATCAACAGCAGGTTTCCCTAACAGTCCAAAGGAGGGCTTGACTGAATTTTGACACTGCACATCAAGATTTGGGAGAGTCCTCAAGAGGCAGAACTGAAAGGACCTGGTGATTGACTGGATGTGAGTGTTACTTAGGGGGATCTAAGATGACCCCCAAGTAGGGCCTGATACGTAATTTGTGGGGTCTAGAGCAAAAAGAAAATGTGAGGTTCTCTGCTCAAGTACCAAGCCTGGGAGAGCAGAGCATTAACCCAAAGGTGGGTCCATCCTGAGCTCCCTTGAGCCAGTCCTGCTTGTGGCAAGGTGAACCAAGTGAATGGATGGTTGTAGCCCTTTTAATGGTGAGTGTGATGCACCATTCACCATTAAAAATTTCTGACTTTGGGGTGCCCGTGGAAAATTCAGTTAAATTCCGACTGGAGACATAAATACCTAACTCTGAAGTGGAGAATAAGGGATGGATCAGATTGCCCAGTCTTTGTGTAAAGCAAGAATAGAAACTAGGTGGAACTCCCAAGAGTATCAACAGGTGATGCAGATGAAAAAAAGAACCGTCTAAAACAGGTGCTGATAATTCAGGAAGGAAATCACAAAAGCAAGGGACAATTTCAATCTCAACAACTCCAAGAAGCTTTGTATCAATTTCACTCATTCCTTTACATTTTATTGTTAGGTCCTGTAGCTTGCCTACCATCTTTAGCTGATTTTTCTGCATTTATCTGGCAGTTTGACTTTAACTTTGAAGGCAGATGTCATGTCTTTTATTTTTCATGGCGCTCAGCATGACTGTTCCAGTGATATCTACCTACTATGTCTCTAAAAGCAGTTAATTACCTAAGAAAATCTTTCCAGACAAGATTTTTCTGGAAACAGAATGTTGGCTACCTGGCTCATTTATTTTTTTCAACAATGCTGAAGAATGAGACGTTTCCAAAGAAACTATCCTACCACAGTTTAAAGGAAAATAACAGTTAAGAAGGGAGGAAGAGACTATCAAAATTATTTTTAATATAACAAACCACCCTAGTAACTACAGGTGTGTGTGTGTGTGTGTAAATGTGTGCATAATGTATAGCCTGCTTTGGGGGAAGAAAATAGCCTTTTAAGCTATTCTAAGTTACAAGTTTACAATGTAGATTAGGAAATACTTGATAAAGGATTTAAAAAAAATGATTTTAAACCAACTGGATAGGAGACAGTCTTGTACTGATTGGTGACTTAGTCTCCAGAACCAAAGCGGGAGGAGAAACGTGGCTGTCAGCCTAGGGGGATGGCACACAAGAAGTGGCCGCAAGCTGATACCCAATAACAGCTGACTGTTTCTTGGCTGGTATCAGGGGAGGCTGGCGGCTCGTTGGCTGGGGTTATTTTTACCCGCATCTTCGCTGGCCACGGAGCAGGACATGTCCCCGGTACGTCCTGGCGGAGGTTCCCGGCTGCCTCGACCCCATCCCGGGCCTCCAGGACAGCGCCCCTCCTGACCTCGCCAAGGGACAGCCAGGCCAGGCCCCGCGGCTGGCTCCCCCTTATCCGCCCCGGAGCCCCATACCCGGGGTCCCGCCCGGCCTTCGCCAGCATCCCGGGCTGCGGACAGCTCCCGCCCAGCCCCGCCCCGCGGAGCCCGCCCTCGCGCCCCAGCCCCCGCCTGCCGGTCCTACGGAGGACCTCACCGGCAGGACCCCGGCCTCCCCCGGCCCTCCAGCCCCCGGCTGCGGCGGGGCTCACAGACCTGCTCCGCGGCCGCCGCCGCCGCCGCCATCTTCCCGCGCCCGCCGGCTCCACCGCCCTCCCGGCCGCCTCCGCACCTCGCGCGCCTGCGCTTGCGCGGTGGAGGGGCGGGAGGGGCCCGCAGCTCCTTGCCCCCGCCCCGCCCCGGTCGCTGGTGCCAGCTCCGCTGCCCCCGGCGCCCAGGCAGTGGCCTCCGGGAGTGTTTTCTCGCACACCGGGATTCCGTTCGACCTCGCGCCGCCTCTGGATTCTTCCAAAAGGGCGCCCTCAAAATACAGAGAACCCTTCTCCCTTCCCCTCCATTCCCCAGCAAGGGGTGGGGGGCGGTGCTGGTGCCATCAGGAGGGCTCCTTGCTTCAGGAGTCGGGGTCTCCTTGGCTGGGGGGGAAGGGCGCATTTGCAGAGTACATGTGGACGAGGGAGGAGGTGGTGACAACGTGGACAGAAGTTAACAAGTTGCTGACAGGCAGCTAAAATCTTGAAAACCGAATGTCCTTAAAGAGGACAGTCACTTCAGGGATGCTGCTTAGTTTTGGCGGGCCTGTGAAGGCTGATGCTTTTTTTCTGTGGTTTTGGAGGTGGGTTGAAGATAGTGTGATGTATCTCCTGGGGAATCCAATTTAACAGATGTTTACTGCACACCAGGAAGGCACTCCGATATACAAGTAACTCGAATACACATTCCTTGTTCCCTGTCGAGTCAATATAATCCAATAATCCTTTTAGTTAAAAAAAAAAAAAAAAGAGAGAGAGAGGGCAGTGGTGAGCAAGGTGCGATAACTATTCCTCAAGTAGCTGAAACTTCTCCTGAGCATCTTGGGGCCCCAGGCCTGCCTAACTCAACAGGAACACCAGAGAGACCTGCTGGCCAAATTTGTCTTTCTCTAGGAACTAAATCAGTTTTGCTTTTTGATGACTGGAGCTGATGTTTCTCTCTCTGAGTACTTTACATCAGAGGATTGCCAAGAAATTGTAGTTAGAAGATTCAGCTCTCTCACCTGGTAAATCCTTTATAATCTTGTCCATCTCTCCTCTAGTTTTGGCTAAGATCAGTACCTAGCTGGTCATCAAGTTCTGCAAATCCTTTCCAAATGCTGGAACCAATTGACTTGCATCTCTAGGCTGACTCCTTCCTGGATCTCTAAGACAAGCTTCATCTTAAGCAGAAAGATGGTTTCTGCTTACAGCTCAATGCTTTGGGGAATCAGCAGTAAGCCTCTGATAATAGTCTGGCTGTGGTCCCAATAATCCACTCAGATAACTGGGCTTTTGACTGATCCTTAATTCCTATCTCTAATTCTAGTCCTCTAGTCCTTACTTCCTATGCTTTTTTTCTTTTCCTTCTGCTTGAAAAGTCCTTCTCTTTTTCTCTGTCAAGCACACTCTTATTAATCCTTCAAAAATCCATTCAAATGTCATGTTCTCTTTGAGCCTTCCTACATGCCTGGGCAGTTTTAGCTGGTCTGTCCCTTAATTCTGCTCCTAGTCTTCTACATGTATTTCAGAGTGCATTGTATTCTATTTTGTTTACCTGTCTTAAGTTCATCTAAAAAATGGGGAGCTCTATCTGGAAGATCCGTATCTTACTCATCCTTTTATCTCCAATGCTTAAGACAGTAATGAAGCTTAATAAGTATCTTCAGTTCAGTTCAGTTCAGTTCAGTCACTCAGTTGTGTCCAAACTTTGTGACCCCATGAATTGATGCACGCCAGGCCTCCCTGTCTGAAGAAGGTGATGGCAGCCCACTCCAGTACTTTTGCCTGGAAAATCCCATGGATGGAGAAGCCTGGTAGGCTGCAGTCCATGGGGTCGCTAGGAGTCGGACATGACTGAGCAACTTCACTTTCACTTTTCACTTTCATGCATTGGAGAAGTACATGGCAACCCACTCCAGTGTTCTTGCCTGGAGAATCCCAGGGACGGGGGAGTCTGGTGGGCTGCCCTCAATGGGGTCGCACAGAGTCGGACACGACTGAAGCTACTTAGCAGCAGCAGTAGCAGCAGCAGTCCTCCCTGTCCATCACCATCTCCCAGAGTTCACTCAAACTCATGTCCATCAAGTCCGTAATGCCATCCAGCCATCTCATCCTCTGTCATCCCCTTCTCCTCCTGCCCCCAATCCCTCCCAGCATCAGTCTTTTCCAATAAGTCAACTCTTTGCATGAGGTGGCCAAAGTATTGCAGTTTCAGCTTTAGCATCAGTCCTTCCAATGAACACCCAGGACTGATCTCCTTTAGAATCGACTGGTTGGATCTCTTTGCAGTCCAAGGGACTCTCAAGAGTCTTCTCCAACACCACAGTTCAAAAGCATCAATTCTTCGGCGCTCAGCCTTCTTCACCGTCCAACTCTCACATCCATACATGACCACTGGAAAAACCATAGCCTTGACTAGACGGACCTCTGTTTGAAAAGTAATGTCTCTGCTTTTTAATATGCTATCTAGGTTGGTCATAACTTTCCTTCCAAGGAGCAAGCATCTTTTAATTTCATGGCTGCAGTCACCATCTGCAGTGATTTTGGAGCCCCCCCAAAATAAAGTCTGACACTGTTTCCATTGTTTCCCCATCTAATTCCCATGAAGTGATGGGACCAGATGCCAAGATCTTCGTTTTCTGAATGTTGAGCTTTAAGCCAACTTTTTCACTCTCCACTTTCACTTTCATCAAGAGGCTTTTCAGTTCTTCACTTTCTGCCATAAGGGTGGTGTCATCTGCATATCTGAGGTTATTGATATTTCTCCCGGCAATCTTGATTCCAGCTTGTGCTTCTTCCAGCCCAGTGTTTCTCATGATGTACTCTGCATATAAGTTAAATAAGCAGGGTTACAATATACAGCCTTGACTGCCGTACTCCTTTTCCTATTTGGAACCAGTCTGTTGTTCATGTCCAGTTCTAATTGTTGCTTCCTGACCTGCATACACGTTTCTCAAGAGGCAGGTCAGATGGTCTGGTATTCCCATCTCTTGAAGAATTTTCCAGATTTATTGTGATCCACACAGTCAAAGGCTTTGGCAGAGTCAATAAAGCAGAAATAGATGTTTTTCTGGAACTCTCTTGCTTTTTCGATGATCCAGCGGATATTGGTAATTTGATCTCTGGTTCCTCTGCCTTTTCTAAAACCAGCTTGAACATCTGGAAGTTCACGGTTCACATATTGCTGAAGCCTGGCTTGGAGAATTTTGAGCATTACTTTACTAGCGTGTGAGATGAGTGCAATTGTGTGGTAGTTTGAGCATTCTTTGGCATTGCCTTTCTTTGGGATTGGAATGAAAACTGACCTTTTCCAGTCCTGTGGCCACTGCTGAGTTTTCCAAATTTGCTGGCATATTGAGTGCAGCACTTTCACAGCATCATCTTTCAGGATTTGGAATAGCTCAACTGGAATTCCATCACCTCCACTAGCTTTGTTCGTAGTGATGCTTTCTAAGGCCCACTTGACTTCACATTCCAGGATGTCTGGCTCTAGGTCAGTGATCACACCATCGTGATTATCTGGGTCATGAAGATCTTTTTTGTATAGTTCTTCTGTGTATTCTTGCCACCTCTTCTTAATATCTTCTGCTTCTGTTAGGTCCATACCATTTCTGTCCTTTATCGAGCCCATCTTTGCATGAAATGTTCCCTTGGTATCTCTAATTTTCTTGAAGAGATCTCTAGTCTTTCCTATTCTGTTGTTTTCCTCTATTTCTTTGCATTGATTGCTGAAGAAGGCTTTCTTATCTCTCCTTGCTGTTCTTGGAACTCTGCATTCAGATGCTTATATCTTTCCTTTTCTCCTTTGCTTTTCACTTCTCTTCTTTTCACAGCTATTTGTAAGGCCTCCCCAGATAAGTATCTTAGAAATCTGTAATACCCCAGTTTCTAAGACTAGCAGCCCTGCCTTGGTTTTGCCAACCTGTCTCATACATAGAGACAAAGTGCCTTGGCAATACCACCAGTAAAAATTTAATACCACCACTAAATTTAAAGGAAATCACATACAATGGGTCAGCAAAAGCTAAAAGATTTTCTTCAAATAGTAATATAGGCCCCAACCCAAAGGACTAACACGGACAGCTGTAGGATAAGAATAGCATGGCACACACAGAAGAGGACTGGGTGGGTAGAAGCCTGACTAGAGCAGAACATATTTTGCCATTAGCCACATGCGCTGAGGGTTTGCAACTGTCCCCAGTGGAAATTATGATGAGGATCCCACTGTATATCCTTGGAGCTCCTTGCATACAAGCTTCTTACATACAAGCATCAGAAAACACACACAGCTCTTGCTATACTGAGGAGTTTGGTTGCTCTTTTGTTGGCTTCATATAATCCCTAATTAAAAATCTCTCCAGCTAACTGATACAGATAAAATTCAAAGTGGACAGAAGTAAGAACTTTCAGAAAGCCTATTCCATCCAGATGTCTGACTCATTACACTTCTCTAGAAAAAAAGGCTCCTGGCTGGGTGGTAGAATTATGATGCTTTAAGAACAACCAATAGCTATTAAATTTGCTCTTCTACCTCTATGGGGTTATGACCTCAGATATAAAGCAGCCAATCATCTCCTTCCTGCCTTCTTTCCTTCTTTGCTTTCCTTTTTTCTTTCTTTTACTTCTTTCTCTTTTTGTTAATAGTTTAACAAACATTTATAGAGGGCTTAGAATGTGCCACTTGCTGTGCTGAGGATATTAAACTAAATAGACCTTTGCCCTTTTCTTTAAGAAACTCACAAGCTTATATAGGATGCAGACAAATAAGTTTAATATAGTAGGATAACAGTATCAACATTTCTAAAGTTAGAGAGACAAAGCAAAAAGAAGAGAGTGATGAGCTTTGTGGGGGTGGGGGAGTTAGGAAGACTTTGTCAGTTTGAGCTGAGTTTAAATTTATTAAAAGTGCAACTTTGGAGAAACCCCGTGTTTATTTCCTGGAGATTAGCTCTATTAGTTATTTCAGCAAGCCTGCAGAATAAATTGTATGCCAAAAAGAGGTTCTACTTTTAATGATTGGCTAATGCTCTCAGAATCAAGGCCTGACCTCAACTGAACTGTGAACCAGAAGTTGAGACAAGCAAGATTTGCTCAATCTCAACCATAACCAATATGTTAAAAAAGAAAAGGGGGGGGGGGAACAACATTAAAGAATGTCAGAACTGCAAGAGATCTTAGAGCTCATCAAGTCCATGTTTTTCATTATGTAGATGGAAGAAAAGTGAGGCTCAGAATGATTAAAGACTTATGTAAAGTCATGAGAAACCACTAACTGGAAGAGTGTGAGATAAAACAAGAGTATCCATGTTTCAAATTTATTGTTCTTTGAACTTCTCTAAGATAATCTGATAGTGTACCAGAAAGAAAGATTTGATTTTTCTTTTATTTCCAAATAAATGCCTGCTTGATAATATCCTGAAATAAATAGGAACAAAATTAGAGCATCAAAAGATTCTTCAAATAGAACTTTTACTTATCTATTTCCATATATATATATTATATATATATATATAATATATATATGGCTTACTCTCTTCTTGCCTTGAGAATCCCAGGGACAGGGGAGCCTGGTGGGCTGCCGTCTATGGGGTCGCACAGAGTCAGACACTACTGAAGCGACTTAGCAGTAGCAGCAGCAGTAGCTCAGGCTTCCCTTGTGGCTCAGCTGGTAAAGAAACTGCCTGCAATGCGGGAGACTTGGGTTTGATCCCTGGGCTGGGAAGATCCCCTGGAGAAGGGAACAGCCACCCACTCCAATATTCTGGCCTGGAGAATTCCATGGACTGTATAGTTCATGGGGTCGCAGAGTCGGACACAACTGAACGACTTTCACTTTCACTTTTCCCTGGTGGCTCAGATGGTAAAGAATCTGCCTGCAGTGTGGAAGACTCAGGTTTGATCCCTGGGTTGGGAAGTTTCCCTGGAGAAGGAGATGGCTACCCATTCCAGTATTCTTGCCTGGAGAATCCCACGGACAGAGAAGCCTGGCGAGCTACAGTCCATGGGGTCTCAAAGAGTTGGATACGACTGAGGGACTCTAACACTTCCTTTATCATATATATATATATATATATATATATATATAAAACACTTCCTTTATCATATATATATATATATGAAAGTGAAAGAAAGTGAAAGTGAAGTCACTCAGTTGTGTCTGACTCTTTGCAACCCTGTGGACTGTAGCCTACCAGGCTCCTCCATCCATGGGGTTCTCCAGGCAAGAATACTGGAGTGGGTTGCCATTTCCTTCTCCAGGGGATCTTCCAGACTCAGGGATCGAACCTGGTCTCCCACATTGCAGGCAGATGCTTTAACCTCTGAGCTGCCAGGAAGCCATATATATATATATATATATATATATATATATATATACACACTTTATATATATATATATACTTTAAAAACAGAATCTCAACCTTGTTGAGTGCATGCTTATAGTTTGAAGCATGTGGATTCTTCTTTAATCAGCAATGTCTACCGTTTGCATTCCAGGGTCTAACTCTCTCTTAAATTGACTGCCATCCTGCACCCATCAAAAGTGCTAAGGAAGTTCAATTCAGTTCAGTCGCTCAGTCGTGTCCAACTCTTTGTGACCCCATGAATCGCAGCACACCAGGCCTCCCTGTCCATCACCAACTCCTGGAGTTCACCCAGACTCACGTCCATCGAGTCAGTGATGCCATCCAGCCATCTCATCCTCTGTGGTCCCCTTCTCCTCCTGCCCCCAATCCTTCCCAGCATCAGTCTTTTCCAATGAGTCAACTCTTCGCACGAGGTGGCCAAAGTACTGGAGTTTCAGCTTCAGCATCATTCCTTCCAAAGAAATCCCAGGGCTGATCTCCTTCAGAATGGACTGGTTGGATCTCCTTGCAGTCCAAGGGACTCTCAAGAGTCTTCTCCAACACCACAGTTCAAAAGCATCAATTCTTCGGCACTCAGCCTTCTTCACAGTCCAACTCTTACATCCATACATGACCACAGGAAAAACCATAGCCTTGACTAGACGAACCTTTGTTGGCAAAGTAATGTCTCTGCTTTTGAATATGCTATCTAGGTTGGTCATAACTTTCCTTCCAAGGAGCAAGCATCTTTTAATTTCATGGCTGCAGTCACCATCTGCAGTGATTTTGGAGCCCCCCCAAAATAAAGTCTGACACTGTTTCCACTGTTTCCCCATCTATTTCCCATGAAGTGATGGGACCGGATGCCATGATCTTTGTTTTCTGAAGGTTGAGCTTTAAGCCAACTTTTTCACTCTCCACTTTTACTTTCATCAAGAGGCTTTTTAGTTCCTCTTCACTTTCTGCCATAAGGGTGGTGTCATCTGCATATCTGAGGTTATTGATATTTCTCCCGGCAATCTTGATTCCAGCTTGTGCTTCTTCCAGTCCTGAGTTTCTCATGATGTGCTCTGCATATAAGTTAAATAAGCAGGGTGACAATATACAGCCTTGACTGACGTACTCCTTTTCCTATTTGGAACCAGTCTGTTGTTCCATGTCGGGATCATCATTAAGGGCACTTATGAGGGTATCTACTTATTCCTACAGGTATGGAAGTTCTAAGCTTGTATCAAGTAACATCACCAGAGAGCTAAGAAATGGGGTGTCAATTGCTTGGCCCTCTCTTTGATGGCATGTGTTCTAGTGTTACCCCCATTGGCACTGATCAAAGGTGACTGCAAGAAAGTCACATGAAGATTGTTTCTGTATTTTCTTTACAAAGGAGAGGTTATTAAGGACACATTCATCTGTTATTCTATACTCTTTGGAAAGGAATAAACATATTTAAGAACTGGTACCAAAAAATGTGCTTTCATTCAAAAAATTGGTATGTGTACTTTAAGAATCAAAAGGTAATCATACCACCCAGTTTCCTTTTTTTCTTGACTGCCACAAAGCCCCAAAATAAATGTAAAATAAGGCTCAATATTAGTACACAGACTTAAACTGGGGGCACATTTGTTTTTTTCATTAATTTTTTTCTAAATCTAACAAAGATGTTTTCTACAAACCTTTTACTGTAAGTGATCTGAGATCCTCTTTTGGAAGTTTTAGGGGGATAAATAATGAATAAGTACGTAAAATGTTTCCTTTGTTTTGAGTACTTGCGAGTTATGCTTGTTATTAGTAAGCATCAAGTTCTTGCTAAGGACAACCATGCTCCAGAGCTCTATGGAAACTAAGAGGTGTATGAAATGACTGGGAAACCTGAAGGGTCTTGAATCTACTTGTGGTGGTCAAGTATTGTAGAGCTAAGGTCAGGAAGCATATTCTAAGTGATTTCAGGCTCATTCTATCCTAACACTCCATACGTCTATTAAATGAGTAATATGAACATTTGGTCAAAGCATATTCTATTTTGAGTTGGCTTAAATATTGATATTTTGAGTAACATTTTTCTGAAGGTGGTCAAATTTTTGGATAGCTGTTTCTGAGTAAGTTTTCATAAAAGCAGTTTGTGTTCATGGTGGAAATTTGAAAATTTGGGAAAGTATAAAGGAACCAATTAAAATCATCCATAATCATGCCTTGGGTTCATGTTGTACAATGTAACACAATATATATAATTTACTACTACTACTACTAAGTTGCTTCAGTCGTGTCCGACTCTGTGCGACCCCATGGACTGCAGCCTACCAGGCTTCTCCGTCCATGGGTTTCTCCAGGCAAGAACACTGGGGTGGGTTGCCATTTCCTTCTCCAATGCATGAAAGTGGAAATTGAAAGTGAAGTCGCTCAGTCGTGTCCGACTCTTAGCGACCCCATGGACTGCAGCCTACCAGGCTCCTCTATCCATGGGATTTTCTGGGCAACAGTACTGGAGTGGGGTGCCATTGCCTTCTCCAATATATAATTTAGAGACCTGCTTTTTTTCACTTAACATTATATAGTAATAATTCCTAGATACTAGCTGTTCAATAATGAGATTTCTATAGTGAAACATTCCATTGAATAATTTACTCAATCAGCAGCCCTATTGTTGCTTTATATGTTTCCAACCTACCCTTCGCTGTTTAATATTAGTACTGTGACCTATTGTACATGTGTAGTAATAGTGATCATAGCATTTAGGAAGCAAATTTATAACATTTGCTGTAACATGTCAAGCACTGTGTTGCACTTCACATGAATGATCTTATTTAATAACACTGTGAAATAGGAACTATAGTAAGATGATATAAGGGCTTCCTAGATGGCTCAGAATCCATCTCAGGAGACGCTGTTTGATCCCTAGGTTGAGAAGATCCCCTGGAGGAGGAAATGGTAACCTATTCAGTATTCTTGCCAGGACAATCCCATGGACAGAAGAGCCTGGCAGGCTACAGTCATAAAAGAGCCCCAAACGACTGAAGCAACTGAGCACACAGGCATGCAAGATGATATAAACAAGGACTAGAGGTTAATTAAAGTGTAACAGTAAGGAGGAGGATTTAACCCTGAGTCTGACCTAAGCAAATATTACAACTTGGTTTTTATTAATAAGTAAATCAGACTGTTCAAAGATTCCAATTACCAATAAAAATGTGCATTAAGTTAAGAAATCTATAAGATTCTTCTTCATTGCCTTCCTCATTCTTTATATTTTTTAAAGAAAGTCAGTAATGAATATTTATTTTTTGTAGTTTAGCAATTGTTATTGCACTATGATAAAATGTGTGTTCTCTTTATATTCTTTCTTTTTTCTTTTTGTTGACATATAATTAAAATAATACATTATGTACAACATAGTGATTCAACATTTGTATATAACATGAAATAACCACTACAATCAGTCTAATTAATATCTATCACTAGACATAGTTACAAGTTTTTTTTCTTGTGGTGAGAACTTTTATAGTCCTTATTTTGTGGTCTACAGAAGATAGTAAGAACACAGACTCCAGAACGAGCCTTTCATTTTTATCAGAGGACAGTAAAACCACTAATTAAGAGGAAAAAAGCGGGTGGGGGCAAAAAGTCTTAAGTTTACCGTCAGTGGACATGTTCAATGTTCATAACTCTTAAATACCTGAAAAAAAAAGAAAGAAGAAGAAACTGAATTAAACTAGCTAATCGACTAGCTAGCTGAGGTCCTGCTTCCACCCGCACCGTTTTAAAAAAGATAGATTAGGATGATTTGCAATCTGCACATCATTTTGACGACATTGAAATTAAGGGTACTAAAGTGCTTAATGATGGTTGAAATGGTTTCATTTCTTAAGTAGTCCAAACTACCACTGTGGCTTAATACACCTTCTGAAATAGTGCCAAAACCGGCTCTAAACTTGCACAAAGTCTCAATTAGAGAATTCATAATTAAATAACTTTAGAGTGCTTAATGATTCTAAACACAGACCAAATATTTAAACCTGATGGACTTTAATTTGTGAACATCCTGGAGCTAAAATCTATTTAGCTGGGCACCCACCAAATCCTAGACGTTACAAAGGAAGAAATAAAGTCTTGAGAAGTGAAAGAATATAGGAAGGAGCCAAACAACTGCTTTCTTCACCGCCTAACCAAAAACGTCTAGAAAGAAATAATCTTTGCTTTCCTAGACAAGAGGCCTCCGGCTGCCCAGCATCGCCACACTGCGGGCGCCTCTCTCTCCATCAGGGTCGGGTGGCTGCCATCTGAAGTCTTAGCGTCTTCCAGCCGCAGGCCCAACCCAGAGTCTCACAGATTTTGGGGGCTCTCGCTTTCGGCCACCAGCAGCACCAGCAGCAGCAGCATGAGACTGAGCATTAGTAGCATGAGGAAGAGCGGCATGGCGCGTCCTGGCGGTGCCCCGGACCCGCGGGCGGGTCGAGGTGGGGAGGCAGGAGGGATGCGAGCGGCGGAGCTGCAGGCGGGTAGTGCGCTGGGCTAGGGCTGGGCGGCGGCGCAGGCGTTGCCAGGAAACGGGCCGCGCGCGTCCCCAGCTGCCGCGCGCTCACGTCAAGGTTTGTTTAATAATCGCCCGGGTATTTTATTGTCCTGGCTCCCGGCTGCCGCGCGGGAGCCGGGAGACCGCGCGCGGGGCAGCGAATGAGGCGCGGCGGCTGTGGCCCAGGGCACCTCCCCCCGGCTTCTCGAACCCTGCCCCGTCCGACCCGAGCGGGGAGGATGGAAACACCAGCCGCGCTCTGAGCTCCTCAGGAAGAGAACACCTTTCCTGCCACACCACCCCGCGGTCCACGAGTCCATCTCCCAGAGCGGGCCGAGCGGAAGAGCGAGCGATGGCAGATAACCTGAGGAGACTGGTCTCCAACGAAGCTTTACGATCGTTGCAGGACAAGCTAGAGTCCTGGCTGAGGGAGTACAACGTGAGTCAGAGGGGAAGACCCCCGGGGTTCGCCCTCTCTCTAGTTCCTCGCACAACCCTCAGCGGGAGGTTCTTAGGACTGGCCTCCGGGTGACTGCTTTGCCAAGTCCCGCAGTTTTGATTCCTCACTGGGACCCGCACCGAGGAAAGCGGGGAAATGCGATTCCTTTTTCTCCTTCTGACGCGAGGTGGCGCGGTCCGCGAAGCCCTGGACTGGTCGTAGCAGAGGAGAGCTCCTATTTTAGTGAGCGGTAGCCAAGGACGCTAGCCAAGGACGCTGGCGGTCCTAGCAACGGGAAAGCCCTGCGAGCAACCCAGGTCCGGTCTGGCTTGTCACTCTTCCTCCAGTCTCCTCTGCCTGCAGTCCACCCCCATACCCCGACTCGAATGATTATTATTTATTACATCCCTCCTCTTGCCTTTCCGCAAGTCTCCCACTCTGGGGATAAGATTTTTATAGAAATATACCCAGGAGTTAGTACCCAGAAGTCAATGAAACGGACAGTAGTCAACCTTGCGAGTTTCACTTGTGTGCTGATGAGCATGGCAAGTAAGGCAGTTTCAACACCAGGGCAGATTTCAGAAAGCCTGTTGTCAAGGCATTTGTAAGCCAATATTCTGTCATCAAACCCAGTAGGGTTCTTCAAATCTCATCAATTCCCCCCATCCCCCACCCCACTCCAGCTCCCCTTCATCTCCCCGTCCAGATAGTAGAACTCCAATGCGAAATTTGCTTCGGTTGGTCTGTCTTAAAAAGAAGAGTTCTATGCTGTAGCTCAGCTGGTAAAAAAAAAAATCCATCTGCAATGCATGAGACTCCGGTTTGATTCCTGGATCAGGAAGATCCCCTGGAGAAGGGCATGACAACCCACTCTAGTATTCTTGTCTGGAGAATCCCCATGGACAGAGGAGCCTGGAGGGCTACAATCCATCCGGTCTCAAAGAGTCAGACATGACTTAGCGACTGAACAATAACAAAAAAAAGGAGAGTCCTATTCTCACATAGCAAGTAGAACAACGCAGGAAAGAGCTGGGGACCCAGAATCAGCTCCACCCCGCCAGCTTTTAGGTCTGACTTTGCAGACAACTGGCTGGCTGAATCATTGGGGCTTCCCTGGTGGCTCAGCGGTAAAGAATCCACCTGCCAGTGTAGGAGATGCTGGTTCATTCCCTGGGTCTGCAAGATCCCCTGGAGAAGGAAATGGCAACCCATACCAGTATTCTTTCTTGCCCAGAAAATCCCATGGACAGAGAAGCCTGGTGGCTTAGTGACTAAATAACAACAACCAACAACAACAAAAACTGAATCATTTGGGGCAAATTGTTTAACCTCTAGGTCTCAGTACCTCCTCAGCTAACTGGGAGACTGGAATTGATCATGGGTGAAGTTCCTTTTTGGATCTCAATTTTTTGAGTCTAGATTAGCTTGTTTCTGAAATCCTACCAGGAAAATGCAACTGCCTGCCATCATGAGTCCCTGGACTTTCCTATCCACCTTGTAACCAGGCTCCTGGGAGGAGGGGAGCTCAAAGCACTATGGCTTTCTCCTTAGCCTTCTTTTCTAGTGTTTACCCCATTTGCCCACATTTAAAGTACCAATATTGATTATTCCTTCTCCATCAGAATTGCAGGAAAATTGAAATTCACCATTAGCACAAAGCCTTGGGTTCCCCCCACCACCTACCTTTAAAAGTGGCTACTTGTTACCTAATCTCAGAAGGATGAGAATAACAAATCCTCATACATGTATTTTCCCTTCTTAAAACTACTTCTTATACAATTTTTCTTGCCCTGTGGCCTAAATTAACTTGAACCATTAAAAAGTGTATTCAGTTTGTCACTAGACAATGTTGAACACAAATGACACTGGTAGTGGCTGGACCAAATTAAATGATTGGTTTAGAAACGACCTGTAAGTTCTGAGAAATGCCAAAGTTTATTGTACTTTCTCTTCTCACTAACAGTGGTGCACCCCATTCTTCTGTTCTCACCGAAACCATTTATATTTAGATTGTGGCTCTCCCCATCTCCAATACACACATATAATTAGTAGAGACTGCACTCTTAGAGATCAGCGCCTTTCCACATTTTGTGGCCATTCCTTGGGCATCATCATTTCTCTTCAACTTTCTGGCATCTCTATTGCATTTGGCTGTCGACACCTGCATTTTTCTAAGACTCTATTTGTCTCCTTGTCTTACCCACACCCCTCTCATAGTTGTTCTTCAAGGGCAGACTTTAGAAACCTTCTCTTCCACCTCCATTCCTGTTTCATCTCTTACCCCTCTGCTGATGAATATCATATCTATACTTAGGTCCTTTTCTCATCTGAGCTCCCACTTCTCCAAATGTCCATTGGACATTTTCAGTTGTGCTATTGTCCTTGCAAAGTCAAATCAGTGTGTGACTGACCATAGCTTCTCCCATGCCACAAACACTGACTTCTTTCCTTTAGTTACAGTCTTTATCATGACATACTCCACTACTTTCTCACCAGCAGAATCTGTTGGTACTAGCTTCTGAGCTTGTGCAGAACCTGAGCATGTTCCACACCGTCCCTGCCTCTGCTGCCACACTTGTACACCTTTGGTCATGTTTTATTTGGGTGACTTAAAAAAAAAATAACCCAAAGTAATTCTTCTAAATACCAAGTCAGATCAAGTTACTCCTATGGCAAAACTCTCCAAACTTCATACCTCAGAAAAAAGTTCCAGCAATGGCCACCAAGCTCCTGTACAACTGTGCTCCTTTAAACTCTGTGATGTTATCTCTTACCCTCTCCCTTGCTCAACCACTCCAGCAATACTAGACTCCTTGCTCTTTGTAGAGTAGAACTGTCTGAAAGAGCTTTCCATAATGATGGACGCATTCTATATATATATCTTTATATCAGCACTGTCCAACATGGTGGCCAATAAGCATTTGAAATTCAATGAATGCAAACTGAGGAACTAAAGTTTTAACTTCATTGAAGTCTAGTTTGAATTCAACTAGTCACATATGATCAGTGGCGACTGTATTGGACTGAGCAGCCACCCTCACCCCTGGAACCACTGTGCCCCTTCTCTGCTTTATTTCTTCCATAATATCTACCCCTTCTAATTTTTACTGATTTACTCTTTTATTTTGTTGATTAGTCTTCCTCCTTTCCCCTCCCCCAACATACCCTAAAAGGTAAGCTCCAGACGGCAGAGATTTCTGTTTCATTCCACTTTTGGCCCCTAGTAATAAATGCTCAATAAATCATGACTGGCTGAATGCCACCACCTTTCTTCCAGACGCCCAGTTCCTTGGACTCATTTCTGACAAACCTCATATTTAGTGTAAAATTAGAAATGATCCCTGTGTGTGCCTTTTGTGTTCAGATGCTTTAGTCGTGTTCAACTCTTTGTGACCCTATGGACCATAGCTCACTAGGCTCCTCTGTCCATGGGGTTCTCCAGGCAAGAATATTGAAGTGGGTTGCCATGACCTCCTCCAGGGGATCTTCCTGACGCTGGGATTGAACTGGCGTCTCCTGCATCTCCTGCATTGCTGGCAGATTCTTTACCCCTGAGCCAGCAGGGAAGCCCAGAAATGATCCCCAAATATCTTTAATTCAACTTTTCTTAAAATTGAAACCAGAAGCTAGGATTAACCATCAGGAGCACAAGTGAGAGGGTGCAAGCGTTCTGAACAGTGTGTGTGTGTGTGTGGGGGGTGGGTGGCGGGGGTGGGGCGCTAAAGAAAGACGACGAGAAAATCTCTTTACAGCACCTACCAACATTTAGGTTACATTGAGACTTATTCAACATCTTGTCATCTACAGTTTGAGTTTCAGTCAATTGCTAAGAGTTTTACTGTAATACTGCAATGTTATTTTATTAGTTCCAAAGACTTTGGCCTTGAATCCTTAAGATGAAGAGTACTCATTGTAGCAAATTATATTTATTAAAATATTGGTTGTAGAGAACTATGTTTTTTCCTTGAAAGCTTCAAATTATGTGTGCTATGGAAGGTTGACTTTTCTGACTGTGACCACATTAATTGATTTCTGATAAACTCAAGCAAAAGAAAAAACAGTGTATATTCCTCTAGAATTAGGAACATGGTTAAAGTTATTCCTTTGGGAAGAGTTATTTTCAAGTGAAATAGATAAATAACTTGAACAGATTAATTCTAAAACACAATGCAGAATTTTGATTGTTTTCCAAACTAGCCATCATTTGGATTAACAATTAGATGCTATTTAGTTTTTCTTCTTAATTTCTCTAATATAATTTCCTTCTTTATCCATTCCTATCCCCTCTGCCTTTATCCGGCCATCACCACCGTCTCATACACAGTCTGTTTCCTTGATTCCTACGTTGTCAGAAACAGTAAGGTCTTTTAAAATATAATTTTCTGCCCTGAAGCCTTTGTTTTTTATCTTTTGCCTTGTTTTTAATCTTACAACATCTACCAATCTTCTGGGCCTTTGGCAAAACTGTTTCTTGCTTATTTTATTTTTTTAAGTTATATATATCTTAACTTCAGGAAGAAATATTTTCCAACCCACTCCCCTCCCAGAGAAGCAAATCCTAAAAACAACAGCAAACAGCACCACCTCATTTTCTTTTCGTTACTAAAGAGATGCTGAATTATTGCATTACTTGGTCTTTAAAACCTGGACTCCATTGGAGGCTCAGGGATGGGTTGTGGTAAACACATGAATTGCAGAGTTAGTTTTCCTCCTTTGTGGTTATTGAGAATGTTAGTGGAACAGCCAAAGAGAATTCCTCCTTGTTCAAGCAATAACTGAGCCAAGTATTAAGAGTTTAAGAATTAATTGAACAAATGGTTACTTAGCTCCTGGTATGTATAAAGGTTTGGGTGAGATACTCTATATTCACACTTTTTCTGCAGTGTACATTTATTCCTTAGACAAATTTTTTTTTTTACAATATGTCTGTCTATGCTAGGTTCTGGGAATAGAAATGTCAGCTGCATCTTAGTAATGAAATTCTAGCTGGAGAAGAGGACAAGGGAGAGAGGACAGGATGTGTGCAAGAAGCTGGGAAGCATGAAAAAGCTAGCATATCTCGGGGGACTGGGAATATTTCCAGGCAGGGAGTGGACATGAGATAAGGCCAAGGAGATGGGGTGGTGGGGGCCAGGGGACGGGTGCCTTGGGTGGTGTGTTATGGAGTTCGGACTTTATCCTGAGGGCAGTGGGGAGAAACTAAAAGTATTATATAGGGAGGTAATGCTTCTCTTGCATTACTCTCCCTTGTGCTATAGAATTCTGTACTAACAAGTGTAAACAACATATTAAATATCAGCACATAAAAACGAGCTCTTAAAGAAGTGTCCTCTGTTTGTTTTAGAATAATCTCTGTGATTGAAATAGAGCTTGCTTTTATGCCAAAACATGCCTGATTCTAAGTACAAAAGTGAAAGGTTGCTACTGCGAGCTGTGTGTTACGCCAGGATTCATGACCTCTGGAAGAGAGGATTTTGATCCAGGGTCAGAGACGAGACTTGATTACTTGGAGCCTTTTGTGTAGCAAAGTTTTAATGAAGTATAGCAGAGATAGGGAAAGCTTCTAACATAGACATCAGAAGGGAACAGAAAGAGTGCCAAGGCATTTTATGTCTGTTAGCTAGCTTCTAATCAGATAAAGAAACACCTCCAGGCTGAGGGAGTTTCACCAGGCCCCTCTCCCACAATAAGCATTTTTGAGATAGGATGGCCAAGGTGTGTCATTCCCAGCCATAAAACAATTAATATGAGTACTGGTTTGCTGAGCCATTATCAGCCCAAGGTTTGAGAAAAGATAAAAAAGGTTGGTCTTAGGCAGAACCCATTTCCTCAACACAGAAGGAAAAAAAAAGTCTGCCACTTGCAGTTTACTTCCTCCTGCCGCCTGGGGACCTCTACCCTCCCTACCTGTTACCCTCTCAAAAGGTGGTTGTCATTGCTATGGTGTCTTCAAACAGATTCCCTGACACCCCCTTCACTCCTCCCCTTCTACATTCTTGAGGGTTCAACTAGTTATTAAATTTATAGAGAACACTTTTCTTCCCTTCAGGACCTTTATCTCCTTCAGTTCAGTCGCTCAGTTGTGTCTGACTCTTTGCAACCCCATGGACCGCAGCACGTCAGGCTTCCCTGTCCATCACCAACTCCCGGAGCTTGCTCAAACTCGTTGAGTCGGTGATGCCATCCAACCATCTCATCTTCTGTTGTCCCCTTCTCCGCCCGCCTTTAGTCTTTCCCAGCATCAGGGTCTTTTCAAATGAGTCATATCTTCGCATCAGGTGGCCAAAGTATTGGAGTTTCAGCTTCAACATCAGTCCTTCCAATGAATATTCAGGACTGATTTCCTTTAGGACGGACTGGTTTGATCTTGCAGTCCAGGGGACTCTCAAGAGTTTTCTCCAATACCACAGTTCAAAAGCATTAATTCTTCGATGCTCAGCTTTATAGTCCAACTCTCACATCTGTGCATGACTACTGGAAAAACGATAGCTCTGACTAGACAGACCTTTGTTGGCAAAGTGATGTCTCTGCTTTTTAGTATGCTGTCTAGGTTGATCATAGCTTTTCTTCCAAGGAGCAAGTGTCTTTTACTTTCACGGCTGCAGCCACCATCTGCAGTGATTTACTGGCCAGTAATGAATAAATGCCAAACCTTAGTGTCTTGACAGAACATAGATTTCTTTCCCATTCATGCAAAGTCTGATGGTAGCTCTTGTCTGTCACTGGCTCAGTTTCAGGTGCCCTCCATCAGATGGAGCAGCTACCTCATTATCGGACCCTGAAGGTTCTGCAAGGGGAATAGAGGGAATGGAGAACTTGCCCTGCTCCTACATCATACACAGCCCTTGCACTCATTGTCCCTTGGGCAGACTTAGTAGTGTGGCTGCTGTCTAACTATAAGGGAGCCTGAGAAATGTGGAAAAGCACGTGGAATATTTAATGGGTACCACTCCTTCTGCCACAGTTACTAATGATAAATTCATGGCTACAAAATAATTGACAAATAGTTAAGGAAGACTATTTTCTTTTTAACAGAGAGTCTATCAACTTTTAAATTTGATTCTCCTTATTTTTCATCTTGGACAAACTGGTTAATGTAAACATCACCATTGTTTAATGTTAAAGGAGAAGAAGTAACAAAATAAGTCCAGTAGGAATATTAATTATGGATCAAGACACTAAAATCCAGTGTGTGCATGCTCAGTTGCTTCAGTCATGTCTGACTCTTTGCGACCCCATGGACTATAGCCTGCCAGACTCCTCTGTCCATAGTATTTTCCTGGCAAGAATACTGGAATGGGTTGCCATGCTTGCCTCCAAAATCCAGTGGGAAAGCCTAAATAGAAGCTGTTCCTAAATTGTTGAGGTATAATCCTCCTCTTTCTTATATCTAAAATTCAGAAAAAAATAGATATGCAACACAAGCAACAAAGGTTAACTGCATAGCACGGGAAACTATAGTCAATATTTTGTAATAACCTATAATGGAAAATAATCTGAAAAATAATATAAACAATGTATATGTATAACTGAATTACCTTGCTGTGCACCTGAAACACTGTAAGTCAACTATACTTCAATAAAATATATATATTAAGAAAAAAATAAAATTCAGGATCTCAGCTTAAAAACTTTGTTGTGGAGGCAGTGAGTGTGTGGCAGGGTCAGCCTCAATGAGGTAGAACAGAGGGTTGATTTCGGAATAGAGCTGCTTGAAAGTCTGCCCACAGATGGGCACCTTTCTAGAAGCAGTTATAGTCTGTTATAACCAGCATTTTTACTTTTACCTTGCAGAGGACTTCATTTAAAAGAATTTTTTAAGGTATAGTTGATGTATAGTGTTACATAAGTTTCAGGTGTACAACATAGTGATTCACAATTTTTGAAGGCTATGCTCTATTTATAATTGTTGAATATTGGCTATATTCCCCATGCTGTACATAATATCCTTGTAGCTTATTTATTTATTTTTGATTTTTTTTAATTGGAGGATAATTGCTTTACAATATTGTGTTGGTTTCTGCCATACATCATACATCTGCCATACATCATGGCAAAGTCATGTCAACATGAGTCATACAACATGAGTCAGTCACAGGTATACATATGTCCCCTCTCCCATCTCTGTCCCCATCTGGCACTGTTGGTGGGAATGTAAATTGATACAGCCACCATGGAGAACAATATGGAGATTCCTTTAAAAACTAGGAATAGAACTGCCATATGACCCAACAATCCCACCACTGGGCATATACCCTGAGAAAACCATAATTGAAACAGATGCATGTACCCCAGTGCTTGTTGCAGTACAATGTCTATTTTATTCATAGTAGTTTACTCATAGTAGTACCTCTTAATCCCTTAAAATGAGTGTTTAAACAGTTATTGAAAGCCCTTAAACCACTCTTTGTGCATTATTGCCTTTAAGCTTTATAAGAACCTATGAAATAGCAGGCTTTATTTTCTGTATTTTACACATCTGTATTTTATTCATCTGTATTAGATAAGAAACTGTGCAAAAGGATTTATCACAGTATCCTTTAAAATATGAAAGTTACAATCATTTAATAATGATTTGCCTGATATTTTTATTTTTTAATACTCTTCTTTAAAAAAAAGTCATTTTAGATAGAACAAGAATGCCATTTCCAAACATGCCAATTAGCGAATATGTACAGGAGCAAGGAAAAGAGATAATCATTAGGAAGGATGTGGAGTCTAATCCGTGGATTTGCCCTCCAGATCCCAAGAGGGCAGCTTGCTTGCCCAAGGCCACTCCACTTTAGAACTGGGTTTTGAACCTAGCTCTTTTGCTTGTCAAGTCCATTCTGTTATCTCCTACAGAAGGAGGGAAGGACATTCCACTGACTTGCAGTGTCTGTTTCCTGCCATCCTTCCCCCATCCACCCTCTAAAAATACATACCCCAGTCAGCAGTGGCAGTGGGGAGATTGGAATGGGGAAGGAAGATAGAAATTAGGGCTTTGCTTTCCATATGTGAATTTCCAGGGTCAGCTGCAAAGACCTGAGAAATGCCACCCCTCAGACTAGACTCCACATCCTTCCTAATGATCATCTTTTTTCCTTGCTCCTGTACATATTCACTAATTGGCGTGTTTGGAAATGGCATTCTTGTTCTATGTAAAATGACTTTTTTTTTTAAAGAAGAGTATTAAAAAATAAAAATATCAGGCTGCTGCTGCTGCTAAGTCACTTCAGTCGTGTCTGACTCTGTGTGACCCCATAGACAGCAGCCCACCAGGCTCCTCCATCCCTGGGATTCTCCAGGCAAGAACACTGGAGTGAGTTGCAATTTCCTTCTCCAGTGCATGAAAGTGAAAAGTGAAAGTGAAGTCACTCAATCATGTCTGACTCTTCACGACCCCATGGACTGCAGCCTACCAGGCTCCTCCGTCCATGGGATTTTCCAGGCGAGAGTACTGGAGTGGGGCGCCATCGCCTTCTCCAAAAATATCAGGCAAATCATTATTAAATGATTGTAACTTTCATATTTTAAAGGATACTATGATAAATCCTTTTGCACAGTTTCTTATCTAATACAGATGAAGCATATTTTGTGTATATGAAAGTAAAGTTTCTCTAAGTGGAAATAACTATATTTTGTACTAAAAATTGATAGATTTAAATAGCTTTTCAAATTGAAATTTGCAAGTTGATTAAAAATATTTAGTGATATGTTTTATTATTAATATTTGTGGAGAATGAGATGGTTGGATGGCATCACCGATTCAACGGACATGAGTTTGGGTAGACTCCGGGAGTTGGTGATGGACAGGGAGGCCTGGCGTGCTGTGGTTCATGGGGCCGAAAAGAGTCGGACACGACTGAGCGAGTGAACTGAACTGAACTGGGGTGAAAATTTTCTCTCTTTCCAATATTGTGTAGGTGATTCAAGTTAAGAATAGAATAGTATGATGATAGAGCCATTTCAACACAGGCTGCAATGACTGGGGTCTCGTGAGGAATTTTTGTTAATAAGGTCAAGGCTGTTCAGAAGTATCAGAATTGAAAGGGATCAAAGGACTGTTGATCTTGTGCCCATGGCACACGTACACTAGTGAAATAGGTTTGTGTGGGAGTGGAGAGAGCTGCTGGAGGAAGTGAGGCAGCAGAAGTCATGCAGAGGCACCTTATGAAGAACCTTGGAAATAAGGCAACATTTAAGCTCAGTTGGTCAGAAGGTTTGGTCTGGGCTAGAGAGTGATAACACTAAAGGGGTGGGAACAAAGCCTCTGTTCTGTTTCTCTCCTTCCCCACACTGCAAAACTTCTTGAAAGACTAATCTGTCTTCACTGTCTTTGCTTCTTTAACTCCCATTTGTTCCTCAACCTGGAATGATCTGGAACATCAAGTATCCTTTCCCCAAAACATTCTGCTGTAACTGCTCCACCTAATGGTCAGGTCAAGTCTAATCTCTCTCTCTTTTTTTTTCCATAGTCCTTATCTCCTTGATTTCTCTGCAGCAATTGACACATCTTATCCAATTTTATTGGACTTCTCCTGTGGCTCAGATAGTAAAGAATCTACCTGGATGCAGGAGACCTGGATTTGACCCCTGGGTCAGGAAGATTCCCTGGAGAAGGGAATGGCAACCCACTCCAGCAGTATTCTTGCCTGGAGAATTTCATGGACGAGGAGCCTGGTGGGTTATAGTCCATGGGGTCGCAAAGAGTCAAACATGACTGACACTTTCATCCAATTTTATGGCTTTAGCTACTTCCCAGATGTTGGTGACTCCAAGATTTATCTCAAGCCTGGGCGTTTCTCCAGAGCTCCCGACCTGAATGGCTGGCCACCTGCCCTCCAGACAGCTCCATGTGGATGGCCAGATCCTCTGAGTCAACATGAAGCAAACAGGATGAGTTGCCCTCCCTCCGGTCTTGTTGCTTCTCTACTCGTGGCCTCTGATTAGGCAACAGCATCACTATCTCCCCTGTGGCCCAAGTCAGAAACCCGGTCTCCTCTCTCTCCATCACACCTTGTAAATGGGTTCATCAAGCCCTGAGGATTCACCTTTTAAAAGTCTCAAATATCTCCCACCTTTCCCCTTTAGCTGCAGTTGCTCTTATTCAAACTCCAATCATATCTTACATATGTGGGGAAACTAACTTCTGGCCTATGGCTAAGGCAGATCTCACATGAACTTTGTAGCAGTAATGCCTACAGCTGCAGGAGAGTAAGGGAGGAGGCATACTGACAAAGCAGCTGCTTGCGGTGCAGAGAATTCTTTCCCTCACAATTCACAGTATTTTTGCAGCCATCATGCTTACAAAAGGAGGCTAGTAGCCTATCTCCATCACACAGGTTTTTTTTTTTCCCTTCAAAAGAACATTTTTCAAAAAAAAAGTGTTAGTAATGCTGGTGGTTATATTCTGGAATATGACACTCCTTTCTGTTACTTCTAGCTTTCCTATCTTCACAAAGCCACTAGAATAAATCTGAAGTTTCCTTGTTTAAGTTCCACACCAGCAACATGGCATATTCCTATTGATTTCCTACCTTTCTCCATGCCTCCCTCCAATCCAATTTTTATACAACTCTTCATGGGATTGTTTTGGGGCTCCTCATTGCCCAAATCAGAGATTTTCAACACAGCCAAAGCCCTATTCCCAGGGATAGTACTGTTAAAACTTACCCACAAAGTTAATGCATTTTACTTCACAACATAGCACACGTGCCCCCTTTGTTGTTGTTCAGTCGCTCATTCGTGTCTGACTCTTTGCATCCCCATAGACTGCAGCATGCCGGGCTTCCCTGTCCTTCACCATCTCCCAAACGTGCTTAACTCTTGTCTATTGAGTCAGTGATGCCACCCAGCCATCTCATTCTCTATCATCCTCTTCTCCTCCTGCCTTCAATCTTCCCCAGCATCAGGGTCTTTTCCAATGAGTTGGCTCTTCGAGTCAGGTGGCTAAAGTATTGGAGCTTCAGCTTCAGCATCAGTCCTTCCAATGAATATTCAGGGTTGATTTCCTTTAGGATGGACTGGTTTCATCTCCTTGTAGTCCGAGGACTCTCAAGTCTTCTCCAACAGCATACCCTCAACACCATATACCCCCTTATACTTATATAAATGAAGTAAAGTTTTCATAAATAATTCTTATTAGTAATTGTGATGTAACTGTTTTCTCTTTCATTAAATTTTTTTAGAAGGCGCTATTGTTGTTGTTCAGTCACTAAGTCATGTCCAACTCTTTGCATGGACTGCAGCACGCCAGACTCCCCTGTCCATAGAATTCTCCAGGCAAGAATACTGGAGTGGGTAGCCATTCCCTTCCCCAGTAGATCTTCCTGATCCAGGGATTGCACCTGGGTCTCCTGTATTGCAGGCAGTTTCTTGACCATCTGAGCCACCAGGAAAGCCCAGACTCCTTAAACCGTCTGGAAAGAGCATTCTCCCTCACATACCTCCTACCTCTTCCCAAACCACCTGACTTCCTCCTCAGGTAATGCTAGGATCAGTGGGACCTTGGCCAACACAGATGTGATTCCAGAGCTGGGAAGGAGTATTGTCACCTCCACCGCTCTCAGAATCTCTCAGCTAGATGCTTACAACTGCCTACCTCCTTCCCAGATGCACTCTCTAATCCAATTATCTGGTCTGCTCCTGCCAAAGTCATTTCTGTGAAATCAAAGCAAACCCTCCACTTGCCCCATTAAAACTTTCAGTGATTGGATAGAGCCCAGAGCTCTTCATGTGAGAAAGTCCTTTATTACTTAGTCTCTGGACCCTGTGTTCTCCTCTCCCGTACAATATGCCTGGCCACTTCTTGCCTTGATAATAATACTTGCTCTTCCTCCGCTCAAAGTGTCTTAACCTCCCACCCATCACCCCGTACCAGAGTATATTTTACTTCTTCTACAGCTCACTATCTTCTTAGAGCACTTAGTAAACTCTAAGGGAATTGTTTATCCCCTGTGTGCTTCCTACTCTCTATCCTGCTTCCCCAGCTGGTGAGCTCATTGACAGCTGGCAACTTTTTATTTTTTAATGTAGTTCTGTTCCCTGAGCTGCCAGCCCAAGGCTTAGGAATTAAAAGAATTCAAGGATTTATAAGTGAATGAGATTTGGAATGAGGAGACAGTACAATTTAGTTCATGGACTTCTCAGATGGCACTAGTAGTAAAGAATCTACCTGCTAATGCAGGAGATGAAAGAGACTAGAGTTTGATCCCTGGGTTGGGAAGATCCCCTGGAGGAGGGCTTGGCAACCCACTCCAGTGTTCTTGCCTTAAGAATCCCATGGACAGAGGAGCCTGGTGGGCTATAGTCCATAGGGTCACAAAGAGTCAGACACGACTGAAGCGACTGAGCACGCACACGAGCACGGAATTAGTTCATATCTTTGCTCTGTTTATCTTGTGGGGAGTAACTGTTTGGTAGAGTACTGTGACTGTGGCAAGTTGAGTGTCTTGTGCAACGCATTGTGTTAGAAACGGGCAACGTGTTGTGACACGTCTTGGGATCAGAAGCAGTCTGACATGGTATATTCTCTATGTTAGTGGTGTGTGCAAACTCATTCGATAAACATTGGACCCCTACAGTGTGCCAGGCACTGGTCAAGGCACAGAAACCTATAGTAAAAATACTACAATAATCCTAATTATTATATACCTTCTCTACTTTGCACCTATGCTAGCTGGTGAGATTATCCACCTTCTAAATTCCAGTGAATGGAAGAGCATTTTAAAAATGTCTTCTCTAAAGGAATAAGCTAATAAGCTGAGAACCAGATCTGAACTAGGGTCTACCCTATTACTCAGTCCATTGCTCCCTTCAGTTCTGTGCAGCATCTTACAGGTGCTACATCTTATAGGTGTTACATCTTGAAGGTGCAGAAAGTGCATTATTTTGATTTGATTCTCGTAACACTCTGCAAGCCATAATCTTCATTTTCCAGGTTGGGATATGGGCTCATAGAGGCTAAGCAATCTGTGCAGAATTACACAGAACAGTGGCAGGTAGCAGAGCTGAGATACTCAGGTCTGCTTGACTCCCAAGCCTATTCTCTGTCCACTTAGCACATGGCATGATCCAGTCAGAGGGCAAAAGGCTGTAACTGGGGAAATGAAGTTCACTGTGGTAAGTGCAGGAATGAAATAGCAAGGGCAAGGAGTTGTTGGTTCAACAAGGAAGGAATGGAGAAAGCTGATCAGACTGTGGGTCCCGTATGTCCTGATCATGCCCATATTATGATAGTCACTCAGTGACTCATTCATCAAATCTTTGGGGCCTTTGATTTGCCATGGATACTAGTGGTGATTGATGAGAAAGACAAAGTCTTTAAAATAGAAAACTCATAGTCAAAATCGAACCAAAACAGCTCATAGACTTTTTAGGAGAAGGGGATAGAAGAATGAGATATTTCAATTGTGTCCATTTCTTCTTATAAGTGTTACAATAGAGCTAGTCCCAGGTACCGTTAACCAGGCATGGAAAGTTAACCAGCATCTCCCTCTCAGTTACGAGTCCCTTCCATCCCGACTGCTTATCCGGCCTGCAGGGCGCCCACAGAATCTGTCCTGCCAACCTCTCTGACCACTTATCCTCTGCCACATGCACCTACCTCTGGTTCAAGGTCGCCAGATTCCTTCCTGCCATTGGGCCTTTGCCCTTGGTGTTTCCACAGCCTGGCCTGCTCTTTCTCTGGTGCTCTGAATCTGAGACTTAGCTCCAGTGACTCCTCCTCAGAGAGGCTTCCCTGACTGCCCTCCTTACTTTTTGTCACATAATCCAATCCTCCCCCTCCTCCTTCTGGCACTAATCATGATCCAAACATCAGTATAGTTTAGTAGTCAAGAGCATGGACTCTGGAAGCAGGTCTCAGTTCTGACATCATACTAGCTAAGTACCCCTGGGCATATTACTTAACCTCTCTGGGTCTCAGTTTTCTCATTTAAAAACGGCGATGATGACAATAGTCCTCCTAATCTCCTACAGTACCTATGGTGTGGATTTTCTGAGTTTACCTGCATAAAGCATGGACAGTGCCTGGCACTTAGCTGCTGCTGCTGCTAAGTCGCTTCAGTCGTGTCCGACTCTGTGCGGCCCCATAGACGGCAACCCATCAGGCTCCACTGTCCCTGGGATTCTCCAGGCAAGAACACTGGAGCAGGTTGCCATTTCCTTCTCCAATGCATGAAAGTGAAAAGTGAAAGTGAAGTCGCTCAGTTGTGTCCGGCTCTTAGCGACCCCATGGACTGCAGCCTACCAGGCTCCTCCGTCCATGGGATTTTCCAGACAAGAGTACTGGAGTGGGTGCCATTGCCTTCTCCGCTGGCACTTAGCAGGTATGTAATAAAGCCAAAGTGAGTGAATCGTCCCATTTTCATTCATCCATACAATACATATTGAGTTCGAATACATAGAGACAGCAGGATGAAGGGCTGGAAATGCCACAGTGACCCGGCCAGGCACAGCCTCTGTCCTCAGGAGCTTACTGCCTGTCTGAACCATTTCCCTGTTGACACAGGTCTGCATTTCACTTGTACACTTTTGCCTGGAGGTCATCTAAACCTTTCCTCTTCATTCTAGTTTCTATCCCCCACTTCCTATCTTGGGATTCGTCGTACCCAGAAGGCACCCCTGCCTTATGATGGCCTGAGGCGACACATAGATCTATGCATTTTTACACCCACATGGTTTGTTCCTTGCAGTTGCATTCTTTCCTTCGGGAGTCAGAATCAATTAGAGGTTTGACTAGCGAGGCTTTGGTGAAAGCTCAGCAAGAAGACAACAAAAGCAGCAGAAGAGTTGAAAGGTCTACATCCTAGCTTCTATTCTGGGGGCAGACTTTCCCCGAGTCCAACTTCTTCACCCCTAGAGTTTGCTTGTTGGAAGCTTTCCCTGACTTTCTCAGACAATGGCTCTTAAATAGACTTTGTGCTCATCCCTAGAGTAAGACTTTGTCCCTTTGCAGGGTAACTGTCTACTCTCCCATCTCCCCAGCTAGTCTGCATCACCATGAAGCCTAGGCCATCTTTTTGGCCTTCTTCTCCATTGTATCCTCCACCCAGCAATACCTTCTTATTGTTGAAAAATAGTGCCCTTTATGCACATGTTGAACTTAGGTAGAGGATAAGAACCAATAATGTGGGTAAATTAGGAGGCAATGATTTATCTTTTGTTACAAAATGTCTACTTATGAAAGAAGTGTTTGCAGGGTTCCATTGAGTAGGACTTCCCAGGTGTTGCTAGTGGTAAAGAATCTGCGATGAAAGAGTCTTGATTTGATGCCTGGGTCTGGAAGATCTGCTGAAGGAAGAAGTGGCAACCCATTCCAGTATTCTTGCTGAGAGGGTCCCATGGACAGAGGACTGGTGGGCCACAGTCCAAGGAGTTGCAAACAGTTGGACACGGCTGAGTGTCTGGGCACAGCACACTGAGTATGGAGTCAGGGTTATTGCTATAAAAAATTACCCCCACATTTCAGCGGCTTAATGCCCACAAACACACACAAAACTTTCTCAGTGATGTAACAGTTCAAGTGTTCAGTTAACAGCCTTCTAAATCTTGTGGCTTCACCATCCCTTATGCTTCTGGGGTCCTCTGTTAGGTCTTCTGCATTTGGTTGGTAGATGGAGAGAGAGAGAGAGAAGACAATCATTCAGGACAGTCACTCATCACTTCCCATCCCAGACCAGAACTGGGTTGCATGGCCACATCAGTTGCTAGGGAGACTGGGGAAGGCTGTCTAGCTGGGTGTCCAGGAGGAGAGGCAAGTGTGTTTTGTGAGCACACAGCAGTCTCTGCCCTGGGAGCATACCAGTGTCAGCTGGCCCTTGTGTAAAGTGATACATGTGTCCATAAAGTGACACGTGTATCCACTGTGCAGTGGGTCCCAGAAGGATGAAATTGCACTGATGTCTGCCATTCTGGCTTTGCAGGCGAACTCATGTGATCAAAATCTAAATCACTGCCTCGAACTCATTGAACAAGTTGCCAAAGTGCAGGGACAGCTCTTTGGGATCCTCACTATAGCAGCCCAAGAAGGTGAGAACGGCCCATGTGTCTCCCTCCGGTTCTCCCCTCTTTGCCTTCTTTTCCTTTTCCCTTCCCTTTGCTCTCTGCCTGGGTGGAGGTGGTTGGCTTTCTCTTGCTGACCTGGTCTGTGGATTCTTCCAGGAGGACATTATGATGGTGTGGAAACAATCAAATCACGCCTTTTGCCTTGGCTGGAGGCCTCCTTTACAGCTGCTTCCCTGGGAAAACCTGTGGACAGCAAGGTCCCTTCTCTACAGGTAGGGATACTAAAGGATCATCCTCTGTATTCAGCACCTTTTACCTAGTGAGGGGCTCAGTTCTAGTTAGAGAACTGAAACATGGGTTGGAAAGGTGAGTTTCTATTTATCGTAGTATGTGGCATAATGGATTGAGTTTTCTCTTAAGACAGATCAGCATTAAAATCTCAACCTTGCCTACTTCCTGGTGGAATGGCTTCAATCAACTCAAGGAGCCTCTGCTTCCTCAGCTATGAAAAGGGCCTGGTGATGGTCTGTATTTGGGACATTGATGCACCCACTCTAGGCATTAAATAGTAACTTTTAAATGACAAGTTACCTCAAAAATATACAAGCAACTCCTGCAGCTCAATTCCAGAAAAATAAACGACCCAATCAAAAAATGGGCCAAAGAACTAAACAGACATTTCTCCAAAGAAGACATACAGATGGCTAACAAACACATGAAAAGATGCTCAACATCACTCATTATCAGAGAAATGCAAATCAAAACCACAATGAGGTACCATTTCACGCCAATCAGAATGGCTGTGATCCAAAAGTCTACAAGCAATAAATGCTGGAGAGGGTGTGGAGAAAAGGGAACCCTCTTACACTGTTGGTGGGAATGCAAACTAGTACAGCCACTATGGACAGCAGTGTGGAGGTTCCTTAAAAAACTGGAAATAGAACTGCCATACGACCCAGCAATCCCACTGCTGGGCATACACACCGCAGAAACCATAATTGAAAGAGACACATGTACCCCAATGTTTATTGCAGCACTATTTACAATAGCCAGGACATGGAAGCAACCTAGATGTCCATCAGCAGATGAATGGATAAGAAAGCGGTGGTACATATACACAATGGAATATTACTCAGCCATTAAAAAGAATACATTTGAATCAGTTCTAATGAGGTGGATGAAACTGGAGCCTATTATACAGAGTGAAGTAAGCCAGAAAGAAAAACACCAATATGGTATACTAATGCATATATATGGAATTTAGAAAGATGGTAATGATAACCCTATATGCAAGACAGCAAAAGAGACACAGATGTATAGAACAGTCCTTTGGACTCTGTGGGAGAAGGCAAGGGTGGGATGATTTGAGAGAATAGCATTGAAACATGGTTATTATCATATGTGAAACAGACCGCCAGTCCAGGTTCGTTGCATGAGACAGGGTGCTCAGGGCTGGTGCACTGGGACAACCCAGAGGGATGGGATGGGGAGGGATGAGGAACACATGTACACCCATGGCTGATTCATGTCAATGTATGGCAAAACCACTACAATATTGTAAAGTAAGTAGCCTCCAATTAAAATAAATAAATTAAAAAAAAAAAAAAGACAAGTTAGTCACCCTGACAGGGTATCATGGGGGAGGGGAGGGGAGTCAAAAGAGAAAGGGATCATTAAAAGGGGGGCAGGTCAGTATTCTGAAAAAATAAAATTAAATGAATTGCCTAATTGGAAACTTCCCAGATAAGAAAACTCAATCCTGGTAGACTGATCAAGAGAGTGTCATCATTTGTGGTTGATATATTGGTGGTTTCCACACAGCAGTGGTAGTGTTTTAATAGTTGAGGACCAGACTGAAAAGAGAACACATACTTTGCTCAAAGCAGAGGCCCCCAACCTCCAGGATCTAATGCCTGATGATCTGAGGTGGAATTGATGTAATAATAATAGAAATAAAGTGCACGATAAATGTAATGCACTTGAATCATCCTGAAACCATCCCCCACCCCAGGGTCCATGGAAAAATTGTCTTCCATGAAACTGGTCGCTGGAGCCAAAAAGGTTGGGGACCGCTGGTAAGGCACGGGTATCACTATGTCTGGATAAGCAAAACATTGGTAACCTTGATTTTCAATGTTTTTTGGATTCATGTAAATTTCTTTCAAAAGATGAACCACTTAGATCAGGCTGTGTTCTAAGACCACCATAGCTGTGTTCTAAGCAAGAGGGCCTTATGAGGTAGTGGGTGAAGGATTCCTGCTTAGAGATCACTTGACAGAATCCTTGTCCACCTTCTTAGGTCCTAGATAGATTGTCCAACCTATTAGGTCTCAGTTTCCTCAGTTGCTAAATGGGAACAATGCTTTTGCTTACCTAATAGGGTCATTGTTAGAGTTAAACGTGATAAGCATGGGAAAAAACTTACATGTAGGAAGTGCTCTGTAGATGTCAGTTTTCATTAAAGAAAGTTTTTATATGGGGAAAAAAAAGTCTCTTAGATTTTTACCCCCTGTAGATGTTATTCTGGGTATAAAGATGTAGAATGATATTTCGATGTCTTTTAAAAAAATCTGAGGTATCACTTACCTGCAGTGAAAACCATAGGTTGATGAATTTTGACAAATGGGTATATCCTTGTAACTCACATCCCTATTGAGATACAAAACATTTCCATTCCTTCAGCTCATTCCCTTGTGCCGTTTCCCAGTCCCCTCCCTCCGCCCTTAGGGCAATCACCCTTTGGATTTTTATCACTCTAGGTTAATTATGCCTGCACAGAAAATTCACAAAAATGAAACAATACATTACATGCCCTTTTGGCTTGACTTCTTTTGTCCAGCGTAATGTTTTTGCTGTCCATGTGGCTTCATGTTTTCAGACTCTGTTTTTATTTTTTTATCATTCCAGGACACATTCGATAAGGACAGACATAAGGAGTCTGGTACTCGAGACATACAACAATTAGATGCTGATTTGAGTGCAACTCATAATCAACTCAACCAGGTTCAAGACGAGTAAGAGGAATGCAAGTTATCTTCTTTCAAAAAGAATTGCTTATTCTTAATATTTAAGTTTAAAAGGAAAATATTGGCTCATGTAAAATGTAGATATTTGCAAATATGTAACATGATGTGTGTGTGTATGAGTTGGGAGTCAGTGTCTTTGAATTTGGGGATGGGATTTCTATGTTATGATCCCTAAGACTCTGGTTCCCTTGGCTCCATTCCTGAGGTTCCTCCTTCTTCATAGGCCCACTATCAGTCCATATTTATAAAAAAGAAAGATTGTAACATGCAATTCTACCTTTGGGAAGGAAAATAAGAAAAGATGCAGACAGGAAAAGAGTGAAAGATCAGGTAAAGAGGAAAAATAAGAGAAAGAGAAAAAGTAAAATGAAGCAGTCTGCATCTGTCTGTCATTTAAGGTCTATGTATTCCTGACTAAGAAGCATTCAAAATTTTGGAATAATTTTGAGATACAAAAGTGTAATTTGAAAAAGTTAAGTAATGTCAGGCAATAATGGACCTCAGATGTATGCTATGTGCAAAGCCAGGGTAGCAAGCTCAAGGAATCACTGCAATGAAAATTGCAGATTTTGGGTTTGTACTTGAGGGAGATAGACAAATGTGATGCAACTGCTTTCAACTTGTCTAACAAAAATCCATCATAAGGTGTTTCTCCCACCGCAGCATTGCTCCATGGCTGACCTGCAGAGGGCAGCAAAGGATTCTTTTGTCACTAGCTTAGGGCTTCTGGAAGAATAAAGAATCTGCCTACAATGCAGAAGACCTAGGTTCGATCCCTGGTCTGGAAGATACTCTGGAGAAGGGAATGGCAATCCACTCCAGTATTCTTGCCTGGAGAATCCCATGGACAGAGGAGTCTGGCAGGCTACAGTTCATGGGGTTGCAAAGAGTCCGACACGACTGAACGACTAACATACTACACGGGGCTTACAATGAAATACCATGGGGTATTCTGCCTTGTCCTCTGCTGAGATTTCCTTCTAAGGAAAACATCTCTATTGATCGATTGATTTAGTTTTGCCCAATTATAAAAGTTATACACATTTTCTTCTCAAGATGCATATAATAAAAGTACAAAGGTGAAAATCACCTATTAGTTTATGCCTATTAACATTTTTCGGAGAAGGCAATGGCACCCCACTCCAGTACTCTTGCCTGGAAAGTCCCATGGATGGAGGAGCCTGGTAGGCTGCATTCCATGGGGTTGCTAAGAGTCAGGTACGACTGAGTGACTTCACTTTCACTTTTCACTTTCATGCACTGCAGAAGAAAATGGCAACCCACTCCAGTGTTTTTGCCTGGAGAATCCCAGGGACGGGGCAGCCTGGTGGGCTGCTGTCTATGGGGTCACACAGAGTCGGACACGACTGAAGCGACTTAGCAGCAGTAGCAGCAGCAAAGAGGAGCCTTAACCCTGCCACTTCTTTTCTGGTTTATCGTAGTTCTTTTTGTGTAAATCTTCAGTTAATTCCAAGTTCGGATTTCTGTTAGGGGCTGTGTTTGCCCTTTCAAGGGGTCTCACTGTTCTTCTCCTTCCTTAGATGGCTGTCAAGGGGTGGAGGGATGCTTTTGCACTCTCCCGGTGCTGGAGGAGAGGGGCTTTGGGTCTTGTACTTCCCTCTGGCTTCTTGCTGCCTTGGTTCTGCCTGGGCACTAGAGTTTTGTGCTGATGGATGCTGAGTTGTGGCTTGTTGGTGAGGTTTCCTGGGGCATTCAATGGCTTCTGCTGCTGCCTCTGGTTATGAGGCAAATCTTTGTGACCTTTCTGGTTCTTGACTTCAGGCAGCACCCATAGAAGCCAGGAATTCCTACCTCCTTCTCTTGTCACCATAGCTGTGTAGTTACCCATAAGAGGTATCATGGACCAAAAGCTATGACTGCTTGGGTTTTTTTTTTTTTTTAAGCGTTTATCTGGAAATAATGTCAAATACAGAAAATTTACAAGAACAGTACTAAAAACACCCATGTACCCTTTCCTAGGCCTTTTGCCCTGTTTACTTTATCATTTGTACTTATGTTCTACCTGTGTGTACACTCCCCTCCCCCATTTGAAAGTTGCACACAGGAAAGTGCTTGTTTTTCCCCTAAATTTCCTACTTTTGTTTTGGTTTAACCCATTTGTGGTTCATATTCTATTTCTTAAGGCGTCAGAAATGATGGAGGCTGTTCACCCAGGTTTAATGGTAGCCAGCTCTCTCCTCCACTACTCTGCTTTCTTGTCTCTAAATCCAGGATGCTATCTACTGTGGAATGAAGGGCCCATCCAAGGAGGTTCCCAGGTCTAACCTTGCGGAGTCCAGTTTGTGTATGACTCAGTTCCAAAGGAGCCAATTCCAATAGAATGGGGACAGGTCTGTCCAGGTTTGATGAGCCCTAGACAAGGGAAGGAAATGGCAATCCACTCCAGTGTTCTTGCCTTGAGAATCCCAGGGACAGGGGAGCCGTCTATGGGGTCGCACAGAGACGGACACGACTGAAGCGACTTAGCAGCAGCAGCAGCAGACAAGGGAAGACCACTAGATTTTATGCTGGGACTCTGGTTAGAAACCTCACCTGTTCTCATTTCCTGTGTCCAATCTATTGGAGGATCCAGTGGAATCTACCTCCTAAACATCTCCTGCACACGGTCCTTTCTATACTACTACTGCTGCTCTCAGTCAAATCTCTGTAAGCTCTCACCTCAGTTGCCTTCCAACTGGCTCTCCTGGGTCTGTTCTTGCTCTACTACCATCCATTTTCCGCACAGGAAATAGAAATATATTTTTATTATAGCAAGTAACCCCCCCACATCCAGCTTAAAGCCTCTTAGTCACCCCTTTTTGTACTTAGAAAAAAAATTCTAAATTCCTTCTCGGAGCTCTCCCAGCCCTGTGTGATCTGACCCTACCTTTCGCTCCACCCTCATCTCATGCCAGGCTCCCCTCATCCAGTCTTCCCTCTGCTTCCTCACCTCGAGGCCTTGCCTGTGTCCTTTCAGAAAAGCAGAAGTCTTCTGCTGGTTCTTTGCAAGACTAGCTTTTTCTTGTCTTCCAGGTCTCAGCTTAAATGTGACTTTCTCAGAGTCTGTGACCACTCTACACTGAACAGTCTTTCCTTTCTCTCTCACTTTTCTCTTTCAATGATTATCTATACCACAAGTTGAAACTTTGGAAATTTGTTTGCATATTTATGATTCACTACATAGGAAGCTCCAGAGGGTTACCATCCTGTATCACTATTCTGACACTTGTATATTCAGCACCCAGCATCGTGCCAGCACATAATAAATTCTCAATAATATGCTCAATGAATGAATAAATCTATAATGAAAAATAAATATGTTAGCCTGTTTAAAACAATGCTTGTCACATGAATGTACCCCCTTTCTTCTTTCTGTATATCATCCAAGGGGGCCAAATTAGCCCTCTTGTCCCTTTTGTTCACATGTATATTAGCTCACACACGTGTGCCAGGTCTTTTTTTAAAAATTGAAGTATAGTTGATCTACAGTGTTGTATTAGTTTCTGCTGTATAGCAACATGGTTCAATTATACATACATACATATATATATTCATTAACATACTCTTTTCCATTATGGTTAATCACAGAATATTGACTATAAATCCCTGTGCTACACAGTAGGACCTTGTTGTTTATCAGTTCTATATACAATAGTTTGCATTTGCCAACCCTAAGCTTCTAATCCTTCCTCCCCCACCCTCTCTCCCTATGCCTTATCTTGAGACAAAAAGCAAAACAAAACAAACGAAAAATGATTACTGTTCATACTCTTCTCCCTTTATTGGTCTATTTTCTTCTTTTAATATTCCACAATTTTCTCTTGGTAAAAGTGTTCATTTTCCCATATATACTTTAAAAAAATCTATAACATATTCATTCACATTTAAATTAAATCATAGTAATTTCCTTTCAACTGCCAACATCCCTATTATGAAGTTATTGCTACTTTGGTTTTAGTTTAGACTTTAGGCATTTCATTGTTTCACTCATTCCGTTTTTTTTTTTTAATTAAAAAAATTATGACAGGCACTGTTTTACATGCTAGGGATAAAGAGATCAATAAAATAGACTCTTAGCCTTTCAATAGTTCACAGTTTGTTTGTAATGAGATTATAGATGTGAACAACTGTGGAAGGAGCTCAGAAGGGGAGACAAATTTTGCCTGAGTTAGACGTGGCCTTTGGAGAGGTATCCATGGATGAATGGGCGTTTGTTGGAGGAGAAGGATATAAGATGGGATTTGGGGAAACTCACACCACTTCTTCTATTTCCTCATTGCCTGGGCCTGGTGGGGACTTGATAGGAATCTAGCTAGCCCATTATTTCTCAGTGTGCCTCACTGTATAGGGGAGGCCAGAGTTTAACCTTCCATTCTTCCGTCTGAGTGTAAGGGGGAAGACTGATGTAAGTTTGAATAGCAGTTGCAATCTCTTATTCTCAGAACTACTGTGATGAAAGAGACAGGGTATTCCAGGGATGTAGGAGCTGTCCGGAAACCTTTGCTGTGATCTCTCGCTGTACTGGGACAGCTTCACTGAGAACCATTGGTCTTTGTCCAATGGCATCCATCGCATTCTCATTTCCTTTAATTTAGACCTAAAGAAATAGTATGATTTATTATGATTTGCCTACAATGAGAGGAGTCTTTGAAACTAACAAGGACTAAACTAGGTTGAAAATGCAGGAAAATTGTCCTCAATTAGTGGTGGAAGTCAGAGGCAGGAGGGAGGAACACATGAGATACTTGGTAGTTGAGTGTAATTGTGGAATACTTTCTTTATAGGTAGGCAAATAAATTTTTTATATTTAGTAACTCCAGGAAAATTAAGTCAAATACAATGCTACAGTGCAAAGTAATAAGAATAGGTATTAATGTATTACAGAAAAATGGAGATTTTATAGAGAGAAGCAACCTGGGGATTTAGTGTAATTAGAGAAGATGAATTAGGAGGATGAGATGAAGAGATTGAACAAGTTTCTTTGTACTTTACATTCTAATATCAGTAATTATTATGTAGTCTTGTAGGGGTAGTAGCACTGAAATTTCTTTGTGTTTGACACTGAGGAAAGATGCTAGCACTTTTTTGCATACCAGTGTGCCATAATATTTTTAATATCATCTGATTGAATGCAGATGTATTATAATTTGTTCTTGTTTATGTTGAATTTATAGCATATGGCAAAAGTTCCCAAGAGAAACTATGCCTTGATTTAAAAAGTCTGCCAGTTTTGGAAAGTCTGTCTTTAGTTATTGATTTCTCTTACAGTATGGCTGAGACTGAAAAGACTCTTGAAGAACCCAAGAACAGATCTGCCATATCCCTTTTGGCTGCAGAGGAGGAAATAAATCAGCTAAAAAAGCAGTAAGAAAAAAAAAAAGACAGGATTATTGCAGGCTGCTAATTAATCTTTGAATTTAGCTTTTTTGGTGATTCATGATAATACAAAAGAATCTGTCCACAAAGAGGAGAGGCAGCAATATTTTTATTAATATTTTATATACTTTTCTTATTACAAAAGCAGTCAGTTCAGTTCAGTTCAGTCTCTCAGTCGTGTCCAACTCTTTGTGACCTCATGGACTGCAGCATTCCAGGCCTCTCTGTCCATCACCAACTCCTGGAGCTTACTCAAACTCATGTCCATTGAGTCGGTGATGCTATCCAACTATCTCATCCTCTGTTGTCCCCTTTTCCTCCCGCCTTAAATCTTTCCCAGCATCAGTGTCTTTTCAAATGAGTCAGTTCTTTGCATCAGATGGCCAAAGTATTGGAGCTTCAGCTTCAGCATCAGTCCTTCCAATGCCTATTCAGGACTGATTTCCTTTAGGATTGACTGATTTGATCTCTTTGCAGTCCAAGGGACTCTCAAGAGTTTTCTCCAACACCACAGTTCAGAAGCATCAGTTCTTTGGTGCTCAGCTTTCTTTATAGTCCAACTCTCACATCCATACATGACTACTGGAAAAACCGTAGCTTTGACTAGATGGACCTTTGTTGGCAGTGTCTCTGCTTTTTAATATGCTGTCTAGGTTGGTCATAGCTTTTCTTCCAAGGAGCAAGTGTCTTTTAATTTCATGGCTGCAGTCACCATCTGCAGTGATTTTGGAGCCCAGGAAAATAAAATCTGTCACTGTTTTCCATTGTTTCCCCATCTATTTGCCTATTCACTATAGAAAATCTTCAAAGCACAGCAGAAAGGAACCAAAAACCTCTCATAATTCCAGAGCCAGTTCACTGTCACCATTGGATATTTCTTCCAATTAGTTCATTAAAAATAAAGACAACAAAATATAAGTATACAGTTGTGGACCCCATTTTTTCATTTAATAGTTTTCTCTATTACCAAGAAAAAATAAAACAGAGCTTAGTTTTAAATAGATCCATCATATTTCCTTATTTATTTCCCTAATATTAAATATTTACTTTGATGCCAATTTTCAACATTAGAAATAATTTTTGTGGCAAATCTTAGTTTAAATTTCAGATTGTTAGTCTCTAAAGATAAATTTCTAGAAGGGGAAAATAAACAGTGATCCTTTAAGGTTATACTTTTTAAAATCTTAACTTTGATTTTTTTCCCCCAAAAGAGCAGTTGTAGTAAAATACATATATACACATTTCTACTGTCTTCATACATGTTCCAATTGTTCTGATTTCTTAAGGAACATCCATAAATTTTAGCTTGGAGCATGTCTTTGTTTTCCACTTCTAACTCCCCTCTCATCATCATTTCAATCTCTTATTTTTCTAGCTGATAAAGCTTCTCAAATTCTTTATCTCTTATTACTCAGCAATTCCTATAGCACCTACTGTTCTTCACTGTTTCTAGGGCAGCGTTTAATTCTGCTACTGCATTTTCAGCTCCTCTGTATCCTCTTTAATCTTACCCCTTCCCCTTTCTTCTAACACCATTGTCATTTTCATCACACCATGTTCTCTTCTTATGACTTTTTCTCCCTGGGTATGATGGTCACTCTGTATGTAATGAGGATGCCCATTTTATTTCTAAAGCTTTGCTCCTTTCTGTAGTACATTATTTTTATAGGTCCACACATCTGCTTAGTGTTGTGGATGTTATTCAATTTCCAGTGAAGTTTCTCCCCCACCTAGCCCCCCACATTCTGAAGCACTAGTGAGAATAGATCATGTCTTGACCAGCTTCTGGAGCAGGTTTTGGAGGTCACTTGCTTCCAGAGTTTAGTGCAGTGAAGCCATCCAGTATAGATTAGGATGACTCTGCTTTGCCTCCACAAGGATTTCATAACTCTGCCCACAGCTTTGGCTAGAAGATTTGCACATCTATCTTTTCTTCAGGAGCTTTCCCATGCAAGCTGCAGACACGGTGTGGTTCCCTGACCCTGGCAATTCTGTTAATTTGTTCTTGTTCCTATTTCCATGAGTTTTCCAAGGCAATAATGGCACACTAAATAGAGTAGCCTCATTAAGTATGCCAATTGCAGTTTATCACCTTTCCTCCATCTCTACCTCTCTCTCTTTTCTTTCAAACCTTTGTTTCTGTTTAGGCTTAAATCTCTTCAAGCCCAGGAAGAATCTCGCCACAGAAACTCAGATCGTAGGAGATCAGAGAAGCGGGGCTCCGAGCGGAGGAGAGTGGAGCTTCGGGGCTCAGAGCAGCGGGTCTCTGACCTGGACAGGCGGAGCGCAAACCAGCGGAACGCAGAAGCGGTGTGCGATTATGAGAAACAGCTCCGAACACTGAAGGACGAGATAGCTGTTCTGTCTGCTGAAAAATCTATACTCCAAGGAAGGTCTGACAAACTTTCACAGATCTTTTCATTTAAGCCCCTTTTTGCCAAGTTAGTGATCAAAGCCCAGCTCAGCAAAGGAAAAAAAACAAAACAAAACAAAAGTAAAATGATATCCTGAACCCAAACCCCAACAGTATGGAAAATTTTGAACTGTAGAGGGCTGGTTTCTCTTAACTGCTCCCTTCCAGAGAGAAAATACCTCCTGGATTTACAATACTTGGGCACTAATTAATTTCGGACTGACATAGAAGCTTACAGAATGGAACTGAGATGTGCAAAGGAAAGTTTGTGGCTTGAAACCAGATTTGAGTGCCTATAATGTAAAAGGCAGTACTTGTTTTGAAACACTTGATGGCTGTGTTGAAACACTGTTCATGATAGGAGGATCCTGTTCTCTGAGTCCTAGGAGTCCTCTCTCCAGAGATGACCCACCATCACTTTACTGCCAGGCATTTCCTTTTTACATCGCACTTTGTCAGGTGGGGTGTGTAGGTAAGGGAATGTGAAATTGCATTCTGCTGATGGACAAAATGTTAAGACAGGTCATTCAGTGTTAAGTAAGGTTAAAGCAGCATGTTTCTCTGCCTTTTCTTGTGCTAACACTTCCCTCTTCCCTGCCAGCCCCACAGTGTGCCCAGATTCAGGCTAACATCAAAGCCACGCCTACCCCAGCTCTCCATTTCCTTAAATGTCACCTTAATCTTTCATTGTGGGGAACCGCTCCATCAGTGTGGTGCAGGTGCCAGCTGGTACTAGCTCCTGGGGACCGATTCTGTACATTTCTACTTAACTCCAGGTTCAGTGACATCACATGAATAGTTTGAAATTGCCTATGGTGACAGTGTTGCACTGTGGAAATTGGCAAACACTATAAATGAGGGACCCCCCCCCCCACCTCCACCTTCCACCTTCAGAGAGGCTGCTTTGCACTACCTTTTGCCCCATAGTTCCTTCTACAAAACTTTCCCTTAGGATTAGCTAGTCTGATAATTTATTATGTACTTGGTAGCAATGTATAATACCTTTCACTGACACAATGCTTTTCGATTCCCTAAGTACCTCCCCATATTCTTCCAACCCCCACCACCATCCTAAAATAGGGCACAAATTATGTAGGTGAAAATGGAGGATCTGGAGAGAAGACATGACTGCAAATGGTTTCAGTGTTATAGAAGGAAAACACATTTTCTTTCTCATTGTTCAATCTGTTTATCTCATTTTATACCAGAAAGCTCAGTGATGTGTCAGTCGCCCAAGGTCAGGGTGCGAAATCTGACTTCTTTAACTCTGGCTCTTGCTAGCTGTGTTACTCTAGGGCAGCCCTCCTAGCATTTATGAGCCTCAACCTCCTCATCTGTAAAATGACCCGCAATCAATGGTGAGCTTACCTGGCTGTTTGAAGGGTAAACTGATGTGCTGAGTGAGTGAAAGTGAGTTATAAATTCTAATGCATCAGGCAAATACAGAGTACTGTTTTTCCTTTGAGGAGACACAGTGCCTCTCACCGGGAGCTGCTCTCCTTGCCTCTGCCGCCAGTGGCTTCTGGTTTATGGGGAGAGAAGCAGCTGGAGTGTAGGAACAGAAGGGAGCAGGGAATCGAAGCACTTCCCTGCCTGATTCTTGCTCACCAACAGGTCCGCCAGGAGCCGGTCTCCTAGTCCTGCCCCTTGCAGCCGCAGCCACAGCTGGAGCCGAAGCCACAGCCGCAGCCACAGCCGCAGCCACAGTCACAGCCGAAGCAGATCCGCCAGCCCCTCCTCTGCCAAGGCCAGGACCCCGTCCCCGAATCGCGCCAAACTGTCCAGCGTGGCGCGCAAAGCTGCCCTGCTGTCCCGGTTCAGCGATGCCTATTCCCAGGGCCGCCTGGATGCGCAGTGCCTGCTGCGGCGCTGCATCGACAAAGCCGAGACGGTGCAGCGGATCATCTACATCGCGACTGTGGTACGTGAGCCTCGCGATAGGTCGCTGCGCTTCCGTGGTTCCTGGGCAAAGCGGGCGGGAAAACCTGGGTAACCTCAACAGGACACTCAAGAAGACACGTAGGGCCTGAGATCGCTGAAGGAGCGTGGGCTTCCGTTTTCTCCCTCCCTGCTTCCCTCTTTCCTCTCTTCTCCTGTTCTTTCTTTTTCTCTCCTTCCTTCTTACTTACCTTCCATCCACCTATTACAAATATTTGCAATGAATTATTTTTCACACTAAGTAACCTTTTCTTATGGGCTTCCCTGGTGGTTCAGTGGTAAAGAGCCCACCTGCCAATGCAGGTTTGATCTCTAGGTAGGGGAGGATCCCCTGGAGAAGGAAATGGCAACCCACTCCAATATTCTTGCCTGGGAAATCCCATGGACAGAGGAACCTGGAGGGCTACAGTCCATGGGGTTGCAAAAGAGTTGCACACAACTTAGCAGCTTAACAAGAACAAACATTTGATTGGTTATCTTCCATTCTTAGAAAAATCAAAAGGCTCTGAATATGTTAATTCTTTTATTTAACGAAGAGCAGTTACTGAAATTGCTAATATAACAGCTATTTGAATATGGAAAATTAAGGAGTGCTTATATATAATCTTCAGTTCTATGGGTACCATATTGAGATACTAAGAGCCTGTTATGAGAACAATTAAATGCCGGAGTCCAGCTCCAGCAGCCAGGGATTCAACCTGAAGAGATGAACGGTGTTGGCGATGAGGCAGCCTCTCAGTTTTCTTTTGGACTGCCTGTTTATTTCAAGTTTAAGATTCTCTTTTATACTTTTACTAAAACATTAGGCCAGAGGTTTGACATTTTCAGTTCTCCCTCTTCCAGATTTATTATCTCCATAAATCATTGTTGCTCTTCAAACACAGTTCCTGCTTCAGTGATTCTTTTGGAATCAGCCTTATCATCTATTATCTACCTCCTCTAATGTGTCCTATAGTTAACTTGTGATTACATTGTAACTCATGCTATATTCCTCAGTTTACTACTTATCTTACTAAATCCTGTTTGCCCCTAACATCCTTGAGCTCACTATCTCTTAAAAAGGCTTCTAGCTCTAGTGTCTCTAAAAATTCCTAACTTCTATAAACTATAGTAAAATATGCTAACTTTACAACATTCCTTAAATCTTTAACTTCTAACTGTTTTAATTATTTCTAAGCCCTAAATTCAGTAAACTCCTTTGCCATAAACATTCTCCTCACAAATAGGCTTCAGATAGCAATCCCTCCCATGGCCTCAAGCTACAGCCTATGTGCTCATCCTGGAACACTCTTTTGTAAAAGCCTTTGAACAAATGTCAGTGATTAACTTTATGAATTATTTTCTGAGCACAGCTGCAGAAGGCTTTGTGCCTTCTCATGCTCCTCTCAAGAACAATAAGCACCTTAATATTCCTTTTCAGTCAACTCAGCCGAGGAGAGGAAAAGACAAGTCAGAATTACAAGGCCTAACACCTTCATCCCGGGTCTGTGCCTGTGAAATGAGGAGAGGGGTCTGGAGCCATGCCTCCATTTTGTCAGTAATGCCTAATGCAGCTCCAGACAATTAAATATTACAAAACAAAACAAAATATTGATGTAAGAGAATTATCAGAATCTTTTGAATTTTATCCTATGTTTATTATATATTAGGAGTCAGCAAACTATGACCCCTGGGCCGTATCTGGTTCTGGCCTGTAATTCTAAGAGAAATACCACCCAGGAGCTATTATACAAGGATACTCTTACATTTTAAAGGATTGTTTAAAAAAAAAAAACAGTGACAAAAACATTTTGACCCACAAAGCCTAAAATGCTTACCATTTGGCTTCTTACAGAAAAAAGTTTGCCAACCCCTGGGTTATATAGTTAAAAATCACATACGGATTTGTTAAAAGTTCTGTAATAGTAGAGGCCCTATCTTTCATGCATAATTGAGGTTTTCCTATGCCTGTTATATAACAGATATTAAATAAATATTTTTTGAATTAATATCTGCCAGGAAACATGCCAAACACTCGATATATATCTATGTATGACATGACCACTAGATTGATAATTTTCTCTTATTTCTTGACAAGTAATATGATCATGCTGTGGGGGTAAAGCATCACCTGGCATACTTTAAGTATTTATGTGACCACAGGTGATTTTATTTCCTTGAATGTCTGCCTTGTCCTGCTTCTTGAAATCAGGGTTATCAGAACAATAGTCAACTGTCTCAAAATTAGTGAATATAGATAATCTAATAGATGATGGATAGAACATGTATTTACGCACTTTCCAAAATTTAGTTGTGTATTTTCTCCCAGATTAAAAATAGTTTTGACTGCTGGGTTTAGTTTTCAGAAGTCCAATATGATGCTGAATTTTTTTGGTATTCTTTCTTTGTTCCTTGCTTTGGGCCTCTTTACTCCTCTCCTCCCACCAAATACATTGGCTGTATTTTATGTGCAGGAGGCGTTCCATGTGGCCAAAATGGCATTCAGACACTTCAAGATCCGTGTGAGGAAATCACTGACACCATCCTGTGCAGGGTCAAATGACTTTGAGGATGCTGTCTCGGATTATATCATCTGTCATCTTGATCTATATGATTCCCAAAGCAGTGTTAATGTAAGTGTTGGGTCTTTTATTGGGACTGGTTTGCTACAGCTGCTGCATTAAATACTAATAACTCAGAAATCCATCCAGTGCTTACTACCACTTCTGACAGTTTATGGTGAACGATGTCGGATTTGTGATCTCTGAAGAAGATTTAACTTTGGGACCAGGGAGCAGGCTTGATCACTCAAGAACTTTGGTGTAGCAGAGTTTTATTAAAGTATGAAAATGGACAGAGAAAGCTTCTGACATAGACGTCAGAAGGGGGATGGAGAGTGCCCTCCTCGCTAGTCTTAGCGAGGCCTTATATACTTTTATCAGACCCACTCCCACAACATACATCTTAAATTGGGTTTTCCAATTGTCATGTATGGATGTGAGAGTTGGACTATAAAGAAAGCTGAGTGCTGAAGAATTGATGCTTTTGAACTGTGGTGTTGGAGAAGACTCTTGAGAGTCCCTTGGACTGCAAAGAGATCCAACCAGTCCATTGTAAAGAAAATCAGTCCTGAATATTCATTGGAAGGACTAATTCTGAAGCTGAAACCCCAATACTTTGGCCACTTGATGAGAAAAACTGACCCATTTGAAAAGACCCTGATGCTGGGAAAGATTGAGGGCAGGAGGAGAAGGGGATGACAGAGGATGAGATGGTTGGATGGCATCACTGGCTCAATGGACATGAGTTTGAGTAAGTTCCAGGAGTTGTTGATGGACAGGGAAGCCTGGCGTGCTGCAGTCAATGGGGTCGCAAAGGAGTCCTACACGACTGAGCGACTGGACTGAACTGAAATGAATTGAACTAGACCCACTCCCACAGTATACGAGTTTTAAGATAACAAGATTAGTCAGAGGGTTCTTGTTAAGGAGAAACATATCCTTGAGTAAGATACATTGTTATATTGACTAAGACAAAGCAATGTAGGAAAAAATGTTTGTCCTTTTCTCCTCCTTGAGAGCCTCAGACCCTTTGTTCCCTCCTCGGGAGCCCCAGACTTCTTATCAACCTGCCTAGGGATTGACTCTCTCACTTCTACATAATGGAAGATCAGGAATGAGCAGCATCCAATGTGCTTTATAGAACCAGTCATTATTGGCTGTTTCTTTCTTAGACATTTTATGGGGAAACTATTTTGAGCTTTGTAGTTCTATTCTTCAGACAGGCCCTTAAGGTTGGAAGACAGAGAGTATCATAGTGCTTAAGAGCAATGATTTTGGGAAAGATAGCTATGGATTTGCATCCTGGCTCTGCGCAGACACTTACTAGCTGTGTGACCTTGCTCATTTACTTTTCTGTACTTAGATTTTCTAATCCTTAAGTGGGATTTCTAATCCTTAAATGGTCATGAGCCCACAGAGTTTGTGAGAGGATTAAATGAAAGGAAGCAGGTAATTTTCTTAGCAAAAAAACTCTCAGTAAGAGCAAGATTATAATTGTTTGGCTTCCCAGGTGGCTCAGCGGCAGACTCTGCCTGCCAATGCAGGAGTTGTGGGTTTTATCCCTGGGTCAGGAAGTTCCCCTGGAGGAGGAAATGGGAACCCACTCCAGTATTCTTGCCTGAAAAATCCCATGGCAGGCTACAGTCCATGGGTCTCAAAGAGTCAGACACGACTGAGTGACTGAGGCTGAACGATTATAATTGGTATTATTATAGATTATGAACGGGGCAGAGTTTTGTGCTGGTAGTTGTATAACTTGCCCAGAATAGAAAAATAGTAGGAAATGATAAATAAAAGCTATTAAGAGTTTTTGCTTTAGTTTTTTGGGAAGACTTTCTTGGCTTTTAGTATGCCATTTGTCCTCTGTCATCTCTCCTCCTCTCTGTTAAGGAGTCTTCCTCCTTTTAGCACATACACTCCTTTTCTAGTTTAGCTTATTTTCACTCATGTGCCCTTTTCCCACCTCCCATTAGTCATAACAACCTTAGGGATTGTCAGTGTATCTTTCACAGGTTCATAACAAGATGATGCCATCTTTTTGTTTTTCAGGATGTGATCCGAGCCATGAATGTCAATCCCAAGATTTCATTCCCTCCTGAAGTTGACTTTTGCCTCCTCAGTAACTTCATCCAGGAGATATGTTGCATTGCCTTTGCAATGCAGACTTTAGAACCACCCCTAGATATTGCATTTGGGGCCGATGGAGAAATTTTTAATGATTGCAAGTAAGAGACATAGAAGCAGAAGCTAAGGGATTCTTTACAAATAAATGATAGTGTCTTTATTTCCTGGGAACAATTCAGGGAAAAGAACTCCGGGTGGGGAAATCAACAGATATTACCTGATTTCCAAGCTCTGCCATATACTTCTCTGTATTACAGAGTGGGGCCCTCTCCTGGGGTCATTTTCCTTCTCGGTCAAATGTGATTCAGAGGAGACCTTATGATTTCCATTGAGTATATTGGTTTTGGGGAGAACTAAGTAGCACCTGGACTCTGGAACACTTTAAAAGAAAAGTGTTATGTAAATACAAATATGCATTACTTTTTATTGTCTAAAATTTTTTATAGAGGTATAATTGACATTTAGTGTTATATTAGTTTCACTTCTACAACATGATTCTATATTTGTATATATTGTGAAATGATTACCATGAAAAGTCTACTTAACATCTGTCACCATACATAGTTACAAAAATTTGTTTCTTGCAATGAGAACTTTTAAGATCTATTCTCTAAGCAACTTCCAAATTTGCAGTACAGTATGATTAACTATATTGTTAACAATTATACATCTGCATGACTTATTTTGTAACTTAAAGTTTGTACCTTTTGACCTCTCTAACCCATTTTGCACACCCCCCACCTCTGACAACCACTAATCTGTTCTTTGTATCTGTGAGCTTGGTTTTTGTTTGTTTGTTTTAGATTCCACGTATAAGTAAGATTGTATGATATTTGTCTTTCTCTGTCTGATTTATTTCATAATGCCTTTTAGGTCCATCCATGTTGTCTCAATTGGCAAGATTTCATTCTCTTTTTTATATCTAAATAGTATACCATTGTATATATACTACAACTTCTTTAACCATTAATCCATCAATGAACACTTAAGTGTCCATCTTGGCTATTGTAAGTAATGCTGCAGTGAACATGGGGATGCATATATCTTTTCAAGTTAGAGTTTAGTTTTCTTTGGATAAATATCTAGAAGTGGAATTCCTGGATCATATGGTAATTCTGTTTTTAGTTTTTTTAAGAAATCGCCATACAGTTTTTCATAATGGCTATGCCAATGTGCATTCCCATCAATAGGGCACAAGGATTCCCTTTTCTCCACATCCTTGCCAGCACTTCTTATCTTTTTGATAACAACTCTTCTAACAGGGGTGAGGTGATAGCTCATTGTGATTTTGATTTCTCTGTGATTAATGCTGTTGAACATCTTTCCATATATCTGTTGGCCATCTGTATATCTTCTTTGGAAAAATGTCCATTCAGATCTTCTGCCTAACTAACTACTGAGAAGTATTCACCCATTTTAGTCTACATACCTGCTGTAACATGCTGTCTCTTGGGGCACTGTGGCCTGTTCTCCTGGATGGCTATGAGCTCAGTCTGGAGTTCCTAATAATGACTGAATTTATTTGGTTCTACCCTAGGGTTTTATAGAACAAGACTAAACCTTTTTTTGTGTGTTTGTTTTTATTCTTACCCTGATAGCCTTTCACACATTTGAAATCAAATACTCATCCTTCTCCAGCCTCATGGTTTTAGATTTTTTTCATTTGAAGGGATTTTTGAGACCTCACATTTAGACTGGTTCTCTTGGTCTGTGCTCCATGTTTGTCTGAGTATTCCTTAAAAAAAAAAGAGCGTCCACACTTACATATATACAATGGATTATTGCTCAGTCATAAAAAGGAACACATTTGAGTCAGTTCTAAAGAGGTGGATGAATCTAGAGCCTGTTATACAGTGAAGTAAGTCAGAAAAAGAAAAGCAAATACCATACACTAATGCATGTATATGGAATCTAGGAAGATGGCACTGATGAACCTATTTGCAGGGCAGCAGTGGAGATGCAGACATAAAGATCAGACTTAGGGACAAGGGTGGGGTGGTGGGGGGAAGGAGAGGATGAGATGAATGGAGAGAGTAGCATAGAAGCATATACACTAAAATATGTAAAATAGAGAGCCAGTGGAAATTTGCTATATGACTCAAGGAAAATGAGGCTCAAACTGGGGCTCTGTAACAACCTAGAAGGGTGGGAAAGGGTGGGAGGTGGGAGGGAGACTCAAGAGGGAGGGGACATATGTATATCCATGGCTAATTCATGTTGATATATGGAAGAAATCAAACCAATATAGTAAAGCAATTATCCTTCAATTAAAAGTAAATACAAATTTTAAAAAGTGTCCACATTGAGTGTAAACCCCAAGTTTGAACTAACCAGAATAGAGGGGCTATCACCATTTTTATCCTCCATTAAGTCTTCTAATTTATAGTAGCTTTTCTTTTCTTTTTTCTTCCAGCCATAGAACACTGTTGGCTCATTTTGAGTTCAACTAAAACCTGTTTTTTTAAAATTTTTACTGTGATTGAGCCAGTCATCTGTGCAGTTACATGCTTTTTATTTGTTAAAAATTTATTTATTTTTAATTGGAGGACAATCGCTTTACAATATTGTGTTGGTTTCTGCCATACATCAACATGAATCAGTCATAGGTATACATATGTCCCCTCCCTCCTGAACCCAGTTACATGCTTTTTAGACTCAACTGTAAGACCTCATATATGTCCACATTATGTTGTTATCTTAGTAGATTTAGCTTATAGTTCCAACCTCTTGAACAGTTTTTCTGATACAGTCATCTGTTTCTCTTTCCCTACCCACTCCCCACCTTTGAACAT